>NC_138537.1:53598443-54198443 GCF_964234715.1 Podarcis melisellensis | reverse complement strand
AGCGAAGTTAGCTAACAGTGTTTCCAGTCCCTTGAGGAAGATAATAGCTCTGTCAAAAAGAAAAGATCTGAATTGTCAATGCATTGCATTGTTTGTATTATAGTCTGCGATGATGGCTCCTCTTCACTGAGCATTTTCCTCTATAAAACACCCTTGTGTATTGAGGGACTTTTAAGCTTCCATATCCCAATGTGTGTACCAAGAAGCCTTTATGCTGTGATTCTTGATCTTTGGGTATAAGGGGCACTCCGCACTTGATTTCTACTTTACAGCATGTTACGTAGTCTGTACTGATATGTTAAGCTTTCTGGGGCAGGGTGGGAGCTTCATTTTGTAGAACTCATGCTTTGCATGTAGAAATCCCAGGTTCAATCCCAGCTTGTGCAGGTAGGCCTTGGAAAAGCCTCTGCCCTGTAACCTTGACAGTCAGCATAGATAACCCTGAGCTAATACCGACTAAGGCTCTCTGACTCAGTAGAACACAGCTTCTCATGCTCCCAGGATCACCCCTATGATTCTAGGGTGGCTTGCAGGCATCCCCTTTGAGTAGTAGTACCTGAGAAGTTATTGTCAAGCCCTCAGTTGCTATGATACACACGTTCATTTTTCTGCCCTCCATGAAGCCAAACCAGTTTTGTAAGTTTCTGTAGCACTTCAAGTACTGCACAGCACTTGAAAAAAAGGCCGAATTATCTTCCAGCAAGAGAACCAAATAGGCACTTAAATGAGTACTTTGCGGATACAGTAGTTCCTGTGACATGACTCATCTATCAAAGTGGCTCTAGCCCTTGAAATTTATGCCCTAATATATTTGTTAATCTTTAAGGGACTAAAGGACTCTGTTTTTAAGATGTTACTGGTGCCCAGAGTTTTACCGCCTGGTCTGCAGGTGCTGGATGGCAGGCAGATGTTTGCAGCTTGGAGGAAAGGAGGAGAGTCATGGTCCATTGTGTGTACAGTGGTACCTCAGGTTAAGTACTTAATTCGTTCTGGAGGTCCGTTCTTAACCTGAAAATGTTCTTAACCTGAAGCACCACTTTAGCTAATTGTGGCCTCCTGCTGCTGCTGTGCCACCAGAGCACAATTTCTGTTCTCATCCTGAAGCAAAGTTCTTAACCTGAGGTAATATTTCTGGGTTAGCGGAGTCTGTAACCTGAAGCATATGTAACCTGAAGCGTATGTAACCCGAGGTACCACTGTACAGTCAAACATGGCATGGGCATAGTAGAAGCTATATAAGCCTCACCTCCACAGTTTCCAGTACCCACTTTACCCACCCTGGTTCGTAGTATGGACTTTTGCCAACCAAGTAGGAATTTTGAGCTCACTTGCACATTGGTCTCTGTAAGCACGTTTTTCCACCAACTCCATACTGTGGTCATACCAGTTTGGTTTGTAATTGTTAAGTAAATTCAATCACTTTGGCATTTGTGTGGGAATTTGGGCTTGGTAATGGGAAATAGGGGCTTGGTGAACACTCTTAGGCACCCTTTGTGTGATGGGTGATCCCAAAGCCTACCACTCTGGAACCTTCGGGGCCAACCTGTATAACCTACTTTGGGGGCCCAAGCTGAGAGGGGACAGGAACACCGCCCCTCTCATCTCTAGAGGGATATCTTGCTGCCCCTCCCCTTTGAAAGGGTGGGCACCCTAGCATACTGCAGGCCATACCAAGGTATTTCCATCACTGTTTTGGTTTCTCTTGCTGCTGTTAAGCATTACAGTGGCCTGCAGTGGTTAAAAGGCAAAGGTAAAGGACCCCTGACAGTTGAGTCCAGTCGCGAACGCTGCTGGGGTTGCGGTGCTCATCTCGCTTTACTGGCCGAGGGAGCCAGCATTTGTCCACAGACAGTTTTTCTGGGTCATGTGGCCAGCATGACTAAGCCGCTTCTGGTGAAACCAGAGCAGCACACGGAAACACCTTTTACTTTCCCGCCAGAGTGGTACCTATTTATCTACTTGCACTTTGACGTGCAGTGCTTAGACTATATCTATTGTTTCTTGAACATTCATTATGTTTAAATGACAGTAACACAGCAAAGAGCATTCATTCTGATTTGCTTGTGGGGTGTTTATGTATCTTCCTGTTATTCATTCACCCCATCATTTTCCAAAAGACAAAAAGTCTGCTGCTTGTTTGTTTTTAAGTGCATTTGTTGCACTAGAGTGACAGCTCACTTTAATCTGATTTAATTGCGCAAACCCAAATTTTTGCTATGTGCTTGAATCCCTGCTGCAGCATAGTGGCAGTCTGGAGGGACACCCCTAGATTTTCATGAACTACCCTTTTCACTTTGTACTGGGTTCTTGAGGAAATATTAATTTCTTTTTTTGATACCATACTATTTAGCCTCATTCCTCAACTTAGCAGCTATGGGTGTCTTTTTGTAGGCCAACAAAATGACTCAAATAGTGCTATCTTATGCATGATTACCCAGAAATAAATTCCAGTGAGTTACAAGGACTTAATATTCAACTCTAGCTCCAATTTTAGCTGAGCATATATGTCAATTTTCCGATACAATTTCTGAAAACTGAAGTGGAGCCTTATACCGGTATTTAAAACCACTTCCTGCTCATGAATTTAAAACTCTTGGGAGTCATTTGTGGTGACTGAAAATTAGAGCCATGCACATATCAGGAGCCGTGGTCTTGAGGGTTCTTAAGAGCTTTCCCTTTCTGTTCCAATTTGCATCAGTGTGATTCTGGGGTTTTGAATCCCTGAGACATATAAACCCCTGCAAACCTAAGCAATGAAATGTTCCATGTAGCCACCAAAAATTGACTGAATGCTATGAAATCATGACATTTTGCATAGTTTCCAGCTGAAAACAAAAGTTGGCTCAAGACAACTTGAAAGACAGCCAGAACTAGAAGAAAGGATTTGTCATCGTCATCCCCCCCACAAAAAAAAACCAGTAATCAATCTGCATTTTTCATGGGCTTGGTGACAAAATCCAAGAAGTGTTTTTTTGCATTCCATTCAAATATTGTCAATTGTTTATAAAATACTAATATTTCAAACCAATAAAACCCCTAATATGTCCCTTTATCGGCTCTTCACGGGGTATGGGATAATGACCTCCTGGTACAGGCTAGCATTTGGCTTTGATTTAGGCTAAAGAACAGGGCTTGGGAACCTACAACCCTTCAAAAGTTATTGGACTCAAAGTTGCATCGGCTCCAGCCAGCAGGACCAATGGTAAGGGAAGATGTTAACCATAGTCCGGCAACTTCTGGAGAGCCACAGGTTCCTCATCCCTGCTAGAGAAGCATTTGGTCCTATGTATGAAAGCTCTCTTCCTCTCCATTTGTAAATATACGGCATTTCGCCCTCACCTTTGTTTTCTCCTCCTTTCACATTTGCACCTGCAGTGAAGATTCCATGAAAAAGCTACATAGTATCGTGAAACCTTTGCATAGCCACCCAAACCAAGCAGATGGCAGGGGCCATTAGAGCACAGCTAATGCAAATCTTAACTCCTGGATTTGGTGTAGAGCAGGCATAGGCAAACTCGGCCCTCCCGATGTTTTTGGCCTACAACTCCCATGATCCCCAACTAGCAGGACCAGTGGTCAGGAATGATGGGAATTGTAGTCCCAAAACATCTGGAGGGTCGAGTTTGCCTATGCTTTGTGTAGAGACTACAGCCATCCCTGAAGGCAATGATGGACCATTGGGCCCAGCTAAGGTGTGATATCCAGCACCCATGGCTAGCGTTAGCCTGCCTCTACATTACTGCTTGCTTGTTAACCATTTTCCATCCAAAAATTTCGAGCTGCACTTCTTGGATGAGTGACCACCTGGGAGCCATGTGTATCTCGAGTTCTGTGATGGAAGAAAGGCTAGGATATGAAAGCAAGGAAATAAATATTTCTATTGAGCCCTTGCTCTGTGCTTTGTTTGACCAGCTGCTGTTGCTGACAAGCCTTCTTGCATTTCTCCCAACTTGCTTCTGGCATGCATTCTAGGTTCACGTCAACTCCCTGGGAACCAGCCCTACCCCACCCCCATTTTTATTTCTGTCTTCCCTAGACTTTGAAAGACTCGTTTCCTGCCTTCAGCCTTTTTTTCATTTTCTTTTCTTTTCTTTCTTTCTTTCTTTTTTGCCTAGACACGCAACCCTGCTTCATTCGTTTTGCTTCAAGCTTCTTTACTTGTTAAGATCTCTGGCTTGGATTAAAGTGTGTCCATCCTGGTCCTATCATATTCCCAACTAGTCGTTCCTGACCCAAGTTCCTAATATAGGTCCACCACACTGGAGGGCTATCCACCAGTTCCAAGCACTCTTTTTATAAATTAGCTCAAACTTTTGCCTGTAAATATGCCTAAATAAAACTTGTAGTCAACCGACAATCTGCCTTTCATTGTGAGGCTAACCCACTTGTTAGAAAGTTTCCTTTGAGAAGCTAGGGCAGCTTTTCTCTGCATGCTGCGGAAGCTATTATTAGCTGTGGTATTTCTAGAAGGAAGGGAGTGCCTAACAGACCTATCACTGCAGTGAATTTCAAAAACTTCATCTAATCACAAAAGTGCCCTGAACTTGAAAAGTATTATACTGATAATGCCTGTCACTGATCTATAAAGGGGACAAATGTAACAGAAGTGTGCAGACTCTAGATGAGTTTCTACAAGATGAAGATGTAAAGCAAGCTTCTCACATTATTACAATACCTGCAGCATTGGTGCATCGCCTGCTGCTTTGGGGGCCTCTAGAAGGCCAGGAGTCTAATCTAACATGCACACCCAAACAACAGAGAGATGTGCTTTGAGGTGCTGAATATAGGATTGCAGTCTGAATCGGCCCCATTATATTAAATGGGACCTACTTCTGAGTGGGTCCAATGATCGAGAAAGAGGCCATAGAGGAAAAAGATGGGCAGGTGGTCCTGGAAGGTAGTCCATCTAGCAGAAGGAAGAGACTGACCTTAAACCTCTGTGTTATTGTGAGACATCTTCAGGAGAAGAAAAGGCTGAGGAGTAAACCCTACACAAACCCCCACTTTACTCCCCAAGTTGCACTCCATTGTCTCAAAACAGACAGATGCCAACTTTTGAGTTGACATGTACAGGATTGTACAGTTCGTGTAATAGCTGCATCTTCAGCTGCAACAGTTAAGAGCACTTTCCATGCATACAAGCCTAGGCATACATGGAAAAATTCACAGTAAAATGCTGATACATTTTCTACGTGGGGGGCTTCTTTTTGTGGGGTGGGGGGTGGGAATCACAAACTGATGTGGAAATGCAAAGAACTGAACTTAAGACTGAGGAAATGAGAGATTCGCCCGTCACTACCACAAATCAGGTGCAGCAGAGGATACTGTCCAGCTGCCAGCCTGGTCAGAGGCTTCATTTTGTCCCTCACCTCAGGTGGCAAAATGTCTTGGGCTCACCCTTGGGGGCTACATTTGAGTGTAAAAGGGGTGCATGGAGGGAGGCTGCTTACCCCATTCAATTCCAATCCCTTTTAAATATTAAAGTTACCCACCCAAAGTTGTTTTTCTTTTCCATCTGTGGGGGGAGAAGACATGGAGTGCCTGAAGCTCTCCTGTATCACCAGACATGTGAAAAAGCAGCTTGGGCGGGTAAATCTGAACTGGGAAAAATGCCAGAGAGGAAAGAGTTAAGCAGCCGCTCCCTGTCTGCCTTATTTCCACTCGGGTACAAATTTGGGTTATTATATTTTTTTTTAAAAAAAAAAAACCCCACTATGGAGGATAGAATGACAGAACACTGAGTAACACAGAAGTTTGAACCTTAAAAAGGTAATTTTCACCTGAATCAGACTAATTACTTGTTTGCATCTCCCTCCCTTCCTCCCTCTCTGGCTTGAGTCATTAGGAACTCTTTGTTCTAGAGGCGTTCCTTCTCCCCTGGACAGGTCCCAAGCTTTGTGAAATACTATGCCAGCAAACAATACTCAGTAGCTGCTCTGTGTTTTAAGCAGGCCTGATGAGTCACACACCAGAAATCTCATGCATGCCCCAAGTGTACTTGCCCAAAGTTTTAAAACAGGCAGCTTTTGCCCACACATACCTAAAACTGAACACACTCCTGCTGATGGCTATTGAAACACCACCACCACCAGGTGGAAAACATTGGATCCAAATGACAGAGGGCACAGGATAGCAACAATAAGAAAGAAGAGGAGGGAAATTCCAAGGATGGTCTGTGGCCAACGTTGCAACATAACATTAGGGTGCCAATAATACTTATAATACAGAGCACTATAAAAAGCAGGAGTGGGCAGACTGTTAGCAGCTACAACTACTCTTCCTCCTGTAATAGTGCATTCCTGTAATAAGCAAGTCTGGGCAAAGACAATTTCCCCTCTTAATTGCCTTGGGTAGTCCTTGATTCTTGAATCTCTGCTTCATATTCTATATCCCTGTCTCTGCAGCATACAAAACGTACATATCCATAGGCGTGGAACATTTTTTAAAAATCTGCAAAAAGCAACAGCTGCTGCCACATGGGACAAATACTCAGACAGAAAAAACAGGTGATAACAAATTCTTGATGCATGTGCAAGCATGAAGCAATGGAGTTATGAATTGCAGCTGCTGCACAAAATATAGCCCAGTTTGCCACAGGTATCCAAGTATGCCACCCATTATTTTAAAACGGATGCACACTCTGCCCTTTATTCTCTCTGTCTTGAGCAGATACACCAGGCTTCAGCAACCTTTTTCAGCAGGGGGCCGGTCCGCTGTCCCTCAGACCTTGTGGGGGGGGGCCAGACTATATTTTTTTGGGGGGGGGGAATGAACGAATTCCTATGCCCCACAAATAACCTAGAGATGCATTTTAAATAAAAGGACACATTCCACTCATGTAAAAACACCAGGCAGGCCCCACAAATAACCCAGATGTATTTTAAATAAAAAGACACATTCTACTCATGTAAAAATACGCTGATTCCTGGACCATCCGTGGCCAGATTTGGAAGGCAATTGGGCCGGATCCGGCCCCCGGGCCTTAGTTTGCCTACCCATGAGATACACAAACCAGCTGTACCTTATTCAGAAAGGAAATGTAATACATCTACCATATAATACAGCAACGAAAAGCAGGGAGCCAAAGAACAATGCACTGGGCATTTTGAGGCAGTCAAAAGCTTCAACCTGCATAATTTTTCCTAATGCATCATTTCTCATAAATCTCAGAATTTCTCCAAAGCCGCCAGATATTACCCTTATGAAATGTCACAGCTTCTCCTCTAAAAAGTAGAAGCACAAAGGGCAATTTGTTTTTGAAGCAGCTATATAGTATATTCCATGTATGTCATACATGCTTACTAAGCAGCTGTTTATTACAAGCCCAACTGGAAAAAGCCACACACACCCCACGTATGTGACAACAGCTAAGGCTACTGTTTATACAACCTGCCTCATACTGTTTATATGCTCTGCCAAATGCACCATATTAATACGACATGAACAGTATTGCAGGTAGGGCAATTCTTAAGTGAGAGGTAGCAAAGCTCACATCCCTCTGGAATGGCTTCTGGACACCCAAAAGGTGAGACATTTCCCACCAGCATATAATCATGCAGAAAGGTTCACCCTATTAAAATGTTGTATGCTAGCTAGCTGTCAATGGTGCAAGAAGCTCTTCTCCCCCTCCTCTCAAAAGTTTTGTTAACCCATTTGGAAGTCACACTATCTAGCCTGGAAACACTTGCCTTAATTCCAGATGTACAAGAGCTGCTATGCTTACTTGGGTGGGGAAGGAAGGGAGGAGAAGGAACGCAATGTTGCATTAAAACATGCCCTATTAATAATCTGCATGACCCAATGCTGAATCCTAACACTAAAAAAGAGAAAACAAAAAAAATTCCTTCCAGTAGCACCTTAAAGACCAACTAAGTTAGTTCTTGGTATGAGCTTTCGTGTGCATGCACACTTCTTCAGATACACTAAAAAAGAGAGTCAACCTTGCTAAACCTTGCTAAATGTTGACTTAAATAATAAGTACCAGTTACAAGCTGTAGGAACCCCTCCATTTCCTTTAACATTGTTAATTTATCATCACTAGTGCTACAAAGTGGCAGTGAAACCAACATGCCATTTTGGTGTCTGATACATGCACCTGCAAAGAACAATTCTTTAAACAGAGCAGTACCACCCTCTGAAAGAGTTAGTGCTGTTCACTGTACCTTTCTATTCGGACGCCTTCTCTTGCCTCATCTGAGGTGCCTTTGGCTGCTAGCTCTACAGCGTCCTTCTCAGGTACAGCAAGGAGAGAGTGACAGAGCTCAGGATAATTGCTGAGGTTATGGAAAAAGGAGGGACACTGTTAGAAGAGAGGAAGGCCATCATGTCATAGGCTTGAGAATTATTCATACAAAGCTTATCCTAAAATTTGGAGTACATATATTTTTTTAACCTACAAAATGCACTTAACCTAATAATAAAGGTTAATCGTTGGTGCAATATACACTTTGGCTATCAATGGGATTAGATTTTAAAAAATAAAAATATAGCTTTAGGAATGGCGATAAAAGTTAAGGACTGTATCCGGTGACTAACTTAAATCAATTAACCCCCTCCCCCCAAAAAATGTACTCCAAGAATGAATAATAAGATGCAACCCTAAAACTTCTTCCTCACTTCTGATCCTCCAAGTTTGGGAGGAGGGGTCAGAGAGAGGCACACTGAATTTCTCCCTGGCCTGCAGCTTTTAATGGCCCAGGTGCTCCCTCTGTGGGAGAACCAGGCAACCAAAATATCCTGGATATGCAAATCTCAGATTAAAAATCCCACACATCTGAGCACCTGTTTTGACTGCAACAATACCAACTGAAATCCCGATTAGTCAAATGAAACACTGGTTATGTGCTATTTGATAATAAAGCATTACATCAATGGGGCATTTCAGAATACTAGAGCACCTTGGAATACAAGTTTGAGTATTTCAGGGATATTTTACAACAGCAGAGTAAAAAGACTCTGAAGGTTATACTTTTTCATGTGTATATAAGAGCAGGCACCTACAAACAAGTCTACACTTCTCAGTACTGCAAGGCTGCCTGATTTTTAGGTATTAGGGAGGGGCTGAAAACTAAGAAATCATAGCATGTCTGGGCTAATAAATAAGTGGATGGGGTTGCTGAAACTCCAGCTTTGACAGGTCCCAGACTATGTCAATATTCCCAACAACAATCTGCATTTTCCCTAACTAAGACTAACATTTCCTGAGAATAATATTACAGTTTTTCTCCAAGTAGACTGAAAATAAAATAGAAACTATACCCAGCTTAACTCTATGCAATCAGTAAGTGAATCAATCTACCTTCAAGCTTGAACTTCAGCATGCAGATAATTCTCTTTTACGGTTAATTTTAATTTAAAATAGGTACCTTTCAACAGGTAATTCTCTAGGGAGGCTGTGCTCAGATTCAGGGAGTGGAGTGGTTGATCCCTCTTCCTGGACATCCTGAAGGGGCTTCTCATCTGCTAAATTCTCTTCTCTGCATTGATTTGCAGAGGCAGTTTCAGCAGCATCCGTACACACATTTTGCTCCATCACTTGAACAGCTTCTGAATGCTTTTTGGCATCGGTCCCTTGATCACATATGTTGGATTGCAGAGCCGAGTCACCTATATCAGTGACTGATGTGCTGGTAATACCTGTTTTAGGGGTGTCAACAGAAAGACGTGCTTCTGTTTCTGCTGTACTCAGCATGATGTCATTTGCTTCTGCCACACACCCCTCAAGCACACTGGGTTCTGCTTTGCAGTCACCTAAAGAACCACCATCAAGATTTACTTCATTTTTTAAGTAATTGATTAGCCCATGTACTGCTGTGTCTGGTCCTTGCTTTTGCTCCTCAGCATCAGTTGGTACCTGCAGGCATTTTGTACTGTCCATGACATCCTGCTGCACCACACATGCTTTGTCCTCAACTGTATTCCCATCCCAAGGATAGTTGCAGCTGGATTCCTTCTGATTTTCACCAGGCAGCACCTCAGACTGTTCCATTTGTTCTTTCTGTGCACAAAGGTCATCTAGAAGAGACGACAATGCTGACATGTTCTGTAGATCAGTGGCACTCTCTTGGTTTACCTGGTCTTCACTTGGCACTGGGTCGTGGCATTGGTTTCCATAATGTATTAGCTCTTCTTTAGATAAACCTGGTTCTGCATTACACAGACTAATCAAATTACCTTCCTCTGCCTTTGCAGTGGTAGTTCTGTCAAGATCACTCTTAGGGACGACTTCTGAAGAGGCAGCAATCATTGCAGGCAGGTCATTGTCAGAAGGAGAAGGCAGGTTACAAGAATCTGCAGGTTGCTGCTTCCCTGCTTCCAGACTCATCTGATTCCTATCAATGTCTCTGCTCGCAGCACTCACACATCCACTTTCCTCTGCCTTCAGCGTTCTACTGCTTGAGCTCTCCACTTGGCTGTCAAACTTTGGGGAACTTGTCAAAGGTTCTTCACTGAAACCAAAATCATTGATAGGGATCTTTTCTGGCAAACTGTATTCCTGAGTGCTTGCCAATGGTTCTTCCTTCTCTTTAGCAGCTTGGTTGGAAAACCCAGCCTCTAAAGGCAACACACACCCTTCGGTTTTCTGGTCACTCTCTGGTTCTCCATTTTTATTGCTTCCATCCCCTTCTTCCAATACTTCCTTAAACTCTGGCATTTCTCTAGGTGCTGGGCTGTCGTCCTTGTCACTGGCACTGCTTTCAGCTGAAAGGTGGGGTAGCTCGGTAGTCAGAGCACTGTGAACTGTATTTTCAAATATTTTGCTGATATGCTTCCTGAAATCAAAAAAGCCAATGCCGAAGGACCTGGAAGTCGAAGAATCATGCTGTTTTTCAGAGGTCTCTGCAGGCTGCATGGGAGTCTCTGTTCCCATCTTGGGGATGCTGAAATTCTCTACAAAAACACACTCGCTCTTTCCTGCATTTTCTCCTGTGTTTTCTACTATCTCATTGTGCTTGTCATCTACACAGGTGATATTTGTTGCAACACCCTCATTACAGCCTGCTTGCTTACCGAGAGATGAAAGGCTCAGAAGCCGCTCTTCTAAGCTTGAAAGGCTGAAGAGAGATTCTCCCGAGCTGTCAAACTGCTGGGCTTTGAAGCTGACATCATATTCTGCTCCTTTTGTTTTAATTGCTGAGATCTCGGCCTGCATCTTCTTGAAATTAAACAGTGACAAACTTCCTTTGGACTGCCCGGCCCCAGCAGGGTCCTGTAAAGTTAAGGCACACTCTTCAGAAAAGAAACTTGGGTTGGGAATCACAGAGTCTTTTCCTGGGGCTGTCCCTGTGAGAATATTGTCTGAGTGTACTGCTTTAGGCCTTTTTGAATCTCTTGTTCTGTTGTCTACTGAAGTACCATCTAAGTGCAAGGCTGTAGCTGCTGCTGCGACCTGCAAATCAGGACTGGACCCTAACAGCTTCTGGCATTCTGTAAGTTCTTTTTGTAATTCATTCACAATACCATGATGCATGCAGTTCGTAGGCTGTTGGCTCACTCTGGTGTCCCAGTCACTTGAAAATGCCGGCAGAGCTGTTAAATCTGCTTGAGAGCCAGCCAGCAAAAAGTCAGCCTTTTGAGTACTGTCTGTATTGAGGGAAGCAATTTCTGTGAGCTCAGGAGTTATAGGAGGATATTCCTTTGTTCCTGCTTTTTCAGCAGCCATGAAAGTTAAGTCCTGTTCGTCATTTCTTTTTTTTACATGTTCATCTTTCATGGTAATTCCATCTAATAAATTAAAGTTCTCTTTTATTTCTTCTGCCTCTGAGCCTTTTTCTGCCAACTCTGTAACTTTAGACGGCAGGGCAAGATCAGTCCTGTTGCTCTCAGAAGCATCCTCTGCACTTGGCATTTTAAAATCCACTAGCAAAGTCTGTGGCTGTTCAGCATCAGCAGTGACAGTTTCCTGCACCCCTGGGATACATTCTGAAACACCTGTGTTGTTTTTACCTGTGCTGTCTTTCAGCCCACATAAACCACCCAACTGCTCATTTATCATGTCATTGGGATCTGCTCCTTCATGAAGACTGTCTGAAATCAAAGAATTCAAATTAGGGAGTTCTTGCATAGATTTGCTTGCTACTTCTTTGTTAAGGCAACTTTCCTCCACCTGTGGGTTTATTAGAGTTTTCAAGTTGCTGCCTTGCACAATATCTCTTGTGGATTCAGAAATACTTGGCAAAGGTGCGTTTTCATCTGTGACAGCTGTGGAATCATTTTTCATCTCCAGCCCGCAAACTATTGTTTGGGGTTTGTGCAGAATGTCTATAAATACTTTCATTTCACTTTCACACAGTCCCTGAAGGCTGCTGGGTGCATTTAACTCCAGTGAATGCTCTCTCTCAGATGTTTCCCTGGTCTTTTGTTCCTCAGGACCTGCCACGGTTTTAAGGTTGTTGCAATCCAAGTTTTGGAGTTCTGCATTCAAACTATGCTGTTGATCGCTGCAGAAAGAGGGAAGGGACTGTGAGCTGTCTTTCAGGTCCACTTGTGGAGATGGGATCAAAACATCCTCCACTTGTTCCACATCCATAACCTTGCTGGGAAGAGCTTCTAGAGATGCTTCAGCCTCACTGCTATTTAGTGGATAATTAGGCTCCCATATGCTGCCATCATGTAAGTTCCCCAGTGTCTGCTGCTGGCAATCAATCTCCACAACCCCTGAGCTGCCAGAATAATCCTTTTTCATACTTTGGTCATTGGCTTCAGTCACTTGATCCTGCTGCTCTTGCTGCGGGGAGGCAAAGTTGCTTTCGAGTTTCTGTGCCAAAACGGTATCGGTTGCCTGACTTTTCATTTCTGTTTTGTATTCCTCATGCCTGTTTTCATTCCCCTCTTTCTCATCTGCAGTACTGCTTTGCTCAGCAACAATCACAGGTACACAGTCAGCATCACTGCCACCTATCTGGCTGGTTTTTTTGCTTTCAGAATGGGATGTGACCTCCTGGTTTCCTGCTTTTCCTAATGCAACACATTCAGCAATCGGTGCCCATTCATTTATGTCCAGAATTGCCAGCTCTGCTTCAGGAACTGGTGTTTTTTCTGCCAATGTTGCATTGCCCTCAGATGTTACGTCATGCGTAGAGATGCCTTCCAGCTCCCACACACTTCTTTCAGCAAGCGTGCCCTCCCAGGATCCCTCTTGCTTATTTTGCATAACATCATTGTCCTCAGACCGCAGTAGCAGTGAACCATGTGCCTCTTCTAAACAAACTTCCTCTGCCATTTCACAGACAGGGAAGCTGAGCGGCAGGCCTTCTGCACTGGGGTTTAAAAGATCACAGCTCTGTGAGCAATTTTCCCCTTGTAAACTTGGTGCTTCAACAGACAGAAGGCTTTTATCCTCTTTGTCGCATGTGTCTGTTTTCTCTCTCTCCGAACCCTGACTCAGTTCTGGCAAATGATCTTCGGGTGCATTCAAACTATGTTCTGAACTGAAATCCTTCTCTGACGTGTCGCCACTGGCATCATTTCTGAAACTATTTTCTAGAGAGCTCCAGTAATCATTCCAGTTAGCATCAGGGTTGTCTCGTCTTTTGTCAGTATCAAAAGAGAGCAGCGTCCCTTGAGAACAGACTGCCTCTTCACCTGCAGTCGGACTAGTTAAAACTGGCCTCTCCTGACTTCCACCCTCTCCCAAAGAGAGCTCTTTGTTTTCCTCAGATACTATGTTTTCTTTTTTAATGAGCTGTGGAAGCTCCGTCTCACTGGTGAAGTCTTGTGCACTTCCCCCCAGTGATAGCCCTTTATCTGCTGCAGAATCTTCCTTTATCAAACACAGAAGCTTTTCTGGGTCAACCACAGCAATGTTTTCTCCACATTCAGTTAGTAAGGTATCATTGCTGCTGGCTGGCTCTGCTCTGTTCTCAGACGCAGGGCTTGCTTTTAGCTTTTCACTTTCCTCACACAAAGGGGACCCACTGGAAGGCTCAGAGGCAACCAACAAATCCACAACACGATTTTCACTTTTGGTAACAAGTAGGGTTTGGGTTTCTTGACTTTGGGCTTGATTGGGGCATTCCTTTTCAGATGGAGAACTCTTGTCCTTTTCTCCTATCATGTTTGTCAGCGGCAGATCTGAAGCATTAAATGACAAGCTGGGCATTGCAGAACCAGCCTCAGGTTGCTCCTCGTTCTTGGGAAAAACTTGGTGGGGTTCCTCCTTTCTGCTTATTGCTGCATCGCTGCTACATTCACGAATGGCGGCACTGAACTCATCAGAACTCAGACCATCAACAACTGTTCCATATTTTTCAACGTGCAAACCTCCTGTTGTGTGATAATTTGGGATTAAGGTCTCCTTTTCCATTGCCAGGCTGTCTGCACCATCTGCATTCTGTCCATCTGGTTTTACCACAGCCTGCTCTTTGTGACCCACTTCCAAAATTCCTGCCTCTTGGCTGGTCTCTTGAATGTTACAGTCGTCTCCCTCTGCTTTCCTCTTGGGTAATGGGATGACATGTGCCTCTCTCTTGCCACCTGTCTGTTCATTCTGCTGTAATGGGTCTAATTCAGTTGAGGTGGCTGGTGCAGTTCCAGCTCCTGGAATCCAGCCAACATCTGGCAAAGGAGTCAGTTCCAAACCAGCATTACCTGGATCTCGCTCATCCTTTAGTGGAAGAGGGATAGCGGGGTGCTCTGTATCGGAGCGACTGTCCAGAGATACAGCAGGAACACTGCTTATGTCTTGGTCATTCTCAGAGGTTGGGTATGACACAAGGGCAAGCAACCCTGCATGGCTTCCTTCAAGACTTGCTGCAGCGTATTCTTTAGGATGCTCCACCAAAGGTGGGCTTTTGTCTCTTTCTTCCTTGGCCTGTTCCAACATATCAGACGTGGCTTGCGCTCCTCGTTCGTGCAGGACATTCCCCACTGCTGTCACATCTGGTGGCATTACAAGTGCGCTTGTGCTGGGAGATTCTTCAGCAACATTGCTATGGAGGCCTTCGTTACTTAGGCTGCCAACAATGGAAATGTTTATATTCATTTCAGAATTGGCAATGGAGTGCAACACACATGAAAAAGAAAGACTCACACCACAGAGGTTTCAAAGCCATGCAGGCGCATGCACTGAAAAGCTGGGCTGTCTGCTTTCACGAGGCAAGAGACGAGAGACATCAACTTCAAGAATAATTCTGAGGGAATAGTTACATGGAAATACACTCCTACAGCATTTCCTGCCGTCTGTCACATTAGATATGTGGGTTAACTTTCTACAGATCTTTTTCAATCATTTAATAGATGCATGCTGCTTCTCTTCCTTTGCCTCATAAGAGGCATAAAATAAATCCTAAGACGAATGGAGGACATGGAAAACTCATCAGAACAGGGTTGAATTTCAGAAGGGAAACTGCAGTATGGAATGGCAATATTTTTTTCTCAGGTTTGAAAGGTTACGAGGTTCAGGGTTAATCTAGCTATATATCTTCTTGTTGTGGAACATTTCTGGGAGAAATTCAACGTAGCAGTGTGGCAACTGTTCCATCAATACAAGCATTTCAGTTTGCCAGACAGAACCATCCCCCTTGTGTACTGTTCTGGGGGCTTTCCACACACCTCAAGTCAAGGGGAGGGAGTGCAGAGGGTGGGGGGGGGAAGAGCCGTTGCTTAGTGGATGTCCTTGTACGGGCTTCTGCTAGTGGGACTCTGTATTTCCCTAAATGAAGGCTACAGTCTGAAACCAACTTACTATAGAGTAAGACCCAGTGAACCTTGGACGACCTTACTTTGGAGGAAATATGCTTAGGATTCTTCAGCACTGTGCTCTGACC
Organism: Podarcis melisellensis; assembly: GCF_964234715.1. Lineage (NCBI taxonomy): Eukaryota > Metazoa > Chordata > Lepidosauria > Squamata > Lacertidae > Podarcis > Podarcis melisellensis. The sequence continues at coordinate 54,182,676 of NC_138537.1, read as the reverse complement.
CAATCAGTTGGAGCGACAGTGCGGCCATGCCTCCATCAGTACCATTCTTCTGACATAGTGTGCTCAAGCAGCCAATGACTTCTCCTGGGTGGCAGCTCCAGCTGCTCCAGTCACTTTAAGCCCCTCCACCTGTCCTTGGAGGCAGTGGGGGAGGGGAGAAGAAATTCTGGGACTGTCTCTTCCACCTCCATGCTTTCCTGCAGCTCTTCCCCACCTCTTCCTGCATCTCTGACTGCCCAGACTCTTCCTCTTCTCCCTGTCTCATGGGTGGCACAGAACCACACAAATCACTGGTCCCCTTTGATGGATCATCTCTTCTGCCCACTCTTTGGACCCCCTGCTTGTCCCTGACAGTACTGAGCACTGAAGAGAGTTAGTGCCTACATATATCAAGGGGAAAGTGGCTCCACAGACTGGAAACTTCCATAGAAAAGTGTGCTCCTCCCCCCACCTGTTTGTCACCAAACCTGTTTTGGCAGGCTATCGCACAAACAGAAAGGCCTCATCCTAAGACCATAATAGCTAAGCAGGTATACATGAGCAAAGGTGTTTCTTCAGATAACCTGGTCCCAAATGGTTTATGGCTTTATAAACCAACAACAAAATCTTAAACGTGGCCTGGTAGCAAATTGGCAGCCAGTGCTACTCTTTCAGCAGGCGTCTTACATGGTCATGGCAGGCTGCCCCTGTTAGCAGTCAAACTGCTGGGTTTTACACAAACTTCAGCTTCTGGACCAACCATAAGGGCAGCTCCGCACAAAGTGCATTGTAGTAGTTCAGTCTTGAGGTTACCAGCACAATCTGTCTCTGCCCAATACCAGCCACGGCCAGTGTACTATCCAAAAGAGGTTTTCCAGTGAGCTTCCAGTGAGACTGGTGGTTGAAAAAGCGCCTCCAGACTATGCAACTGTTCCTTAAGGAGGAGGGCAGCCCTATCCAGAACAAAAAAAGCTGCTATGTCCCAGGTCCAGAAGCCTCCAACCCACAGACCTTCATCTTGTCAGGATTCAGTTTGTTGGCTTGTGTCCAGCCCATTACTATGATGGGGCATTTGCTCAGGACTGGCCCAGCTGCACCAGATTTGGTGGTAACCAAACCTCAACTGTAGTTCTACTAAGGAAGAAGCAAAGCCACAGGGACTATTTTCTATCTCTTTCACTCCACCTATGCCAATGTGACACTGATGGGTACTTTCCTTGTTTATATTGTATATTGCACAAGTGGCGATCAACAAACAAGATGTCGCAATATGTTTCTAGCTCCTAGCAAAAAGGACCATGCATTAGAAGTTTTATACAGTACCTAGAAAAGAGTTGGCCCTTCCCTTCCCATGGGGTCCATTCCAACTCTATGATTCCTTTCTTTCTGAGGGTTCATGTATCACAAATTAAACAAGTGTGGGGAGACAGTATGGTTTTCCGATTTTGATAGCATAATAATAGCCTTTCAAATAATATTTGCAAGAGTGCATTGTTCCCTATGCTTCACAGCTTCAAAGAAAAAGCTGTGGGTGAAAAGCCCAACAATAGGGATATAAGAACAAGACTCCAGTAGACATAAAGCAAGTGACAAATCCTAATAGAGTTCATGTTGTTAACTGCAAATCTTTCTAAGTCTCTGATCCTAATCAGTGGGGCTTACTTCCAAATACATGTGTTTCAAGCTGGGATGCATACAAGACACACTCTCTCTCTCTCTCTATATATATATATTGATGGGCCACACTACATTTATGCTGCTAATTGCACACACCTACATCATATAAGATCCAACAGCTCCAAGCACATTAGGAGCACATTAGTGGGAGCATTCTCCTGAATGTAGAATTACAAGTTCATGACCTGTCTGGCCGCATGCTAATAGCAATTTGGTAGAGCTAGATTAGCAGACTCACTTACCAAAGCAGATTGGGGAGGGGGAAGGGGGGATTCTATGTGCTAAGTGGTTTACCACTATGCATTAATTACAGCACATTTAACAGTACCAAAGTCCCCCTTTTATACTTTATTTAGATTCAGTCTTTTCTGCTGGTTACCCTCACACGTAACCAGAACTTAAAGGTGTTACTGAAGTTGCATTAGACGATGCCAGTACTTGTACTGGATACACTTATCAGGTTTATGAATAGTGTGAAAGATTGCAGATGAGAACTTTACCCTTCATTGGTTGATCCAAATGTTTTATTCTCCACCAAATTAACATGCACTTGAAACCAATGGAAATCGATCCCTAGCAGTGTGTCATTACCAAACCTACTATTATAAGAGAAACCACAATTCTGTTCATGTTGCTTGGCCTGATGAGAGCTCTTTTCAGGTAAACACATCATCTGGGTAAGCAGGGACAAGTGCATTACTCTACCCCTGCAAACATACATGGAATGTGTCCTTCCATCAGTAGGACACTCCCCTTCCAATCACAAAGAAAAAGCTTAGGATCTAAACCATTATTTGTTTAAATATTGCATAGCATTGAGAGAAGTTATATGCAAGACTGATTTGGGTTGGATTCAATGGCTGTTTTCTTTCAATGGGTATCCAGGGGTCATTGGATAGAGAGGATGTCTGTTTCAATGCATGGGAAGGAAGGGCTGCAGGTAGAGCAAGGTGTCTCTGTTGCAGGTGCAGAAATCTCCACCATCACCCATTCTGCTCTGCCATTCGTACTCTACCATCAGTAACAGCAAAATGGGGGTATTCCAAGGGTCTTCCCAGGTTGAGGTTGGGCATCTGAGAAGGGCAAGTCTATGCATACAGACATCCACAGGAGCTAGAATCCTGCATGCTCAGGGTTCCAGCTCCCACAGAGTCTTCACATGTAGGCTCCCCCTTATTGTGTGTTCACAGTCAATGTGTGGCTATCGGGGAACAGGTCTGGGAAGCCAAGTGATTTGGGAGAAGAAGTCAGCAGCATGGGCTCACTGCCCCTTTCTATGTGTGCAATTAATGTAATAAGGGGGAAATTGTGTGCCTTTAAAAAGTAGGGTTTCCTTGCCACATCCTCAGAAGACTCTCCCCCCCATCAAAGAATTGCAGGAAAAAGCGGAATTTCACCCTGTGTGGATTTGCTTATCAGAGTGCTGCAGTGATGAGAAAAGTCATATTTTCTGGGATACTTCCTTTAACTCTGCAGAACATTCAGTTTATGGGCTGAACATATTGGAGCAGTGGGACCTCATGCGCACCCATGGTGAATTCACAGTGTCCTCTAAATGTGAAGTACACTTTGCTTTTCTATGTGCAATTGACAGCTGGGTATAATTGTAGGTTTCAGGCTAGTGGGAGGGGGCATTGCATCTGGGACCCATTTATTTATCATGACAGATATGAATTATCTGCACAGAAATCCAATCCTGGTGCTCACACCCAAAGGGGCAGCAAAAGAAATGCTCCTATGTTAATATCTAAGTGGAATGTTTTCCCACTATGGTTTAATATGTGGCTTTGTGTCGAAAATTTCTCTCGCATTATTGTACCCTTGTCCATCAACGAATGAGAAAATAAGTTACATTCAAAAACTATCAAAGGGGAGAGAAAATTTTGGTAAAACTCTCATAGGCATGGTTGAGGTTTTCTGCCATGGTTACTTTACTTCTGAGGCTGGCAAGAGCTGTTTGCAACTGACCTTGCTTTCATGACACCAATGGTCTGAAACCTCCCCTGGTACTCATAGTGTAAAGGGGATATCAAGTGGGATAATTTTTTAAAAAAATATTTAAATAATTCCTCCCATTATCCCCCCACCCACCCACAGATAAGGCAGTGCAGGTAGCCAGGGAGACAGAGTGCTGGAGGAAGGTTTAAAAGAAAGGAAGAAATACACACTACCCTCAGCCATGTCACAATGACAAGGTAAGCTCAGTCCCACACCAGATGAGGTGCATCCCTTTTCGCTGCTTGAGGTACAAAATGGAACATGCCAGCTTCTTTCCCTGCCCCCCTGCCGCCTCACTGCTGCCCTGCCACTGGAACTGCACCTGTTTCCAGCAAGATCTCACCAAAGTCTTGTGAGATCTCATGCACTCCATGAGACCTTGCGACATTTCACCTCACCCTGCTTCATCAGTGGGTTGGGCCTATCCCATGCCTATCCCAATTCTAAAGTGCCCAAATAATGAGGCAAGGAAATCGAAGCCTCCTTTGCAGAGGACTGGAAGGCAAAATTTGGCACCATCACAGTTAACCATCACAGAGGCATGAAAGCTGGAATCTCAAGTTGAAGTCTCTGTATTTGTTCACCAATGTCTTTTGCCTTTATTGCTCCAAAATTAGAGATATGAAATATAATCAAGGATTTAAAACAGTCAGGGATATAGAAACAAGCAGAACCCAAGCCATGCTCTGGCATTCAGAATACAAATCCCATAAGCAGCCTGAAACACTATAATGTGATCTTTTGGAAAGCCAGAATAACCTTATTTACCAACGGCTGTGCTTTCTTAGGGGTTGCAAGCAGGCAATTAATGCAAGACTCCATGTATAGATGGAACAAACAAGCGTGTTTCCTCATGCTAGCTCTAAGAGTCCCACACTTGGTAGTTGTTCACAAGGCATATTTTGTACCTGCTGATGACTGGGGTCTGGGGCCTTAAGTCTTCATTTACATCAAGCCCAGCAAAAAGAAGGTTTGGGAGAAGCGATTGGTAGGGCTCCCTTTCCTTCCAGTCAGACACTAAAGGGCCACTCCCTCTGTCAGAAAAAGGGTTGGGAAAAGAGAAACACACACACACACTCATACATTTTTCAGAAGGCATCTTTAAAATTAGAAAATCAGACCAGCATGCCGCAAATTGCACTCAGAAATTCCTCATTGAGTCCTTACACATGCATGTATCAACACAATTATATTTCTGAAGTTATCTCTAGCAAGACTAACAAATGTGCCACCCAGTTCAAATTTACTTCTACAATACTTCACTGACAACAGCTCCTTGCAGGAATGAGTGACTGCCCTAAGGACCAAACCAGACATTGCATCACATGCATATTTTTTAAAAAAAATTATCTTATTTTTACTTTTAAAGTAACAGCTGAAGATGTGTGTTTGTGAGAGAACAGGAACACAGCATGTAGGGAAGTGCTTAACAATTCCCCTTCTAGAGATCCCTTCTAAAAAAGCATTCCCAAAAAATTATTTCCTCAAGGGGATAAGCTGCCATGCTTCCCTCCAAGGGAAAAGAGAAGATTTAATTTTGGAGGGCGCAAAGGGTTAATAGACCCTTCCCATGTACCATGGTCCCAATCTTGATTGGATCCCTCTATGGCTACTAAATGCATTCACATAATGCAACATCAAGTTGGCAGTAAAACATTGCTTAACACTGCTAGTCTTCCACTTTCCTTCTCAAGCCTCCTACCTGAAAGAATGCCAAAGAAAGAATGCAGCAAGCAAGTTATATATTACAGAATATGCAAGCTTCACTCACTGCCAATCGGGCAGCCTCATAGTCAAGGCCACCATATCCTCATACCCCACCTTGATGATTTTCATGCAAGAGTTAAATACATACTTTGTTTACCCAGACTTTCAGAACAGGAAAGGGATTTGGCAATGTTAGTATAGTTGCTTGTGTTAAGCTACGTTTCTGCTTTTCTATATGCTGCTTTTAGAGGTTTTAATTACTGCTTGTGATGACTGTACTTTAATGATGTTGTATACCGCCTGTGGGAAATGCAAATAATAAAAATCACCCACAAGAACCACCTTCCTGGTTCTATACTTTCCATCACTAAAGTGGATCCAAATTCCCACTTCAACGTAATCATGCATTAAAAATAGTATGGTAAATATCTGCCTTTTAAGTGTGCTAGCTGACAATGTCAGAAGGTGGTTAGTGGAGTATTAAGTGACTTTTGGTTTGCAATGCTAACTGGGTTGCTGGAGTGGAAGTTATCTTGGGCAACAGCCTACTTCATCGGTTGCATTCTGTCGCAAGCCAAATACAGTACAGTAAAAAGCACCCTTTGCCTACCTTGTATCTGCTGCAGTTAAGGAAGTTGCACTATCTGGCAGTGGTAACGGAACATCAGCATCTAAAGGCGAGGTATCCAAGGTGACTTGTTCAACGTATCTGTCTCTGTTCTTTTTCCTCTGCCTTTTCTTTTTTACTGCTCTCTCATTGCTGGGTGGCTGAACTGGTTCTGGAACTGGAACTGGCACAGGAACAGGAACAGGAACTGGAGGAATATCCTAGAAGGTAGATGAGAGAGATGCATGTTCACTTAAAGAGCAAGCAGATATTTTAGAATTAATACTTAAGGCACTTTTAATGCAAAGTTGCTTTTAAAAAAATAATAATACTTAAATGTACTATCAGCATTTTCCCCTCCTAATTTCCCTCTGACTAGTGGGAAACAGTTGAGCTATAAAAATGCATAAAGAAAAATAAACTGTAGCAGGGGAAAATTGAAGAACTGTTCATAAGCTACGTATGATGCTCTGAGCTGGCCCCTAGAGGGTATCCTTATCTCTTTTTCCAGCCCAGCAAATTTCCTTGTGGTCAGCAAATGTATCACTATTTCTAACAGAGGGAGAGAGCAAAATAGAACTTAAAAAGAAACACCCCACAATAGAGAGGCAAAACACAACACTGCAATTTTACACACACTCAAAATAAAGTGAAGACAGAAGGTATCTTAAGAGTGTCAGGCAGTAGGTACATCTGTGCATGTACTTAAGGAAAATGCACAAAGTTAAGGCCGCATGGAGAGCATGCAAGGACATATCAACATGTGAGCAGAATGCCTCTTTTCTCAGGGAACAGCTGCACATGGTACTTTTTAAAAATCATTATGTGCAGACTCTGAACACAGGTACAGATGACTTGTTGCCAGGTACATGATAACATGTTGAACACCCTCTGAAAGAGCCTTATGCCACCTTAAAGACTAACATATATGTAAAAAATTGCATTTAGAAGGGTAAATTTGTTAACCACAAGATTCTTCTTTATTTGCTGCAAGACTACCTCTCTGGAAACTGTTAGAAACACAATTCTCTTCTTTTCCTGGTTTAATTAAAATAATGGTAAATTACAACATTCTACTAAAAAGAAGATCATGGGCAGGCAGTCTCCAAAGAGTGACTTTCTGGGTTTGCTAGGAACAAGGCTATTTCACAGGGTAGAGATGGACCACCAGATGTTGTGAGATGACAGCTCCAGTCATCCTTGAGCACTGGCTTTGCTGGCTGGGGTTGATGGGAGTTGGAGTCCAGCAATATCTGGAGAGCCACAGGTTCCCAATCCCAGTTACAGTGAGTGCTTTCTTCAACATCAATTTTCAGCAAGATTTAAAGGCCCTTTCTTATTTATAATGCAGTAATAAGAAACGTGTATGATCTTGTGTCATAAAAGAAAAAGAACAACTTGACACAGTGTGCTATTTCCCCCTTTAGATTATAGCCTTATTTTTGGTGAAAGAATGTACAAAGATAAAGTAAACACAAGCAACCCCAACTAGCCAAAGTATTAATTTTACCTTGGCCTCAGCTGATCAAGAGCTAATGAAATGAGATATTCTCATCTGCTATATAAAAAGACTCTCAGAGCCAAAGAGTGAGAAGCACGTCAATAAAAATCTACTTGTGGACTGTAGCAGATGCTGTTCAAATTGGGCATTGTGTTCATATTACGTAAGACTTCGCCCCTGCAAGTTCCTCCAAAGGCTAAGTTTCTGAACCTAGTTTTAAAGCCTTAGCAACAGTGTTAACAGCGCACTGCCACAATATTGAGTTTCAAACATTCCAAGCAGGCTGAAGCTTCTCCATTCGTCATCAAGCACTTAATTATGCATCTCTTTTAAAAGCAAACAAATCAGGTTTTGAACTACTTAGGAAGCCTGGAGGGAGGGTGGGAATGTTAATAAACTTTCTTAATTGGCTCAAGTGAATCTAGTTCCTAGGTGTACGCACACAGAGAGAATCTTCTTCCTGTGGTACTTTCCTCATTAAATGTGCAGCCTTTTAAGGCAGTTGTTGCAACATGCCACAGTTCTGGCTGAAAGTCAGCTTCGAGGAGTTACGCGAAGTTTCCATTCCTAATAACTCTGTGTTTACAGGGAGACAAAGTGCTGGAATCAATCTTAGCAAGGCAGACAATAAAGCTGTTCTTCTTACCTTTTATTGTCATCACATCTCCTATTGCACTTTTCTGAAGTCTGTGAGTGCATACGCACATAAGCAGAGAAACTAGCCTGGCACAAGCTTACGAGACCTTAAACCTTTGTCTGTTACACTCATCAGTAGACTGGCTCTGAAGCAGCCACTTCCTCCATAAGGAGCTTAGGAGGGACCTATCTGACTGCAGGTGGACGCTGGGAAGTGGACCAAAGGTCATCCCCATGGCGTCAGGAATCAGATTTCAGGAACAATTGCCAAAGGAGCTGAGGAAGGGAGGATGAACACATGCTAGCTCTTAAAGGCTGCCCAGAGCAGGCCACACAGCCATTCGGCCAAATATTACGCACATGTGCAACTTAGCAGGCTAGGAGAGGAAAAATAAGTATGTATGTAACAGTCTGGAATTTTTTAAAAAAATGATTTAATTGTCCTTGTTTGCAGCAGCCAAGGAAACAGACTAAGCCCACAGGTCAGAAATGGCTCCTGGACTACAGTGTTTGAGTTTATTACTGCGGTCTATGCGTTTGGGCTGCAATCCTGTGCACACTTACCTTAGAGTAAATCCCACAGAACTCAGCAAGGCTTACTTTTGAACAGGCATGTATAAGAATTGCACTGCCAGTCTACCTCTTTGACTTGACCTTGGTGGAAAATTCTGTACCATTGCCCCTTCTTACAGTGTAAGTCATGTGCAGTAAGTCATGTGCAATGTGATCCCAAGCATGCTTATTCAGAAGTAAGATCCTCTCTGTTCAGTGTGACCTACTGCCACATGCACACAGAATCGGTTTCTTAGGGGCAAACTAGGCAAGAGGGGTTAACCACATGTAGTTTATTTAGGTATCTGCTCTGATCCATATAGTAGCATGGGCAGGAGAAGAGTGAAGCAAAACTGACCCATTCACTCTCTCTCTCTCTCTCTCTCTCTCTCGCTCGCTCTTTGTGCTCCATCACTTTGAGCAATTGTCTCTCAGCTCTGGTCACTTCCTGTATCAAAACTGGACTGGGAGGAAATTGCCTAAAGCGATGGAGATGTAAGGTAGGGTGGTTGTGCTTGCCACCACCATGGTCTGAATGTAAAGGGAGAAGCCTTTTCTCCCTCTTTTATAATACTAGCACTTAGGGGTCAAATACTGGGAGATTCAATATGGGCAAAAGGAAGTCCTTTCCCATCCAGTGCATAGTTCAGCGATGATGTTCACCACCACACGATGCAATAATGACCCCCAACTTGGGCAGCTTTAAAAGTTTAGGCAAATTTATGGAAGGATAATACTACTAGTCAGTGGCACCTGCCCTGTGGAATGCCCTCCCAGCAGATGTCAAAGCAATAAACAACTATTTTACTTTTAAAAGACAACTGAAAGCAGCTCTGTTTAGGGAAGTTTTTAATGTCTGATGCTGTGTTGTTTTTAATATTCAGTTGGAAGCCGCCCAGAGTGGCTGGTAATATATTATTATCATCACCATCATTATTATTAGGCTATTATCCAGGATGGCTATCTCCAGTATTGGAGGCAATATTACTTTAGAGCACAAATGGCAGAAGTTCATGGTCTGTTTGTTTCCATAGGCAACTCGTTAGCCATTGCAGAAACATAATGTAGAACCAGATGGGCTGTTGGTCTGATGTTGATATGCTAACACTTCTGCCTATTTATGTTAAGCACATACATAGTTTCTATGAAAATGGAACAAAAATATATTTTTATATTTTAGTAAACCATGGATTGCAAAGCAACTTTGTTGTTGTTGTTTAGTCGTTTAGTCGTGTCCGACTCTTCGTGACCCGATGGACCAGAGCACACCAGACACTTCTGTCTTCCACTGTCTCCCTCAGTTTGGTCAAACTCATGCTAGTAGCTTCAAGAACACTGTCCAACCATCTCATCTTTTGTCGTCCCCTTCTCCTTGTGCCCTCCATCTTTCCCAACATCAGGGACTTTTCCAGGGAGTCTTCTCTTCTCATGAGGTGGCCAAAGTATTGAAGCCTCAGCTTCACGATTTGTCTTTCCAGTGAGCACTCAGGGCTGATTTCCTTAAGAATGGATAGGTTTGTTCTTCTTGCTGTCCATGGGACTCTCAAGAGTCTCCTCCAGCACCATAATTCAAAAGCAACTAGGATTCTATAATTTACTTGAATGATGCACTTGTACAAAATAAAGCCCAAAGGATCTAGATACATAGACATTTGCCTTATGCTGACCATTGCCTTATACAGACCACAGGTCCACCTAGCTCAATATTGTCTGCACTGACTAGCAGTGAATTTCCAGGGTTTTATAGGACTGAAACTGGGACTTTTTGCATGATACTGCTGAGCCCCGACCCATCTGTCTCATGCTCTCCAGTCTTTGGCAGAGGAGACAAGTTTTATACTGAGCAAACAAGAGTCTCACAGTCTGGTGGTAAGGAAACCCAAGAACTAAGCCATTTACATGAAATCAAATATGCCCCATTAGATTTAAAATAAAATAAAATAGTAACTTCAAAATACACAGTTCTCAACACTGCAGAACTTCAGGGATAATCCCAGAGGCAGTAGCTTCCCCAAACATTTGTGTTCATGACCTTTTCGTGTTGCAATAGATTCTTCAAAGAACTTTACACTGTTTATCCTCCAAACAGGTGCAGCACTGGCTGTGACAACTTGACCTGCTGCTCAGCAAGCGTAAAGGTCCCAGTCCTGTACATTGCTTCATATCTGATACTTTGCTGTAGTTGGGACAAATGCAGCAACCACCTTTTATAACATTAGGACAATTTGTATTCATCCCCTCCCCCTCTCCACAGGAGACACAGGGTAAATGGGTAGGTTTTCTGCTTGGAAGAGAATAGGGGAGATTTATGGAACAAACCTCTTCTGCCAATATCTGTTTGTTAGTAGTAAATCTAAAATGAACACTACAGGACATAGGAACAAGGACACAGGTGGGTGGTTTTAGATCTAACAGTATTACCAGTATGCTACAAACCTCAGCTAGATCTCTGCAGCTGAGACATATGTTACTGATTTCTTCTAAAACAGGAGTAGGGAAACATTTTCAGCCCGAAGACCACATTTGCTTCTGAGCAGCCTTCTGGGGGTTACATGCCAGTGATGAGAGGGTCAGAGGCAAAGGTGGGTGGAGCAATGTATGTGTACCTTTGTATAGTACAGTGGTACCTTGGTACTTGAACGGTTTGGCTCCCGAATAAATCAGCTCCCGAATGCTGCAAACCCAGAAGTAAGTGTTCCGGTTTGTGAACATTTTTCTGAAGCTGAACGTCCGACGCAGCTTCCGCTTGAGTGCAGGAAGCTACTGCAGCCAATCAGAAGCTGTGCCTTGGATTTTGAACAGTTTTGGAAGTCGAACGGAGTCCTGGAACAGATTAAGTTCAAGATCCAAGGTACCACTGTAGGTGTCATGGACTGATTGGATGCAGAGAAATGGTGGGAGGAACCAGCTGGGGGAACCCCCAAGGGAAGAAGGCTCAAAGCCTAGGGAGTGGTAGTGGGACAATGATGAGTGGTCACAGGGAGAAGAGGGAAAAGACTGGGAGGTGGAGGTGTTGGACGCTGGGGAGGTAACAGGGCTTAGTGAGCAGGGGGAGTCTGTGGCAGAGAGAAGTTTGGAATTAGAGGCAGAAGTTAAAGCTGGGGAAGAAAGGTCACTTGGCAAAGATGAGTCTGGCTGGTGAAAAGACACAGGTGTCTCCCCAGCCTGCTGTGACAAGCTTCGCTCCTGCTCCCATCTCCCAGAAACAGAAGAAGCATGAACAGGGCAGAGAAGACATTGGCTGCATGCAGATACAGTCTCATATTGCTTGGGAGAAACCCTGGAGTGGAAGAGACAGGCAGCTTTGGGGAGGCAGGAACCTTCAGTCTCAGCAGGGATGAGATGCTGTGCTCATTAGACCTGACCCTCTGCCAAGTCTGTGCAGATCGTGCTTTTGCTAATAAAGAGTTAACTCCAACTTGCACAGTGTGATTTACTGCCAGCTCGCTCTTGACAGTAGGACAGGTTCTGTGCATACCACACATTCACACAGCCCTCCCTGTCCTCCATCCAGGCAAGCAAAAGGGAAATCAAAGTTCAAGGACACATTTTAACCAGGCCAAAATACTCAAAGAGCGTGTGAAGAAACACAGGTGAGGAGTGCGGCCTAGAGGGAGAGGAGGTAGCCTCAGGAGAGTCCCAAGGGCCAAATAGAGGAGACTGGGGGGGAGCTGCATCTGTTCCCCATCCTTGTTCTACAGTCACAGAAACCTAAGATGTAAGAAAAACCTCAAGTTATCAGAGCCAGAATGTTTACACAGTCCAAGGTCCATTATTTCCTTGACCTTCCTCTTTGTTTCCCTCCCTTCCTGCCTTCCAGCATTTCATCCCTTCAGAAAATTCCAGCACTCTGTGTAAACAGCCTTGCAAGGGGAATGCATGTAAATCCAAGAGAACTTTGCAGTTCTCCACAATCCCTTGGAAAGTTGGGTTCCAGTAAACACAGAGAGGCAGGGCACTGGCACAGGCACAGCATCGCAGGCTCCTCTGTTACTGCCACAGTCAGCTATTGTTGTAACAGAAAAGTGGCTTATGTAACAGCACTGACTTCCAGTAATAAACTCATTGCTGTGTTCTAATTCACATGCAAGAATTTAGTTTCTTCTCCACCCTTCCAGGGGGAGCTTGCTCACTGCTATGCAGTGGGAGATGCAAACACTTCGCCACCATGGTTTCCTTTCCTTTAACTGCATCACCTTCCTTGCAGTATCAAAGCAGATGATAGCCAGGCCTTCCGAGCTCTGTGCATTGCACTATGCAAACCTTACAGCCAGCTGATTGCCAGGGCTTGAGAGGTTCCCACATAAGAGCTATGATTGTTGATGCTTGGAAAAGACAGTGCACAGGGCTTTGCAGGTGATACCCATCAGATTACTGATGTTTCTTGAAAATGCCTTTAGACCAGCCACATCTTTACCATCAGGTGTAGGACAGATGGGAATGGCTTGGTTGGGCAAAACCACCTTGTTGATCAAATGGGGCTGGAGGCTGTGCAACCACTACAGCAAAGGTCGGAGCTCTGTGGTCTGAATTTGGTTTTCCAGGTCTCTCTGGCTGGCCCTTGGGACTCTCCGTAGGACATTCACCCTTCCCCAGGACACACATCTCACCAGCCCTGATCTACATCCTTCTCAAGTGTTTTTCCTTTGCAGGAATGTGTCCTAAAAATGTGATAATGTTGTCCACTTGCTTGGATGAATAGAGAAATGGTTGGATGGAGAGATGAGTATGTGCAGAGATGGTGTAAAATCACTTACAGTGATTCATAAATAAGTTTGCAATTAGTGTCAAGCACATGAATGTCTGTCCAATCACAAACATCAGACATGGAGGAAACGTCGTCCTCTGTGGAACAGGCCACAGTTCACCTTGGCAAGAACTTTTTGTATCACTAGTACAACTTACCTGTGGCTTCTAAGCATTGTTCTACATTTTGTCACCCATTCTGAAGGTACCAGTGCATTCCCATTCTCTGCCATATCTCTTCAAGCCCTTGTTTGTTTTTTTGTCTAGCCTTCAGTACCAGTCCTCCTGGCTTCTTAGCTCCTCTGTCTCTGTGCATGGCACAGCCCAGTCTATTTGAGAGCAGCCTGCCCAAATCAATACCTAATCTCAATTGCAGGTAGGTAGCCGTGTTGGTCTGCCATAGTCGAAACAAAATAAAACAAATCCTTCCAGTAGCACCTTAGAAACCAACTAGGTATGTTATTGGTATGAGCTTTCGTGTGCATGCACACTTCTTCAGATCTCATCTAATCCAATTGATGGATTGCTGTGCTATAGCTGGCCTTCCTGAATCAGGCTCCTTGCTGGTGTGAATCTCAGACTGCTGCTCTAGGAAACTTCTCCTGCAAATATCAATATCCTCCTCCTTAATAATAATAATAATGAGGAGAACTTGAAAGGCATGAACAGCACTGTCTTAACCCAATGTCTAATATGATTCCTACTAATTCAAAGTTTGAGCTTTTAAACACTGAATAACATTGAGTAACATTCCTAAGAAGCTCTGGTTAGTTATCTTGAAAGTATCATCCCACTCACCTGATTTTCCGGACTGCTGTTTTCATTGCCCATTTTGATAAGAAGGTCTTGAAATCACTCACTACATTAAGAAGGCCAGCTGCAAGAAATGAACATCTGTGTAAATACTGTGGGGAAATAACTTTCAAGAAGACAAGCCTCCTGACCCCGCAGTCATGATACCTCCTTGAGCTGTTCCCAGTAAAAATTATTGCCAAGGCTTGCAGTGTGCCCTGCAAAGATAGTTTTTATGGCAAGGCTAGATTAAGTATGGAAAGCCTTGTGACAAATCAGATATTTGGAGCCTTAGTTTACTCATTCCCCCCACAGGGTTAGGCCTGCCATTGCAGCATAGTGAAGTGGCCTGTTTCAGGTGGCACTTTGAGCCAGGGCAAATGGAGGCTGTGGTCTCTAGACTCCACATACGATGCTCTTGTGCCACATAGGGTTTCCCCAGCATTGAAGTAGCAGCTTCACAATTGTTGATAAAAGTATGTGCTCCCTATTGATAATACTACCCCCCTTTCCTCTAGTTTTGCATTTACACATCTGATTTGCTAACTTGTATTTGCCATTCGTGCAGAACTAGACCAGATTCTTACACGAATCATTTATGCATCATTCTGAGTCCTAATTTTAGCAAAGTGACACAAGCAAACACTGAGTTACCCAGAGATTGCATCAGAACAAAACCCTTGTGTTGTTTTGCTTATGTACATAATCACACACGCACTGCCTGGTCCACTGATGGTGGTGGTTATTGCTTTGTTAATATATGACTTTATTGGGAGTAAGACATGGACTTCTGAGTAGACAAGCACAGGATTGTGCTGTAACACTGTTATTCTAACCAGGACGCGTAAAAAGCATTAACATGATGAAATTCAATACCCATATGGTATGAGCATATGTCCTATGATGTTTTCTTTTCACCTAATTAGAACTAATCTCTTAATGTCTACTTTGCACCAATCACTATGCTGCAATGCTTTGAAATATTTAAAAACTCCCCTCCTTCGCTTTAGGCTGGAATGCAGAAGCTGGCCACACAATAATCCTGTGCATATTTTCTCAGGAATAAATCTAATGGAGCTTGTCCCCAAGTTATTATGGATAGAATTGCAACTTTGGCATTGCTTTACTCCAGTATAAAGGCACAAGGGGTGTATCTCCCATGCGTTGTACCACTCTCATACAAAATGGCAAATTTATAGGTGTATGCAGTGTACACAGAATTAGGATCCTCTGCAGCTAAGTGGCCCCCCCTCAAGTTATGTGTATACATTGCTAGCTAAGAAGATACCTTTGCAACATCAAACAATGAATTGTCATTGTTGAATTATAGTATTTTAGCATGCTGGGTTGTATCTATTCTTCATTTCTCCTACTCCCTGATTAAAGGCCTTCATTGGTGCCACTGAACCGAACTGAGTATTGTGTTTCTAGCCAATGAAGTCAAAGCTGTGACTATTTGGACACTGGGAAACCGGAATCCCTGGGATCCTAACAGGGTGGGGTTTTTAATGGTGCAACTGGAGTCTCCCCTTTCTTTAAAAAAAGAAAGAATGATATGGAACATATTGTGCAGGCTACCTTCTAAGCCAGGGGTTGCCAACCCAACCCAAGCAGAAGCAGGGCTTTTTTTCAGGGGGAGCTCACAGGAACTCAGCTCCAGCACCTCTCAGCTGGACACCATTGCCATTATAAGAGAACGAAGGAGGCATTCATGGTGAGTTCCGGCACCCCTTTTTCTAGAAAAATAGCACTGAGCAGAAGGATGAGGATAATGCTTGATCTGGCTCTGCAGGACAGAACACTTGCTGGAGCTGGAAGGGCTCATTGACTTCCAGCTCTATTTGTCTATGATGCTAGCACCTCCTCTCCTTTCTGGAGGGAAAGATTTGTGTGGTCAGTTGTGGGACACAGATGGAGAGGAGAGATAGGATGGGTTCTTGGAGGGTGTTGAGGATGGGTGTACTGCTGAGGCCTCCTCCTCTGCTTTGGCTGCCCACAGAAGGATTTTTTGAAAGGGGAGAGCTCAGAAGTGTCATACCTGTAGGCATTCTCTTTGCTGCCCATTGACCTGGTGGAGCAGGCAGCTGCTCTGGCCACAGAGCAGTTTTTGGGAAGGGTGGGTGGGTGTGTATCTCTGTGCATGGAGTTGTGATCAACCCACTTACTGCTCTGTTTGTTTTGTGGTCATATGGAGCAGTAGCCAGGCAGCTACTTCAGGGGTCAGCAAAAATTTTCAGCAGGGGGCCGGTCCACTCTCCCTCAGACCTTGTGGGGGGCTGGACTATATTTTGGAGGGGGGGAATGAACAAATTCCTATGCCCCCAAAATAACCCAGAGATGCATTTTAAATAAAAGGACACATTCTACTCATGTAAAAACATGCTGATTTCCGGACCGGACAGGAATTGCCTGTCACTAATTATGAGGGGTTTTTTTTAAAAAAAAAAAGGCAGTGGGAGAGTTGAAGGAACTACAATAATAATTATCCCATTACTGTTGTTTTTGTTTTGCTGCCTGCTGGCATGTGGAGCAGGCAGCTACTTGAGAGGGGCCTCAGTGGAGCAGGCAGCTACTTGAGAGGGGCCTCAGTTGAATATGATGGTGAGGGGGAAATGGCAAACGTTTCTAGTTTCTACTGCATGCCTTAGAGCAGGGGGTGCTCTGAAACTTGGGATGTGGGTGGGGTGAGGTGGGAGAAAGAGAGCAATACAGAGGCATCATCACATCCTTTCCCCTTATTGTCCCCAAATTTATGGGTGGCGGCAGCGCAGAGGCACTATCATTATCACCTTTCCCTTCATTTTTCCCTAGTTGTTGGGGGGGCAGTTTGGGGGAAGAGCCCAGTGCAGAGGCACTGTCATTATTATGGTCATATTTTCCAAGACTGCCTCAAGTTGTTTGCAGGTGGGGCAGTGCAGAAGCTTTATCTCCATAATAATTAGCATCATAATTAGTAACATGGTTTTTTCTGGGTGGGGGCACTCATTCCACAGGTATCGTCATTATCATCAACTTTCCCTCCTACCAAGCCAACAGCGTGGATAGTTCCCAAGTTGTCTGGGAGAGGGGAGCACAGAAATATTGCTTTCCTCTCCTCACACACCCTCTTGTTTTGAAGCATTTGCATTCATTTAGGTGAAGGAATAGGATCACGCACACACACAACAAAAAGGGGTCGAACACAGGGCCA
The DNA here is from genome assembly GCF_964234715.1 of Podarcis melisellensis. Classification (NCBI taxonomy): domain Eukaryota; kingdom Metazoa; phylum Chordata; class Lepidosauria; order Squamata; family Lacertidae; genus Podarcis; species Podarcis melisellensis. The sequence goes on along the minus strand of NC_138537.1, from coordinate 54,165,291 downwards.
CACAGACCATAAAGTCATCACTGCTCATACAACTTTTACTTAAGCACAATACCCTCCATCATTTCTCCTCTAGAGCTGTGCACTTCACTTGGGTCTCTCCCAGCAACAACACCCCCCTTTCTCTGGTTCCACCACTGGAATTCTTAACTCAAGAAAAAAGTAGACCCCAGAGACAATATGAGGCAGCCGACACACCAAACCATGTGAATGCTTTACCTAGCTATGTAATTCCTCCTCATATGCCATTCATGATGAATATCTCAGTATAAACTGTCACTGAAAATATCTCTGACCAAACATGAATACATTGTTTCACTAGACTCTTAATTAAAACACAGTTCTCTTCATTGAGAGATTACAAGATTTTGCATAACCCACTAGGATCAGGTCTCACAAATAAGTGACATTTGCATATTGATTTTTTAAAGAAATAACAAAACCCAACCAGTAAATTTCATTTGTGTTTTCCATTGTTATTCCTAGATAACATACTTTTAAAGCATGCTGTTTTAAAAAACAGTTTCAGCTCAACTGTATTTTAGAATATAATGCTCATGTAAACCTTGTCCTGTGAGAAACTTACTTTTGTTGTGAGAAACAAAAAGACTTAATAGGAAGAAATTCTTAGCACACTTACGTTCCAGGATAATTGTTTTTGTTGTCCCTCTGACCCCCCTTCTGGCACTTCAGCAAATGTCTTTGGCAGCTTACGCTTTCCAGCTGCACACCTCACCAGTCTCCACCTTTGTTTTCCTCCTCTGCCTTCCTCTCCTCCGAATCACATGAATCTGGCTCTCTTTTAAATGACCCACCTTGAATTAAGCATAACCAGTTGAACAAATAACTTTGACTCCACCCCAGGTACAGAGCAGAACCAGTCAGTTCCCCACACTCACTCAATAAGTGCTACTTAAGAAGGAGAGACAGATCCCTGAGGATATGGAGTTGAAGACAGACATCGCAGCATATATCAGAAAATGGAAAATTTGGTTACCTTCCTCTGCTTTCCCATCTCATTTAGAGGACCAAGGTACATATGACCTGCGGGCTCTTTGTGGGTATCACCACACACACACACACACACTGCAACATCCACAAACACTTTATTACCATCTCAGGACTCTCAACTAACATTTTAAAATACTGCATAAGGAAAACATAAGGGAAACTTTTTTGTTTATTATGTAAAGTATTTTCATAGCAGCCTTCATAAAAAATGGAATTAAGGGCACATAGGTAGGGCAGACGCGGGTGGTGCTGTGGTCTAAACCACAGAGCCTAAAGCTTGCCGATCAGAAGGTCGGCGGTTTGAATCCCCATGATGGGGTGAGCTCCAATTGCTCGGTCCTTCTCCTGCCCACCTAGCAGATTGAAAGCATGCCAGTGCAAGTAGATAGGTATCGCTCCGGCGGGAAGGTAAACAGCGTTTCCGTGCGCTGCTCTGGTTCGCCAGAAGTGGCTTAGTCATGCTGGCCACATGACCGGGAAGCCATATGCCGGCTCCCTTGGCCAGTAAAGTGAGATGAGCACCGCAACCCCAGAGTCGTCCGCGACTGGACCTAATGGTCAGGGGTCCCTTTACCTTTTTAGGTAGGTAGGTAGGTAGGTAGATGATAGATAGCTGGATAATACCCCACCCATCTGATTGGGTTGCCCCAGCCATCACTTTGGCTGTATCCCTCATGTTCTTGCTTTGATACTCCAGCAGCAACAGACAGCATTGGACATAGCCCTGGAGAAACTAACACTTCCATCACATCAAAATGTCTACAGAGAATAATGCACAGCCCACACATCTGAAATACCACTTATTACGGCATGTGGCGGTTCCCTCATTGCGAGAAGCAAAGCTACAGGGAACCAGGCAGAGGGCCTTCTCGGTAGTGGCGCCCACCCTGTGGAATGCCCTTCCAGCAGATGTCAAAGCGATAAACAACTACCTGACATTCAGAAGACATCTTAAGGCAGCCCTGTTCAGGGAAGTTTTTAACGTGTGATATTTTACTGTATTTTTGGTTTTTATGGAAGCCGCCCAGAGTTGCTGGGGAGGCCCAGCCAGATGGGCGGGGTATAAATAATATATTATTATTGTTGTTGTTATTATTATTATTATTATTATTATTATTATTATTATTATTATTATTATGTGGGGTACAGAGGCGGACAACAGGACTAGGACCAGCTGCCTCAGATACTGCTGCATCGGGGGATGTACATATCAGTCATCTGCCAGTTTTAGGAGGAAGTGAACTACCCTCCATCAGGCATGGTTGAAGGGCAAGTACAAGTGAGGAAGCAGAACTGGGAGTGAACCAAACCCTATCAGGTTGAGCTTCAGCCATCAGGCAACTGTGAAGTCAAGCCTTACCATGTGAAACACAGGCAGTAAAATAAGTGGGAACCCTAATGTTGCTTCAGATGGGCAGGTACATAAGATCAAGAATGAATTTGTGTGTGTGTGTGAATGAATGCAGAGTTTCCCTTTGGCCTGTTTGTTTTCCCTGCTATCTTCAGAGAGCTTTGCTGCTGTCAAATGCCGACGTGACCGTCTGTGCTGGGAATAATTTCCCAGTGATTCATATTTGATAGGTGGAGTCGCACAGACAGAAACTCTTTGAAATGAGGTGATGCAAGAAGCATGGCACCTGTTTTTTCTCTGAGTTAATAGTTATTATTAACCCTTAATGTCAGCTCCAATGACTACAAGAGATTGTTTGACAGAGTCTGCTTGCATAAAACTACCAACTCCTAGGCAGACTTCAAGGTCTAGTGCTTAACATAATTCTGCACAGTGCTGTGGCATGTTAGCACAATATGAAGATATTCAGCCTGTTTCTATACAAATTTAGACACACCCAAATCCACTGAAATCATCAGGTTCAGGTGATGCACCAAACCCTGTACCAAATTGTTGCCTAAACAGGAGTTCAGGCCAAAGGATTATTCCTTGTTTGCACCAGTATTCTGGGCAGCTTGTATGTACAGCAGAGCTATACTGCTGCCAGTGCTTTTAAGGAGACTCTGTGACAGCAACTGCTCCACAAATGGTAGCACAACACCTAGAAACAAAACAGCAAGTATCTCATAGAAAGAGCACCTGCCTTCCTGAGTGGGATATTGAAGGAACTGTGTGCATGGGTTTCCGGGAGGATGGACATGTCAGCCTCTTGCAGCAAAATGGTGAAGAGTCTAAAGGACTAACATAATTATTATGGCCAATGTTTTCATGGACAACAATCCTCTTCATCAAGTGCACAGAGTGTTATCCCAAGTTGCAGCTGTGGCTGTTGTATTTACACAGCTGGAAGAGAGAGTGTTCCAAAATCCAATTTCCCTATCTGCAGTCTGAAGTGATTCAGTTCACTCTGCTATCACAGAACTCTGCCAGTTTACATCCACCTCATTTTGATGCATGTGTTGACCATGCATATGACAGTATATAGCTCTCTCTCAAATAATCTGCAGGGCTTTTTATAGGTTACTTGGAGCCTACCATCTGGGCTGCAACTTCTATATAAAAGGCCCACATGGTTGCCCCATTAAAATGATCTTCCAAGCACAGTGGGAGCCTCTCTGGAAAAAAAGTGGTTCCCATGCAGCTCAGGTAACCTGTAAAGGACACAGCTCCTCCTGCCACTTCTGTGGGGAAGACCCATAAAATTGGCCCCACCATGTGGATGAGTCATTCAGATGTTTCCCCACCTCCATCATGGATCTGCAGTTGGACAAGAAACTCCCAAGTCACAGGGAGAACACTTAAAGGGCATCTCAATCAGAGATAGCTGTTGGAGGCTGCTCTTTTGAGTGTAAACAAGCAGTCAGTGACTCACGCATAAAGATCTGTTTTGCAGGACCATCCCTATCATCAGACAGAGTAAAGCAGCTGCCTCGGGCAGCAGATACTGAGGGACAGGTGGGGAGGTATTCGAGAACAGAGCTGTGTGCACCATGTGCTCTCTAAGCTAGCTTGTTGTCCTCAGGTGCAGAGGAGGATGGTGTCATTGTCGATGCACAATTCAACAGTGCTAATCTGGTTGGCTTCTCTATGTAGAATGGAGAGATTGCCAGCTTGCCCTTCCCCCCATACAGCAAAATGTATTGGGCCAACTCTGAACAGTAGTTATGTCAGTACGTTTGCAGCCGTGAAAAGCAAGAGTAGAGCAACTTGTGTTTCTCTCCAAGTATCATTGGACTCCAACTCCCATCAGTTCCAGCCAGCATAGCCAGTGGTTGGGGATGATGGAAGCTGGAGTCCAGGCTTACTTAAAATAATAAAAGAAATAAAGTAAAAAGGTGGCACTAATTAGTTTCTGGGTCTATTTTTACACAAGCATCTATTTTCTCTTGATTGTTGTGCTCCAACTCCAGTAAGCCTAAGCAGGAAAAGACTCTCCCTGGAAGGAACACGAAGTCACTTAATGAACAAAATGTCTCAGTTGCATTGTGACCTAGTAATTAAGGCCAGTTGCTAAACCATATTATCATGCTTTCTAACTGGATCATGAGGCTATGGAAGGGAGCTCCAGCAGGTCCTTCTGCTTGGCTGTTGAGAAGGGAATGAACAAAACCAGCTTCTGTTGCCCCAGATGGCATAATCCCTCAATGCTTCAAACAAACACCCAACCTAATCTGCTTCTCCTAATGAGAGAGCTAAAGTTGTGCAACACATGTGCTTTGCCAGCCTGGCTCTGGCACTATTTATACCTGATGTGATCATTTTCCAGTCACTAAAACAAACCCCCAACAGCGTGAGGCGATCTGTTTTCAGGATCTAGGGACACTTATATTTAAAGGTGCTTGTGCAATACCCAGTGAGACTTCACTACACTTGCAAAGACTTTGGGGAACTTGGAAGACCAGATGGCCAGTATGTAGCTTTGCATTTTGTTGCAGAAGGGTAGGACTCATATCTTGTAAATATCACTGGCAATAAGGTTCTAAATTTTTTAAACAGGAGCTGTGAGCGTAGACCTTCTCCTTAGAAAATCTGCTCTGTAAAATTTGACATCTCAGTAATCATGCTGTCTGCCCAATGTGGACTTTGGCTGACTCTGGCTTGTCTTTAAGATGTGCCTCTACTTATGCTCAGCCTGTACCTTTGTAAATACATTCAACTGTTGAAAAAAAGGGGGGCATATGCTTCTGGTGACCTCCTTTCAAAGAAAAACAGAAGCCAGGTAACGGCTGTGCCCCAGAATTTCTTGCTTATCAGAGACATGGGGTGAGCGTGAGAGTATATTATTTCCAGATGCTGTATCCTATGGCTCTCACATTCACATTAGATGTGCTGCTTTTAGATTCGAAGGAGATCCTGCTGTTCTCCCTCCTGCTTTCTTCACCTGCCTTCCCACGCCCGAGCAGAAGCTCATCTCTAACCTGAAATGCCCTTGTTCGGGTGGGTAGGTTCAGGGGTGGGCTTTGGTAATATGGCACCCTGAGGACAAAATTTGGCATGCCCCTTCCAAATATTTCTTATTTTCACAATAATCCCTTTTGGTACGTTTACCTGTATATTTACCCATATAAATATAGTTTGTTTGTTGTTACTACTACTACTACTATCACTTTTGCACCCCCTCAACTTGGCTCCCTATGCAGGGGAACTGCCCTAAATCCAGCACTTGGTGGGTATCTTAAAACTGGAACAAATTAATCATGTACTTTCTTTGCGCTACTTCAGTATCAGACTGGCATGCCTCTGAATACTAGTGTCTGAGGGTTACAAGAAGGTGAGAACTATTGGACTCATTTAACTACTGCCTTCCAGATATGCCTCAGGGCGATGTACAAAATGCAACACAAATCTATGGAAAGTAACCACAAATATGTTTAGAAACAATACCAAATGCACCCGTGGCGGAGATCTGAATAGGAAGCATCCAGATTGGGGAAGCGTGTTACATCCAGTTGATGGGTTTCCCATAGGTATCTGGTGAGCCCACCTTGAGAACACAAATCTGGATTCGATGGGCCTTTCCAGCAACACTCACCTAAGGTGCGTTGTAAAATTTTTATGTCTTGGCAGGAATTGCTGCAACTCCTGTCTGCAAGTTACCGTCCAGAATGTCCAGGAATATTTCCTCCCAATAACATATACTCTTCTGGAGAGGAACTGGTATTTGGGAATACAGAAACCTTATCCCCCAGACCTCACTGTTTTGATCTGGAGGAGAGCCAAAGGTTGGCCAGACTCATCGGCTCTGATCCTAAAAATATCCACACACGTGGAACCCCAATTTGCAGCTAAGACTCGGAGTCTGTTACTGTTTGCAGAGCTGAGGCCAATCTATGCATAATCCTGGGACAAGGGTAAGGGTTTCGGTGTTGTGTTGTTGCTCACAAAAACAATTAATATGAAAGAAAACAACCCAAGATTTCTTCAGTCTAGGGTTTTTGGGGGGGCATAGTAGATATACTCACACAGTGTACCCCTAAAAGCCTCATGCACCCCCAAGCTAAGTGCACACTAGTGTTACACCTGTATGTATAGCACAAGCTAATTGTAGTTGGGCCAGAATCAAGTTATAGTGCATTGTACATAGAAACTAAAACCAAACACCCATGTAGATTGTTTTGTGCTGGAGTGTTCATTTTTTACACAGTTCCCTTTCTACGTGTTTGGCTCCTCCAGACTGGTGCTTGTTTGTTTGTTTGCTTGTTGCAAATTTTGCATATTCTGCAACATGTCATTGGTGCTATAGCAGTGTGTTAGTGGTGAATGGTTAGTGGATGGTTATATTCCTCTTTATTAGTTGTTCTTGAATGCTTCCCTGAGACCTTAATGATTATCTGTGGTTTTTTTCAAATTATGTTTTAGGTTTTAGCGGTGTGCATCACCTTGCTACCTTATAATACGGTGGTATAGAAATACTTTTGTAAGTAAAATAAATAAAAAGAACCTGCCTGCATTGTTGCTGGTTATTTTTGGGCTATAGCATAGCAAAAGCAGGACCAAACAATAACAACCACCTTGTAACATTTGTAGTATAAAACACTGCAGGATTTCAGCAGAAAGTTATGTGGAAAGAATGCAGACTGCCCCTAGGCTTTTTGCAGGTGCAAACAACATTGAGAGCAGGGTGGTGTTTACTGCCCCAATACCACCATGAGCGCAAATAATCATGAATGCACAATAAAAAGGGTATTTGGAGAGACCCCTACATTGGTGCTAAAGTGATAAATGCAAAGAAAGCTGAGCATGCACGTGACTGGGGAGAAATGAAGCATCACAAAGGTGGCTGCTACCTTTCTGTAGATAACATCAAATGAATGGGACAGGCCTTCATATTTTCCTGTCTAGAAATGCTAAGACAGCAACTGTCTGGCAGTTCTGAATAAGATTCTTCAGTACACTTCCAAATCTCCATGGGCTCCATGAATCTGCCATGATACTCTCCCACTTGCCCCTTCCTGTCAGCATTGCAAACAAATTTGTAGTGCTAAAAGAGTGAAGCCTGGTGCATTGCAGTTTTGGGGCTAACTGGAAAGCTCCCATTTCCAAACTTCAAGGTCCCATGTGCAGTGTGCTACATGGTCTATGTGCCACCACAATCTAGATGCTTCTGTTGTGCCTGCTGAGACAGCTGGTGTAAATCAGGAGATGCTGGGCATAACAAAAAATACTTGGTGCAACTTTGTATTGCTTTATGCTTTTTTTGAAAAGCTTGCAGCCCCCCCTTTTTTGAAGTGGCTGATTTTATATTTACATCAACAGAATTGTTGAGTGCTGCTGTGGTCAGAATGCCATCTGTGAGCCACTGGATGTATTTCGTCTTTAATAACATTGCAAACTAAGTTTAGCCAATTTTGAAGCTGATTTGAATGGAACATGAATTTTCCTTGACATTGGAAATATCACCATGATTACCTCTCCCTTCAATAAACAAGGATTCTTGTCCTTTTCAAAAAAACTCAAGCTTCTGACAAAAACAAATGTTGACCACAGGTTTCATACAACTTTAACTTAATGGTGGATTTTGGCTCAGCGCAACTGCCTAAGATTCCAGATCTGTGGGTAACAGTGACTAGCCTAATAAAGAAAGTGGTTAAATGTAGTCATCAGCCTGTGAGTTGGGAAGGACTTGGAAACAGTAAGCGATAAACCAGTCGGGATGTTTTGCAGACAGCTTTTTCCAATACATTTTTCCTTTTCTATAATATTTGCCTCGCGTAATAAGATAACTCAAACCATCTGCACTGACTACTTCACTTCCACTGATTTGCAACTGTTCCAGTTACATTATTCCCCAGTGTGCATTTCATGCTACAAAAATGGCTGCAGTTCCCCATTTGATACATGCTGTAATGAGGGGCGAGTCTACCCAAGCATACATACCACTTGGCCACTGCAATGGCAAGTTTGCGTGTATATAAAACATTGCAAACTATTATGGAATCAGTTTTGATGAAGTGGATATTAAAATGTTTAAAGGAAACCTTTTTTAAAAAATGACATGCCTGGTTTACTGACACCAGTGCCCTACCTCGGTATTCAAGGTATATATACATTTGTAGTTTAAAGGGGAGGCGGAAATATACATGAAAGCTTCACCCTTTTCCAACATCCCAGTGTATGCCAGCTCCATGGCAGATGTCCTACATTCAGTGCCAAGGTCTGCACTTGAATGCCTTCCCCAGATTAGGAACCCTGGGGAAGTTTAGGTAAGGGCCACAACTCAGTGGAAGAGCATCCATATTGCATGCAGAAGGTCCCAGATTCATTCTCCAGGCAGGGCTGAGAAAGATTCCCCATCTAAAGCCCTGCCAGTCAGTGTAGACAATACAGTATTGAACTAGACAGTCCAATGGTCTGACTTAGGATATTGCAGCTTGTTAGGTTTCCAATTGGAGGGAAGCATTCAGTTGAACGTGGTTACCCTAAACGCTCAGAAGACAAACGTGAAGCCAACATACTCAGGACTTACATACCATCTCCCTCCTCTCTTCAAGTCCACATGTGTTTCTCCAAATACATGAATGTATACAGAAGTCAGAACAGGTTTCACCACAGCTTGCAGACAACAACTGTGTGCAATAAGTTCCTGTTGAAAGAGAAACTCATTCGCCACTGGAGGTAACATATGCAGAGCTGGACATGTTGTTTTATTTGGTTTCCTATGCAGCAACCTGTTCCAGATACGGTACTTACAAAAAACAACAACAACTGTGTGCATGCAACTTTTATATTGGCTCCCTCCCATGTTCCTAAACTGGGGTGCTCAAGTCTTGCAGACAACATAGGATAAAATCTTGATTCCTGTTTCCCATTGTACCTCAATCCAAAACCTGAGCGAGGCAAATGTGCTTGTCGAGTCCTAACATGCACCATGCAGTATGAAAAATTTAATTAGTCCAAGAATGTGCTTGTGTGATGTTTCAGACCTGCTGAGTGGTGCGCTTGTAAACGTGCCATGATGCCTAATGTTCTTTTTCTCAAAGCAGCAGAGCTCAGCATGCAGATTCCAAAAAGAAAGAAAAGGGAGTTTGTCATTCATGTATTGCTTCAGTACAAAGCTTTACAGCAGTGGGTGTGTTCATCGCCTCAACACTGCTCTGATTCCACCTTGGAATTAGCTCTTTCATGAAGAAAAACCAAAACAAAACCTACATAAAACAAATCATAACATCCCATGATTTTGACATCCAGTCCTTATGACTAGGAGAAAATGGACATCTCAACTTCCTTGTCCAATTGACTATTTAGGTGCTAGTAGCAAGCAAAATACTGTAGTACATTTCTGTGATGGTGTTGAAATCTAGGCCTCTGATTCGAACTCCATTAAAGTTTTGGAAACTTTGCAGAATATTTTTTTCCAGAAGCTATTCTCTCTACCATCAGGAAAGTCAGCCGCTCTTCTTTGTAAAGAATCCAGGTGGCCAACAATTAAGGCAAGAACAGATTGCGCTCAGTTAAAGTATATTAAAAGAATTTCTACTAAGCCAATTGAGCATTTTCCTGTGCTGTGCTATATGGAATTGGATGATAACCAGCTCTGGAGAGCAGCTTGTCAAGATGCTTTAGACAAGTATTATTTTCCAGAACTGTGGTCTGCATTGACCAAAAAGAAGTGTCAAATAAATGATTGGCTCTTCTGGATAGAATCCAGAAGGGACCTGCAACCAATGAGAAATGCCCAATTTCCCCCTTGGTATTCACTCCTGAGAACAGAGCATTCTACAGCTAGTTATCTGGCCAAACTCTCACCAGTTTCCTTAAGAAATGCCTTTATTTAACTGCGTTTCCAAGTGAGGCCCACTCTAGTCTTGGATGGCTGCTGTTACAAGGTCCCATACGCAGACAGACTTTGTATTTGTGGCCAACCTCAGGTGGAAGACATCACTCATTATCTGTTAGCCTTCCACTTATATAGAGACCCAAGAGATCGCTTTCTGAAACCTTTGTTCACAGAAACACATAGGTACACTATAAATAGCTTTGACTATAATAGCTTTGTAACACAGTAGCCCTATGTCCACTGGCTGCAAAAAAAAAATAACTAAAAAGGAAAAAGGAGTTTGATAAAATTGCAACAAATTGTTTTGGTAATTCAGAGGCTTAATCTGAAATCAAGCTAGACTTAAGCTTGTTGGTGTCTCTGGTATCTTCTCTCTGAAGTCTCTAAGCCCCATTCACCTCACAGAGTGTTTGTTGTGAGTGAGGAAGGGAAAGGAGAATGTTAGCCGCTTTGAGACTCCTTCGGGTAGTGATAAAGCGGGATATCAAATCCAAACTTCTCTCTCTTTCATCATGAATGTTGGCTTATTTTTTTATGTATGTTCTGTATTATTTTATTAATACTATTGTTACAAGTTTGTCATAGCTAGAACAATAAACTTATGAACTTGGTACTTGTTAAATTAATATTTTAGTTACAGAATGGTTGTAGTAAATACTTTGCAATACCAAACATTTGGAGTCCTTGTCAGTTGCACACTTCAAAACTGTTACTGTTTTCACATTTAATCCAGTTCAAAGTTCTGTTTAAACTGGTTGCTACGCAATTCATCGACCTAAGAAGAGCCCTGCTGGATCAAACCAAAGGCCCATCTAGTCTAGAATTGTCTTCCCGCATTGGTCCAACCAGAAGGGGGAATGGAATGGAGTGTGCTGTGAAAGGGCATGCCTATCTGTCAGTCTGAACATTCAACACAGCAACAATTCATTGAAGTTCCCACTTGTTTGCTGTTATTGTTATCTATAATGTATCTCATCCTTCAAACACACACACACACACACACACACAGAGAGAGAGAGGGGGGGGGATTGATCCAGGGTCAGATCCGCCCCCCATCAGCTACGAAGCCCACTAGGTGGTCCCAAACCAGTCAATTATCTCTCAGCTCAACCTACCTCACAGGGTTGTTGTGAAGATAAAATGAGGCACAGAGGAAGAGAAGCATGCAGGGCAACTTATTTTTGTTGTTATTTATGAGATTTATATACCATCCTTCATCTGAGGATCACATGGCAGTTCTCATTACAAAAACAAAAATTACATAATAAAATTACAAACAATACCCCCTACAGCTTAAAATGCCATAGATTGTTTAATTAGTACAAGGCCTGGGTGAAGAGGGAAGTAATGAACTTAAATTCCTTGGAAGAAAGGGGGACAAGAATGTGAATATCGTAAAACTGGACCAAACATTTTCTTTCTTATAGATGCTCCGTATATATACAATATATACACAGTAGTTCAAATAGCCTATGCTATTATAATTTGGTTTAAATCAAAATATAAATGTAAATTGCTTAAAGGTTTCATTACAGTCAAGAGGTATATGATTCAATGACTTGAAAACAGACTCTATGCTCTGTTGGCACCCAATAAAATCATAATAAAAGCATAATATATAAAAATATATATTTTAAATAGATAAATATTTCTGTAGGGTGCAACGGGTCAGTGCACCTGGGGTCAGAATCACCTTCCCCTACCACCTCTTTAAAGAGCAGAAACAGATCACAGATGCTGAAATTCTGCCCCTACATGTATATGCATATCCTCTAATGTGTCAGATGTTTTTAATCAAGTCATTCAGGTGAGAAAGGTGATGAAAAGAACAGCCTTCACCAATCTGGCAACCTTCAGAGGTTTTGGACTACAATTCCCATCAACCACAGCCAGCTGGAGCTAGGGCTGATGGGAGTTGTGGTCCAAAACATATGGCAAGCACCAGGCTGGTATAATATAAGGCTTGAATAATTGAAAGCAGCAAATACCATCCCATGCATTCCTTTTTATACCTGAAATGTATGATAAATAAAATCAATGTATTGCATAAACGTGGTAAAACAATTAAGTAAATGCCAGCAAGCAGCATTTTCAAAGTTATTACAGCCTAGAATAAACATCTATGAAAAGTACACCTTGGATGGTTAATCTGCATCATTTAATCTCAAATTGGCATCCCTATTCCGGCTTCAAAATTCTGGATGTGTTTCCAGACAGTCACTATTTTGGAGTGTGGTTCAATTGTATGTTGGCAAATTCAGGTATATGGAGCCGTTGGGGCTCTTGCTCAATAAACTTGCTTCCTCAAAAGAACGGACCTTTTGCAATAAGGCAAACAGTGGATAAATGCACTGGAAAGTATGGAATGAAACTTGAATTGACATAGCCTCCCCACAAACAAATAAGAATGAATGCTCAATAAACGCCAGAAGCACGTTTACAGATACAATTTCAGCCTGTAATGCTGAAAAGGGAAAATCTCTTCACAACTTTCCAAGCTGAAGGTTATAAACCACTTCTGTAAGGAGGAAAGGAAATCTTTTCCTGTAATACTCTGCAAAAGCCCAGCTAACAAAATTGTTCTAAGCTTTCTGTTGTCAAAAAGGATTTACAGAAGTGTGATTTAGGATTTACTTACCTCGTTTTCCTCCAATCGAAAAGCAAAAACGGTGCCCCTGATCTGACAGCGTCCTTCACTCCCTGCCTTTTCCTCCTGTGTGTGTGGATCCCTTTCCCCCTGGATCACATGAAAGTGTTCTATTAATGTGAATTGGCTTCGGTTTGAGAACACTATGCTGGATAGCCGTGAAGTGTAAGGAATCTGACCCCGGGAGCTCAAAGCTACAACACGTCAGTTCTCTGCAGGAATCCCCCGTTACTGGATGGGAAAATAGCATAAAAGGAAATGCACTCCACATGAACACACCCTCCCAGGTGCTGTAAACTAGATGCAGAATGTTTTATTCCTTGGTTTATTACTAAATGCAATATTTATATATTATGCCAGTATAGCCCTTTGGGATTTTAACTCTGTGTATTTTTGGTTTCAACTTTAAAACACACATACTTAGACGCATAATACCTCTCTGCTTGCTCACTGGATAAAATTAGGACCAGGCTCGAATTGAAGCCCACACAGAAACTTGAAGGCTCAGGTCCTAGCTGAGATCAAAGTCCCACTGAATGGGACTTATTTCAAAATTTACATGCACAGGATTTGGCTGGGATCCTGTCTAGCCCTGCCCCCACATTCTCTTCTACAGGAGGATCAGCAAATGCAATTCCTAAATGATTAACAGCACTACTATTTCAGCACTCTCCCCCCCCCCCGAGAAGGCATTACTCTAAAATAAAAACAAAAGGTAGAAGTCTTATTTATTTATTTATTTGCGAGGATTGGGGTAGCCTGTGTAGAGTCTAGCTTCTCAGCTATTGCAAAGAGACAGATGGCTGCATTTAAACCTTTCCTTGCAAAGTTTTCTTGTTTAAAAATAATGCTCCCACTCAACCTGCTGCCTGCCTGTCCCACATGGTTGCACTTCCACAACTGCCGTGCTGCCTTTGTTCCATTAGAGGGCATCCAAGAAGTCTTGCTTTCTCAGAGTTCACAGGCTGAGGTTTTGTCTTAGCCTCTTAACCAGGAAGACTCTGGCCTTAGCTGTCAAGGGGGAAATGTCATCAGAGAGCTCACAGTGAAAATAACTTTAAAGCAGGGATGAAGAAGTGTTGTCCTCTGAGCATTGTTTGACTACAGTTCCCATGAGCCCTCTCCACCGGCTATGCTGGCTGAGGATGATGGGAATTGGAATCCAATAACATTTGAAGGGCCTCACTAGTTCCTCATCCCTGCTGTCAGGCTGCATTCACCTCTGTTCGTAGCACATACATGTATCCTTGTCCTTAAAATACTGCTTTCAATTTAGACTGATTCTAGATCCTGCCATTCAGATGTGGGTGCAATTTTCTTTGTATACTTTTAGTTATTGTCACCTCTCTTAAATCTTCAGGGAAGGCAGGGCTCCAATTCTGCACACATGTACTATGAAGTAAATCTGAGTGTATTTAAGACTAGGCTGTGTATATGCTAAGCATGCTGCAGTGAGTAAGCCATGCCTTTTAGGGTTTTCACTTGGCTTTCTTTTTAAACTCATACTGTGGCCAAAGGTCTTTGCCTAGCAACAGAAACAAGCAGCCCTACACAGCGAACCACTGTGGCTAACTGGTATATTAGAAAAAAAGTTTTTATTAAGCTCATTTGTCCTTGATTTATTTTATCTTATGTAAATTGTCCTGAGTGCTGCAGCTTAATAAAGCTCATTTTTGGGCTACTAATTGCAGCAGGCTCAGACGATCATATGCTGCTACTACCCCCTGCTGGGTGCCACATCTTCCTCATGTACCAAGCAAGAAATCAGAGTGTGCGGAGGCGGAGCACTCTCTCTTTATCACATGCATTTGTTCTTAAATCGGAGTTTGCTAAACAGCATTCACAGTCACTGCCTGCGCATTTCTTCTGCTCAAAAAAAAAACACTCAGACTGAACTGGACAGGGGAAAGACTGTGCTGGTGTTTTCCCGCAAGTCCACTCGCGGAAATTTCTTTGGTTCATTTCACTGAGCACGCGTTTCTTCGAAGGCACTCGCGTGCACCTGCTTTTATGCACAACCAGGCAGACCCCGAGGAATCAGCTGATCGGGCTCTCGGCTTTAACTTCACCCAGCCAGCTCCTCCCACTGCATGCATTGGCAACAGTCGAAAGGCCTCAGGGGATAGGAAAAACTGCATCCCCCAAAAGAGCAGTTTCTTCCTCCTTACATGAGATATGTTTCAGAATTTTGTTGACTGATTTTGTTCCCAAAAAGTTGCTTGGTTGTTTTTTTAAGGCACTGTATAGATTGAAAACACTTCCCTGGATTTTGTGCTGCTACCTTAACTGTGTTTCTGGAATCAAATGATGATTATTATAAAGGAGGGTACAGAAGTGATAGCTTATACAGTGGTGCCCCGCAAGACGAATGCCTCGCAAGACGAAAAACCCGCAAGACGAAAGGGTTTTTCGGTTTTTGCGACGCTTCGCTAAACGATTTTCCCTATGGGCTTGCATCGCAAGACGAAAGCCCATAGGGAAATCTCGGGGACCTTTTTTTAAATGCTGGCGGTGGGGAGCAAAGCCTTTTCCCCCCCTCCGGACTTCAGAAGAGGTCCAGGAAGGCCGGCGGGGGCGAAAGGCTTTGCTCCCCACCGCCAGCATTTTAAAAGCGGTCCGGGATAGCAGGGAAGCGCTTCCCGCTATCCCGGACGGCTTTTGAAGGCAGGCAGGGGGGGCAAAGACTTTTGCCCCCCGCCCGCCTTGGGAAGAGGTCCTGGACCTCTTCCGAAGGCGGGCGGGGGGCAAAAGTCTTTGCCCCCCCTGCCTGCCTAACCGGGGGCTTTTAAATCGCCCCGGGACTGTCCGGGGCGATTTAAAAGCCCCCGGACGGCTTTTGAAGCCTCCCCCCGCCGCCCGGCATCAGGGCAGGAACGCCTCCCCCCGCCGCCCGGCTTCGGGGCGGGAAAGCCTCCCCCCGCCGCCCGGCATCGGAACGATGTCCCGAAGCCCGGCGGCGGGGCGGGAAAGCCTGGGCGCGCTGGCAACTCTCCGCAAGGAGCGCTCCCGCTGCTTGCGGAGGGGTCCACGAAGCCTGTCCTGGACCTCTTCTGAAGGCAGGCAGGGGGCAAAAGTCTTTGTCCCCCCTGCCTGCCTTCCCAGGGGCTTTTAAATCGCCCCGGACAGCGGAGAAGTCCTCCGCTGTCCCGGGCGATTTTAAAATGCCGCCCGCCAGAAGAGGTCGGGGGAAGGCGGTTTCCATAGGAACGCATTAATTGATTTTCAATGCATTCCTATGGAAAACCGTGCATCGCAAGACGAAAAACTCGCAAGACGAAGAGACTTGCGGAACGAATTAATTTCGTCTTGCGAGGCACCACTGTACATCTTTTAACTCGGGATCAATGAATCATTTCATTTGTATATTACCTTTCCAAAGTTAAAACCATGCTCAAGGCAGCCTGCAACATATATATTAAAAAATCACATAATTACAAACATAACAAAACTAAAAGTAGTCATAAATGAAAGATCAAAAGTACACAACCACATTGAACGACGAAGCAGCATCAGCGGCTGAGCTACGCTTCGCGATTTGATTCGGACCCCTCGGCTTTCCGTCGCTCTTTCCGGCTCACCTCGAGTATCCTAGAGATAGAGAAGTATAGAGCCGATTAACATCTTTCTCTTTCCTTTTGCCGGAAGTCGAGCGAGGCGCTCTACCCGTTCGTGTATCTAGGGCGTCCGGAGTCTGCCACGCCCCCTTTCTCCTTCCCCGAGCGGTTCAAGCGAGAGCGGGAGGGCAGAGCCGCTCTCACTCGAGAGGCGCGCGGGGCAGAGCGCGCAGCTACCATGTCCGGCTCCGGCAGCGACCGCGGCGACGCACCTCGGCGCTCCCGAAGCCAGCAGCTCGGCTCCCCCGACGGCGGCACTCCTCGACGCCGGGCGCGAGCGGGCGACGGGGATGGCGGCGGGCGAGGCAGCGAAGAAGAGGACGGGGCGGCCGGAGGAGCAGCGGGAGCCGAGGGCGCCTTGCCGGGGCCGTCGGACAGCGACGGGGCGGACGAAGCGACGCGGCGGCTGCTCCGCCAGCAGTACCGGGAGCTCATCTCCTCCGTGCAGCGTAGGTGCGGGGCGGGAGAGGGGAGCCGATCTGCAGGCGCTGGGCTCCCCTCGACGGTCCCGGGGGTCGTCCCCCCTCCGCGCCCTAGGGAAAGGTTGACTGGGGTGACTGGTAAAGACTGGTAGAGAAGTGGGGTGGGGGGCTGGCTGGTCTTGTACCCACATAAGGGAAGGAGCCCATATGCCCCCCCCCAAAAAAGGGTCCAGCTCTCTCTTCTCACAACGGTCCGCCAGAAGGCGTGGGAGAGTTGGCCGCCCCTGCAGGGACCCGATCCCCCCTCTTCGCACTTTCACTTTCTCCCTTCTGTGTCATGAGTTGGAATAGCAATATGTACTGTACTCCCCGTCGGCTATGGGGAAAGTTGTTTTTTTGTGCTTCATTGATGCATGGCTTTTGTGTCGTGGCTCGCAACGGAAAGGGTGCAAAACGCATCTCTTCCGTTGCTGCGGGTAGTACGAAGGAGAAACCAAAAATGTTCAGAAAGTTTGCATATCCTCGAGTGTGCTTTGGAACGGCATACCCCACTTGGGACAAAATAGTGATATGTGAATCCCCCTGTTTATTTTCAAACTCACGGCTTTTATTATTTCTTTATTCTTTCTTCATAAAATAGCACCAATTAAAAGCATATTTTCTTACAACGCACTGGCAGCTTTTCTCATGCTCTTCTTTAGAAATTCTCATGAAACCCTAATCCTAAGTGTTATGGCCTCTCAATATTATTTTAATGCCTGCGCTAGCAAGTATAGAGAATGATGCTTCTTCAGTTACCTGGTTTCCAACCTGCGTATGCTTGTTCTAAATGTAGGTGCTGTTAGGTTGATGATTCTAGAGCTGTTGCTGTGGTTAGAACATGCATAAAGTTAAACAAGCTGTAAGTCAAGAGGTACGATTCAGAGCTGTAACTGACTTGCATTCATATTTACTTGAGAGGTATATTTTGGATTATGTGTTTTTATTTTGTTTTTGTTTTCCTTTAAAAGCCCATTACTTATGCTTGATTTTTATTCTAGAGAATCGTGAAATGATGCTGAGCACCAGAAATGATAAACTCACAGAGGCTTTGGAAGATGCGAATAGACTATTTACAGGAGGTAAGATGGTGGTAGCCCACAATAGATACTTATATTTACTTCTCTCGCCTCCCCACCCACTTTACATTTGGAAATGGTGCTTGAAATAAAAAAGTGCTTGAAATAAAAAGTAACTAATATTTTGTCTTGTGTCAAATAGAACTGAACTTAATTTTTATTTTTTTAAAATGAAGTCAACGTCCTTAGAGGAGAGACACTAAGCAATCTTTTCAAGGATGCTGGCTCTAGCTTTCTGCATTCCTTAGATAACAGCAGGAATAGGAGTGTGAAGGCCTGGGAAAAAGTGGGGGCAGAGGAGGGTAGCTGTTCTTTTCTGTTTTCAAGGCCTTTGAAGTTTCTCATTTCTCTGAAACATTATCTTTCTGGCTCTTTGGTTCTGTGCCTGTTGATAGAGTACGACTGATACATGTACAAATAATTGTACTCTAACTAGATGTCTTCAGGGGCTCCCTTCCTACTGACTTGGAAAACTGTAACCATTCTTGAATTGGAATATTAGGTTGATTTAGGAACAATTACATGGTAGCTTCCATTGCCTAGCATCCTCTTGTTGCTTCATATATCAACGCCAATTTTATTCACCGTATTTTTTGCTCTATAAGACTCACTTTTTCCCTCCTAAAAAGTAAGGGGAAATGTGTGTGCGTCTTATGGAGCGAATGCCGACTGCGCAGCGATCCCTCTTGCTGTTCTGGCTTCTGAGATTCAGAAAATTTTTTTTTTCTTGTTTTTCTCCTCCAAAAATTAGGTGCGTCTTGTGGTCTGGTGCGAAAAATACGGTATATACCATCTTCCCATAGTTGGTGCGCAAGACAGTTTATATGAAAAATAACATACGAAGCAGCTTAAATGGCATTATCAGCACCACGCTCTATCCAAGGTTGCCGGTTCAATCCCCCGTATGGGAGAGCTGCATATTCCTGCATTGCAGGGGGTTGGACTAGATCAGGCTTCTCCAAACTCAGTCCTCCAGATGTTTTGGGACTACAACTCCCATCATTCCTAGCTAACAGGACCAGTGGTCAGGGATGATGGGAACTGTAGTCCCAAAACATCTGGAGGGCTGAGTTTGGGGGTGCCTGGACTAGATGATCCTTGGGGTCCTTTCCAACTCTACTGTTCTATGATTCTATGAATATAAATACAAACATGAACAGCAAAAACAATCCACAGAATCTAAAACAATGCAATAAATTCATAGCACAATAATATTCAGTATACCTATCAATATACAGTGGTACCTCTACTTATGGATGCAATCCGTTCCGGGGTGCCGTTTGCACCCTGAAAAGTGCTGCTTCTGTGCGTGCGTGTGATGCAATAGAGCGCTCATGCGCAAAGCGTGCAGTATACACTTCTGGGTTTGCCGCATTCGCAACCCGAAAATCCGCA
This sequence comes from Podarcis melisellensis, assembly GCF_964234715.1. Taxonomy (NCBI): domain Eukaryota; kingdom Metazoa; phylum Chordata; class Lepidosauria; order Squamata; family Lacertidae; genus Podarcis; species Podarcis melisellensis. The sequence continues at coordinate 54,145,860 of NC_138537.1, read as the reverse complement.
ACATGAACCTAACCCAACCAGAGGTATGACTACTGAAAATTAGCACTCCGTCTAATAATTTATCAAAATATAACTACAATAAATCAATCAGTGCATAACAGCGTGGTCCTAAACTAATTAGGCCTTGGAAGCTGGAGTCCATCACAGCCCCCCATACCAAGTGACGTTGGTCTAAGTGGGACAGTAGGTCTTTTAGGGTTTGCACCCAAATTATCTCTAGGCACCTTCAGCAGACTCTTTGCAGGTGGTCATTAAGAACCCACTCTTCCAAACCATCTTAGAAGCAGAAATGTATTTGATGCTGCCACAAGGAATTGCAATTTTCTGTTCTAGTAGATCTCATTGAATGCTTGAGGGCCTGAAATCTTGGCCCCTTAGAAAAGTGGGTGGTAATTAAAATCAAATTGTTCTTATTTTTCAGTTGTCTCTGGCAGTAACAAAATGTATTTCTTTCATAACAGTGTCCCGGGCAAGGGAGGCTGCTTTGGATGCTCAGTTCCTAGTTTTGGCATCAAATCTAGGAAAGGAAAAGGCAAGCCAGTTGCACTCGGAGATGACAGTGTTTGATCCATCTGAGTTTGCTGAAGATTTAGTAAGTTTGGAGTGATCAGTTTTGAAGTAATATAAAGTGCTATGTTTAAGAGTTATTAAATAGGAGTTGGGTCCATAAATCATCACCACCACTATTTTTTCCTGGTTACCTACTGCTCATTAACAAAATTATTTCTAGTATAGATGTGAAAGCAAATAACTTTATTGTTGCAAGATAAGCACATTGCTGAGCACTTATATGAAGGTCCCAAATATACAAAGGTCCCAAATCCTGTAGTATGAAATGCAAGATTCACATAGCTGGGTAGGACATACTCTGGGTTCAGAGGTAATGCAAAATCATGGGCTGTTTTGCTAAACCATGGAGTTTTTTTAAGTTTGTGAACAAAGACTGTTCACAAGCTGTGGCTTGTTTGGGACCAACAGACTGGGTTCTGAAACTGGTTTGTAATACAATTTGTGCTCAGTTCAGTTTAGGGCCATTTATTTGCTCCAAGAATGTGTTACATCATCAAGAACGTGTGAAACTCGAGTTATGAACAGATGAGAGAAATAAGCAAACAAGCAGCTTAAAACCGTAGTGGACAGCTAGAAAGACAAACTCTGGTGTGTTCTTAACTATGGTTAACACAAACCATAGCTGAAAAGAACCTCTGTGCTTAAGTCAAAATATAAATAAAAAAAATTCAGAAGCATAGTTTTGGTTATGTGCAAAGAAAAGCTGACTTCTTAGTTATGCTTAAACTTTCTAAATTATGCATATTTTGCTTGTTTATTTAGTCAGTATTTTTAATTTCTTAGTTATGGAGAGGGCCAAGAAACTATTCAGGGTACTAGAGCTCTTAAAAAAAATTAGAAGCCAGAATGAGAACTGAATAAGAACACCAAGCATTGCCCACAAAGCTTCTGTTACAGGAACGAAAAACATGCTCCTTATTTTTAACATGGCCTTTGGTTGGGGGTAACTAAACTCTGCCCAATACCATATTCTCCAGTCTTGCATTTGTGTGGAATCCTACAACTATCACAGTATTGTGATGATCCAAGTTGCTTGCAGCAGTAAGTTAAAATCTGTGCTATATTTCTAAATTAACTTCTTACATCAGGCAGGTACCAGCGCTGTCACCATTTGTTACTAGGTACCCTTTGTGGTTCAGTAGAGCCAAATAAGGTTATATGTGCCATATTGCCAGGGTATGTAGAAAGGATAAGGGTCTCCCTTGTCTTCGCTAAGCTGATCACATCTGCAGACAGGAAGCTGGTGGGAGCAGTTCCTGGTAGGGAAAAGAACCAGAAAGGGCTCTGCCTCTGTTGACTTGGAGTCACAGGTTGTAATAGCTGGGACATTGCAAATGGTTCACAACATGCTGCAGGTCCAGTGTGTGGCTAGAATTGAATAGCCCTCAGTTTTAATAATAAAACATTGATTTATTTATTTTTGAAGTTTAAGACTGTAAGGTAAGCCTGGCTGAGCCAGACGTAAGGATTTTTCTAATATAGCACTTTGCTAAATTAGTAGCAAGTCTGTAATAAGTTTATGAGCGATACAACTGGGGTTTGACCCTCTATGTGCTTGGAATGGCCTCTGAGCATGAGATTCTATTAGATTAAATAGAATCTCATTTATGTTTCTTTGGTAATTTCCTTCAAAGTTCTGACGTATTTAACTTGCTATTCCGTTCATGTATCTATTTCTAGAAAGTGGATTCATAGTTTTTGGTGACGCACATTTTCGCTACAGATAGGAAATGATACTGCAGTGTGTTTCCTCCACAGTTATCATTTATGGGTTTAAATCGCCTGGAAAGAGAAAATAGCGATAGCGAAGAAGAGCAGGCCGATGGTGGATTTTTGCCTAGTGATGCTTGGACTAAACTAGGTCAAGAAGCAATGAAGTATTTTAAAAGAGCACCCATTTTCCACTGCATGTAAGTTTCTTTGAGGTTTCCTTCAACTTAACTGTGGTATGAGAAGCCTTGCAGCATTTACCCTGTAGAGAAGGGATTGGCAAAAACCCTGTTTGAGTACAAACCTTTGCAGAGTGGCTGTCTGATCACATAGCCAAGTGAACTCAACATTTGGTCCTTTTCTGTCAGTGGCTGCTGCTGATCATCTGGAGATGGAGAGAAACAGCAGCAGAGGCTTTTCACTGTCTTGTCCTTTCTGCCTTGCACCTTGAGGGGGTGTTGCACCAAATGTGGACAGGAAGTTAACCAGGTTGCGCTGGAGAAAAGAGACTGATGGCTTTTGGACTGCAGCTACCTTTATTTTGAACTTTTCAGAATGAGAAGATAAAGTAGTATTTCCTGTTTCTGTGCCCAGCTGCCATGTTGTTGTTTACACACAGCTGTTTTATGAGGCCTTTTCTGTATTCCTTTGACTGGGAAGCATGTGTTCTGCAGAGATATGCTGGTACTCTTGTCTTCACAAACCTGGACGTCAATTTTACCTCTCCACAGGCAACTCAGTGACACTAATTGCAAAATTAATCTCTCCAGATTCACCATCAAATTCTTTCAAAATTTATGTTTCCACACACTTGCTTGCAGGAATCTTGAATTTGAGATTTATATTAGGTCTTTCAAATGTTGCACATTTCATTTAGCTCAGTATTGTTCCTCTAGCTCAGTACCGGCCCACTGATGCCAATGGCTGTCCAAGGTTTTAGACAGGGAACATTCCCAGCCCTACCTGGAGATGCCAGGCACTTTCTACACGCAGAGCCGATGTTCACCACTAAGCTATGGCTCTCCCACCCCTCCAAAAAATCAGGGACTTAACGATATTTTATTTGGTTTAGGTTGGGCACTTTTACTGCTGATCCTCCTGTGGAGAGGCCGCGAGTTGAAAGGCAACGAAAGAAGCCAGGATCAAAAGAAGAAGGAAGGGCAATGCCTGCACAGGTGTGTATATGTAGAATTGTAGAACTGGAAGGGATCCAAGGGTCATCTAGTCCAACCCACTGCAATGCAAGTGTAAGCTACATGGAGCTTAAGGGTGCATGTTTAAGGCTGGAAATAATTAATTGTAGTTCACGGTATAGTGACAAAACAGGACTCAGGCATAAATACATTGTTATTTATTTCTTAAATTTTTGTACTGTTCTTCAAGCATTACAGGGTGGTTTAGAATATAAAAATACAAATATATAACCTAGTAGCTGTCAGTTTGCATTGCTTAGTGCAGAAAGTACTGATTTGATATGTAGAGATCTTTCCTAGAAGCTTCTCTGTGTGAGAGAAGCAGGCAGAAGGGTCAAGATTGTTTGGGTTATACCTTCTGGGAAGCTGGTTTGAACTGGTTCTCTTATCTCTTCCAATTAAGGTCATGCTGACTGTTAATATAGGCCAGAAGGAGACTGGGTTTCTCTTTCTAGCTCTCTTCCTTCTGGTGTGGTGTTCTGTACATAGCATGCTTGGTGTTAAGTTTTAGTCTTGTTATAAGTTTTTATTTTTTTGTAAGTGCTGCAAGTGGATTTTTTGTCGACTCTGCCAGTCTTGAATGTGTTTAGATTTGTGACCATTACACTCATTTGATTCAGCGCAAAGCTCTGCTGGATGAAGTACTATTGCCTCTGATCTATTTTTGGGAACTCTGCTACTTGTTTTAAGGTTTTCCTCCACGTGTATGACAGTAACAAACAAGAAGCACTCCCCCAGTTTAAAAGGCCATAGATTGTTCAATTAGCCTGGAAGAAAAGGAATGTTTTCACCTGCTGCCTAAAATATATAATGAAAGCGCCCAGTGGGCCTTCCTGGGGATGCTGATTGCTGGAGCGGGCTTAGCATCCTTTGAGCTGTGGCAGCCCTGAGACATTTAAGGCTTTATAGGTCAAAACCAGCACTTGGACCCGGAAACTAATTTGGGCCAGCATCGGCACTCTATGCTCAGACCATCTTGCCCCAGTGAGCAAAGTAGCTGCTGAATTCTGCATCAGCTGAAGTTTCCACATATTATGTGTTGCAAGGAACCTAACCTAGAGGTTACCAGAACATAGATGACAAAAGTTAAGCTGCTCCTTTCCAGATAAGGGGCACAGCTGGACCCCCAGCTATAGCTGATGGGAGGCACTACACTCCAAATATTACATATGTAGCCCCCTTTTCTCCAAGAAACCGTAGGTGTATGGATCTTGACCATTTTATCCTCAAAATAACCTTGCCAGATAGGTTAAATTGAGAGGTGGCGACTGGCCCAAAGTCATCCCCATGACTTTCTCGACAGTGTAGGAATTTCAACCTCATCTCCCCAACCACTCTGAAATCACCATAGCCATAAGCAGGCAACTGAGGTACCTTTTGCAAATTTATAACCTGTTCTGAAAGACTGCTTGTCCAGAAGCACAGAACTGTCTTAGTAGAGCAGGGTGTGATGTGAGGTTTTTTCCTACGTTCATATGATGTGCATTCAAGGAAAAAAAATGTATTGTTGAAGTGGAAGGTAGTTTCTAATACAGTGGAACCTCAGGTTGTGAACGTGATCCGTGCGGGAGGCACGGTCGCAACCCGCAGTGCCGAAATCCTGTAACCTGAAGCGTCTGTAACCCGAGGTACCACTGTATTGCAATTTGTAAACAGGCATAAAACTCCTTTAAACCACCACTGAAAACTTGCTCTTCAATTTGGTCTGTTACTGAGCTCTCTGATAGCTCTCTCCCAGGAGTTTTCTTGTACATTAGTAGTATGACTTAAAAGTCATGTCTCAGTTGGCAGAGACATTCTCCCCCCCCCACCCCCACCTTTGGGACAGTAGAATACGGCAGCTTGAGCAAAACTTCTACATACCTAAATGTTTAAGCTACACACTCACACACACTCACTCTCTCTCTATATATTACAGTCGTACCTTGGTTGGCGAACGGAATCCATTCCGGAAGTCCGTTTGACTTCTAAAAACATTCAAAAACAAAGGCGCGCCTTCCGATTGGCTGCAGGAGTTTCCTGCACTCATTCGGAATCTGCAGCGGATGTTCGCGTTCCAAAGAACGTTCACAAACCGGAACACTCACTTGCGGGTTTGCAACGTTTGAGAGCCAAAACGTTCGACACGCAAGGCGTTCAGGATCCAAGGTACGACTGTATATATAGTCTACAATTATCTACTTGTATCTTGTAGATATTGATGTAGATCTTTCATTTGACCTTAGGAGTGCACAAAATAATACAGCTGACTTTAATAAGGGTTACATAATTTTTATTTCCTTGCAAAATATTATGGGGGAACTGGAAGATGCTGATTAAAATGCAGCTGCGTGAATGATAGCTTGTTGTCTTGTTGGGTTCTTTAGTTGAATAAAATGGAAGAATCTCACGAGGAAGCTACAGAAAAAGAAGTAGAGAGGATCTTGGGACTCTTACAAGCCTATCACAGAGAAGATCGTAAGTATAAATAGAACATATTGCGGGGTCCAGTTTTCTGTCTTCTGCCTCCTTTAAGAATAACTGTGGAGGAGGAGGAGAATGCAGCACTTAAACCTTTTCTACTGATGTGTGAAGGTACAGCATTGGAAATTGAAATGTCTGTGTCTATAGCCTTGCTTTTTGTTACCTAATTTCTCAGGTGTTATTTCTGGAAAAGCTTATTCACCTAGTAAATTGCTTTGCCACTGTCAATTTTCAAGTGGTCCATGAGGAAAAATGTTTGGGGACCACTGCTCTCAATCAATGCAGGATCTGCAATGGAAAAGAGCAAATATGAAATTAAAATAGATCTCTCCAGAATTTTAGATGTGCATGAATTGCTACCTAATGAGAGTTTAAAGGAAGCAAGAGAGGAGGTAGATAAGAGGTAGATAATTGTAGCAGTAACGACAAAGCCACATTCTTCTTTCTGTAGCTAATAATCCAATATCCTTCCTTGAGTTTGTGACTGATCCAGATTCTTTTGCACGAACTGTGGAAAACATGTTTCACGTTTCATTCTTAATAAGGGTAAGGAGAAACTTTTTGAAGCTTTATTTTGTCACTAATAAGCTGGTTTTATTTTCATACTTCCATGATTGCCATTGTTGTACTTAATTTTCTTCGAGGCAGAATTGCGAAGAAGCAGAGGGCTTGGAAGTTTCTTTCTCCCAGGGCTGTTAGTTAGCTAATTCTCACCATAGCCATGTATGATTAACAAATAGTTCATATGAACATAACCTGAAATTAGTCTTCCTTAACCTGGCTTGGCATCCTCCAGATATTGTTAGGCTACAACTCCTGCCATTTCTGACCATTGGCTATGCTGGTTGGAGCTGGTAGTCCAAAATAGCAAGAAGGCACCGGCTGGAAAGACTGAGTGAAAACATTGGAGCTTAGTTACCTGTGTTGTGTCATTTATAATCCCAGCTACAGAACACCTCTAACTTTGTCCACGTTGAAAATTTTACACTTTAAAAAGTGGGCCAAGAGAACTCTATGGATCCTCCCCTCTGATGTGCAAACATTTACATAAATTTCTGCATAGTTTCTCTGCTGGTTATAACTGTTTAAACAACTTTTGTAAAACAAAACATTTCCGAAATTTGCTGTGTAAGCCTGGTTTAAATTAAAGTTGTCAAAGTCAATAAAAAAATAAACAAACAGCTTATATTTATGGGTTGCTGACAGTTGCATGCAATGCTTTACTGCAATTTGTGCGTAATTTCTGTGTGGGTGGGGAGGAGCTGCATGCTCCTGATCCCAATATCCTGTTTGATTTGTAATCTTGAACCATGTGTCTGAATCTGCTTTCTCCTGATCATTAATGGGTTTAGAATTCAAAACTTGAAAACCATAGGGAACATGGCCTGATCCTTAAAATCTTTTGAAAAATGGGAAATCCTGGCTTGTTCTCAGTAACCATAGCTCAAACAAATCTATTTTAAAATGGGGAATGAAAAAAGGAATGAGGGTGCGGTGGGGATGACAAATTATTATGAGGCTTCCTGTGGCTCATTCTCGTAGCCGGAAATCATGATTTCTCATTATGTCTGAACTTTGCAGGTGAATGTCAATTTTCAGATTCTTGCATATCAGTTAAGCATATTTGATTCTTGTTAGTAATTAAAGTTGTTTCTCTCCTAGGATGGACTTGCAGGAATAAAGCTGGATCAGGATAAGCTTCCTGTAATAGGCAAGAATAATTTTTAATATTTTATTTTTTTTAAAAACAAACAAACACTAAAGTTAACTAAACTTACATACATGTATACTGTTTTACTTTGGAATATATCTTTTTTTTCTTTTTTAAAAAAAATTAAACAATTTTCAACCTATTTTGATAGAGCCTTTAACGCCTGAAGAAGACAATGACGAGGATGCTCAGGCACGGAAACAAGCAGTCATAACGATGAGTTATGAAGAATGGGAGGTAAATGGAAATGTTAAATAAGTGAAGTAGTCAGAGGAAGAATATTTTTATTGGCCAGAGATACATGTTGGGTAACAATTCTGCAATTGTGGACCTCATATGTTTAACGGATGCTGGGAGAAAAGGCAGAGAGCTTATTGTGAATGTGCTTTTTATATCCACAAGAGGATGAATTGAACTGATAACATTACGATCAAACTCTTTGCTGCAGAATATTGTGAGGAATTTTGAGATTTCACAGCCCATGATTCCACCTGCCAGAAAGACTGGGACATCAGATGGAAACGGAGAGAATGTAAGGTGCCTTTCAGGCCTAAATCTTACCACAGAATCGTTTTATGCTATTTCCAGTGTGATTCTTCCCTTTATGTACAGACTAGAGGCTACGCTGCTTGGTTGCTTTGCTTCCCTTCACTCACCAACCCCATTCCACTTAGACCTCCTCCTGCCTCTTCCGCTCATGCTGCCCTCCTCACCCCAAAACCATTTCAGCCTTTGCATCAGAGTCCGAGGAGGAAGCAAGTGGTAGGCCTTGGCAGAGCAGAATAGTTGCTGTACAGCTGCCTTGTCCTGCCTTCCTCTGTTACTTGCCTGAGCTGCCAGCCTCTGTCTCCCTCCTCCATATCCCTCACATTCTCCCTCTGACACTGCTGAGGTTAAAATGGCATCATTGGTGTGAGGTTGGGCAATGGCGGCAGCAGCAGCAGAGTAAGGTTGTTGCTGGGGGAATTCACCAGCCTGTCTTGATAGTACTTGCACGGTTCTCCTGGGTCACCCACGTACCTGTATTTACTACCGCTTCCCTTCTACTTGCCCTGCAAAGCGGCTGTCGACCAGCAGCTGTCATAATTCTATCGCCACCTATCAGCGGCCAAGCAAACTGCACCATTATGACAGCCTTACTTTTTTATTATATTTGAAGACATAACAAAGCTTACTTTGTAGTGGCTTGTGTTCTATTTATTATGCAGGCATCCTAAGGATCTATAAGAAGACAGTGCTGACCAGTTTCCTGTTTGAAGTTTTGCCAGGAGGATGGCTGAATCCTTTTCTATTTAAGGATCAGATATTTGAATAAGAAAATCTCTGTCTCTCCAGGTGATAATGTATTATATATGTGCTTTAACAGCAAAAGTTTGAAATTGAAGGTCTTCCCTTCTGTATGTCCGTTCTGTAAGTGATGTTTTTACATGTTTCAACTTCATTCCATTGAAGATTTAGAATGGCTCCATCCCAGCTCTTTTTGAGGGATGGTCCCATTGTAATCTGCACAGTGTTAAGTACATGTTAATTGCAAATGAGCCTTTGGTATAAAACAAAGAGATTGGTGTTTGCTTAGCCACATCAGATTCTGAATTCCATCATCTATATATGATGATGGGGAGAAGGGAAAAAGTTTAGAAATAGAAAGCTAAGAAGAGAGCATTACATGTATCTTTCTGCATAAAACCTCCACAGCTGGCTGAATGAGTGCATCAGTGTCTGTTTCCATTGAAACTGCTTCAATAGCAAGTTTTCTGTACATCTCAAAATAGATATACATATGCATTTGCGTTGTGCTCTATGAAGGCTACTTCTGGTGAAGGGAAGAAGGAAGTGGCATGTCCGAGAAACAACTCTGGGGGGGGGGGGCGGGATATCGTTATTTTTCTAATGGCAGAGTTTGCATGTAACGCAAAGCTCAAATTATGGTTTGAACGAGCAAGCATACTGGTGTGCATTCAGAAAATTGTGGCCGCTTTGCTCATCCCCTGATCACATGGCTTGTCATGCTACTTGAAGCTAAGCCATGGTCTGACTTAGCATTATGTGGGAGCCTTGGCTCGTGGTTTGCTTCTCTTCAAGAAAAGCATGAACCAGTAAGCCAAGGATAAGCCTTGGTTACAGCTTGTGGAGTGAAACGAGCATGGTTTTCTAAACTTGTACCAATGTGACTGATAGTTTATAAGCCAAATTATGTCATGCAAACTAAGTCATAGAATGCAATAACATGGAAGTTTGCTTTGAAAATTTTTTTGTATGTTACATAAGCATATTGTAGCGTAACTTAGTTGTCCTTCAGCCTATAGTAGCCTCCCTTCCACATGCATACAACTACGAATATTTGTAGACAAATGTGCCTTAAAGTCTAAAAGAATCAAGAAGATCCATTTGGATTATCGGTTTTGGGGTAACCATGTATTCCTGGAGCTGCCTTGTTTTATGGGCCACAGAACTTGCTGTCTTTTTAAAGAACTAGTTGGTTTCAGCTACATGAAAATCAAAGCAAAGTGATAATTCAAGATTATATGAAAGGGGACTTGGAACAAAATAAAAAGGCATAGATGTAAAACCAAATTGTACTATATATTAGATTTGAATTTATACAATATTTTTCTACAAACTGTGCTGAAAACAGATACAACAGCCATAACAATTCATTCAGAAATAGATTGGCAAGCATTGTTTATAAATTGTACAGTTCAGTTTCCTTATTTTAAGAATATTCAATAAAACCACAAATGCTGTATCTCTTCTAGTTATGTGTCTGTAATTTTTGTAGTTATATCAGTTGCCAACTGGTAACTCTCATGCTGGTGAGGTGATAGTAATGTTAATTGTAACCTAGCTTTAATACCAACATTATAGTAGGTATATAGACCAATGTACCAAGTAGCAACTTGTGTTCGTGAATATGAAAGGATAGTCATCTCTAACCGTTAGCCTGTGGTAGAATTATATAACTTCTGTGGATTTCTCTGTGCAGGAGCTTAGTAAAATTCTTACTTAGTTCGTTGCATGTGTAGTGGGCCAGAGGGAACTTCATATTGGCCTAATATGGGCCCCTCTGTCACCAGCCTCCATAATATGGACTTAATCACTTACGTGCATACATCTAACCCATATCCTGTAGCAGGGTCATATCAATTTATTTCTCATGCCCACCCCACCTGGAAACCTGCAGGACAATTAAGACTGAAATCTAAGGTGAGGTGAAGGAAGCATGGTAAGACTGTCTCATCCTGTGCCCTGCCAGGCTCATGCCTACAGGGCAGAACAGTGCTGCTCTCCTCTAGGCCTTGTTCATGATTCTTATTATTTTTAAATTGCTATTGGTTGTTTGCTTTTACTCCCTTTGACAAATAATCTCCAACCCTGGCATAGTCTCTTTTCCCAACCCCCGGTTTGGAAAACTAGTAGGGAATTGGGAAAGCTCTATTGCTACTGCACTCCTTCATATCAGAACTGTGGGGACATTTCTGTGGCAGCTGGAATAGAGACCTTTGAGTTCAGATTTATGTGGCCTGAGAGAGAAATCAGATGGTGCTTATGGCCCTTGGAATGACATCCTAGGAACTAGAGAACTGAAGGATGAATGTATTTGTTTGAATCTATATCTTTCTGCACTGAAGAAGAGCAGAGTTTGAAGGAACTATCCTTCTAGTGTGATGATGGAAATTAGTACAATATTAAAATACTGTATTGTTTAAACAGCTGCCGTCGTTGCCAGCAAAGGATGGTCTGAAAGCAGAATAAATGCTGATCTGGTCCTTCTTCCATTAAGTGGCAAGTGTCATTGGCTATAGTTGCATAAATGGCTCAACTTTAAGCTTCTAGTTTTCTTTTCACTCTGGTGTAGTGGCAGGAGCCTATAGCAGTCAAAGACTTTCATGTAAGTGATTGGTGTACCAGCATTTCTGCCCAGAAACAAAAGGAAGAAGGCACATGTTCTCTCAGTTTCGTGTGCGGAAAATTAATATAAAAATATTTTTTAAATTTGTAAGAGCAAGCTATTTCTCATTCTGCCCCTTGTCAACATGCACTTCCACATGCTAGTGAGCCCTGGATTTGGGCTAGGAGTGGAGTTTGGGAGAGACAATTTCCTTAAATTGCAGCAAATCTAGCGTTTTGCACACTGACGTCTGGTTACGAGTCCAAAGCGGGTGGCCACCCTTCTTACGCCCTCCAGATGTTGCTGGACTCCCAACTCCCTTTAGCCCCAGCCGGTGTAGCCAGTGGTCAGGGATAATGGGAGAAGGAAGTCCCAGCCACATTTAGAGGGCCACTTGTTGCCCATCCCTGTATTAGCAGTCGGCTGTTGAAAGCTGGGGCTCTGAAAAGGGACATTCCAGTGCAAGCGCGGCTGTTTCCTACCCAGAAAGCAAGAGGCACGTGCTTTGAGGTGGGGAGAGAGCGCTCCTGTTTAGCAGGCGATGGTGCTCCTAGAGCCGCATCCTCCGGAGCTGAAGCTCATTCTTTCGGGTGGGTGGAACAGGTGAAGGGCAAGGGAGGGGGAGAAGCTTGCAAGGTGGAGCAGGTGGCTCAAGGTGCTCCGATCCCACCCCCCTCTGCCAACGAGGCATCGTAGCGCAAGCAGGGACCGGCTGGGCATCATGGACTCCGTCGTGGCCTACGAAGGGACGAGAGAGGGCTACCGGTGCGGCTACTGTCACTCTGCCGGGGGGAAAGCAAGCCACGGTAAGAGCTGGAGGGTGGAAGAATAACTTCAGGAAGGCCCTAACTAAGGCGGGGGGGGGCGGGGAAGGTAGGCGCCGATGTTCCTGCAGAGGAAATCCCCGACTACGTAGCGACGGCTGCCAGCAGCACACCTGTCGCGGGTGCATTTTTCTCTCCGCCGTTTGTTACTTAACGCCCTTCCCTCAGTAAAGATGGCGGAACTGGCACGCCCTGTCCGTTGCTTTTATGGAGCCCCCCGCCTGGGAATACAGTAAATGGCGGCGTTCGTGTTGAGACTTTTCCGGTCCTCGCTGCTGCCGGCCGCCTTCCTCCCGAGAACCAGGCAGTGCCGCGCAGCCCTTGCATTTGCTCCCCCCCCACCCCCGTTAGCAGCCTCCCAGCCGAGGAACACAAGTGAAAACTCGGGATAGGGCAAGGGCTCCTTCGTCCTTCCAGCTTTGAAACAAACCTTCAAGGCTCTTGGCTCCAAAAAAAGTTGGGGGTTTTTTGGACAGAGCTTCGGAGCTTATGAATGGGGAAACGTAGTTGGGCGAGGAGGAAATTAAGAGAAATTAAGCCCGCGAAAAGGAGGCGTTTAGAGCTCTAGCCTAATACCCGTTTGCTCAGAAGTAAGGCTCTTGCAAATGGGTAAACCCCACTGAGCGCACCGTTTAGTCCCGCACAAACAGTGGGATTTACACCAAAATAAACTTGTGCGAAAGTGAAGCTCGGCTGAGCTCAGTGCGACTTGCTTCTGATGAACCTGCATAGTTGTTTTGTCGTCTATATGAATTTCGTGCGACGTTTTAAAATGTCAGAAAGCCGTGAAAACTTGGAAACCTGAGCAATCTAGTCCTCCCTCCTCAGTATGGCGGCAGTCTGCTTAAAAGGGAGTCCCGCTCAGTGGGTAGAGAGGGCTGCAGCTTCAGTAATGTTTATCCTACTGACATAATTTAAAGCAGTAGTTTGCTCATTAATCAGATTGTATGAGGACAGGGGAAAATTGGCTAGGCAATTAGACGGAAGGGAAGGGTATACTTGGCCCCGGAGCAGATGTTGTAATTATTTTAATAGTTTATATGTTACTCCCCCAATGCCTGGAGTGACTTCAAGTGGAAATAAAGCTGTCGTCCTATGTTTCTTTACCTGGGGAATCTCATTCTACACAGTGGGATTGATGCCCAAATAAACAAGCACAGTGTGCAAGATGTATGCACGATTCCTACACAACTGTCAGAACTGGGAATTCACTGGCTGCATTAGCGACACAGTATCGAGCTATTTCTGGGGAAATTTACAATGCCTTCCAAATGCTGCATAGCAGGCAGCAAAGTGAACAAAACAGGTGAATGATTCTCCCATCATTTCATCTCCATCTGTTGAATTTCTGTTTGCCACGATGGTTTTAAAGAAGAAAAAAAAACCAAAACCGTGCCAGAAAAAGAAACGATATCTATGTCTAAAGGGTGTTTTTTTTTTAAGGCAGAGGATACGATAAACTTAAACCCGCTGCAACTAATAATAAACCTGTCCCTTTAAGACGCAGTATTTACCTTTGATGCCTCTTTTGTTTTTGGCCCCGCACATGGAAGATGCGAAGCTGTGCGATGGGCTCCCGGAAGTCGCGACAGAAAGCGAGGGAGACTGGAGCCCTCTCCCTGCTCCACCCAAACTTTTGCCCTTTGCTAAGATGGCGGCCGCCGGCGCTGCTGCCGCTGCTTCCCGGGGCCCCTGAAGGGTTTGTGGCACCCTAAGCCGGCCGGCAAAGATGGCGGCGGCGGGGGGGAGTAGTTCCCCAAGTATCGTGGAGTACCTGGGCGGAGACGACGGCTACCGCTGCGGCTACTGCAAGAGCGACACCGGCAACCTCTCCCACGGTTAGGATCCCGAGGGCGGGGAGAAGCAGCAGAGGAAGGGAGGGCGCTGCGCGCGTGTCTCCCTTTCCTTAAAACTACCTTTTAAAGAAATAAGAGCAGAGCGCCAGATGCATGGAAAGTGCGCATGGGCTGAGCTGGGCCTTGGCTCTGGGGGGTCCGAAATGATTCACTTTCCTTGCAGACCCTTGGAAGTCTAGGCGGGTTGGTGTTCACCTAAGTTCCTGCCACCTCTCAGCTATGGTGAAGAAGCGAGGCGGGGTGGGGGGGCTTAATGAAACCCACAAGCCCACTTTCTGGGTACCCCACTTCCTTCCAGGGCAGTAGCTGAGGGGCTGCCACAAGGAGATAAGGTATGGGGGTGGGTTACCCCTTTCAGGCCTCCCTTGAAAAGTCAGGGACTGCTGTGCAATCCAGAGGATTGCAGCAGGGACACACACACACACACAAACCTGCATCCAAAATCCAAACGTGTTAATGGTGTAAACCAGTGGTTCCCAACCTTTTTTCTTTTTTGCTATGCCCCACCTGAGCATCTCTAAAATCCTGATGCCCACCCCCTGCCCTGTGACATATAATTCTTATTATTAAAAAAAAGTGAACTATTCATGTGGAGGAAGCCTAAAAGGCTTGGTCTAATGCATTTCAAATTGCCCCCCTTAAAAATCAAATTGCTGTGGAGCATGTGCCTCACGTAGGGAACCATGGGTGTAAACTTTCATGAACTCAAGCCTTCTTCGTAAAAAAATGGTTGGTAGTTAGTTACTGTCCTCTGTCTGGATCCTTTAGTTGCTACCCACTCCCTTCCCTGTTTTGTGTTTTGTTTTGGCTCTCAGAACTAGGAAGAACCACGGGGACAGTACAAAAGGCCTGGCAATGTGACTGCTGAGAGGGTTAAAGCAGAGAAGGCAGGCTTCACTAATGTGTCATATTGTGGAGAGTGGCTAGCTGGAGCCAGGTGTAAAACAGACTGCCTCTTAGCAGCTGCTAAGCAGTGCAGGGGTTTCTTTTGAGCTCACAGTCCTCCTCTACACAAAATATTTGTTCTCCAAGCTCTTTTCATTTTGGCTGCCTAATTGGGAAGGGGAAGTCATGTTGTTGTTGTTAAAAGAATAGGGTGTCACAAATCCCTGTTGATCTACAGCTACTCACCCAGAGATAGTAATAGGCCCTCTGCTGGGTTAAAGAGCAATATTGTGGGTGTGAGCAGGAACTAATGAAAAACTGACAGTAGAGGTGGAGGTTCAATATTTTTGAGGAAAGAAATGGGTTTTGTTGCAAAGAGGCAAAGGGTGGGACAGTAAGGAACAATGGGACAGAATAAATGGTGGGCGAACAAACACAGAGCTAGATTTGGCAGAGTTGCTGAATGCCTGTGAGACAGAAGGAGCAGATAGAGGTGAATGTGACATGTCAAAGCAGGACAAGGAGAACCTGTTGCTAATGCAGATAGGACTATTTCCCTTAAGCATTGACTTGGGGAGAGTAATGGTGGGAAAAGCTAATGGAGTGTAGTAAATTAGATTGGTCAGTGGGTTTGGGGTAGAGACTAAATATAGGGTGTTGAAGTGTTGGGTGGATGTAGCAAAACTAGTGAGGAATATCGATTTTAATGTTCATCACAAAGTTTTAATTTTGTGTTTAAAAAATTTCAGCAGTGTTTTTTTTAAAAAATAAGGTTTTGTGTTGCAAAGAAATACAGGAAGCAGTAGCTTTCCACAGGAACTGGCTTTGTTCCCATTATTTGAAGTGAAGTTTTTATTTCTCCCCCCTCCCTCATGTCTTGTTTGATGTGTGTTTCAGGCATGTGGGCTCATTCACTGACTGTCCAAGATTACCAAGATCTTATCGACAGAGGTTGGCGAAGGTAAGAGATGCCATCTGAGCACTTTTGGTGTAACTGAATCCAGTGTTTCAATATTAAAGAGCATATTGTGGAATTCAAACTGCCACATTTTATTGTAAAAATATGTAAGATCATAAACTTCACATTGTACCATGAGGAAACTGAAAGGGAAAGTGTTTTTAAGTCATGCTAGCAAAGTGCTGCCCTGCTTGTGCTTCTTCAGTCTTAGTTTCTCACTCCTCCTCACAGAAAATATATGGCAGTGTCTATTTCTATTGGGGAAAGAGTGTAGACTTATCCCTAGTTAACCTGGTTTGGAGGACCTATGAAGGCCTATGTGGCCTTCAGCTCAGGCATAGTATTCTTCCAGATATTGCTACACTCAAACCCCCACCATCCTTGGTCATTGGCCATGTTGGCTGGGAGTTAGACTACATCCTCGAGCATCTAGAGGTCAGCAGGTTTTAGTGGTAATGAAGGAAGAAGTGGGGCATTTGCTATGGAGAGAGTCTTGAGAAGGCAAGGAGACAGTGCATAATTCTGCAGCCCCTTTACGGTCTCTTTCATCATAAGCATAAACTTCAGTTTGGTCCTTCAAGAGCTCCCATGCCATGAGTGAGTTCATTTCATTTCCTGCTCTTTTTCTGTTTTGTTGCAATACCTATACCAACTGTAACTTGTATACTATCAGAAAAGTTCTCCATTTGTGAATAGGGGACAACTTGACTTCCTTCTAAGAGAAGTCTTTTATTAGGACCAGTAGCCCATTTGAAGTGCTCCATTTAAAACTAAGCGTCACCTAAAGTGACCATTATTCTGGTAGGTCTTGGTGCAAGAAATTGACTAGCAATACCTTCTTGAAAAGAGGGGCTCTAGCCTTGAGTGGACCTTTTCAGAAGAGCTGGGGCCCATGTTCCATCTGGCCTATGTGGAGACTCCCACCTTTAGTAGATATATGTCTAGTACTTCTCAGCAGAAGACTTCCAAGCGTGGGTCCAGTCTTCTGAGTCCCATAAGGCCAGCAGTCATAGTGCAATAACTCCAGAATGCCACTGCATTGCACATCGCCAAGAGACGAGCTAATTGATTTGGATGGTTATGATCATGTGCCTCAGAGAGCATTTGGAAAGTGGGGTATACATTTCTTAAATAAATATGTAATGACAGTTTAAATACAGTGGTCTCAGACTGGTTTGCGCATAATGCCAAACCCTGGTTTAGTGCATTGTTCTTTAACAAGACTACAATTCCCATAACCCCTGACCATTGACCATGCTGGGTGAGACCCGTGAGCATAGATTAGCATTATGCGTGACCCAGGAATCATAGTTTAAACAAATAAGTTATTTAAACCTTATAATTAAGTTATTTAAACCTTATAATTCATGGCTATTCTAAGAACTAAACATACATTTTAAATAGTTATTTTTTTAAACTTATAGGAGTGGGAAATACATTTACAAGCCTATTATGAATCGTACATGTTGTCCTCAATATACAATAAGGTAAGGCAATACTTCTGTATATTTTCTTGAATGTCGACATATAGACAGAGTCGGATATCTGCTTAATATCAATATTAATGGGAAATTGTGACTCGTGATGTCATTCAGCTATGAAGCAGGTTGCTGTGCGGGTAAACAGTTTATTATGAGCAAGCAGGTTGGAACCCTGTGCATAAAATGCTTTTAGTTGTACATGTACTGTTGTAAAGAACCTTGCTGAAAAGAGATGTAAAAATATCAGAGTAATTTGTACATTGCAAGACTTTGAAACTGTGTGTTCTGCTGGGCTTTAATTCCATGTAACATCTCAGCCCATTTTAGTGAATGCGGGTGATTAAATGTTAATGTTGTCATAATTCCAAACATCCACAGAAATATCGAAAGAGCATCACTAGCCACTAATTAATGTGGTATTGTTAACAAAGCCTAAACTGTTCCATGGAACCTAGACTACATGACTAATTGATAACATACATATCAAATTTTTGTTTAATATACTGTATTATTTGGCGGATACCTTGACTATATTCCCTTTTTCTTTTTTTAGATGCCGGGCCTTACATTTCCAGCCTTCCAAATCACATAAGAAGGTTCTAAAGAAGATGTTGAAATTCTTAATGAAGGGGGAAATTCCTGTAGTAGACAGTGAAGGTAATAAGCAGTCTTTTAAACATTACTTACTGTTGTGGTTTTGTGCAGTTGAAATTGTTGTGCAATTAAATTTCTTTTTTACTTAGATCAATAGGTCAATGGCATGTAAATTATATAGAGCTGTAGCGGTCTTTTAAATTTTAATTATTAGTGTTATATAGTGGTTTTTTATCAGCTGTCCTTTCTCTTTTGCTCATGGTTTGTCCTAATTTTTTTCCTATTTACAGTGGAGCCTATGGATTCTCACACCAAAGATACTGATGGCTGCAGTTTTTTCTTAAAAGATGAACCAGACAGCTGTCAGGCTGAACTAAAACCCCTCAATCCTGATCACTTGGAGAAGGTGGAGAGTGGGGAAGGTGAAATAACTGTGAAGAAAGCAGACTCAGAGCATATTGAATTGTCTCATGAGAAAGTTAATGCCAATTCTGGGGAGCCGTTGGAATCAGCTAAAGTTAGTCCGGCAGTTCCCAAACCAGGTAACTAATCTTTAATATAAGAAGATGGCAAGACAGCTTTGCACCTTCTTTTCTTCCTTGTTTGTCTTGTGTGATTTCCAGAAATTGCAGATGGTTCAGAGTTCAGCGGCCAGGTTGCTCACTGGATCAAGACAGCCTGAGTATATAACACTAATCCTGTGCTGACTGCACTGGCTTAACAGTTAGTTTCTGGGCCCAATTCAAAGTCCTACTTTTGACCTTATAAAGCTTTATGTGGCTCAGGACCCCAGTACTTTAAGGGCTGCCTCTCCCCATATGTGCTGACCAGGACACTTCAATCATCATCTGAGGCCCTTCTTCATGTGCCCACAGGAAGCTGGTGACATGAGAACAGGACTTCTCTGTCATGGCTGCCTGCTTGTGGAAGGCTCTCTCTAGGGTGGCTCACTTGGCACCATTATTACCTGTCTTCAGGTGCCCATCAAAATCATTTTTCCCTTAACCAGGAATTAATTAATTTATCAGTAGCCTCTTTTAGTGGGTGGGGTGTTTTAATCCTCCATTTTAAAAATATGAATGCGTTCTAGATTTTTCAGTTTTGTTTCGTGCTGGTTCTAATGCACGTGCAGAAACAACCTTCTTGACTGTTGGCCCTGCTTTGAGTTACTTTTGCAAAAAAAACAACGGGGGAGGAGACTAATGAGTGGCTTACAAATACAGTATTATAACTTTATACACAAGTAGGAAATTATTTGTGCTGCTTAACCTGACAAGTGATGAGTACAAGTGTTATGGGCAAGGCAGACATATACAGTGGTACCTTGGTTCTCAAACTTAATCTGTTCCAGAAGTCCATTCCAAAACCAAAGTGTTCCAATACCAAGGCATACTTTCCCATAGAAAGTAATGCAAAACGGATTAATCCGTTCCAGACTTTTAAAAACAACCCCTAAAACAGCAGTTTAACATGAATTTTACTAATGAGACCATTGATCCATAAAATGAAAGCAATAATCAATGTACTGTACTATAAAATAAATAAGGCACTATTGTGGGTGATAAAAATTAAAATTATTATTTTTTCGTTACCTGCACTCATGATAGTCATTGTTTGGATGGGGCGCTTTTACCCATTTCCGCAGTCACGCAATCAATCAATCAATCAGTAGCTGAACTGGGTTCCACACAGTCACAAAAACAAGTTAACCGAAAAAGCCTCAAAAACAAAAAAGAAATAGCAAAAACAAAAGCGCCACACTTAATCCGTTCTGGAAGTCCATTTGACTTCCAAAATGTTTGAAAACCAAGCCACAGCTTCTGATTGGTGCAGACGCCCTGGAAACAGTAGCTGATAGCCGCATCGGCCGTATGGCTTCCAAAAAATGTTTGAAAACTGGAATCACTTACTTTCGGCGTTTATGAACCAAGGCTTTTGAGTACCAAGGTACCACTGTACTAAAAAACAAGCAGTACATACATTTTGAGTAGACAGTAGTTGGAACAGATAAGCAAGGAAGAGGGAGGGAGGGAGGAGAGAAGGCCATTGCTATGCCATATGAGTTACTTAGGCAGAATAGCTGTTGTTTAGGAATGTTTAAAGTGTAAATAGTGCTGTGCCTTTTACCTAGCTGAGCTGGCCACTTTCCTCTCTGGCAAAGGGGACGACATGTGGGCATCACATTCTGGTGCTAAAGAAATGCCTGTTAATTGATCTGACTGGTGTTTGGTATTGATTGGAGCATCCAGGCAAACCGACAGGGAGACTGGGGATCACCCTGGTATTTTCCCCAATACAAGCACAATGTAGCTGGAGTGTCAGAAGAGGATTACATTTTTGCTTATGGTATTAATGGCCTTTCTTCCAGGCGTCATAAAAGTATACAGGAGAACGAAAGTAGCTATTCTACAGCACACACTTTCCCCATTGAGTATGTACGCATTGCCTTTCTAGGGAAAGGAGCCGACTTGAGTAAGCCACCCTGCCGTAAAGCAAAGGAACTAAGGAAGGAACATAAATTGCAGAAGACCCTTCAGAACCAACAAAACCCTTCGCTGCAAACTGAGGCTCAGGTTTTGCTTGGCCAGCGCTCGAAAGCTAAAACCAATCAGCCCAAATCAATTGAAGACTTCCTTTTTGCCTCCTTACCTACTGAACCTGTACACCAGTTAGAGGTACTGAGATACTTACTTTGATTGACATGTGAGACATAGAGCCATCATGTCATTCTTGTACTGCTGCTTATGTTGAAGGTATTTGATTAGTCAGATGTGAAAAATGTTCTACTTTTAATTGTAAAAATTGGTTGCATTATAACATGCCTTGCTGTCAATTACTGGCATTTGAAAAGTCCTGTGATGTTTTCAGTTTAGCCTTATAAGACATTGTTGTGTGTATGTTAGTGTGTGCAAAACTTAAGTGGATGTGTTCTTTGCAGAAACACAAGAGGGTGCTGTGGTTCCACCTGAACGAATAGCGTAGCACATTTCCAGAACAAAAATCACATTAGTGGAACTGTAATTAGATATTAACGTTATATAAAATTAGTCCCCTAATTTGAAGTAAAAATTAGAAATGACAAATAGCTAGATTTTTATATTATTGAAGAAGATGCTGTTTCACAAAATATTTTTATCAGTTTCCAGTACCAGACTCCTGGCTATAATTTGTGCATTTCTGGAAATCTTTAGGACCTATTTTCCTCCAAATATGCATATGATGGCATATGAGTCTATTACCTATTCACCCCGTGAGAAGAATTTCTTAACCAGTTTTGGGCAATGTGCTGAAACTTACATACAAGGTAGCTGACAAAGAATTACTTTATCCTCTTGGCCACTTCCCTGGGCACCAAACAGCTCCTTGGAGAGCAGTGCTTGGTCCCTAGGAAACTAGGTCTTGCTCCTGTGAACCAATCTTTCCAAGCAGCCCCTTTATCTCCTTCAAAATTGGTGGAGGGGGGAGAGAGGATGCCTGTCACCACTGTTCAGCTGGATTTTCTTTTTCAGGGATTGAGGCTGCAAACCTCTAGGTCAGTGGCTCTCATCCTGTAGGCCACAGAGTTCATCACTGGCTACTGGATATTAAGAGCCACTTCCCAAACCCTGGCAAGTAAGGGAGAGGGGGTCCCACCTCCTGTTGCTGGGTACAGCCCTTCCCCACAGCAAGGGGCCTCATGCAGGTAGAAAGTA
Source organism: Podarcis melisellensis (assembly GCF_964234715.1). Lineage (NCBI taxonomy): Eukaryota > Metazoa > Chordata > Lepidosauria > Squamata > Lacertidae > Podarcis > Podarcis melisellensis. The sequence continues at coordinate 54,124,034 of NC_138537.1, read as the reverse complement.
GTCAAGCAACAGAAGGAGGTGATGGTGCATGGTGGCAGGGCTTTTTTCAGCTGGAAACCTTTGCTCTAGATCAGGCATCCCCAAACTCGGCCCTCCAGATGTTTTGGGACTACAACTCCCATCATCCCTGGCTAACAGGACCAGTGGTCAGGGATGATGGGAATTGTAGTCCCAAAACATCTGGAGGGTCGAGTTTGGGGGTACCTGCTCTAGATGGTCAAAAGCACACCCTGGCTGATTATAGTTCTTTCCCTTATGGGCACTTAAATTGCCTCATCCCTGATTCTGTCCCTGATCTTATACTTTTCCATCTTGTAACTTTTCCTTTGTCACCCTCCTGTCAAAAGCCATTTGCATGTCATGTGCTTGCCTCCTGTGTTTTGACCCACCCTTGCTTCTGTTTTAGCTTGTCTCTGACCCTGGAAGGACATTTGACTTTGGCTCCTTGATTACTGCCTAGCATTAACATGACCTCTGACTCCACTTGCTCTGTTCATTTGCGATTGCCACGCCAGGTCAGATTCTGTTCAGTGTAGCACCTAGCCATGACAGGGTATTTGCTTGGTCTCTTGCAAGACATGACTCATAGCCAAGGTGTAAGGGAAATAGTTTTTTCTTAATGAGAATTGGATCAAAAATTTGATACATTAGCCTTAGCAGAGAAAATAGTGAACTTGAGGCATACGTTGGCCCAGGTCATGTATCACATTAAACTATGGCTTAAAACAAACTATGGTTTGATGTGACTGAGTAACTTGCTGGTGCATGTTGCTGAAAAGTTTTTTTGCAGTGCTTCTTCCCCATTCTTGCCATACCACAGGTAAAACAAGTCAGGGTCTGGTTTGTAACGTTGTCCAAATGCAGTCTATTATTTGTTTCCCTCCTAACCATGAGTGGCAAGCAGTATTTGTTCTTGGCTTACTTCTCATGCCTCGTTCTGGCATGTTTGTTTATTTTTTCTTAGGAAAAATGGGTATAGTTCCGCTAATAGCACATTTTAAAGCATACATTTATGTGTGCTAAGTCTGTTTTCCACTTAATAATGCTGATATTCTGGGGTTCTGTGGCATATAGTGAAAGAGGAGGCTGAGACAGTAATCCTAAACACCCTTACTAGGAACTAAGTCCCATTGAACTCCTTGAGACTTCTGAGTTAAACATGCTTAGGATTGAACTGCTAGTATAGTATGTGTTAACATGAAGTTGTGCTAATAGGATTTAAGGGAGATTTAAATTATTCAGTTGTGTTAAAAGAAATCTCATCAGTGTTCTTGTCCTAGCACCTCAAAATAGTGCATAGGTGATGGTAGATAGCCAACAGCAAGGACTGATAGGAAAATTGCAGGAAGAAAAATGACCCCCTGCAATTTAAGGGTGGATGTGAACTTGAGTAGCAACTTGTTTTTGTTCTTACAACATGTATAGAATATATGTATTTATGTTTGAATAATCCTTATTATACAACTGCATGATTCACTCAAAATTGATTTTGTATTAGACTTTGTAAACTATTGAGTAAAGTGCACGGTGTTTACAGAACAATGACTGGAAACTAAACTTAAATGGTTACATGGAAAATAATCTTTTCATTTCTATAAAAAAAAGGTGTAGTGGAGCAGAAAGTAACATTGGCCTCGAGGGGGAAATGGTTGTTTAAAAGTATTGTTGATTTCATTGTGTAAATGTTGATTTAACTATAGTTAGTTTCTAACTGTTTGTATTCTTTGCAGCTTTTGAATGGCTATTATTCCAATAATGAATATCTTTCTTTGGAAGGTGAGGCTGGTGCAATCATCTCCACCAAGTTCCCTGTTCAAAGCCACCTTTCAGGAGTCTTACCAGGTCTATAAACGTTACCAGATGGTTATTCACAAGGACCCACCTGATAAACCAACCGCCAGCCAGGTCAGACACAAGCATGTTGCTTTGGTCTATTCTGAGACATTTGGAAGCTGTTCCTTTAAAATAATTAATAACCATAGAAACTTCAAAAAAGAAAAAAAAGAATTAAACAAAACTTAAATCCTGGAAGTACAAGGAGGTTTTGCATATCTCATGAGTGCCACAAATAATTAAAGACATTTTCAAGCAAAAGGAGAAGCAATAATGGGGTTTGCTTTGACATTGGAGATGGTGCATAAAGAGGAGCAGGTGAATTAGTGAAATACACTTTAAATTCCCCAAACAGTAAGGTAGCTAGATTTTGAAAGTTTTTCATGCCTATTTAATGGGCGGTCCTACAGGGCTTGAATGTGTTTCACAAATATTTGTAAATAGGTTTGAAGGCTTTTTTTTTTTTTAAAAAAAAGCCAAAACAATCAAGTGGTGTATAAATTTTATGAAATAAAAAAAAAAATTAGGGCACAGTTAACCTTGGGTTTAATTTATGCTGAGGGTCCTATCCATAAAGTATGTTGCATATTGGATGGGGAAGGAGAACAAGGTATTGGAAGAGTGTGCGTGTAGGATGAAATGGTTTCCTTACACCTGTTCAACTCTTTGACTAAATCTTTACTTTTTATTTTCCACCTTCATTCTCTTCTGCCCCTAACAAACCAACCTTTGCAAGGTACTGTGAAATTCTGAAAAGGCCCCTAGTTTCATTCAGGCAAGAAGACATGTGGTATCTAGGAAATGGATATCTTCAATCAGTACCCATTATTTCTTTTGCTTCAGTGTGTTGTTGATGCCCCTGTCCATACTGCAGTTTGTTCTCATACCCTCATCTATCCTTTGGCAATTCCTTTTCCTTAATGTAGGCTACTTCTTCTCTCACCTGACAATTCCCAACTCACTTTCTTCACATTGTTGTGTCTGCTTTCTTTGGCAAAATAATCCGAATTCAGCAGTGGAAATAAGTCACAAATAGTGTGTGTGTGTGTGTGTGTGTGTGTGTGTGTGTGGTGGAATGGTTTTAGAAAGTGTTAGTGTTTCCTGATAAGCATCAGTTGGATAAAGGCATCCTTCTCCATTCAAAATGTACCTTGTGTAATCATTGATAAACAGACTTGGGTCCTGACTTGGCTGCTGCTGGCGGGTGTATCCTCTGAGTGGAGCTCCACTGGGGATGTTCCTGCTGGCAGAAGATTTGGGGAGGCAACATTAATCAATTCTCCCTTGTGGTGCCTGAAAAACTGTTCTGGAGGACTGGTAGGATGCTCTGGAACAGCAGGGGCAGGGGCAGTAATCATCTCTGGACAGAAGGAGCCCTTCTGTTTGTGGAAGGCTAAATTTGGATTCCAGCCTATGTAAATTGTGGTGGGTAGCGTCTGCTATAATGGATTGTGGAAGATGGTAGGGAATTTAGTTTGCAGAGTAGATCATACTTTATGGATAATTCCTTTGGGATTGTGTGTATTCAGAAATGGACTTTATGACCAAACACGAAGTCCAGAGGTGCAAAAACCTAGGTCACTAGCGCCTAAAACATAATCTAGTGACAAGCATGTGGATTAATGTAGAAGTCAGGAAGCAGGTTTCTTCTGTATGACTTCCATTTGGGTGGGAGGGAGGCTGAGTAGCCCAGTGAAGGCCAGAACTTGGAAGATGTTCATATTCTGCAGCTCTGTTGAGGTATTAGTTCTGCCATTTACAATGCATGATTAAGATATTTGGAGTGGTGGGAAAGGTTTTTGGATGAGAATTGTGTATAGCCCTCAGGTTTACAAACTCTAATTGAGAACTTCTGATAGTCTAGATCTATTCTCACTAGACCGGTAATGAGTAAACCTTAACTACAGAGCCAGTTCACTTGAAGCATTGACCAGGCCTTTGGTTTAACATCACTGCTTTGCCTGAACTGAGAGTACACTCTAGAAAATATATGACAACTCCAGGATGCAGCGAAATACTGGTTGTAGGTGGCAAGCTTGCCTTCCATTATTGATCTTATTGAGAAATCTTAGAATTCACCTCCTTCTAGAACATGAGACAGTCAAATCCTTCTTGACTTACCTGGAATGTTGATTATGTTATCTATTTTGTATGGAGAGATAATTGGCATAGAATATTAAGTGGCTCTGAGTATTACTGTTTTCAGCTGGTATGCAAACGAGTTCTTCCTGTTCCTGGAGTGCAGAACCAGCCTAGCACTTAGAATGCCACCATTGCTTCAAATCTTAGTAATAAATTTCTGCGGTTGCTGGGCTTCCTTGTATGTCTCCTAGGAAGAGGCTTTGAAATGGATTTGAGGAGATAGCATACTAGCCTTACCTTCAGAAGCATTTGAACAAATGCCAACAAAGTACCTTTGTTTTCCTTTGCTCTGAAGGTGAGGTTAGTACCTGTTTCTTTAGAGGACCCACAGTTCAAATCATCTTTCACCCAGTCTGCTGCTTTATTTGCCAAGTATCAGATGGCCATACACAAGGACTCTCCTTTTGAATGTAACGAGTATCAGGTACAGTTAACTGCATGCACTTTTTTTGTCCTTATTATCATTGGTGGTGTGAATAACAGGATATTGAACTGACTTTCTATCAGATCTGTGAATGTGGTGGGGGAATTAGGATTTGGATGTGCCTTCCAGCAGTAGCGTTCTTATGTACTCAGTATTTTATCTGTGTCCTGAATCGGTTGCAATAAGCTTGCTACTGTTCTCCTGATCCAGTTATTTGGAAGTAAATCCCAGTATCACCAATGGGATTTGCTCTGAAATAAGTATGCTCAGCCCAGGTATAGTGCAGGTGTAATATTTCCTGTTCTGTCATGGTGTACCCTTCCGGTTTGCATGCTTCTCCCCATTCTTCAATCTCTTTGGTTCATGTGCTCAATTTCTCCCCCATCATCTTCTCTTTGGCTTGAATTCCTTCATATTCCTTTCCATAACTAACCATGGTTAGCATTACACCTGAATTGCAGTTAACACTAGCCATGGTTAGCTTTAAACCAGAGTTTGAAGTGGGTTTAAAACTGTGGTTTAATGACTAACATTAATGTCATTGCAGATGGAATGCTAGCCATGTATAGTACTGAAAGTGGTAGGGGAAGGGATTTGAGTGGAAGAGAAGAGGAAGGGGTCAGATTGGAGCGTGCAAGTAAAAAACCCCCACTAGAGATCAGTCAGTGTTATGTTAGTAACAGACATAAGGTTAGTGTTTGATTTAGAAAACTAAACTCATGGCTAAAACGAAAAGCCTCCTGTTTTCCAGACATTTGAAACTAAATTTTATGATCGATTTAGGATTGACAACAATTGGAATTATCAGTACAAGAAATCTGGGCCATTTCAACATCACAGCTTAATGGAGGGTTTAAAGTTTTACAGAAACTATATAACCAGGTGTCATAACTTCTGTGTGTGTGTTTTGTTTTTTGAAAGCTTAACATCAGTTATGGCTACAGTTCAAAATACATTTACTGCAGTCTCTAATCTCTTGTTTTCGCCACTCCTTTTGATTCTATACATTACCTTATTTTCTTGTATTGTTGTAATATTGAAAATTAACTTGCTTGCAGTCTGCATCTTGAAAAATTTAAGTGTAGAATGTTGGGCGTAGTGCAAGTGTTTAAAGGTCAGCAGTTGCCCATTTTTTATGTAACAGTAAACCATGGTTTAGCTCTATGTGTGGAGCCAATGCTAGCTTGTACTCAAGTATTTCGACAGGAGACAATTGAAACTTTCCACTTCCAGTATTAAGTCAGTCTCTTATTTCACTGCTCACCTGGCCAACATCGGTTACTAGGAATTCCATGCAGGCAAGTGCATGGAATTCCCTCCAGGTGACCAAGAAGGCTGGTAAAGGATGAAAAGAGCACTCTGTTTATCCTTTGCCAGCCCAATGTGCTTCATGTCTGCTGCTGCTTATTTTTACCAGGATTGGATTTGTTGAATCAAGCCAGGATCAAAATGTGAGTTTTGATCCTGGCATATTAATAAGAAGCTGCGGGGATGGACTAAGCCAGGCATATGTAATCAGTGTAACCCCTTGCCCACGGAGCACTTTTGCTGATAAAATCAAACCTCCCCCCTTCTCTTCCTACACCAGTAGGACACCACAGTTTTCGTGTTCAGTTTGGACTGAGATCAAAGGAAATCTTGGTTTCAGTAAAACCTGTATGAATTAGGTGTGATTGTAGACTTACTGAGTGAGTCAATTTTAAATGGTGCCTGCTGGATATATGGAGTTCCTTCATATAAAGCTATTTTATTTGCTCACTTTTCTCATATATATATATCTTTGTTGTAATGCTGGATTTTTAATCTGCTTTTCTGTTTATTGTCTTATTTTATGATTGTTTTTATTGTAATTCTGATTTCTTTTAATATGCAACGTAAGCTGATCTCGGAGCCTCACTGGCTGAAGAGCTGGAGCAACAAGTGCATGAAAACAAATAATTATGCAACATTTTAGAAAGAAAAACTGCTGAGGCTATCTTCATCCTGCTTTATAAAATGGCTATTACCTTGGAAAATATGATTTAGGCATCTATTTTTTTCAAATTAAATATGCACCGCCTTCTTCTAAATAGCTTATTTTGAAATGATATTATGTTTATTTGGGTTGTAGAATGTCATAACAACTTCAAAAGAACTGTTACACAATGGTAAATCGCCTTCCCAATTGACTTTGGGTTAGCCTTAAGTTTAATAGTTTATAAGGTGAACCCTCCCTCTCCCCCATCCCTGGGTAGGAAAAACATACAGTATTTATAAAGCCACTTTCTGTGAGCAAAACTAGACATGTAGGTGTCTTCAGTTCCTTTTTAAAACTTACTTTTAAAAAAGACTGTTTGCTGTTAAAATGATGAGATATAAACATGTTGTTAACATTACATATGTGTAAGTTATCTAGGTTTGGTTCACAAATACATTAGGAACTGCAATTCATGTAGATCAACATCTTGGATACTTGTTAATATCAAGTGCCAGATTAGAAAATATGCCATGAGAATTATTTTTATTAAATAAGAAGTTCTCTGGCTAGTGATAGGTTCATAAACAGTTAACATTCATTTTCATTTTTAATATGCTGTTAAATTGTTTCCCCAAAAGCCTGCCTGACGAATAGAGCATATCTGTCAGGGTTTGAAAAAAGTCACACTGTGTTCAGCAGCATTTCTTCCTAGGAAAGTAGATACCAAGGCTTGCACCCTTAATTTATTGCCTTCATAGTATTACAGGTTAGCCCTTGGAAAAGGACTACTGAATCTTAGGAAACAAGTTTGCACATAATATTTCAGTATCTAGACTAGGATATAGCTGTAACTGACTCCAAGTGTAAACGTTTTAACATTTTCATCTGATGTTGAAGTAAACAATTGTGTTGATTGTTAACACACATTTCTGGACACCTTTCTATTGCAGGGAATGGATTATTCAGTGGCTGAGCATGTAGCCTGAGATCTCCAGCCACTTTTAGTTGATATTTGAACTTCCACATTTGCCTTACTTGGCAGAAGTTGCTAACTCTTGGACTTATTAGGAAAGAGGCTTTATCTTTTCATTTCCCCCCAGCATTTAGTTTCCATATAGATCAAATTAAACAATTAAGAATCAGTCTTGGTGCTTATTTCCTAAAATGGAAAGATCCTTGCAAACAGGGTACCACTTTGTAATATTTTGTATGCCATATTCTGTTCCCCCTCCAAAAAACATCAAATAAGGCATATTGAGCTAAATATCTACCTGTAGAAAATGAGATACAAAGCAGTCTTGTATTTTGCATGCACATAGCAATAATTAAATGTTGAGGCTGCAATCCTGTGCAGTCTTCCTTTTGCAAAGTACCCCATGAAAATGTACTTCATTGCAAACAGTTATAATAAAGGAATTGCACCATAAAAATAAACAAATGTAGAGGCACAAATGGCAAAAGGCACTGAATAACAGAACTGATTGCAAGCAACTAAATGAAGATTAGACCATCCAACAGACTCTACTTATGGTATTTCAAGGGGTGCAACCTACCTAGCAATAGCTCAGTTAGTATAGCATAAGACTCTTGATCTCAGGGTCATGGGTTTGAACCCCATTTTGGGTAAAAGATTTCTGCATTATTTACAATTCTATGACTATGATCATATGAGGTTTTGATATGTAGGATGTATGACAGGAGCACACAATGCAGGAGCTTTGAAGCAGTATGAAAAGAAATTGGTTTTAAATAAACTTCTAGCAAATGGGTGGACTTTTAGAAAGAAGAATATAAACACTGGTTGCTCTGAGACTCTGAAACCCAGAAACCTGGACCAAAACTTCTTCAAGCATCTAAATGTAGTTATCTGAGGGAATTGATATAATATACCTAAGTTAAATGCATAAATCTCATGAAGGCAGGGTCAGTTTAATGCATAAGTAATAGTATGTTTTAGAGACATTGCTCAGAGACTTTCATGAATTCTGCAGACCTTTTGTGGGAATGGATTTAGGAGCTCATGTGTACAATTTGTAGAGTGTGTGTGACAAACCAGATCACATTTGTGTTTATCTTCTGGAGTTTTGCAGCAGCTGTTCTGTCAGGCATCCAAAACACCTTCCTTACTTTCTTACACAATGCATACATGTTTTAATGATTTTTATATTAAGTCACAACCTTTATTTTTTCCTTTCATTGATCTAGGAACTAGAGTTTGAAAGTTGAGTGGGTATGAACATGCAGTTTTATATTGCCCACTCTCTTATGAAAAACGATTCTGACAACATACAGAGTTCCTGACAGTTAAACAGGCTGTTGGTCCTTGCTGTGGTGCCTTAATGGAATGGAAATTCCTCTGAATTACCACCCACTGTTGCAAGGACATCAGTGTAACTGCATGGTGTTTGGTGCTTTTTAAGTTGAAAGAGATTTTAAATAGTCTTCTGCTCCCTACAAATGTCTATCTCTGAAACTGGTTTCATAGCAGAAAGGGTATATTGCTCCATAGCAAATGCTGAAGCCCTCTGAATGGTTGATCTGCATTGGTACTAACAGACCCTCGCCTATTAAAAATAACGTTTTAATTTGCTTTTCAAATTTGATAGTGTTTATATTGACAGCAGCTTGCACCACTAGCACAGCGTGTCTTCAAGTCATAATGTTGCAACACACAAGCTGTCTGTGGATCTTATAAAGTGTAGCCGTCAAGCAAAACGATATGTGCAGGGTTTTCCTGAGGAAGACAACACCAGCGTCTTTTCTCATCTGCATACTCCCCATTTCTTTTTCAGTAGGAAACAGCAACCCTTCAGTGGAAACTTGCCATGGCTTGTGCCTTGGAATTAAAATTCAGGGGGCTAAATAAAAAGTGCTGGAATTTAAATTAACATACACATACAGCAGATTGGATGGTCTGCATCTTAAAATCTGCCTTTATTATGTCAGGTAACTCAAATTTATCGAGAAGTAAGCACTTTGTTTACTTAAGCATCTTCCTTTTACCTGATAAAGAGGTCTCTGTAATTTTTTAAATTTTAATGTTCAACTGCTAGCTGCAATTCCATTACAATTACTTAACTATTTTTGTGTCTCTTCTTCCTTAACACAGTATCAGGAATACCAAGTGTGTGCACATGGATTACACTTCCTTTATTATATAGTACTTTGGTGCTATTTTTCTTAGAAGTCTTTAATGTCAGATTCTCAGGACTAAAGTTATGCCACTACTAGTACTAACAAGTTTATATCTGATTAAGAAGTTTAAACTTAAAAAATATATTTCCATGTTCTGTTACTGCCTTTGATAACAGGGTTGCTATTTTGAGGCTGCCGTACGCAGTTTCCATAATGCTCTTTTTGTTAAAACTCGTGTTTGGCAATTAAGTCCCTTTATGGTATTCTGAAGAAACGGTTTACATCTGCAGGGTAACCAAAACAAACCAAGCGGCAATTACACCAGTTAGAAAACATTTCCATACATGATCATAAGTCTGACAGTAGTTCTCTCAAATAGCCATAGTTAACAATTTTATTGCTGTTTAGCCTTACTGAAGCAAGCATTCTACTCCACTACATTTGGCATATTTTATAATGACAAGTTTATAGGAAAGAAACAGTGTGTTGCTCAGTTTCCACTGCAAAGCTGGACTACCTTCTTACCTTAGGCTTAGTAAAATATTTGTTTTGGAAGAAAATTTATTTAAAGACCTACAAAATATTCACTGTCTAAAAAGCTGCATGCAATAATGTTACTGGAGGGGGGGAGAGCTGCAGTGCCTCCCCAAAATGACAATATGGAGGCTGAAGCACATGGAAGGTAAAGAACATGGGTTTGTATCTAAACAAGTTATGCTCGAAGTACACCCATATGAATGAATGCCCTCGTACCTACGGGACCGCCTCTCCTGGTATGCCCCACAGAGGAACTTACGGTCTTCAGACAAAAACATCTTGGAGGACCCAGGCCACAGAGAGGTTAGGCTGGCCTGAACCAGAGCCAGGGCTTTTTCGGCTGTGGCTCTGATCTGGTGGAACGCTCTGTCACAAGAGACTAGGGCCCTGTGGGACTTGACATCTTTCCGCAGGGCCTGCAAGACAGAGCTGTTCCACCAGGCCTTTGGCCAGAGCACAGCCTGACTCCCTCCTTTGGCAATCATCACAGAACTCTAGCCCAATGGTTGCCATTAATCTGTTTTGAATTAATTTTATAATGAAATGATTTTAGAATGTTTTATCATTTTACTGTTGTTAGCCGCTCTGAGCCCGGCTTCGGCTGGGGAGGGCGGGATATAAATAAATTATTATTATTATTATTATTATTATTATTATTATTATTATTATTATGTTAGTCATCTCCATTAACCTCAGTAGGTCTGATCATGTATGACTAACAGGTGGTTCAATACATGATGTGCTACAGTTCATACTGGATCAGGCCCAAGGATCATCTAGTCCAGGGGGTCAGCAAACTTTTTCATCAGGGGGTGGTCCACTGTCCCTCAGACCTTGGGGGGCCGGACTGTATGGGTGTGTGTGCGAAATTCCTATGCCCCACAAATAACCCAGAGATGCATTTTCAATAAAAGCACACATTCTACTCCTGTAAAAACACACTGATTCCCGGAATGTCCGCAGGCCAGAATTAGAAGTATATTGGGCCGGATCCGGCCTCCGGGCCTTCGTTTGCCTTAGTTTGCCTATCCATGATCTAGTCTCCTGTTCTCACAGTGGCCAGCCAGATGGGCAGCCTGCAAGCAGGACTTGAGTGCAGCATTTGTGATTCCTATCAACTGGTATTCAGAGGCATACTGCCTGTGACAGTGGAGGTAGAGCATAACCATTGTGGCTAGTAGCTGATCTGTTTAAAAAACAATATTTTGCCTTTGCCCACAATCCCTTTCCAGCTTGAAATATAAATATTTGGAAGAAATCTGCATCTTCACTTCTTTTGCTTACTTATTGATACACTAGAGCACAGTGTGTGATTCAGCTAGGTCTCAGAGAAAGTGATGCTCCTTGAATAGGAATTTTTGCCCCATTCTGAAATGGCTTCATTTGCCATAAGTGGCATACATCATGTACCCAAATCTGACTGGTTGCTCAGAAGAGAACGCGACCGAAAGTGTTTCCCTACTCCTGTTCTGATAGATGGGAGTTTGGTCCAATCAAAGGTGCTAAATGTTTTTGCTCTTCTGTGGACTGCCCAGCAATGGCTACAACTCATGACATTCATGTATTCTAAGTTAACTTTAGGTATTTGAAGTAAAATGTTGCAGAACAATCTCTGGAAAGTCAGCAAATATTTAGAAAATGTTTTGGCATTTGCTGACCAACAAAAAGCTAGAATTCCAATTCTTGAAAGTCTTTCCAATGTCAAATATGTCTTCCTCTGGTGCCAGATCTTTTAATTAAGGAATTACTGAGGTCTGCATAAAAGCAAAGTAATGCAGATGCTTAGCAATCAGCCTCTTTCTCAAATATGAATAGATCTTTGGAAACTACATTATAACTCTCAAATTCAGAGGTATAATTAGAATAATGAAACCAACAATTTTCCCATGCCTCAATCCTAAAGCTCCAGATTACCCAGTCTTTTGAACACCTTGGTTGTGAATGACTCCGAAAGGCCTAACAATAGACTCCACACTGTTCCCTTGTCTTTGACAAGGGCTTAGGCTTATGGAAGTCTCCTTTTTGATTGTCAAAGGGCTTGTCTAAATATTTACCATCCATTTGGAGGTTAATTAGATCTTGCCTTCAGCTTCAGGCATACTAAAGCAAGAACAATACCAAAACCAAAATTAGATAGTGCTAGGGAAGGAATCCATATTACCCTTATTTTTAGTTCTTGATTCATTTGAATCTAAATTGCATGGTGGTGGTGTATTTAACCATATTGCTTTTTTTAAATGAAATAGTCAACTGTACTTCATGGCTTTCCAGTTGGCACAAGTTTTATGGACAAGTTAAAACAGCATCTGGTGGCATGTTAACAAATTGTGACATAAGCATTTATGGACCAGAGCACATAGAATAAAAACATTGCTATATAAATACATTTTTAATATTGGCATAAAGGCATATGCTACCCTAGCAATTTATGGCTATTATGTTCTTAATGCCTGCTTTACTCAATGGTTTCAAGAAATGCAAACTCTTCAGTAGCAACTGATAGTGAGCAATAAACAAGGTTTATCATTTTTTAATTTTGTAAAATTTATATACCGCTTGACTGTAGAAACAAAACTCAAAGCGATTTACCAAAAACACCTTTATTTGCATATAAATCAATCAGTTCAAGAGACCCAAACTTTTGGGCAGCATATTGTTTAAACCAGGCTCTAAGGTTGGATCCCAACCTAGTCATACCAGATGTAGACCCATTTATATGAATTGACTTTGGGATGACAAGAGTCCCAAAGATTTCATTGGATCTCCTCTTAAGTATTACACAGTCTGGATCCAACCCATAGTGTGTAGTAGACGCAGGAGGAAAATATATTTTTGGTTTGGGGTTTTAGCACAAGCAGACATTCTTTGGGTTATCTTGTGGTATGAATGGCTTAGTGTATACAAATACTATTTTTCAACATTTCAATTTTCTGAAGATTTCTGAATGTTGATGGTGGTCCCATAGAATGAGATTAGTACTATCCATTACAAGGCAAAAAGGGTAGGGTAAGAATATCAAAACCATGTTTTCCTTGTAATATCAGCATGGAGCTGTGAAATGTTTGTAGAGGAGAATTGATGGCGGGGGTGGGGGGAGACACACAAATGGTTCCCGTCCCCCCTACTGCTTGATTTTTTCCCCTTTATCCAAACTGACGGGAGGGTGGGAGAATCCTGAGAGGAAAGGTTGCATGGAAGAACATGTGTATTTGTGTGTGTGTGAAAGTGTTAACCAACCCGTACGCTTTATTCCCTATGATGTTCCTAGTCCCCACCCACACTCTTGTTAACAAGCAAAATAAATGTCTGCCATCATTAGTATGTGTTGAATGATTTATAAGGCACTAATATATAAGGATGCTTGCTAAACGGTAGCGGGGAGGCTCAATGTTTTAAAACCAACCTCTTTGTCTAAATTTGCTGTAGGTGTGAAATCAAATTAAAGTCTTGTAAAGCAGGACTTTTCCAAGTGATGTTCAGATACTGGACCCTCTTACAAATTGTATATTGCTCTTTCTTTTGAATCGTTGCTCAAAATGTCATTCAGCTCCCATCTTTGTGTGCTGCTCTTTTGCAGGTGTGCTCAGAGTTATTTGTGGTTCCTCCAGTATAAACTGAAAGCTCCAGGCTTTTCTCATTTTTAAAAAGAGCTTTCAAGTGGTTGTCAGCAATACATTATGTCTTTCTTCTTGAATGTCACGTTCTGTACAAATGGACTATAAGAACCATTCTGCTGGATCAGACCAAGGGCATATCTAGTCCAGCATTCTAGTCACTCAGTGGCCAACCAGATGTTACTGTGTCACAAACTGTGCTGCTGAAATTAATGTATTGGATGCTTCCATGCAGCAGTCACCTTAGACGCCATATTCAGACATTCTTCACAGATGCACTAGATCCTTTGGAAAAGGGTACCCTGCCACTTGACCATTTTGGAGATGCTTGGGGAAGACTTCCACTAGTCCTACTCCCCATGATAATCACCTTGCCAGTCCTGATTCCACAACCTTTGCAGTTGTACACACATAGGAGCCTCATTTTTTTGCTGTTTTGCGGGGAAGCAGGGGCAGCAAGGTGTTGAACATTAGGAGTGGTCCGACGACTCCATGCGTGCCTTGTATGTGTGGAGAAGGTCACTCCTCAGTAGGACCTGACACTTGCACGTGGCAAATGAGAATGAACCCAAGCAGAAATGGAAATCCATTCACTGAGCCCTGGTTCAGATTGCTTACTAGCCTTTGGTGCTGGCCAACTGCACCTGCCTTGCCTTCACAATGCATATGTCGGTGGAATCCAGTAATGTGCAAGTGAACTTTTGCTTTTGCTAATGCAATAGAACTTCATCTTCCTCCCCTCCCCCCTGCACACTCGCAAATATGTTCCAGTGAGGTCCCCTCAACCTTCTAGAGCAGATTTTGAGGAGTGCAGGGGTGAGGAGGTGATGTTCTATTGGTTGGGTGGTAGTTTGCTTGTCCTCACACATAGAGAATGTCAGGTGAGCAAGGCTTTCATGTGGGAAGGTGCTTTTAGTATGATTTCTTCCCTCTTTTTGAGGTGGAAGTGTGAAGTGCCTGTCCTCCTACAGCAGACCATTTGTGTGAAGGGGGGGGGGTCCAACTCTGCCATGCAAAGTTTGACTGACTGAGCCAGAGCAAAACATCAGTGGGTTGAAAGATTCCTGCCCCACTCAGGATAATGTGATGAGGAAACGAATTTTCAACATTATTAGGCCATAGCTGAGAATCTTGGATCACTTGATGTATGTACGAGATCTAATTGCTACCTTGATTCCTAGTTGCCACAGCTGTTTCATTAGACAATCCTGCAATTTTAAATATCTAGTGGTTCAAATATTCCAGTCCCTAGCTTAATGTTGTTCGTAGTCTTGCCAACCAACTTTTCTCTGAATAATTTGTTAACTTTAATCAGTAACTTCAAATGAGGGCCTAGTTCATTGTAAAATAGTTAAGGATGCGGCAGTTTTCAAACACCAAAGCCACCCAAATAAATTTCCAAGCATTTAACTTAAGAAAGCTACTATTGTATTCATACCATGGGGGATTTTCACAAAGCAATTATTGCCCTTCTTATTTCTAAATGTTGTTGTGGTTTATAGAAGAGGCAACTTGAACTCATCTGTAAATTACTGTAACCCATTGAATATACCTTAGTCAGGCTTCTACTATATATTTTGGAAACCTGTTTGTCAGTTCACTATAGATTTGGACACCACTTAAGATATCATAACCAAATTATGCATCTGAGAACAGATCTTTGTCTGTTTGGATGCAGTTGGGCACTACTTTGAATTAAAATAGAGAACTGCACATTGGGGGGGATGCAGTAATTTTAACTACTGATTTCAAAATTGCATTGAGTTTTTTGGGGTTTATTAGCAATTCACAGCAACACTGCGTATGAGGCTGCTAGTTAAGTACAAGTTGAATTCCTAACGTAATAGTTAGCAATACATCTATGTTTAAAACCTTCTGATTTATTTGTTTTTCCCTTTGTTATGTTTATGTATGTTGTTGCATACTGGACATGTATCCTTGGTGCCCTGGACTCCGGATAAACATCCCAAATGCAGTTCACAAGGTTCCTCTGTGAATCTCCACTTGAGGTAAGAAATCATGTTTTAACTCAAAATATTTACATTTTTAATACAGATTTATAGTTCACCTCCTCTGCCTGGTGTCTACCATTCCATTTATAATGCAAAACATAACATTTCCTCAGTTCCAGTAAATTGGATAATCTGCATCTATTTGATTTTATTGTGACTTGTTGAATACTTTGAGTCTCTTAAAAATGCTAAGTGAGTTTGCACAAGATTTCTTAACTGAATACTATAGAGGACTAACGTATGGTTCTTGAATGAAGATAATATTTCATTAGTGGTTCAGATCACCATTCTGTCATGAAGCTCATTAGGTGATCAGTCAGTTTCTCTCATTCTTACCTCCTTACCTACCTTACAAAGTTGTTGTGGTGATAAAATAGGGGAAGAACCTTGGAATTCTTGGAGACAAGGTGGAATACAAACTTTGTTTTTTGGTTGTTGTTTTTTCCAAATGACCATGGGGACTTGTCCATCAAAGTGAATTTTGTTGTAAAGTTTAACCTATGCAAGCTAATAAATAAGGCCATGGGTGAGTCTTCACTGTGACACCTAAAAAACCTTTTCAATCTTGCTGAATCCTGGTATGTGTATATTGAAATCCATATTTTATACCAAGTTATTGATTGCTTCCATTTACTGGATTTTTTTGTTGGTATACCAGTTGAATAATGACTGGATCCATGTCCGGACACTCATACATGTACCTCCCCCTTCGTGTGAGGGAAAGAGCATGGCTGTGTTTGCTTCCTTCCATTCCAGCCACTGCCCACATTTGGGGCAGATGTTCTAAAGCAGGAAGCCTGCTGTCTGCATGTAGGCTCCCCGTGTGGTTAGCAGTCAGGATTCAAATTCACACAGGGAACAGGATCCCCATTTCAAAATGGCCTACTCCTCTTTCCATCACACAGTGAGGAACACATACGTTTAAACCCCTGAATTAGAGCCAATGCTAGCCAGTTTTCAGTTGCTGAGTCTGATGTTTTGGCAGTGGGGTGGATGTAGGGCAGGGGTGCGGATCCTTTTTCAGCCCACAAGTTTCATTCCCTTGTGAATTAAGTTGGAGAGGGCCTGGGGAGAGTTCTGAGGGCTAAATAGAGAGACATGGAAGGCCTGCATTCAGCCCCTGAGATCTCACCACCCCAATGTAGGGCATATGTTAGCCCAGTTTGAATGTTAAACAATATAGAGGAGCAGGTACATGGCTTGGGGGTGTTCCTGGATCCATTACTGTCAGGTGGCCTTGGTAGTCCAGAATGCCTTCTTTGGCTGGTGGTCCAGCTGTGCCCCTATATGGAAAGGGATAGCCCAGTTTCTGTGGCCTATGCTCTGGTAACCACTAAGTTGGATTATTGCAGTGTGCTATATGTGGGGCTGCCCCTGAAGATGGTTCAGAAACTTGTTGTTGTTGTTTAGTCGTTTAGTTGTGTCCGACTCTTTGTGACCCCATGGACCAGAGCACACCAGGCACTCCTGTCTTCCACTGCCTCCCGCAATTTGGTCAGAAACTTCAGCTGGTGCCAAATTTGATGGCTAGCTTGCTCACCAGCACAATACAAGTTCAGCTTATAACGCTGATCTTGGCTCAATGGCACTGGCTGCCAATTAGTTTCTGGGTCCATTTCAAAATGCTGGCACTGACCTATAAAAGCTTACATGGCTCAGGACTTCAAATGCTACCTCTCCCCATATGAACTGACCCTGCACTTGTCACCTGAGGTCCTTCTCCATGTTCCCGAGAGGTTTGGAAGATGACAACACGGGAATAGGTCTTTTCTGTTGTAGCTCCCCATCTGTGCTCTCCCCAGAGGGGCTTACCAGGCACCATCCTTACCTGTCTTTAGGTGCCAGGCAAAAACATTCATCTTTACCCAAGCCTTCAGCAATTAAATCTATGGCCTGTTATGTAGCGGGGGGGGGGGCTGTTGTTATGATTATTTTATTATTACGCTGTCTGTTATTATGATCTGTATTATGCTTTTATTATTATACTCCATAAATTATGTTCTTGATTTTGTATACTGCCCTGGGATTACAGACTGACTGACTGAATGAATACAATTTGCATTTAAGTGCCCATTTTGGTTTGGTTAAATTTTAAATGCCTGAAGTTTTTAATAATTTTGTATGTTGATTGCGAGTTGCCTAGAGTCTGCCCTGTGTAAGGCAACTTTGTGTTAGGCAACTAAATAAATTTGCATATACATTGAACAACCCAAAATCTGATTAATGGATATTCACTAAAGAAATTGATTGATGTATTTTTCTGACACATGTTTCTTTAAAATTATGAACTGCACATAATTGATTTTTTAAGCTTAATAACTAAAAGATTTAAATGCAGCAAGCATAATTTCCCTTTTGTTTTTCAAGTATCCACTTGGAATTGCAAATTGATACCTTTTAAAATATCCTATCCCGTGCATGTGGGGCTTCTGAAATGCATTCCTTTCTTGACTCCCTACTTGCTTTCCGTCTTGAAACAGTGTTTGGCTTCTTGATCAGATTTAGCTTGTCTGATCTCCTTAATTAGCCATAACATGAGAATTTGAAACCCCCATCAGAATTGATAGGATACTTTGCAGATTCTCTCCCCCCCCCCACCATTCTTGAGTGGGTGGCTAATCCTTACTCACTGATGCAAAATATTAGCACAGACTGCTGTTGGATACCTTACAGGGTGGGCAGTTTTTTAAGGCAGATCAGTATGAGAACACATAGAGCCCCCATGAGGCTCAGTTTATACATGACATTAGAAAAACAGGTTTGTATTATATGCTTGACTAATGGCATTTTTGGTGAGGCAGAATTTGTTTGTAGGGTCTTTACACATCCATCCCACCCCAGCATGCTAGAGATGCTTCACCCTAGTATTCTGCTAGGATATATAGTGTATCCTATCATCACTAAGCTTCTCTCTAGTGCTCCCCTGCAGTTGAGTGGCAAGTAACAAACCTCACTGAGAATGCATGTTAACTTATCTAACTTTGAGAAAAATATTTGGGCAGATTTGGATGACTATGGATGAACATATCTTACACGCTACAGCCTACTTTGCAAAATATAAACTTGAAATTATCAAAGCAGAATATGTGCTTTGCATTTTCAATAACTATTTTGTGTTTTGAGTTCCTTTGCCTTAAAAGAAACCTCAAAGGCACCTAAATGTTTTCAACTTTGTTTTTGCTTCTTAAAACAGATAACCAGGGCTGGTGAATAATTAGAACAGGTTTTAGAGTCGAGGCTTCAGATTACTTCATTTATAACAGCTAAGAGGACTTTGTTTGTTGTAGGTCTTAAAGAGTTAACTACCACATGGGTGTAATGAAATTGTCAGGTTATAGTAATTGCACCAGTAATTTGATATGTTGCTGTTTGAATGAAGCCATGTGTGGAGAGTTTGTTCCTTTTCTCTGCTGAATCTAATCACCCCCACCCAGTTTTACATTTTCCCAACCTGAAGGCTATGAAGGCTAATCGGGATCATTAGACTTAATGGGGAAAGAGCTTTTATCACCTCGTCAAATAAGGCAACCGATTTCCATTATTTGCCTTATTTTGTATGGCTGTATGGGTGCTTATGTACACTTTGCTGTAAAAAAGGAAGGTTTATGCCAAGGATTTTCCCCCCCTGCAATGCTTTTTATTGATATTTTGAATCTTGAACTGAATTTTGTTTGGCACCACTTGCACATGTTTTCAATTAGAAGAAGCCAAATAAAAAGTCTTAAATATCCAAGGCTATAGGGATTTTTGAAATTCTCCAACTAAAAGCAAACTCCACGTGATCGTTGCAAAGCCTCTTTACCATGTATGTCACAAATAATTTCAAAACAAAAATTAAACTTTATGTGACTGAGTTCTGTTTTTCTTTTGAATTCTCAATAAACTCTTTAGAGACAACTCTCTTGGCAGTAGCAAAGTGGTTTTTCAAAAAAATCTGTTTGATTTTTTCATGTAGAGTCTTTAAATTATTAAAAGAATAAACATGTTATTGGAAAGCAGTCTATATGTAAAGAATAGTCTATTTGTGTTGCCAGGGAAGTGACTCTGTAAATATTTTCAGCTCTTCTTTATAAGCACCAACTCGTTAAGCAGAAGCAATTGACAAGTATCACTGTTGAAGTGATTGATGTTGCTTAACTAATCTAATGGTAGTAAGCTGTGCCTATGGATTGATTTTTTTTGGTGGATAAACTAGATTTGTTTAGTTATTTGAAGTTTGTAGTACTTTTTCAGCTATAACTACTGAAAAGATTTTGTTTTGTTAAGATAAATGCACATCAGTGGGAGCTATTTCATTACTGAATAGTTATATGCTCTTAAAATGATTCTCTTAAATGCCAGTTTCCAGTTTTGTAAACACTGTGCATAAACCTTCCTCCCTGCTTGGTTCTCTGACTTTTGCATTTCCTTTCCTCCCTTTCCTCCAGTTCTGTATCCACTTGTACAAATATTATCAGCTGATTCTTTTATCTTCTTTTAACTCCAAGCAGTCCTGCTACGTAGCCTCAGTTGTGTCTCGTGCCATGGTCTTGGCTTGCCTGCAACCCTCCTGTTACTCCCAGTTTTTATTTATTTATCCTGAGTACAGGATAAATTTTAAAATCACATCTAAGGAAGTCATAAGATGGTTGTTAGGTGCAAAAAAAGGTATGCTATCAGAATATAGTGGATAACAACAGGCAAATAACGTCTGGTTAAAATGGAATAGGAACTCAAGTAGAATTTATAACTAGCTTTTATCTGTAGGAAAAAATTGAAAATAACCTCCTGGGTCGATCTCATTGGAAATTATTACAAAGTAATGTCATCCTGGCATTTGATACCATAGAGGCTGAAGCAAATCTGTGCTACTACATCCTCAGGCTATTAGTACAGATTACACATATGTGGTATATAAAGAATAATGTTCATAGTTTGTATTTCAGTACCTTTAGATTCAGTAGTTACTGAGCTGACTTTGGATGGATGGCTGTTTCTTGACTCATAAAGTTGAGATAGACACAACCTTTTTGCCAATGCATACAGCCCCTTCACATGTGCCACGAATAAACCAGGAAGTTTTTAATTAATCAAGTTTTCCATCTCATATGAACCAGAAAACTACCTTCAAGAAAAGCCAGGATTGTAAACCATGGTTTGAAGTTGGTTTAATAAACTGGCTTGTTCAGAAGCTGATAACTACATAGTTTTCTGGATCAAACAAAATTGGAAAGTATTGTACATTAGACACTACCTAGTTTAATTGTGCTTTTCCACAAAGGGGCTTTTATGTGGTCAAAAGGCTCGTGTGTATCTTGGCATATTAAGCTGAGCTATGATGATCCAAATGTGGCCAATGTCTTTGGATTCATTGAAGGGGCTAGCTTCAGCTCAAGTAACTGAATTAATATATTAATAATGCCCTTTTGTAAAGTACTATGCATAGTAGTTGTGTTATATCAACAACAGTAATCAAAATGTGAGTTTGTTTTAGTTTTAAAACTCCTATATCCATTGCATCTGTTTTAAATAGCAGAAATGAAGCATGGTTGCTCAGAAGCTAAAAATATTTCAGCCGTGGATGTTTTTATCATATTGTTCTGCAGAATTATTAAATGAATCCTTTCTAATCCAGTTTTGTTGAAAAGATTCCCGTAAATGCTAAAAGATTGATGTGATGGAGTGAAGGTGAATTAGATTATTGTCTTGGACAAGAAGGGTTTCTTAAGTTGCAAGAGGAGGAGAGGACCAGTGTACTTAATATTTATTGATTTATTTCAAACATGTATACCCCATTTTTCCTCCAGAGTGCTTACCTCAAGCAGTTCTAATTTAATGAGTATAATCCAGTTGAATATAGTTTATAGTTCTCCAACAAAGCTTTTGTTTGTGATTTTTTATAACTTAGGGCTGGCTCCCTGTATAAATTTTCTTCACATGCATGATCTTATCCTCATAATCCTGTGAAAGTATACTTTTCAGCATATCTCTACATGCAGCTAGTTATCCACATCTTTTAAAGATGAAGAACCAGTGAGCAGAATCTGTTCTGTTGGATTCTATTTACTCATTTGTCTGTTTATTCATTTTATGGCTAATCAGTTTCAGTGTCACTCATAACTCTGCTAAGAAACGTTAACCCCCTTATTTCCAGGCATGACATTTGAGGCCAGTAGACTTCAATACAAGGAAACCTGCAAGGCAACGAAAGCAAGATTTGGTGGTTGTTAGTTAATAAATATTAACATAACATATGAATATATTGTAAACTGTTTTGGAAATAGCTCCATAGAAATCTCTTGAAATCTCTTATTTCTACACCTAAAACTTTCAGATTTCCATCTGTCATTTTGTTTGGCTTTGGTTATGTGAAGGGCCTAATTCACTGAGCAGAGTCTTACTTTTATCTCAGTTTTACATTACTCAGTGCATTTGGTTTTTTGAATTTCAAAATGATTCTCATTGTTAAAGATAATGTTACGGTTTTATAAACTGATTAAATTTTGCAATTGAATTTATGCTGATCTATCCTCTCTAGGCAGAAAATCTACCTAATGGTCCAGATTGTGGCTATGGTTCTTTCCACCAGCAGTATTGGTTTGATGGAAAGATAATTGCTGTGGGTGTCATTGACATCCTTCCAAAGTCTGTGTCATCTGTGTATCTCTACTACGATCCTGATTATTCTTCCCTATCTTTAGGCGTATACTCTGCACTAAGGTAAGGAAGTATTTTTTAATTATGTAGTAGTCATTTAAAGGTCTATTGGCATTTTAAAGCATAGAATGAAAATGAAAACCAAAGTCTTACATGAAAGGCCTGCTTCGCTTTATTTTAATTTTTTTTTAGAGTAAGAAAAACATTTACCTCATAGGTTCTAATTTAATTGGTCTGAGTATTTAAATTAGGTTGATTTCAGTGTTTAAAGCAAAGTGTTTAATCTACTTTGGAAGATGGAAGTAAGAAGTGAAACATGTGGCCAGATCAGCTCTGTGGTACCGCTTTTGCTGTATTGGGCCATTTCAAACAACTGTTCTGTTGCTGTTTGGCTTCCCTTTCTCACAGATCCAAAACCAGGTCATCATCACTCAGTTTTGTATTCACATAATAATGTTGTGCATTTGTTTGCATGCATGAAGGACCATTCCCACAAGTGACTCCCTTAAATGCAGAGAGTAGCTTTGTTTCTTTGTTTTTTCAGTTGGAACTGACCAGTGTGGTGTCAGTCCCCCACTTTCACATTTGCTTGCCTACAGATGGAATGCTTTCCCCTCACAGAAGTGCTCCCAATAGTGATGTTTTTAGTTTCCTATTCCTTGATAATATGCTGATTTAGCAGCGTTTTGAGTTGCCTGAAGTACTTTCACTATATATAATAAACTGTAAAGGAGGAGTGTGGAACCCCTGGCTCTTCAGCTTATGTTGGACTGCAACACAAACTGCCTCAGCCAGCGTGAAGGAAGCTGTAGTTCAGCATTTGGCAGACACACTGGCTGCCCTTGCCTATAGATCAGGCATGGCCAAACTTGGCCCTCCAGCTGTTTTGGGACTACAACTCCCATCATCCCTAGCTAACAGGACCGGTGGTCAGGGATGATGGGAATTGTAGTCCTAAAACAGCTGGAGGGCCAAGTTTGGCCATGCCTGCTATAGAGTATGTAAGGTGACACCTAGACAAGCTTACTTAAACTCATATGAAAAGAACTGTCTTCAAGGGTGATGTAAAGTGGGATAACCAATATCTTGAAGTCCACAGATTTTCCCATCCCTGGTGTAAATTTGGTTAGGTTCTGTCTGTTTTCATGAGTCAGGTTGCCAGCTTCTTAAACCTGGAGTAAATATGAACTCCCTCCAGGAGTAGATGCCTTAATGTGAAGTACCTAGTTACCTAAGTTAACAGAAGGCTAGGAATAAAGAGCCCTTAAGAAGCTTTGGAGGAACTTGATACTATGCAGGCTGTTACCAATTTTATTCAGGGATGTTTGGAAAAGCCTTTCCTGAGCTTGGTGGCATTATTAGTTTGAATCCTATTTTAAAATATTGCTTAAACATCTTTAAATGGGTGGGCCCCTTCAGAAAAACCCACGGTCTAAGAGCCCAATCCATTAGACCAGGGGTCAGCAAACTTTT
Source organism: Podarcis melisellensis (assembly GCF_964234715.1). Lineage (NCBI taxonomy): Eukaryota > Metazoa > Chordata > Lepidosauria > Squamata > Lacertidae > Podarcis > Podarcis melisellensis. Next base: position 54,100,271 of record NC_138537.1, on the reverse strand, counting down.
TCAGTAGGGGGCCAGTCCACTGTCCCTCAGACCTTGGGGGGGGCGGACTATATTTTTTTTTTGGGGGGGGGAATGATGAACATATTCCTATGCCCCACAAATAACCCAGAGATGCATTTTAAATAAAAGGACACATTCTACTCATGTAAAAACACGCTGATTCCTGGTCCGTCCGCGGGCCGGATTTAGAAGGCAATTGGGCCAGATCCGACCCTTGGGCCTTAGTTTGCCTACCCATGCATTAGATAAATGATGAAGTGGTATGTTGTAACTTCTAGTTCTGGAAAAGCAACCAAAAGGACAAAGATAATATATATTAATAAAGGAATTTGTTTGAATGGTTTTACTCTCAAAATGAAAATTCACGCATAAGTTAACATGCATAATGCTACCTGAAGTCATTAAGGCAAATATTAATGACTGCGAAATCTATGGACTTTGTGCTTTTCAGGTCTTTGTAGATGTTTCTTTGGGATTTAATTACCGTATTTTTTGCACCATAACACTCACTTTTTTCCTCCTAGAAAGTAAGGGGAAATGTCTGTGCGTGTTATGGAGCGAATGCCTACGGATGGCGAGGGGATCTGCTGCAGTCGTGAGCAGAGGATCCATGGTTCCCCTTCCTTCCCTCCTCCGTGGCTCACTTTGAAACAGCAAAGTGGGAGAAGAGCTGCTGAGTGGGGAGGAGAGAGGGACAGAGAGCCTGCTTGCTTTAAAGGAGCAAAGCGGGAGAGGAGAGGAGCCGCTTACACGAGTTTAAGTGGCTCCTGTCCGGTTGGCTCCTTTAAAGCAACCATGCTCTCTGTCCCTCTCTCCTCCCCACTTAGCTCGCTAAATAGCAGCAAAGTTTTTCAGCTCGCTAAGCCGGGGAGGTGGGAGAGAATCAGAGCCTGCTTGCTTCAAAGGAGCAAAGCAGGAGAGGAGAGGAGCCTTCTCCTCTTATACCCCTCTTCTGCATTATTAGCAGCATCCTTCTCCACCCACCCCACGCGTGTTCCTTCTCACCTTAAACCCCTCGCCTGCATTATTAGCAGCATCCTTTTTTTGCATTGGGCTACCCCAAACTCACCGTCAGATCACATGTCTGTGGCCACAGCATGAACCACAAAAATCATACATCCACTGTTTCGTTTAGAATATTTCCCCCCCTTGTTTTCCTCTAAAAACTATGTGCATGTTACGGTCGGGTGTGTGTTATAGAGCGAAAAATACGGTATTTTTTGCCTAAAATGAGTGGGTTGTCGTATTTGCTCAATAATGGGCACATTGGCTACCCTTGTATATATCTTGTATCATTCAGGCAGGCTTACTTAAACTTCTATTTTAGTTGTCTGTCTTTTTTTCCTTAGCAGTTAGAATGCCCCCCCTCCAACAAATCTAGGATGCCACAGTGGCTCAGCCACTATCTGCAAGAGGAATTGCAGACCATTAGCAGCAGACCATTTTTAGTCCTCATCTGCCACCTACTTTGTTGAAACACTTCAAACAAAAGCTGAGGCTGGAAGGCCAAGTAGGAGTACTGCTGGCTAGAACAAAATGAGGGGAAATTGGCAGTTGTGCATTCTTCACACACATCACTTAGAGTGTTGTCCCAAGTTAGATGAAAGCAACTGTCTCCAAGTGATGTAAAGCTGGAGAACCATCGCTCGCCTCTTGCTGGCTCAAGACTGAATAAGAAGAAAGCTAAAATACTGTAATTTTTCTTTCAAATAAATAAATGGGACGAGCACAGAAGACAGCACTCGCCAAATATGGAAAATAGCACTTGCTGCATATTTGCATGTAAATTACTCAAACTCACTGCAAGCTTCCTGAAACTTGTTGATTTTAAAATTCTCTGAAGTCTGCATGTACTGTCTTAGCCCGCTGAATACAATGACTGGGCCAGACTTCTATAGAACATCAGTGCATGAATATTAATAGGAAACCTGTTAAAAGGGTGCCTTTAATCACTTGCAATTTGAATTTCAGATTAGCTTCTTGGCAGGACAAAATGCAAAATTGGCTTTCTTAAGTAGAAGAGTTTGTGGTTTTGTTGGGTTCTTATATGGAACTGTCTCTGCATTTATTATTCCCATTCTTTACTTAAATGTAATCATCCCTTTAAGATAGGCCAAAATTTAGGTCATTCCATTTTATTTCATGTTTGCTGTATTATAAGAGCTCCTTGCATCTGTGAACACATCTATCTGGTATTATCTTTTTATCCATTCAGAATGATTGCTTCTTTTACAGGGAAATTGCTTTTACAAGGCAACTTCATGAAAAGGCCTCTGACCTATGCTATTACTACATGGGGTTTTACATTCATTCATGCCCTAAAATGAGATATAAGGTAAGGCTAAAGTTACTTTATTACTGCGTCTGAATTCAGTCTGGTGTTTGATGTGACTGTTCTGTATGACTTCTCCCTGCTTTGGCTTGGCCAAAATGGAGCTGGCTTCTGTTCAGTTTTCTTTCAAGTGTCTAGAGTATTTTATATTTTTATCTGCATAAGATTTACTGGCTGGTATCCAATGAATTGGGCAACTAGTTCTACATGCCAAGAAGACTATGGACTAGGGTTTCACAAACAGTAGCCCCCATGCCACCTAGCAAACCACATTTAAAACTGAGAGGACTTTCAAAGCAGCTTGCAACTTTGGGCAAAGATCTTCTGTTCAGAGGAAAGTAAACCAGAAATTCCACTGGGTATGCCAAAACCCTTGGGCATCCCTAAAGTCATTCTTTGGATACCAGCCATTTTGTTCAAGGTTGGTAAAAAACAACAACTTATTTAGTATGTTTTTAATGATTTGAAATCATATGACGTCTATAGAATGTCTCTGGGTTTTGTTGAACTCCTTACAGTTTGGTTTCTTTAATTAGTTTGCTGTAAAGAAATACAGTGGTACCTCGGGTTATGTACCTAATTCGTTCCAGAGGTCCGTTCTTAACCTGAAACTATTCTTAACCTGAAGCACCACTTTAGCTAATAGGGCCTCCCGCACAATTTCTGTTCTCATCATGAAGCAAAGTTCTTAACCCGAGATAATATTTCTGGGTTAGCAGAGTCTGTAACCTGAAGCGTCTGTAACCTGAAGCGTATGTAACCCGAGGTACCACTGTAAATGAACCACCATACCAGTGTTCATCAGATGACTAGGTATAGAGCTAACTTATTGCCTCAGTGTTTAGTAGAAAAATGGAAATAATTAATACCAAATACATATTTATGTTTGATTACTAGGCATATGTCACCATATAAAGGAATGTCTTATTCTTTGGGTTGTGGCTTTGAGTTCCCATTTTTTAATTAAAAAAGGGGGGGGTGGGGAGGAAATCTCACATTCTAACAATGCTTATGTGCACTGTGCTCAGTGGAATTTGCTCTCCAGTAAATGTTTCTTTAGGATTGCAGTCCAAATGTTCATACTATCTGCATTATGGATATGGAAATCTGTATGTAGCTATGTATATAACAGAATATCAAGCATACAGTAGAAAAGCAGGCCACAGAATTTGAGACAAGGTCACTAAGATATTTTTGCAAAGCATGGAGGGGTCAGCTCCGCAAGAGGAATGTATGCATCACATGCATTAAACCCTGATTTTGCACCTCCAAGGATCATCTCTGGCATGGGAAAGATCTCTTATCTTGAGCTGTGTTGCCAATCTGCATGTACAAAATTCCACTAGAAGGTTTGTTGGCCTGAATTGCTATGAGAGGCTTCTTACAGCCTGATAAAGAGGCTTGTGGGGCATCTTTCCATTTTGCTCTGGCAAGTGTATTTATTGGGCCAGAAGTAATGCCTCCAGCGCTGCTTTTTTCCCTTTTCTGGACAACGGTGCTTCCTGAGTAATTCACTTGGAGAACAGAGCTGCTTTGGTAGAAACAACAAACAAACAAACCAGAACACAAGAAGTGGCTCCCAAGCTGGCAGATGCTGTTCCCAGTGTGAAAGGGCTGAGGTGTCTCAGAGGCTTCCCCTTTTGTAATGTCCTTTTCTTTTGCAGTGTAAAAAGTTTATTCCAGTTTCAGCCTGTGCAAGGCTTGAATACTCCCTCGCTATTGCCGTGTTAGTGGTGACCTTACTGCCTACCGCAGCCATTCCCTAGATTTTCAAGGTGCTTCATTAAAAAAACAAATGTGCGTGTTGCAAATTTACATAGAGAAACCAGGCCTTTTAAACACACTCACACTATCAGCTATCTAATAGCATTCAAATTATGTTGTTCACCTAGCCATTGCTTAGGAACACACTGGAAACAGTTTGCTGCATGGAATGGTTCTAAATTTGAAAAATACAAAATGGTGCCTTTACCTGAGGCTGCTTAACTGGCTTCTCCATGGTGCACAGTGCTGCTGGTTACTGGATGGGAAGTGGGGAGGCAGCAGAGATCAATGCAGTGTGGACTCAGCAGCACTCATCTGACACTCCTGCTTATGTGCCCATGCTTGAACCCCTTGCTTCAGTAACCAGCACCAATGTGCAGTGTTGGAAAGTCAAGTAAGCAGTGCAGCCCTGCCTCTGCCACCTCATTAGCCTCTGCTCATGCTCTCTGTCTCTGTTCTCTAGATTCTAGAAGGAATGGGAAGATATGAATCTTCAAGGGAGATTTGCCAAGAATACTTGCGCTTAAGAATCAAAAGTTGTACTGAGAGACTGTTTGGTTTGAGAGAGAGTATGCATTTGATAACTTCCCCATCAATATATTCTGCTGCCTGAAGCATCAACTCTAAATGCATTTACAGATTTAAATGTATACATCATAATTCTGCCACCATCGTGTTGAACGCCAATTCCTCTCCCAGTTCAGTAGTCCATATATTGCTGTTACACAGCATGCTACCCAAAGCACTGATCTTGCCACTTGCTCTTTTCATTTGCATGTCAAGCAAGGCAATTAAGCCCCACGTCTGCCTCTTCTGCACATTTGCTGGCTGAAGCATCCTATCTTGCCTTCCTTTTATGATAGGACTGGCTCCTGATACGAAGTAAAATAGCTTCCTCAGTCAGATAGTATCTGTGAATCAAGTTTGCAACTACGGTTGCATCTTTAACATCTAAATGTGTTGGGAAAATCAGTTGCCTTGAAGTACAAATGGAAGCACTACTTTTGCCAGTGACTTCTTTCAAAATAAGGATGGCTGGTTCATGTTCAAGAACGATCGCTGCTTGGGGGCAGAATTATTTTTGCAAATCTTTTATGATTCATATGCCACTTTGGAAAAGCTGCAGATGTGCTGCCTGCCCCCTGCATATGAATAGATAAACCTCAAACTTTAATAGATTGATGAGGGAAAAATCACTGATGACAGTTGATCTTTGGGTCTAGAGTATTTTCCCCCACCCTGGCTTGTAATTTTCATATCCTTTGATCATGTTCTTTTAAATTATATATTCCTGTGTAAAGATTTTTTTATTGGTTTGGCTAGGAAAGCTTCCTTCCAGCCTAAATTGAGCTTCTCACCAGTTACTAAAGTGCAGTGGTGTTTCGAAATGTGCTTCCATCTGCTGAGCAAGACAGAATATTGCCCTGACAAAATGCATTTTTAGTGGTTACCTGGCTTTTCCATCTAAAAATGTGATACTCTTTCCATAAATGCTACAAAGATGTGCTGATCCAGCTTTTGGCAGAAAGTGTGAAATACAGTCTTCCTAAATTGGCCTTCCTTGGAACTACAGAGAGCACTTATGGTGGTAAAGTGTTTGTAAGGAATTGAATGACTCAAAAGAGATTTCAACCCTAGAAGTTAAACATGCAACTCAGTAACAAACTCCAAGGAAGTTCAGCTTAATTCCATACATAAGGAAGCTCCCTTATACCTGGTCAAACTGTCTGCATAGCCCTATGCTGTGTATTCTGCTTAGAAGCAACACTCCTATAACTCTCATACCCATCAGTCCTTTTTCTCACATGCAAGCAGATTTTGGCCTCCAAAGCCAGTTCTTCCAAGCCTGGCCCAGGGATGAATTTTTTTGTTTAAGATTCATTCCTTTTGCTCTTTATATTTTCTCTCACTAATACATTCAGTTGGAAAATACAAACTAGTATACAACCTTCCCTTTCAGCAATGATTTATGTTATCCTTCATCACCTTTACTTGCCTAAAAGAGATAAAAAATAATGGTGATAAACAGACCTATTTGATTTAATAGGAGAACATAGAACCAAAGAATTGTAGAGTTGGAAGGTATCCTGAGGCTCATCTCTTCCATCTAGTGCAATGCAGGAATCTCAGCTAAAGCATCCATGACAGATGGCCATCCAACCTCTGCTTAAGAACCTCCAAGGAAGGAGAGTCCATCACTTCTCATGGAAGGTTGTTCCACTGTCGAACAGCTCTTACTGTTAGAAAGTCCTTCCTGATGTTTAGTCAGAATCTCCTTTCTTGTAGCTTGAATCCATTGGTTCGGGTCTTAGTCTCTGGAGTAGGAAAAAACAAGCTTGCTCCATCTTCCATGTGACAGCCCTTTAGATATTTGAAGGTGGTTATCCAACATCTTCTCAGTCTCTTCTTTACCATACTAAACATGCCCAACTTCCTCAACCATTCCTTGTTCATGTTGGTTGCCCTCCTCTGCACATGTTCTGGCTTGTCAATATCCTTCATAAACAATTCCACTTAATACTGTGCATAGAAGTGAGCAGGCCAGGATTGTCTGAAGGCTAAGCATTCCATTACTTTGATTGGACTTTGGAAGACTGCTGCTACTGGCTGACAGTTAATGTCATTTCTTTATTACTCGCTGGCTTTCACATAAGGATGAGGCATGGATGTCTAGCACCAGTCAGGAAAAGCATCTTTGCTATCTGTAGATGGCAGACTGCCAACCTGAAAGCGCCCGGTGTGTTTAATTTACACATGCCCTATGCATTTATGTATTTATACATGCACCATGACACTGTACTGGTAATTTCAATGTATCTTGCATTATAAACTTCCCAGTAAGGTGATGATCTGGTGGAAAAAACTCCCATGATTGGTTCCACCCTCTTCGTTGTTATATTACTGTACAAATTGCAAACATGGGATCAGAACACTGAGGCTTAAGATTTATAGCAGTGTGTGTCAAGGCTTTGTGTCTGGTTCTTATATAGTTTGCTCTTTCTCTATAGCTTGGTTGAGTACTTCCCTGTAAGAAAGCAAAAATAAAAAATCGTATACAATGAACTATAGCCCAAACTTAAGTTCCCATGCTTTTTATTCCAAAGTTGTTCTGTCCCTTTACTATCAAAGGTACTATCAGACAGCTCCTGCTTTATATTCTTTTGACTGGAAAATATATGGTTGTATGTGAACACCTTTTTGTTTTGTCCTTCATTAACCTTAAGCTTTTATAAGAGTTGTCAAAAGATACTCATTTTGTTTTTTAAGCTCAGCTTCCTTGCCCTGTGGCATTTCTCAGGCTCTCTTGGCATGCACATTTTCATGCAAATTAGTTTCAATTTAAGCCCACAATGTCTTTACTTTGGCCAGCTGTCTGCTTTCTCAAAAACTTTTCCGTTGAGTCCGCAAATTTTAAAGAAGGTATACTTTGAAGTGTACAGTAGAACTAATAGCTTCTGAAAAAAATGTTAATATCTCAGAATATTTTAAAACTCTAGAGAATCTTCTATTACTTGAACAAGGTGTTTTAGTGGAAACTTCTTTCAGATTTGCATAAAAGCCACAGGAAATGTAATTATTTCAGTTGGTCCATTTCACTCTCCTGACATGGCTTGATATCAGATGGAGAGAGAATAGTAGAAAGGATTCCTAAATGTCAGAATAGAAACAAGAGGCCAATTCATCTGTGATTAATCATTACGCTAAATACCTCTGATAGGCTGTGGTCATAAGCAGAAGGTATTTATTGTGCAGTGCTTGAGAACCAGTTTTCTGTGGTTAGGTTTTGAGGGATTCAGCAGCATTGAAAAATGGTACAGTAGTAGTCTGCAGCTCCACATCCGCAAAGTCAAGCTTTGGCAGCCTAAATCCCCTGAGCTCTGGCTTTTTCACAGTTCCCTGGCTGTGGAATTTAGTTAACCTTTTTCAGTAAACTTGGCTTTGCTGCCTAAGCAGAAATGGAAAACCACAGCAGAGCAAAAGCCCAACAGGATGTTGTTTAGCCACATTCTCTTGTGAGCCTGCCACTATAACACTGAAAGGATTGCAGATTTCTTGCCAACCCCACACACAACGCAGCTGGCACTTCGCATCTTCCTGATGGATACTTTATTAGCCTCATTGTATTTTAGCTGATTTCAGATGACAGTCTGCTATTTGCTAAAGTAGTGATACTTATCAACAATGCCAGGGACCAATGATAGAGGCTTATATAGAACTGACAGCTTTCTTTTGTGGTTGGTTGATATTTGTGGCATAATTCAAAATGTGTAGGAGCTAGTTTTAATTTCTTAGTGAGAAGAAGCAAACCCTTATGAGACTACTCTAGAAGGAGGCTGTGGTGATGTGACATGATCCTGATTGATGACTTAATCTAGGGAAGTGTTTCTCTTCTCAGAAGGTTAGGGCTGAAAGTTAGAGCTACAGCAACTGGGTTTAACTTGTGTATTTTTCCTCCTCAATCTGAATCCATAAGGACTATTTTAAGAAGAAAAAAGTAATATTTGAAACAAAGTCAGTACAGTGGTACCTCGGGTTACATACGTTTCAGGTTACAGACACTTCAGATTACAGACTCCGCTAACCCAGAAATTTTACCTCAGGTTAAGAACTTTGCTTCAGGATGAGAACAGAAATCGTGCAGTGGCGTTGCGGCGGCAGCGGGAGGCCCCATTAGCTAAAGTGGTGCTTCAGGTTAAGAATAATTTCAGGTTAAGAACGGACCTCCAGAACTAATTAAGTTCTTAACCCAAGGTACCACTCTATTCTGAAATTTGAGTTTTTGAGTTGAGCTCTAAGTGCTGAGTCATAGTAAACTGTGCCGGCCCTGGGCTTACACAGGTGAGCAGTTGTTTGCTACGTAAGCAAATAATTGCGCCATGTGGTTCCTTAGGTTTAGAGGAATATGTCTTATACTTTGTTTTGTAGGGTTTGATAAGAGTACAAGTTTGATTTATAATGAAAATGCACATGTAACACATTACATTATTTGGTGGACGGGGTCAGACTATACGTCACATTGATTTAGATATGGGTAATTTGCCGGTTCTAGTGATGGTTTATAAATGAGTATCTATTATTTATTAGATACTAGCCTGGTTCACACATTGCTGACATTCAAACCTAGATAGTTCAGTAAAGACAGTAGCTTACTTTCTAAACTTTCCCAAACTCCCGCAAGGAGCTCACAGTTGCTTTACTCATGCCTGGTCCTTTACTGCTGAGCTTGAGCTAAGCCAAGCTTTGGCTTAGTACATCATCAAAACCCAGGCTTGCGGTTAAGTTCTTTCCAAACTAACAATGAGCTGTAACTAAGAACAAACTAGTGGTTGTTCTGGAGGGAGCTTGTCAACGAGGTGAATTTGCATGGTACACGAAGATTTACACTGGTTTAGCTCAGGGCAGCAGCAAAATGACTAGGGAGGTGTGCAGTAACTGTGATCTCTTCTCCAGGAAACTGCACATTTGTTCTAGGTCAAGGTTTGGCTTGCCAGTGGTGTGCTCACCAGACCACTGTCTTTATTGACCTATCTAGATTAAGCTGCTTCATTATGGATGCTTCAAATAGATGAAATGACAAGTAGCAATAGTCACATTGATATAAGGTGGTTGATTTCTAGATGCTCTTCTTTCACCATGTCTTCAGGTAATCAGTGCGTCAGTAAATGCAGAGCATATAATGCGGAGTACTTCGGTTTTTTATATATTCTGAAAGCGACTCTTTGAAAATTTTTCATCACTGAAGACAAGCTGTTCTAAATGAAGCTTTGATGCTTCCTTTTCTTTGTTGAGTTTGTCAGTGGTGGCTTGGGTAGGGGCACATTTATTCGAAAGATCCAGTGCTGAGCTAGGGAACTTCCTACACTCAACACCATCTGCTTTTCTGTCTTGGCGATTCGTTTTAGCAGACTCACAAACAACGTAAAATAAGTTCTAGAGCAACACTGAAAGAACATTGCACCCACAGCTATATATATATGTACTAATTAATACTGCACCACTTCTTTTTTCCCTTTTAAGACTCTAAGGGAAGCAGATCAAAGAAATGTAAAAACTCAAAAGAGTTTCTATCTTCTTTGGTTTCTATAACTCACATTTTATTTTGCATATTTCTCCCCGGCCATTCAATCTTGAAGAGTTTCCATAACTGCTGGGCCAAATAGGTCATGCACCTGTGCAGAGCATGTGATAGGAATATTTTAGAGCTCCAGTCATAGAGCTAGCAGTCATTTTCCCCTTCCCTGTTGCAAGGAGATTGAGTGGCATGCGGAATGTGCTGTATTATGCCAAGTGAATGTAAATAAAGCATAACAAGATCTAGCATGAAATAAAGTTAGCATTTTAAAACTATGATTTATAAACCAATGAGGCTGAATCAGTTAAAAGTTTTTACTGCCCTTAACACTGGTTTTGTTGCATTTCTCAGGCAAACTGATATATTGTTCAGATCTGCTCGCTTTTGCATTAGAACAAATAAATTGTCCATGTGTCTGAAAATGAGATCTTTGGAAGTATGGGAATATATGTTTTAGAGTAATTAGAAAGCCAAGCCTATATTTCCATTTTATAGGATGATTTCTTCTGAACAGTGTGGAGTTGGTGTTCAAAAGTATTGCTTTCTTCATTTACTTGGGGTGGGGGGGATCCTCTGAGATCCTCTGTTACATTTCCTCCGTGCTATTATTTACAGCACTGGATATTTGCAGCCAATCCTATGCATGCGTGCATGCATGCGCGCGCGCACACACACACACACACATCCCAGCATGAGTACTGAAGAGTTCAATTCACAAACCACTCTGCTGATGGTTCTCTCGCCCTGGAACCTGGAACTTCCTTGCCTAAGAGTTTATGCATTGGCCTACAAGGGCTACTAAGACCTGCTGGAGAGGTTGAATGAATTCCTTTCCAGATGCTGCAAGCTGATTGCCTGGCTTGGGGAAACTGAGAACTCTAATCAGATACGGCAAATTTGGAGCAGCTGCAGTTGCTCTCTGTCACTTGCATCTAGTGCTAACCGAATGTCTTAAAAACAAGGTTTAAAGTTTAATGTTTTAAGTTTCACAGCTACTCTTTTAAAGACCACCTGCATATTGTAAGGCATATTGCTGCTGACACTGTGATACTGATGTTACCTTTCAGTGATGGTTTCAAGGAACTCTGTTACTTATCACTAACAGCATTGTATGCTGTGAAATGTGAGGCTCCACCTCTCCTATGAGTCTCATGCTCCATTTGTATTAGGAGGCAGCAGGATCAAGGAAGTTGTCGCTGTTGATGACTGAGTACATTGTTGAAAGCACTGTTGGTTACATGTTAACAGAAGCAAAAGGTAACTTTCAAGGGTAGAAGCAAAGCTCTCTCTTACATGCCCTCTCTCTAGAAAACATAGATGGCTTTCTTTGTTTTTGATTTCTCCCTGCTTCTCAAGTACTTAAGTCAGGTCTCAATATAGCAGATTCCTAGCATGTGAGGTAGGTGTATTAAACTGAGAAATAGTAACTTGCCCAAGTCAGCACAGTAGAAATTTGGGGTGGGATTCAGGGTGGCTCTAAGGAATTGGTGCCATCAGTGCAAGCATTTCTGCTTTGTTAACAGAATAAACCTCCCTGTGGAGCAGATTTGGGGATGAGAGTGGGATAGGATGCAGAGGAAGGAAAGTCCCGGTGCACTAGTGGGAATCCCTGTGCACACCAAATTAGTGGAATACTGCCCATAGTGAGCAAGTGCTGCGCTGCTTACTGCTTGTCCAAGTTTGAATGTTCATGTGTATAAGACACATAGGCAATCTCTACAGTAGTATACAATACTTGCTATTTCATTTTTTAAAACCCCCTGGAGATGTCCCACTAAACTTTTTGCATTGTTCTGCCCACTTTGAGTGACAGACCTTGCCAGCTTTGTGTCATATGAGGTGAAGTGTCAGTTCCATTCAGATTTTCCATGGTGATCTGTTGCAGTTGACGTAGCATGTGGCCAAAATCTGAGTTTCAGGCAATAAGGTTTGCAATACCTTGCAATAACTGTGAAGCATGATTATAGGTAATGAATGCTTTCCATAGACATATACACTTAACTCTTTATTAATGTTGGAAAATGTAATTTCCACACTGCTCTGTATGCAAATAATATATGTTAATAACATACATTTAAGTCAGACTAGAAGGAAGTTTACATTCTGTGTCATGAAGGCAGTGCATTGAATATATTTTTATATAAAATGTATAATGTTAATTTGTTAATAATCTAACACATAATCAATTGAAATAATACATTAAACTTCCACTCTTCCATTTTTTAAAATCTTGGTGTGCTTGATTATAAAGTCAGTTGAGGGGGAAGGGAAAGGAAGGGGGTTAATAGCCACTGAGTTATTAGGGGTGATTTGACTACTGCTGTCAAAGAGAGCTGCCAGAAAGATTAATTCCAGATTCCCATAACAAGCCCGAGACAAACTGTTCTTGAATGAGACACTAGGGAGAGTTTTATCATGTCTAATTCATGCTCTGGTGTAGTTACACACTCACTAATCACAGCAAAACACAAAGAAGATTGCCATGAATTAGATCAAAACTAGAGGGCAGCTCATATAATGGCTTGTGAGAGTGCTATGATTTACTCTGCCAAAGCATGCAGAGGGGTGTTCTTTAGAAATGTGCCATTCATCTTATATAAATATAAATTATCTTTCCTGGAGCATCAGTTCTTTGTTGGGCAATCTCCCACTAGATTATATAGCCTACTTCACAAGAAAGAGTAGGACATTTCGTAGCCCTGACTGATGTTGTACTGAGAATGGCCTTCACTGTCCATGTTCTTGCATGATTTCAGTCCATAGACTCTGCCCTCCCAGTTGCTAAGTACTTTTGTAGTTGGTCATAGTAAGTGTGAATTCAATCTAGAATGTGCCACATTTTGCATCACTAAAGTATTTTTCCACTTTATGGTATACAGTAATTGATCTGTAGATCATATCAAGAGTCTTTGCTATTGCTTTGAATAACATCAGGCTCCTTAACATTTATACAGTACGTGGTTTTTGGTGTATAAAGCCCTGTAAAGCTTGGGACCAGGATACCTGAAAGATAATTTCACCCTGTATATACTCAGCTAACCATTGTGCTCTGCAGGTGAGGGCCTCTCACAGATACCATCTTATCAGGAGGTCCATTCCACACAATGTGCCTTCAGGGTTGTGTCACCTACCCTTTGGAATGCCCTCCCTTTGAATATTAGACAGGCACTGCTTCTGTTGCCTTTTTGGCACCTACTGAAGATCTTTATCTTTCAGTATGCTTTTAAACGTGAAGTCTTTTTTGAACTGTTTTTAGGATGATTTTAATGTGTGGTATCACTTGTTGTTTGCCACCCTTGGCTCCTTTGGGTGAAAGGGTGGGATATATATTTAATAGGGGTATGTGTGAAAATGTCTATACCTATTACAGCAAAGGAGGGCTTAGAGAAGGCTTTGCCGTTGGCTACCCCAGCCATATCAGCGTGTAATAAAACACTTACATTGCAGGCACATTGCAGGAAATGCTGCGTGTAAAATTAGGATAGCCATTGTTGATGACCATCATATCTAAAACTTTGTTCCTGTTCAAACATAACTTTTATTTCTTTGAGTTGTCTGGAGAGTTGAGCTTAAAGCTGATTTAATTTAAATGGTGACTCTTGCCAGAGCATGCGTAGCTTTTCTTTCCTGTCATTCAAGGTGGGTATTCAGTGGCTACTCTTTACCTTTTACTACTTATTACCTTTTTATATTAAAGCAGCTGGCTAAAAAGGGTTAGAACAAATCCAGGGTGCATTTTTCCTCCATGCTGAAGTACCTGATACAATCTCTAATTGGATGAGAGCAGGGAAATTGTTGTAGGTGTTATTTCATAATATATTAGAGTAGCAGTTGAACCCATTCTGACACAGTCAGCTTGTTTTGAAAGGAAAATGTCAGTAGCAATAACTGGTGACTCCTAGATGTACTTTATCGTCGTTCAACATTGCATAGAGTTGGGTAGGATTCCACATGGTGCCTTGTTTCCAACAACAGCATCTAGAGTCCCACACGGTGTTGAAATGTTGTACAAAAAAAGCTGCCAAACAAAAGAACCAGTGGGGATATTAAGCGTTTTATGCATGTGCAGTTTGTCAAATAGTTTTGAAGTTTGAAAGCCAAAAGGTTTTCAGTGCGTTCTTTAAATTGTGGCATGCCTTCTTATAGTGGAGAGGCTGGCAGATTCCCATCTTTGTTTTGTAAGCCTCAGAAGTTAGTTGCATAATTATTATTACAAAAAAATATAGCACTAGGGCTTCAGTACCACAAAGGAAGAACACAGAGCCTGCATTCAATCATCTGTTTTTAAGTTGTTCTAGAAAGGGTTGTCCAACACAAATATCCGTGTCCCATTTTTCCATGTGCTGGTAACTATCAGGTTTGCTTTCTCTGTGTTGTGGACAGGCTTGCCTTTTAACACAGTCTGTAAGCTACCGTTAATTTGAAGCATGTTAGATTGCAGATGCTTTCACGAATTCTTTTGCAGCTGCATTACTACCAAATCCATTTCCAAATTGATGGTGCTGATCTTCAAAATCCTCCTTGAGTATCAAACTCTTTGCTCACTGTGGTAAAATTCAGAGCTTTTTTTTTTCTGGGTGTCTCTGCCAACTAAGGCATGGTGGGTGATGATTACCACCAGAGAGAGGTATTGTCCTATTTCATAGAACGCTGTCTTTAAGGAGATTTGTTTGGCAACCTCATCAGTAACGCTTTGATGCCAGTTGTGTTTCCCATGCTTTAAAAAAGTATTTTTAACAGCAAAGTTTGATGCTGCTTTTATCTGTTAAATTGCATCCTTTCATCTTTTACATTACTGGTTATAGTTACAGATAGGTAGCCGTGTTGGTCTGCCATAGTCAAAACAAAAAAATTCCTTCCAGTAGCACCTTAAAGACCAACTAAGTTAGTTCTTGGTATGAGCTTTCATGTGCATGCACACTTCTTCTTCAGTGTATCTGAAGAAGTGTGCATGCACATGAAAGCTCATACCAAGAACTAACTTAGTTGGTCTTTAAGGTGCTACTGGAAGGAATTTTTTTGTTTTGATTACTGGTTATATTATTGATAGACTTGGTGTAAGATGCTGTATAAAATTTATTTAGAAGGCAGAGCACACATTTCTAAATAATTAAGTGACGCCTCCTCAGGCAGTCATAGAACAGTTTTTAAAAGGGTGCTGCTAAAATTTGAAAGACCAAAGTCTGCCACTGTCCAGCCCCTTGGATAGCTTTTAGCTGTTCTTGAGACTGTGGTGGCTGTGTCAACTATTTTGCAGAGGATAGTCTTCTGTTTGAAGGGCTGTCCTGTCCATATTTGGCTGAAAGGGACAACAGGGATCTTGAAGTTGCACTTTGACAGTCAGCAAACTAGATAGCAGACAATGAAGGTACATGCTTACAGTCCTTCCCGATAGGGGGGAGATGCGTAATCATTTTATTCCATTGATTTTTAAATTATACACACACAGACACACATAGAAGCACATGTGGTATGTTTTCTGTCTTTTGGTGGCCACCCAACTTGAGACGCCTCCCAAACTTCATCATACTGGATTGAATATTGCCCACACCCTAAAGCTTTTGCTGGAGGTTTTTTTTTTTTTGCTTTCCCTATTGTTACATTGCTGCAACACAGTTTGCTATCTTACATTATATATATTTTAAAGTCGTTTCTGGATAAGCTAAAAATGCAGTGTTTATTTTTAGGAAAGCCATAGTGAAACAACTTTAAAATGTATACAATCTAAGCCAACAAAATGTGTTGTAGGAATGTAACAATTGGGAATGTTTTCTGAACACACTTCAGTAGGATTGAGCTCTGACAGGCTTGTTATATAACCCACCTTTTTTTCTTTCCAACAGTTTTGAAGCAGGGGCTGTTAAGCTTCAGAAGCACAAAGGATTGGGGGGGGGGTGAACGATTTGCACTTTATTAATTTAAATATCTGTGCTGAAAATTGTGCAGTCTTTTGTGAGGCATGCAGAAGTCCATTAATGTGAGGAGAAATTTTTGGAGAAAGGGGTGGTTTTTTCCACTAGCCCAATGTATTATATTGTTGAATAGTTCACACTTCATGTGAAAGCAATTGATAGTAAGGAAAGCTCTAGCAAAAAGTCTTAGTTTATTGATACTGAATTCATGTAATTACAACTTTATTTTTGCTTCTCTCTCACCCATGAATTCCCAGTGAAAATTGGTGGCGGCTGCTGCCCGCTGGGACTGGTAGGGTGGAATCCATGGAGGCCAACAGTAGGTGGAGCAACAGCCAACTAATGCTAGTTTTGTCACCATCATCCTCCCTGCTGAAGGTAACATTGAGACTAAAGAGGAGGTAGCTGATAGCCACGGTCACAGTATATAAGGATGCAGGCAGGTGGTGGGGCTTGTGGATAGCAGGCTGAGGTTGGTGGAGCAGTGCCCTGTTTGCCCTAATGGAACATCCATTGGTCATAATCTATTTTAAGTATAATATATAATCTCTGCACATCGGTAAAACATCTCTTTTCCTTGTTCTAAGTAAAGGATTCTTAAACTGAAATGGTACCTTTTTAAAACATACGATTTATTTTGGTGCCTTAAACTGATCTACTTTCCTTCTGAAGCCATTTTATATACAACATTTCAAAATGTTTTATAAAAATCAATGGCTTGTAAGTTTAGTATATCTTAAAAGAAGTTTAATATAGCAGTATATCATACAAACAAATGTTAGACAATTTGGAACCAAAGTCTCAAAAGTATCGCATGCTGGGGATTTTTAAGCAGAATAAATTTGTGAATTTGCTGTTCAGTAGTATGCTTTCCTGGGCTGCAAGCATATGTGGTGGTATTTAGTTCCATGAGTGGAAATGACTTAAAACAAGGAGGCTTCCACTTCCTGCACTGGCTCATTCCCACCTACCCATCTACTTCAGAGGGTTGGAGGCACTCCAGACCAGATTATGTGTGTCAGTGCAAAGTGGTTCTGCTGGGGAAGAAAGGAATGGGAACGATAAGAGTTAGACCTTATTGTATTATGGATTCATTTTACGAAGGAGACAATGCACAGAAGCTAAGACTTCAATCCTGCGTATTTTTACTTGGATGTAAGTCCCATGGAACTCGGTGAGGCTTATTTCCATGTCATTGTAGTTAGGATTGCAGCCTAACCATATCAGAGGCACATGATATTTAAACAAAGATTAACCCATTTTGTTTTATTTGACCCCAGTGAGTGTGTGCATACTTGTAATATTTGGTTTCTTATGAGAAATCTTTTGATACCTGTCAGTCATTTGGACATTATTTAAGTTTTGGATAAACATTCAGATATCTTAACCTCAGTAGAAAATCCATAAACATTCTATTTCTGTCATCAGCAGTCTGGAGCTAAGGTACAAAATCTGATGTAGACTAAATAATGTTTATTGGTCCTGTAGGGATTATTTCATAATCTTTTCATTCCATTGTTTTAGCCCAGAGTGAAACATTAAAAGTTATTTTGAGAGTTTTTACTTTTCTCTGGCCCTTGTAATTCTTAAGACAAATTATTCAGTAGTGACCTTTATGATAGTGTGATGATGGATTGTTTATAATTCTTCCTGTTAAAGCTCCTGAAAGATTTCAGCAAGTTCTCACTTTAGATAACTTTAGGTCTTTTATAAAACCTATTGCCTGATAGTCTCATAAATATGGGACATATTTATTGGTTCAAAGTAAGCCCATTTAGCAATAAGCCATTGGGATGTCTCACTCCCCCAGCTCTCTCTGGAATATCTCAACACTTTTTGTAGATATGTTCTGTTCCACTTCATTCATGATGTGTGTCCAAAATCTTCTATCTTTTCCAGTTGCTTTCGGCTCTCAATCAGTAAAAGGAGACCATATAACTGCCTTACAGAATTATACAGAGGAATACAATTATTATTTTTTTGCTTATTACATTTCTATTGAAACAGTGATAATCAAAATGATTGCTTTGAAGCTTTCCCCCTTATACATAATGGACATTTTGCTCCATACCGCAACCAGCATCAAAAATGTACAAAAACCCTGAACGTATACAGTAATTTTATTTCTCCAAGGGTTAGCATTATCATTATCAGAGTGAGTACCAAGCCTGACTTGGCAGAATATTACTCTTTTCTTCATAATTTTTGAATATTTCTAGCTGAAGTTGTTCAATTTTATTTTATTTTATTTTATTTTGTTAAGCAGTTATTTTCAATCTGCCAGTGTTGTACAGTGGTTAATATCAAACCAGGGCTATGGAAACAAAAGTTTCAAATCTTCACTCCGCTGTGAAGCTTTGGCCAAACCCATGGTTTGAAGTTGACCTATCTTGAAACAGAGTATATGACTGATCAGATCCAGGATCAAATTCCCTCTCTGGTTATCCTCTGGGAGCATCTTGGGCTGTCCTGAAAGGAAAAGATGGACCAGTGGGGGGGAAGAGACAACATGCAATGTCCTTGGAAGAAGGGAAGTGTAAAAATGTAATAAATAAAAACTTGCATTCAGATCAGGTTGAGTTGTTTTGCTCCGTCTTTGTTTGCCACTGGAGATCTGGAACTAGAATTTTGAAAAAGTCAGTTTTTTAAAAATCTGAATGCAGTGGACGCTTGGGTTGTGAACGTGATCCGTGCAGGAGGCATGTTCTCAACCCTCAGCGCCGCATCTGCACACACGTGGGTCACGCTTCTGCACAAAGCACGGTTTAGTGTATCTGCGCATGCGCGAGCGCCGAAACTTGGAAGTAACCCATCCCAGTACTTCCGGGTTTGGCGCGGTGCACAACCAGAAAACGCGCAACCTGAAGCATCTGTAACCCGAGGTATGACTGTAATAAAAGATTTGAATGTTAACATATAGTTAAGGCAAGATTTCTAACAAGAAGCCACCCTGAGCTTTGCTTTATTATTGATTATCTTTGTATCCCACCTTCCCTTAAAAATGCCCAATGCAGCTAACAACAATAAAACCCACTATAAATATAACTAAGCAAATAAGCAATGTTCCAGTAAAAATAAGATAAGCGCGTATAACAAAAGTTGCCAGTTTTGATCAGGCTAATTTAAAAATTGAGGAAAGTAAAAAAGCATGTTATATATATATATTCAAAGCCACACTGCTGGTCCGTTAAAATTAAGTCTAGTACGAGGCGACTTGTGTTCTTTGTTTTCAGAGCCAATAGGTCACAAAGCAATGGCATAGTTTTTTCTGAGGTCCATATCTTCATAGCAGGCAGAGTGGGGTGAAGGGGACCTTCTGGGGAAGACTGGCTTTCATTATATGTTCAGACTCCACCCCAAGCAGAATTTAAAAGATCCTTGATACAAGATGAGTTTACAGCTTTCTGAAATGAAATGTAAATTATTTGGATTTGTAAGAAATTCATTTGGGGAAGAAGCAGTTCAGAGTCATGCAATATATAAAACTGTGAAGGATAGGCTGAAATTGGGGTGGAGGATCCTAATATGCTTGCTAAGAATAGAATTTGTGTTGTGGGGGAAGTTCCTTTTGGGGATGTTTACAGCTCATGGATCAGACTGCGAAAAAATTGAGACCTTATTGGAGGGAACTTCCTACCCCAGCAGGACAAAATGACCTAACGGGTCTTTTCCAGCTCTTGTTTCAGTGTTTTCTATTAAGACTGTTTTTACACAAAGTTCACATGGCAGTCACTGATACTTTTTGTAAGCTTGTAAAAGCTTGTACAAAAACCAAGAATGTTTATATCTGTTATAGGCAATACACTTTAAAACAACTTTTAGAAGCCTGTTGTTTCATTTCTAGTGCACAGTTCAAATTCTTCAAATCAACGTGCTGCACATATAATAGCTGTTTTCCCTTCTTTTTCTTGGGCACAGCTTGTTAGGGTTCTCCGGAGAGCTAGTGAAAATTGAATAGTCCAGTGGTGTCTACCCTGCTAGAGAGAAAAGGAAATGAGAATTTCTACACTATCAGATTTCTCCCAAGAAGAGGTCAGTTTGGCAGAAACAGGATTAATAGCATTGTCTTCAAAACAATAGGGAATCTGTCTACCTTTCTTTCACATTGCCGTTAGCATTTTGCCCTTTTATACAAAATCCGTCTGTACATGTTCTTAGAGAACATTAATGGTGCACAAGGATGAAAAATGCTCTATTGGGTTTCTAGTAGGCTATATTTATGCTAATACTACTAAGAATCACTGCATCTTAAGAAGTTATCAGGGAAGCTACTTAATCAGTTTTAGGTGTCTTCTCACTCTCCTACCCCAGTACACCTACCATGATATTGGATTGTATCCAGCAATGCCACTCAGCTGATGAGAAGGTTTCTGTCACTAGTTTGGATCCATTTGGATCCAGGAGATGTGTAGCCCTGTTAATTTTCCTGGACCTCTTGTCACCTTTCAGTATAGCTACCATGGTATCCTTATGGAACTTAGAAATACAGCAGTTCTCCTCCTCCATGAAGACTGGGAGACTGCTGCTTGGTTCCATATCGTTTATGCTCCACATTTCCATTTGTCTCCCATGTGACTCAACATCCATGCAAAAGTACTAATATCCAGAGATGCTGTGAAGCATGCTGCACTTACTTGGCTGCAGCTTTCTGTGTTTGGGATTTATCATGAATACATTGGCAAGATAAGATCAAACAAACCTAACAAAGTGGAGTTGGGGATGCACTTCTAAAGGATCAGGTTTGCAGTCTGGAAGTACTCGGATCCTGACCTGTGTTTGGAGACCCAGAGTATTGTGGAACTGAAGGACTTTTTACCATTTGAGTGTTGTGAGCCATTCCTGGACCATGATAAGTTCCACACAGTTATCCATGCTCTGGTAACCTCCAGACCAGAGTTTGTGTGACTGTAGTATGTGTGTCCTCATAAGATTGAGGGCACAAGGAGAAGGGGATGACAGAGGACGAGATGGTTGGACAGTGTTATAGAAGCAACCAACATGAATTTGACGAAACTCCAGGAGGCAGTGGAAGACAGGAGTGCCTGGCGTGCTCTGGTCCATGGGGTAACGAAGAGTGGGACACGACTAGATGACTAAACAACAACGGTATGTGTGACTGAGGCAGCCTGGCTACCTTTGAAGGCTGCTTAAAAGCCTGTTAGCTCAAATTACAGCTGCTGGACTGTCATCTGGGGTTGACCAATGAGAGCAGGTATCTCAAATGGATTTTGCCCCCAAAGTTGATGGGCACTGCCATTTGAATGGTGTGCATGTCCCACATCTTGTGATCGGTTATGCAGGTCTTACTTAGCCCCCCCCCCCCACAGTATTTTATTCAAGTTGGCACCCCTTCTTCCTGTCTATCCTGGAAGAGGATTGAGACAGGAGAAATGGTCAAGCCTGGCACTTACCTGGGTCTTGTTGAAGCTCTTACATGTACCATAAACTTATCATTTAGCATTACGTGTGAACAAAGCCACTGAGTTAATTTTTAAAAATTCTATTTTATGCATAAAGTCGCAGTGGTGCCTTCTTGTGCAGGAAAAAAAATGTTAAGATGATCCTCAGTTTTAAAATATTTAAATAATTATGTGGCTATGCTAATTGTGGTAGGTGGATCTGTTTAACATAGGAGTGCATCTAATGACCAAATCACTTTTGGACTGGATAGTTGGATCATTGTTTCAGCTGCATGCATACAGACTCCCAGCAGATCACAGCTGATGATTTGCCACATATGCACACTAAGCCGTGTGACTTACTGGAGGTGTGTGAAAAAATTTAGGCAGCACTCTGACTAGGAGAGAATGAAAGCTAAAGGAGAAAATGTGCTAAATGACTTTTTGAAAGGCTTCCCAGCCCCCAGTATAAACTCTGAACTGGAAGCAACTTAACAGCTTTTTTGAGAGAGAGAGAGAGAGAGAGAGAGAGAGAGAGAGAGAGAGAGAGAGAGCGCTTGCCATTTAAGATATTCAAGATTTTAAAAGCAAGAGCTAGAAAAATGACTAGGATGCGCCAGAAAACTAAAGCATGGGGGAATAAAGAGGAAGTCGGAATGATGGCCCAGTTGAGCTGTTAGGAGGAGCCTATGGGCTTGCATGCTGCTGCTGCCCAGTCTTCCTTCCCTCACCTATATAAATCCCCCCTTCTCTGCTCTGGGTAGCAGTAATTGATTGCACTGATTCAGACATAAAACTGAACCTTTCAAGTTCTCTATGCATGTAGGCATTCCCATGCAGACATCCATATGTAATGCATGAATGTCAGCAGCACGACCACTGGTGCATCACCGTTCTATACATAATTTCCTCTTTATGGGATGCATGCCTGAAGGGGGCTATCATCTTTGTTGTTTCTGATTCGGCTCTTTTATTATTTTTATTCTGTGTGGTGCAGTCTAAACACAGTTTGTGAAAACAGAGTAGCAGAACTCACTTGCAAAGCACTCTCCTGGGGGTGGATAATGCCTATCTCTGTTTATGCAATGAAATCAGGGAGCAAGGGTCTGCTGTAGTACTTGGCTGCTGGGATTCCATTGGTGTTCCCTTTCAAGGAAAAGGCTGAATTTAATAAACGTTTAGGCTGGCTCATTTTCTCCTTCTCTCTCTCTGTCTCTCTCATATGACGGCGCTGCCTTTGCCTTAATGCATTGCTGTTGATAATTTGGGGTTATTTTGTTTATGTAATGTTAGGGCTCCTCTTCTAAGCAGCTGGCTGGAAACTGAGATGAAGGCTGCCTTAATTCGCTTTTAATAAAAGATCAATGGGTTATTGTGGAAAAATAGAACACAGATGTACACTTTACCTGATAAAAGAATTAAATGTGTGTTTAACCTTTTCTGTTTGTTCTGTGCTACTGGTACTTGACCTTCTTTGTTTTTTTGAAACTATTATCTTTCCTCGGAGCTTTTACTTTTCATATTTGGCTTAGTCTGTGAAAACAAACTGTGCTGATCCTCCTTCATCTCAAATACTCACCAAATCCCTCAGATTTTCCAAAATATTTAAAAAGTAAATCTTCAGACTTAAGTTTCATTAAAACCTTTGGCCTTGCCTTGGAACAGAAGTCCAGAGATTGGTTTTAGCACAGAAACTTGAACACATAGCAAGGCAGAGTGAGAATACTTCAATTAAGGAACCTTATGGCAGAGTTGCCAAGCATGCCTCCAGAAGTTTCCAATAAAAAATACAGCCATGCTTTACATTGGCCTGAATTAATGTCATATGTAAGTGTTTTGCTTTCAGTGTATCTTTTACAAAAGGGAACTAGTGACAAGAGAATATGGTTGAATTTATTTTTGGGGTGGGCTTGGGTGCATTGCACCGCAGGAGCACAGCAGGGGAGAAGAGGGAAAACAAGGGAGCAGAGAAATGTGCACTTTATGCAGCCCTGGTTAAAATATACCTTCCTTACAAAACAAGGATAGGCTAGTGTTATGGTGGGTATTAGGAACCTCTACACAGTCCCACATTCAGTACAGTGGTACCTCGGGTTACATACGCTTCAGGTTACATACACTTCAGGTTACAGACTCCGCTAACCCATAAATATTGCCTTGGGTTAAGAACTTTGCTTCAGGATGAGAACAGAAATCGTGCAGCAGCGGCGCAGCTGCAGCAGGAGACCCCATTAGCTAAAGTGGTGCTTCAGGTTAAGAACAGTTTCAGGTTAAGAACAGACCTCCGGAATGAATTAAGTTCTTAACCCGAGGTACCACTGTACTGTACAACCCAAACTACAGATTTGTTGAGGGTACTCTTACCTTTTGCCTCAGATAGAAACATTTCTCTCTCTTACTGACTGCATCATGAAATGAGAAGTAGACAGTCTCCATCTTTGCTAACATGTAGGCAGCAGGTGTGTTAGTCTGTTCAGTTCGATCCTGCAACAATTAGTATATCAGTACCACTTTAATGGATATTCTAGTTATTTGTTGTTGTTGTATTTTACCCTTCTAAATTGGTTTGGTTTTCCTGGTTGTGTGAAGCTATAAATAAATCTAATAAACAAAATGAAATACTGAGGATACTTTGTGATACATTCAAGAAAAGAGCTACTTTACTGTGGTATATCACATGGATAGTGGGATACATAGATTATGCCCAATAACCATGCAGTTGTATTACCGTGATCACTGTTAGGAGGTGTAGTGTTGCATTTTCATTTTGCTGTTGGGGCACGGGGGAACCCAGCCATGTTTATTACTTGTACATAATGAATGGCTTCCGTAGCCAAGTGAGGGATTGGATGTGCCACCGTAAATGTCCGTAACATGGACTCAGGTTTCTAACGGCCATCACATGATGAAGCTGGTGTGAGACTAGGCCCTGATTGGGGAGTACATCTTTGTGATCTCTCAAGATGGAGAATGGGGAAAAAAGAAAATGTGGGGCAGTAGGCCGACAGCATTTCAAAGCATTTTTATCTTTGTTCAAAAGCTTAAGCCTTTACCTGTGGTGTAGGGAACATTGTTTATATGCAATAATGAAATTTAATTTTGTTAGAAGTACAGTACTTTCATGTATAACTTGATTTTTCTGAAACAAGGCGAAGGTTTCATAACCCGTGGTTTGAAGTTGGCTAGTTTCAACAAACCATTCCACAAGATTATCCTGTTTGCATTGACAAGCTGCAATTAATAAAAAGCAGAACTCCTCCTTGTGGCCGTGTTGAAGGAGAAGGGGGTGTTTTCCAAAGAATGCTGCAACTCATTCGCATGACGCCAAACCACGATTTATGTTGCATGTGAAGTGACCAGTGGGTAAAGTTGCCATTGGTCACTTAAATTCAGCGGAAAGCACATTTTTATACCTTAAACAAGCCTTTCTCAACTTTGAATCCCCAGATGTTGTTGAACTACAACTCTCACCATCCACAGTAAGCGTGACCAATAATCAGGGATGGTGAGGTTTGTGCTCTCAACAACATCTGGGGACCAGGTTTTGGGAAGGCTGCCTTAACAAAAACAGAGTTCTCCGTAGCAGGATAAAAGAGCAGGGAATATGATTCAGTAGTTATCACTCTGTGTGCGTTTGTGTGTAATATGACATTAAGAACTGTTAAAAGGACTTTAATATGTGAGAACCTGAGTATGTTATATCCAGTTTGGGGGAGGGGTTCTAATTTTTTTCTACCCACATATCTTTTTGCATCTATGTGGAATTATCCAGTTCTGCAAGAAAATAGTAAAGTGTTAACCTGGAGAAGAAAGTAAACAAGATTTGTTTGTGATATTTAATGGAGTAAAAACCCTGATGTTTTGGAAGTTGCATAACTATTACAGCTTCTTCAATATTTATTTTTTGTTGAGTCGTGATTCTTTTAAAAAGCCACATTTCTATTAAATTTACTCAGCTTTATCCACAGAGCTTTAACAGGAGCCAGGAGTCTGTGTATTGTTTCAGAGTACTTGTACATAGCACTGGGCAGCAATGCATGTATTTTTTGGAAGGTTCAATATTCTTTCTTTCTTTCTTTCTTTCTTTCTTTCTTTCTTTCTTTCTATCTATCTATAGCTATCTATCTATCTATCTATCTATCTATCATCTATCTATCTATCTATCTATCTATCTATCTATCTATCATCTATCTTTAAAAAGCAGCCTTTCACATTCCCTGTATCAATTGGTCATCATACAGACGTTTGATTTGTACACTACTCAGCTTCTCTAGATTTGGGTGGCTAACCTGACTGCAGTACAAAATAAGGGTTCTTCACAAATTGCAACTCCGCGAATAATTTTCAGGATGTTTACTATAACTCCGAAGTGGTGAGGTGTTTGGCAAACTCATGATTTGAGACAATCATGCACCCTTTGTAGAAATAGTATATTCATGCACAAAGGTAATGCCCATATTGAAGGCAGGGAGCAATATGTCAAGAAGCTGTAACTTTAAATAAGTGAAAACAAAAAAAATTCCTTCCAGTAGCACCTTAAAGACCAACTAAGTTAGTTCTTGGTATGAGCTTTCGTGTGCATGCACACTTCTTCAGATGCACACGAAAGCTCATACCAAGAACTAACTTAGTTGGTCTTTAAGGTGCTACTGGAAGGAATTTTTTTTGTTTTGACTATGGCAGACCAACACGGCTACCTATCTGTAACTTTAAATAAGTGGTTAAGCTGCACAGTGTTAATATGTAAGTAAGAAAACCAGTTTCGATGATTCTGGAAGTAATCTAAATGCGGCCAGACAGTTCCCCCCCCCCACCCTTTACGTTAAAAAGCATTGCATATTTGTTAGATATTTTTATTGTAATACAAGTGTCCCAAGATCCCTCTGACTTTGTCTTTCTAAAATAACTTTTGTTTCTATTCCTAGTCCTTTCAGCTACAAATCAACTAGTTAGAAATTAAGCTAGGTGAAGTACAGTGAGACTTATTTGTTCATTCTCAAATTGTTGGCATCCATCTGTCTCGAGAGACAATGGAGTGGTTCTCCGGGCATGAAGTCAAACCGCTGCAGTAGCAGCAAGAAAATGACTTCTCTGGGGCTTAAGCCTGGGTAGTGTGTATGGAGGTCCTGGGCCGCCCAGACGACAAGGCCTGCCTCTGTTGGCCTCACTGATGTAGTCCAAAAGAAAGAATGCTACGGTGACACCAGGTTGGTTGCAGGAGTTGCTGGAAGGAGGTATACAAAGCACCACCCAACTACCTTAGCGACTCCGCTCCGGATTTGTATAGGGCTTAACTTCTTGGCATTTACTTTTCCTGAAGATATCCCACAAGGCAGCAAAGGTTTTAGGATGAGAGTTTTCCTTCACCTAGATGAGCTCCCTTCCCAGGTTGAAGAGCCCCATCTGCCCCTGTTCTCAAATTACATTTCAGTTAGCAGTACATCAGATTATTCTGTTTGAAGGATTATTGAGCTAGGTGCTCAAAAAGATTAAGCAGTCAGACAAGTTGATTTTAATGTGCTTTGTGTATCAATGGTTGTATTCATTCAGGAAAAGAGAAAAAATGCCACTGATTGATTAAATTAATAATGGAGCTAAAATGTTAATTGTAAAAGATAAAAGAGTGTGAAGAGATCTCAACCACCAAAGCTGAACAAACATGTTTGAGAAATAGTGTGTCCATCTCTGTTTTTTTGGATGGATTATTTTGTTTAGAATTTTCTATTGCTAACTATAAACTTTATTCTGGACCTAAAAACATTTAGAGTTCCGTTTTGATTTTTGATTTTTAATAACATACCACTTACTTCTTCTCCTTTTTCTCCTAGGGCCAGTACAGACCATCTGACTTGTTGTGTCCAGAGACATATATCTGGGTACCTACTGAACAGTGTCTGCCTTCTCTTGAGCATTCAAAATATTGTCGCTTCAATCAAGACCTAAAAGCAGGTAGGTATATAATTTACATCCTTTGCATATACTGTAAGATATTAGACTATAAATCAGGCATCCCCAACCTTGGCCCTCCAGATGTTTTGGGACTACAACTCCCATCATCCCTGACCACTGGTCCTGTTAGCTAGGGATGATTGGAGTTGTAGTCCCAAAACATCTGGAGGGCCAAGGTTGGCCATGCCTGCTATAAATGCTAAACATTGAATGTACATTGTGTCCCATGGCTAAAGTGACATTGTTGGCATCTTCCATGTATTCATTTATTCAGTAATTTTAATTGGCTAATTCCCACTCTCGTAGAGTCCAATTAGTTACTAACTAGTGTATAAGTAGTCCCTTTTAAGTCATCCAGCACACTTTAAGTGCTCCATTTCACACATTCACCAGAGACCAGCATTCAGAAAGTATAGTACAGTGGTGCCTCGCAAGACGAAATTAATTCGTTCTGCAAGTCTTTTCGTCTTGCGAGTTTTTCGTCTTGCGAAGCACGGTTTCCCATAGGAATGCATTAAAAATCAATTAATGCGTTCCTATGGAAACCGCCTTCAGACCAGGTCCGGGGACAGTCTGTCCCCCGACCTCTTCTGAAGGCCGGCGGGGGGCGAAAGTCTTTGCTTCCCCCCCGCCTGCCTTCCCGGGAGAGCGGAGAAACGCAGTCCTGGACCTCTTCTGAAGGCGGGCGGGGGGCAAAAGTCTTTGCTCCCTCCCGCCTGCCTTCAAAAGCCATCCGGGATAGCGGGAAGCGCTTCCCTGCTATCCCGGACTGCTTTTAAAATGCTGGCGGTGGGGAGCAAAGCCTTTCGGCCCCCGCCGTCCTTCCTGGACCTCTTCTGAAGGCCGGAGGGGGGGGGGGAAAGGCTTTGCTCCCCATCGCTAGCATTTAAAAGCGGTCCCCGGAGATTTCCCTATGGGCTTTCTTCTTGCAAAGCAAGCCCATAGGGAAATTCGTTTTGCGAAGCGCCTCCAAAACGGAAAACCCTTTCGTCTAGCGGGTTTTTCGTCTTGCGAGGCGTTCGTCTTGCGGGGCACCACTGTAGTAGAGAATCCCCACCCCCACAGAAAACACACAAATAAGCTGACTTTTCAATGTAAATAGACTTTGGGTGCATTTTTATTCCCCAGTTTGCATGAATGGAGCCTCTACGCAATGGGAATTTTTGTGTGTGAAATATGCTTCTTCCCTGCCAGCATTGCACTGTTTCTGATGAATATTTGAACAATCTCATGGTATTTTCAGTACAATACCGCCTAACGTGTAGTGATGGCTATGAAAGGCCATACTTGCACCTAAAATGTGCTCTTGGTTTGTTGTTTTGATGTCGACCTAGACAATGATCTTTAGACAAAGCTTTTAATGCCTGTGTCGATCATGGTACTGTGTTCTATATTATTTTGGTGTAAAATTTTTTTTAAAAAAAATGCAAACATGAAAACACATGTTTGACTCTGAATAACATTATCCAGAAAAATATGAATATGCTACACTTCCTGCCGTCAAACCAAAGTGGTGTTTATCATGAAATCTGGGTTGAGTGACACCATGTATAGTGAGCTCCTATCATGCTTCAATTGATATGTAAAATCTGGATCTATTATGAAGTGAAAACACTTTTTGGCATAGCATTACAGAACTTGAGAGAGAAGCTTTAAAAGTATTACAAACTGAAAAATGAAGTGAATGGGTTCAAGGTAGGCAATTTTTCAAGTTGCCCTTGCATAAGAAAGAGAAGAAAAGTTGTGCTGTTTTAATAGATGTGCTTGAAAAAAACTGGGAGTATGGGTAAACTGGTGCCCAAGATGGCAACATTATAATATAAGAAGGGAGGCAACAACATTAGGTAAAGAATCTTAAGTCTCGTATATATGCCACTATGAAATGATAAACTATAAAAATCTGCATCTTTGTCTATCCTGAGTACATCAGCCCAGACACAATCTGAATTCAGACTTATGTCCTGTGGTTTAAGGAAATTAAAACATAGCTACATGCTGAACAGCAGAAGGCCTGCTGTGAGCTACAGTCATTTGAGGTTTGGGTAGCTGCTTTCTTGAAGGAAGCAGTGCTCCATTCCAGGACCTGTTTCCTGTAGAACACTTCCTTACAGTTGTCAGTAAAATAAGTCCTTTAATTAAAATACAGTGAGTATAAACATCGGGCTAGACAGACAATGGTATGCTCTGTTTCACATGAAATGACTTTCCATAACAAGACCTGTAGGTATCATACAGTAATAGTTCATAATTGCAGCCAACTCTGATGTCGTTTTGGTGCTTTCTAAAAACTCAGCTATTTATTCAGGCCTTTGCTGACTGTTATTGCTTCGAGATGTTTCTTGGAAACATTTCATAAATGAAACGAAATAAATAACTGGATACCAGTTGATTGCATTCATTCATTTTGTGGTTGCCCAGGCCTATCGACTGCTGCTTTGTTTTATTATGTAATATTAATGTATTTTTAACATACGATTGATTTTCTTTCATTATAGTTACAACTGATGAATATCCCATTCCTTTAATGGATTTAACCCCAAAATTTAGAAAACATATTTTAGACTACTAACTATATTTGAAAAAGACCAGAGCTTTCAGTGAACCCAATAAGATCATGGTAGATGTGAGACTTTGAGACCTCAGTTCTATAACTCTTTTTCTTGGGTTGTGTTGGCTTTTATGAAAACTGAAGAAATACTGTGTACTCCTTTCGTGTGTGTGTGTGTGTGTGTGTGTGTGTGTGTGTGTGTCTGTCTGTCTTGCTGCTTCCAAAAAATGTTGTTTACTTGTCTCTGCATTGTGAGGTTATTAGCTGCATTGATAAATAAACAAGCCATGAAAGGATGTTCCAAATCTCTGCAACTACAACAGAAAATTCCCTTTTTCTTTTCGAAGCTCACTCTAGCTTCTCTGTAAGTTCGAACTTGAAGCAAGGTCCCATTTGGTGATCTTAACCTTAGGGTTGTTCAAATGAGAAGAGATAAAGTAGGGATAGTTAGGAACATAAGGGAGGGGAAAAACAATAATGAAAAGCAATTAAACATGAATAGAATTAGAACTATGTATTAATATAACATCTCTATTAATAACATACAGACAATCACAACAAAAACAGCACACCAGTAGCCATGTAGCTGTCATACAAAGTTTTAAAGCATGGGTCACAGATTGTTTAATAGGTTCCAGAGAATAAACTATTCTATAGGTTTATGAGAAATTTCAATTTTGTTATGATTTCCTAGATGTGCCTTTGTAATATGTGTTCTTTCTGTCCTTCCCCCACTCCAGAAAGTCGAAGATAATTAGGCAGTTGAGAGTGAGATTACATAGCTAATAATAATAATAATAATGGAAAAGACCCTGATGTTGTGAAAGATTGAGGGCACAAGGAGAAGGGGATGACAGAGGACGAGATGGTTGGACAGTGTTCTCGAAGCTACAAACATGAGTCTGACCAAACTGCTGGAGGCAGTGGAAGACAGGAGTGACTGGTGTGCTCTGGTCCATGGGGTCACGAAGAGTCAGACATGACTAAACGACTAAACAACAACAATGCATTGTGTTCACCCAGAGATGCATCTCAGTACTTGCTAAGTTAGCAGCAAAGCATCCATGTCTTTAATGCAGTCTGATTGTAACCCTAGTGACTAAAGAATGCATCAGTTCTAAGTAAGAACTTTTTTTCTGATACTGAAGATATCTTACACACATAACTTTAGTACGTATTAGCAGTTTCCTTGTAAAGAGTGGGTGGGGAGAGCAAGCCTTTGATTAAAGAAACAAAAGCTATGAAATACATTTATTTTCCCATAGTTACCATGGTGAAATTTGTAAGGTTCTTGCTCTGCATTTTTCAGAGGGGGAGGGGTAAACTACATTGATTATTCCCAGCAACTGTTTCAGCTTATTACATTTTGGAACTTGCATCTGTTTTTAATTAACTTTATAAACACTTGAAGGCAACTGAAGTTCATAATCCAGCATGATCCTTGATCATAAAGTATGTTTAAACAGTAGAGATAGTGCTAATGAGCTGTATCCAAACAAATTTGTCAACTCCACTTCTAGCATGAGAAGGAAAATGCTAATAGGTAGATGAAATTTTGAATCACTGACCTTGTTAAATAATTCTAGCTACGCTGCATTTACTAGAGAGAAGAGAACACCATTATCTGAACCTGTTTGTTCTTCAAGCACAAATGTTAAATCTTGCTAAAATCAGCTCTCCTATAAATGAAATTTGGGTGGTGGCGAGGGGTGTAAGGTGGTTGTAACTTCATAAGACCTCAAATTCCTACCAGCTTCTCTTTCTAGATCTATCTTGGAAAAATATCACATGGAAATAAACATCAGTGTAATGTCTTCAATGTGTATGCTTTCTCAGGAATCGCTCCAAAAGCATTTCTGAGGAAGCAACAGTGGAAAGGTCTAAAGATCACTTTAAAATTACAGAGCTGTACATTCCACTGGGATGAAAGATGACTGATTTCAACCTAATACTTCTAACGTTTATGCCTGCTTGGGGATAATTCTAAAGGATTCTTGTAGAAGTATAGAATGTTAGCAGTGTCCCTGTGATGCATATTGTGTTTTGGGAAAGGTCTGCTATTTCTTTCTATGTTTGGCTGAGTGCAGCATTGGTTTGTTGGTTTGGTTGCATTAATTATAGACCAGCTATAACATTGTGAACCAGAGTGATTTGATTTATCCATATGTACTTGATTCCCCTTTTTAAATACCTGATTTTTAAGTGCTCTTGATACTTCTTTCAGATCTAACTTCCCTTTCCTTGACGCGCCTATTTTGGAGTGCATGGATGAAAGGCCCGCTGCTTATATTAGTAGTAAAAACTGCCCATAGAACTTACGACAAACCACTAAGCACCACTGACCACAGCATAATTGAATCCAGCAGCACTAGGGAGCTCTATTGCTTTAAATTTTTTTGTAAGGGCAAGGACAGAGTGATTTGGTATTAAAGGTCGTGAAATCAAACGTGAGGGAAATAAAATTCTGGGACTCTGTCTGGAAACACAACTTGAATGATACAAAATTAATTTCTACACCTTGCAAGAGAAAGGAGAGCAGCAGATAATGAAACTGAGTGGTTTTCTGAAGAACAAGGTTCACGGTGCTAAAGGGTTTAATAGTTATGACACAGTCTTATGAGATGCTGCATTGAGGCAGTGACTTTTGGGGTTGGAGGATAAGTATACATGGGACAGAACAGCTTGGGACTCGGTAACTGGCTGTCTTCTGCTGACAGAAGAACGACTTCTGGGCACTTGCTGTGGTGCATCTCTGCCTTTTATAGGGGTAGCTAGTTAACATTGCTTTGCCAAGGACATGGTTAAGGAGAGGGCCTGACCAAGCTACAGACTTCCCACCAGCCATTTCTGACAACAGTAGCAAAATAGCTTCAGCCATCCCTGGCTAGGAAAGCCAGAGCAAATATGCCCAAGTCAAAAGTAATAGGGATGGGAAGTCAAAGTTGTTTATCAGCCAATTGTTCTTGGCTTCCCAGGCACAGGTTTAATTTGCAGTAGCAGTACAAAGTCACTACAGATCAGGGAACCTGGGCAGCTGAAAGAATAGGAAGAGAAAATAAAGAGGTATTGTAAGCTTGACTTTGTTGAGCTAAATCCACTGTAAGGTTGCAGGAAAGCTTATTAGGCAGTCAGAGCAGGAACATGCCACAGTTTCTGGATTCTGCTAAAGCAGGAACTTCCCAGAGTTTCTGGATTCTGTTCTGAGTCAAGAAAGCTTCCTAGTAGAAAGTAATTACGTCATATAATGAGTGTTCTTTTGGCCAGTCAAAGACTATTTAGGCTTGAATTCAGTCATATGCTTTCTTCTACTTCATATTGTTGTATAGGAACTGGAAGCCTTTTGGTTTCAAAAATTAAAATCTTAATATTTTGGAGAACAGCCCCTTCTCATATGTTTATCTGAAAGAAAGACAGTGTAATACATTTGCCAACTGAGAACAATAATTGATAAGCAGCTGCAGGAGGAAGTGGGCCATGTCTTCAGAATAGTACACATGTAGCAGACCTCTCTCCACATCAGTTGTGAGATCACTTTCAAAATGGTGCCATAGCTTTGATTGACAACTAGTTCTTACATTATGACATGTATTATAAAATGTTTCATATATTTACTATCATGCCTCGTGTATGTGTTCTTAGAAGAGCAGGAGATGCGAATTTTTAATATTGATCTTGGTAAAATAGAATAGAAACGTTGGTTTAATTCTTGTTCAGTTGAAAGACATATCTTGCTCTTATGTCATACTTTGCCTTCTTTAAACAGCAGCAGATCCTGTTTGGTTTTTATGCTTTCTTTAATCCAGTCAAAGCCACCCTACTTTAAGGGTTAAAATGAATAAAGTGAATGCTTTTATCCTGTGATTGACTTTTGGCACAGGAACATTAGCCAGCTTCAAACTGAGTAAATTACTTGTGCTATTGTGGTGACAGAGGTACTTACTTACATCTTTTAAGTTTTTACAAAGAGTATCTGAGATTGCTTTAGTGTTGACTAAAAGCTACACTGTAAAGGCTCTTTTTGACAGACAGCATAAATCATACTTTGATAAGTAGTTTTTTTATAGCATTTTGATCACAAAGTTTATTCCTAAATTTACATTTATGTGGAGTAGAATCATAAAAGACTGGAGCTAGAAAACTATCTCAAAGTTTCCTAATCAATTTATTACTTACCCTTTTAAGTACTGAACTGGATTTGTGGAAACACACATGTGTGCACGCTCACACACACATGAAAAGCATATTTTAACTTTTAGGTAAAGGTAAAGGGACCCCTGACCATTAGGTCCAGTCGTGACCAACTCTGGGGTTGCGACGCTCATCTCGCTTTATTGGCCAAGGGAGCCAGCGTACAGCTTCCAGGTCATGTGGCCAGCATGACTAAGCTGCTTCTGGCGAACCAGAGCAGCGCACGGAAACGCCGTTTACCTTCCCGCTGGAGCGGTACCTATTTATCTACTTGCACTTTGATGTGCTTTCAAACTGCTAGGTTGGCAGGAATTTTAACTTTTAGGACCAACCAAAAAGCATAAAATAGCAAGCAAGCTGAGACTGGTGTTTAACATTCAACACCATGAAGAAACAATAGTGTCTTGTGGCACCTTAAAAAAATAACACATTTAGCCTTTACTTTGGCTTCAGCTTTTGTGCACCATCCACTCCAGCGCCAGTAGTGGCAATGCACAAAAAACAGTTGTTGATAACGCATACATCCTGCCACTAGTAATGAATTAACACACAAAGTGTGCTAAAAATCCGGTATGCTTTAAGTGTTAGCACTAAACCCTTTAAGTTCCATGTAAGTATCCATTTAAGTTGGGATATGTTTCCATTTCAGGATGTCTTCAGATGGGAATTTTTTTTCCATTTGGAGCATTTCAGTTTGAATCAAACAGGCTTTCTCCAAACAGACTGCCTATAGCTGCTGATCACAGTTAACAGGGAGCTCCTTTGAAGGCTTGCTTCCAGTGCCTATCAACTCATTGGCACCAAAAACATGTCTTTGAACTTTTAACAGGTGTCAATCACCTGACATCATTACGAGGGTTCCTGCCCACCTGTCAAAGATCAATCACAAAAAACCTCTGCAGAAGATTTTAGAGGCTTCATTTATTTGCAGAGTTATGCCCAGTATCCGAATAGAGACAAAACTGTGATTTGGCTGGCGAAGGAAAAATCCCGGTTTGATAGTTTATTATGCTTATTATGTTTATTTATACTATAGCTAAGATGGTTCTCATTCCAGCAGACGCATGATTTATATCTTGCTTCGAGAAGGAAATGTGTGCATACCTTCATGTTCAACTAGTGGCACAGAACTGAAGCCAGCCATGGAGAACGTAGGCAAGTAAAACAAGGTAGATGTACAGCAGCATCCACTTCAGGAAATAAACCCTGAGTCCAGGAGCAATGTAAGGCAGAAAGGAATGTCCCTCCAGTATCAGGTTTCAGGGTTCAATAAAACGAATTAGATTTAAAAGTAATGAGCAGTCCTGAAATAAAGTCTCCGTGTGGGTGTTTGTTTAAAGATGCAGGTTGGCGCCAGAACTGTTCAGGTTACAACTAATATTTTGCCTAAAGGTGTTGTAAATATAAGTCTTCCGTTTCCTTTTAAGAAGTTAAAAACTCACTTTATGTTTATGTCCTATTCTGGAGCTGAACCTGAACGTGTTTTCCTTTGCAAATGTCACCAATGAGAGTGTAGAACCGGAAGCAGAAGAACAGAAAAAGTAAAACCCTGACAGAGCACTGGAGAAATATTGGCTACACTTCAGAAGGCTTAATGGATTTCAGAAAGCTATGAACAAGACAAATCAGCATTTGCGACTTCAGTTGTATGTGAAGCAAGTGCCAGCCATTATTAATGAAGAAGTGAATTGGAGCATGGTGTCTCTAGACAAAATGAATAGATATTGGTCAATGATGCAGCGTTTAACATATAGGTATCAACACTGAAGCAGATAGTGTGAAAATGATCATAAGCAGAAATTATCTTCAGGTGTTGATGAAGGAATAGGTGATGTCGGCATTTTTAAAAATCTGAACTCTTCATACTGACAGATGCAGCTTTGTGCTAATGTCAGAGCTTTTACCACACAATAATGGAGCCATTTCCGTCGCTGGGGAAAAATATCGCATGGTAACTTACATACCTGAGCTACTTGGTCATTCTATGTAATCAGCTTTAGCAAGAAATGTCTCATTTCACATGCTAAAGCAGGGGTCAGCAAACATTTTCAGCAGGGGGCCAGTTCACTGTCCCTCAGACCTTGTGGGAGGTTGAACTATATGGGGGGGGGGATGAACATATTCCTATGCCCCACAAATAACCCAGAGATGCATTTTAAATAAAAGGACACATTCTACTCATGTAAAAACACACTGATTCCTGGATCGTCCATGGGCCGGATTTAGAAGGCGACTGGACCGGATCCGGCTCTGGGCCTTAGTTTGCCTACCCATGTGCTAAAGCTTTTTATGGTCATCTGCACACTATCCCTTGCTTTTTCCTGTAGGACTAATTGCAGTCATTAACAGTTGTCAACAGGTTTACTATATCCATTGAGTCAATCATCCATCTGCTACTACCCTTTTGAGAAAAACCCCACCCCACCCTTCACCTATATATAAGGGTCTGGTGACTTCTGTTTCAGTGTATCTGAAGAAGTGTGCATACACATGGAAGCTTATACCCAGAACAAACTTAGTTGGTCTCGAAGGTGCTACTGGACAATTTTTTAAAAAATTTTTTATTTCGACTGTGTCAGACCAACACAGCTACCTACCTGGATCTGAAACAGAATTATTTCCTTTCTGGATGGGGTAAAAGAGTTACTTCAGTTAAAATGCTGTGACCCTAGTGTAGGTTTTCGACCAATGTTAAAATAATGCTGGCTTTAAATGTTAAGTTTTTATGTGTCCTGGAAACAGCATGTAGACAACACTCCAGGTGAGCTTATTTTTCAGACATGTAATGCATTTAGAGTAGACATTTTTGTGACTCTGAGGTCTTCCTGTGTACCATAAGCTTATAACAATAAATATTTTCTATTGTAGTTTTGAAGGAATTCACAAAGATCATGTAGTATTGTAGCAGCCATATATTCTTCCCCAGACCATCTCAGCCAGATGCCAAACATGGCAAATTAAAACCAAAAACAAAAGTGATTTTGGATGACTTGCATATGAAAACTGATTTTAATTTCCATCTGCCATTTAAATCACACATAGTTTGCCTGCTGCTTGGTAGGAACAGTGAACAAGTAGATTCTCTCTGGTATCTGGATTCTTGTACATGCACAAAACTTGGATAGGCAGAGGAACCTGAGGTGTATTTTGTAGGGATCCTGGTGTGATAACTCAACTGATGACATTCATTCTTGATTTCTGAAGAGCAACCAAAATCCACACACACCTTTCATCTTCACGTGGAACTTAGTCGGTTCCTTTAAATGTTCACCTAATGATACGCTTTCTAAAACCAACGCTGTTGTCTTGTATCACCATATCAGTATCTAAATATAAGGTCTTGGCATTTTGATATTACTTCATTTGTCAACAAATGCTTCCTGTTCATCTGTCCGCTGCATTAATACACCCATATTTCTTTTCTTACAGTTGATGAAGGGAATGTGAAGGAATTGGGTCAGGTTCGGATTCTGCATAAGAGAACAGCCATGCGTTACAGTGTGTACAAGAGGAGGAGGAAGGGGCCAAGCGATGAAGAAAGTGTTCGACAATATGCAACTCTAGTGGGGCAGGCGTGTGCAGAGCGAATGTTGCTCTTCAGAAGCTGAGGTGTCAGTTCTTGAGGTGTTCTCCAGCACTGTATCTTATTGCACAACTGCCTATTGTATGCCCTTGTGTTGATATGCCTATTGAAAATGGAGGCACTTTATATGAATGAATACACTGGCTTATCTTAAAAGAAAATACCATTTTTTTCACCTTTCTGCCAAGGGTCTGGCAGAATATAAAGGCCCTTTGTTTTATTTTGCTATCATGATCCCTTCCTTGCATTCTGAAAAGTGTGCATGGTGTGAAGTACATAAATGGTCTGAACACAATTTTTCCTGTAGGTCTTTGTAGTTTCCTCTTAGGGAGAATATTTGAAGTCACTTGGGTGCTGACATGTATCAAAGCTATGGTGAAATGTGTGTAAGTTCCACAAATGGGAGGCTAAAATG
The DNA here is from genome assembly GCF_964234715.1 of Podarcis melisellensis. Taxonomy (NCBI): domain Eukaryota; kingdom Metazoa; phylum Chordata; class Lepidosauria; order Squamata; family Lacertidae; genus Podarcis; species Podarcis melisellensis. The sequence goes on along the minus strand of NC_138537.1, from coordinate 54,062,108 downwards.
TGCAGTTGCATGCTACTCTGTTCTAGAACACAGCTAAACTGTGGTGCTTGGAATGAAGCCTGTTTCTGTCCCAGTGAATCCAATAGCAAAACCCAGTTTATTCTGGTTTGTGGACTTTATATAATCTGTACTATATGACATACAAAGCCATCTAACGTAAACCTATGCACTGTAGCTTTAGAGAGTCACTGCAATTTTTAATTTTTGCTTTAAAGAATGTGTAGTAGTCTTTAAATACCAAGAAACATGGAGGTTTGGTTTTTGTAATTAAATGGTTACTCTGGAAAATATTGGAATTGAAGCCAAGGTTAGGTTTGTGGTCAAATTACCAAAGAGATTACTTTAAATAAAGCAGCAGGTTGATGTTGTACCTTGATGTACATCCCACTTTTTTGTATTTGAAATGCCTATTTGTGTTCATTGCAAAATTCTAGAATTCCATTTCTCTCTCTCTCTCTCTCTCTCTCTCTCTCTATATATATATATATATATATATGTAAAATCTCATTAAAAATGTTTTTTTTTTATCTTCAAAACACAGAAGTGTCTCTACTACTGCCATTATAGTTGTATATCCGGCATTGTAGCTCTCACTCATACTTAGGTTCTTTGTTTTATTAAAATTGTAAAGTACACAGCTGTAAATGTGAACATATGCTTTTAATTGGATTGGGAACCTATTTTTCATAGAAATCCTTTTATCAATTTCTGTGTCCGTGTCTGATAGAAAAGGCTATAAGAATTCAGCAGTGTATCTGAAATTTACTTACCGGTACGTTGCTGATTAAACAATACTCAGTATGACTTGCAGACTCAGAGATGCCATTCCTGTTTGTTGCAATGAGCATCTGCTTTGCTAAACAGGTTGTTGGGGTTACCACTTTGGGAGTAATAAAAGTGAAGATCAGTTGAAGAAAGGAAGAAGGAACTGGAATCAACCCCCTCCCAGAAAATTGTTTGCATGAGTGGGAGTAACCAATGTCGTGCCCTCCAGGTGTCAAAACTTCAGACCCTAAGAACTGTGTTAACAACATTCACAGATAAGGTACATGTGATGGGTAGTCTCTTCATGCCCCCCCCCTTATAACTTCCATATTTAAACTTTTGCCTAATGAGCATGATAAAAAAACTGACACGGTATAATTGCCTATTTGTAGATTTTAGCAAAGTATACTGAGTTGAATTCAACTAGGTTATACTCAGGGTCAACCCATTGGAATAAATGGGTGTGTCTAATTTAGATCTATTAATTTCAGTGGGTCTACAGTGGTACCTTTGGTTACATACGCTTCAGGCTACATACGCTTCAAGTTACAGACTCCGCTAACCCAGAAATAGTACCTTGGGTTAAGAACTTTGCTTCAGGCTAAGAACAGAAATTGTTCTCCCGCGACGCGGCGGCAGCAGGAGGCCCCATTAGCTAAAGTGGTGCTTCAGGTTAAGAACAGTTTCAGGTTAAGAATGGACCTCCGGAACGAATTAAGTACTTAACCCGAGGTACCACTGTTCTCTAATTTAGTTGGGCACGAAGTCATCTAGTGAGCTTTATATTTGAGTCAGGGTTTGAACCCTGGTCTTCCTGGTCCTAGTCCAAATCTCTAGCCGCTAAGTATCTATAAATACATCAATTTACATCCTGTACCATTTGATTGGCTATATAGGCTTTATAAAACACTAAACCCCAGCATAATTGAGTAGACCAAAGCTTTCCAAACTGTGTCACAACACGTGTCGGCTGCAGTATATAGGTGTGTCATGTGAATGCTCCCCATGCTCCTCCTGGGGCTAGAAAAGGGTTTAACCCCCGGTTTGCTAGTAAAAATTACTATGTCGCAAAATGATGCATGTCTAAAAAGTGTGTCACCAACATGAGAAGTTTGGAAAGCTCTGGAGTAGACACAGTAATGACACTTGTTTGGCAGCTGTTTGAGTGGCATCTGTCTGGTTTCTGGGTAAACTCAATCCCATTTCGTATTCATGACCTTTGAGTTAAATGTCGGACCACCCTTCAATCTTTCACAAAAGCTGCCCCCAAAGCATTCCTACCCATTTAGCCATAGGGCATTGTGGACCTTGAAGATGGATAAATTAACTTTTAAAGAAGTTCTTATAGTCGTTTTTTTGATGCAGTTGCTCTTTCAGCAGGATATCTGAATTGTCCCTACACTGTGATTTGTAAGCGGATCACAAATCACAAAGAAATCTGGACTACAGAGCACAACACTTCAGACATTCAAAATAAGCAGTAAATGAAACAAATGCCCCTCTGACCCAAAATATGGAGATCTAAGCTTAACTATGAAGCCAGACGTCTCTGTTGCAGTCGTCTCAGTCCACTTTATCTGTTATTGCCAGCATCACATGGTTGCCCCCTGCCATTCTTCCTAGCATGTATATTTTCTGCCCATGTAGGGTAGTTTATGGAGATAGTCTTTCATCATATAGGAAGTGCAAGCTTTCTTAAGCTTTTTCACCTTGCATGGTGTTGTGGATTTCGTTTATGTTGACATCGCAAGCTGTTTTCTGGATTAATGTAAACAATACCTGATTTATTTAAAATGGAAGCAGAAATGGACAGCATTCATTAAGCCTACATGATGACTTCCTTTAGTTGAAGGATTTATGGATACAACCTATGTGTAATTGTCTTCCTGATATTTTTCATTTTTGCCTCATTTCCTCTGAATGTATGAGGACTCTTAATATCTATAATCTCCTTTAATTATGTGTTTCTGTCCCTTAGGACAATAACTGTCTTCAAGAAAGAAGATGTTTGATGAATCAGTACATTTTTAAAAAGAGTTTGTTTTGTTCTCCATACACCTTGATTTTCTGGACTTCATCTATGGCACAGGAACCTGTTTTAAGGCAAAAGATTCGTTCCTAAATTAAGTGCCTTACATAATTGCTTTCATCCTCTTCCTCTCATATTTTATTTTTAAAGTGCCTACGATGGTATGGTATCATCCAATAAAATTTAAAACTTGTTTTCCTGCCCTGAAGCTCACAATCTAAGATCAGATAATACACAGCAAGAAGGGTGATGTTTTTGAATATACAAAGGGGAAGAAAAACAAAGGAAATGCAGAGAGATGGAGTCAGAACCAAGTACTTGAAATAACTTCAGAGTCTACATACAGAAGTAAATGCAGCTGTAGTCTTAGGCCCATTTACTGAGGAAGACTGTATTTTTCACTCCATAGGGCGCACCGGACCATAGGGCGCACCTAGTTTTTAGGGGGGGGGAGTCTTGGCTTCCTCTTTAGCCACGCGCAACCTCTCTAGCCAGGAGAAGCTGCGCACGGCTTTGTTTTTTGTTTCCTGGACCCAAACAGGTCCAGGAGTGGTGGTGAGATTGCGCGCAACCTCACTGCCCCTTGCGGGGCTGGGACGGGGGATGCCCGAGCAAGCTCACCACTGCTCCCGGGGTTTTTGCCACGGGGCTGGGATGGGGGAAGCCCGAGAACAGGCAGCTATCCGCAAGCCTTCGGAGCCTGGGGGGAACTCCCCCCGTGCTCCAAAGGCTTGCGGATAGCAGCCTGAAGCCTGGAGAGTGAGAGGGGTCGGTGCGTACCGATCCCTCTTGCTCTCCAGGCTTCAGCGAAAGCCTGCATTCGCTCCATAGGATGCACACACATTTCCCCTTCATTTTTGGAAGGGAAAAAGTGCATCCTATAGAGCGGAAAATACGGTAAGTCCCGTTGAACTCAACGGTGCTTGCTTCTGACCAGGAATGTACTGGCAGTACAAATCAAATATTTTTTTCCCCTAAAATTAGAGGAAAGGTATATTAAGATTGTCTCTAAAGAGGCATATTTACATATTGGAACAGAAGAAGGAATTATGACTATTTTTTTTCCTAATTGGAAAGAGGATTTTAATACCTCATTCTTCACACTTTCTGTTTTTATAATGTCTTTTTATCCTTTGGGTGTGGGAGAGAGATTACCCTATTCCTTGAATTATTTTTATACACCATCTAGCTCCTCTGTGTAAGGAAGCCACAAATGTGGTCTTCAGACTTAATTGAAGGCAGAGTGTCCCTGAATGCCTATACGCTACAATAACTACAAGGGAATGCTATTGTAGTAATCAAGTCAATCGGAACACTTTGTATAGCGCTGTAACCTAAAATGATCAGTCCTGGTGCTTTTACATAAATTGTGCTTCTCCATCAGACAAAATAAAATAAAATAACAGGCTATGTGGGTGTGCCACCAGGGGGCATGTTAAAGCTTGCAAATTGCATACAGTTCGTTGGTAATAAGCTTTTTGTCGTTTCAACAATGTCCTTACTGTTCCAATTCTGCCTTTTCCCCTGCTTCGCTTTGAATGCTTTCATCCCAAATCCTGATTCAGAAGCTCAATCGCTACACTATATTAAGTCACGGGAGTTGAAAGTAATTGTCGTGTTTTTAAAAAGTACTTTATATGAAATATGCCTTTTGTATGCTACAATGGATGCAATAAAGAGTCACAAAGACAGCGCTGAGTAAGCTGTTTTAGTGTCTTCAGCTTATTGGTTCACTTCTGTGACTCTTAAGGTTGTGATCCAAAGAAATGGCATATAGGTGAATGCAGCTTTCTTTGCAGGTAAATGACTGTTAGTTTTAAAAGTGGCTTGTTGAACTATGAGAATGGCTGTGCCAATGGCTTCTGAGACACTCCACAGGATTTGTCTTGCATGCAGAGTGTTCATGGTTTCAAGCTGGAGGAGGGCAGCTTGAAACCTAAAGTTGTGTTCCTGACTGGGGTAGATACCAATCTTAGCCTCCCCAAACCTTTTCTGCTCCATCTGGTGAGGGAGCCAGCAGCTTTCGCCAGCTGATGGTGAAGAGCAAGAAATCTTCCACAGCTGTAGCCAGTTATCAAGGGTGATTGAGGCCTGTTTGTAGGCTGCTGTCGGTGGGTTGTTGGCAGCAGTGGGGCAGCCTTGAAGAGAGAGAGAGAGAGAGAGAGAGAGAGAGAGAGAGAGAGAGAGAGAGAGAGAGAGAGAGAGAGAGAAAGAACCCATTTGGGGTATGACAAGAAAAAGCACACTCCCTTTGGTTGATCGGTTTGGAGCAGTTGGAGAGAGAGGTGAGTTAGTTTATCTTCCAAGTGATAGACTGGTGGAGAGCTACACCTGTGGTAAAAGCATGAATGGAGCTCACAAACACACACCCAGGGTGCCTAGTGGGCATTTTTGTGATTTTACTATTTTATATTGTTTGGATTGGTTGTACTTTTACTGTAGCAGTCTTCTGTATTAATCTGATACTCACTGGGGGTTTTTTGGGGGGGTTGCCCCCAAAGCAATCTATAAATAAGACATAACACAACCTCTCAATGTCTGCATGTTGAGCACAGTTTTCTGCAAGGGAACACCCTAAGCACAAATAGCTGCTTGTATATTTTAGGGGCTTCATGTGATCATGACGCCCAATGTGGCAGAGTTCCTGGCTGCACGAAACCCCTGTGGTATATGCACAAGCTACGAACAGGAGTGCCTTACTGAAAACAATGCTCAACAGGTAGCCGTTGAAGGGAAGGGCCTTGGGCCTTGAGGCTTGATTGAATCACAGACCTGGGAGGGACCATGAGGGTCATCTAGTCTAGCCCCCTGCAATGAAGGATTCTTTCAGCTAATGTGGGGCTTGACCCCACAACCCTGAAATTAAGAATCTCATGCTCTACTGACTGAGCTATCCCTTACGGGTAAGATCAGAGCCCCACTCCAGCTTGAAACCATGTGTGTCCTGTGTGTGAGTAATGGATCTTTAATACCTTTTTAGTGTGAGTTGATGCTTAAGTGACCATTAGCGAACCAGGATAGCTTAGGAATAATCACTTTAAAATGACTGCTCCTTACCTTTTTTCTCATCTGAGGCAGGGGAAGCAAGCAAAAGGACCGTATCATGGAATAAAATTGTTCTAATTCTATAATAAATACCCCTGAGGGTGGAGGCTTCTATTACTAATTTTTTAGGAAGCAATGTAGAGCTACCTTCTGCCTTTACAATGAGAAATTAAATGAAGAGCAAATGTTACTATTAAATATATACTATATATATATATATATATATACTCTATATATGCAGATTTTGGTGTCTTCGGGTGTCTTCCCGTGTAAAAGTTGGGGTGTCTAGGCGACGTTTCGACGAGGTCTCACTCGTCATCTTCAGGCTGGTGCTTTCGGCTTCTTGTTACTGGAACAGAGCAGGATCTCAGTGTTTGAGTTCCTATAAATACTGTTGAGGGGGTGTGGTGTATAGCCTCCAATGTTCTGGGCAGAGAGGAAGTTCCCAGGCTAGTGTGCCTTTTCTTCTTTTGTTCCTTAATTACTTGAGGGATATCTTGAGTGATTTCTTGAGTGATATCCTGAGTACCACTTAGGTGGGTCATTAGGTGTGGATTAGTTGCTAAAGTCTTTGTGTCTTGACCTCTTGAACTTTGTGAAGAGTTTTTCTGAGAAGATGGCTGTACTGCACTTAGTTGTGCTCTGGCTTGGCTTCGTGTATAGGGGCGAGCTGTGGTTTTGTGGCCTGTGTCAGCCAGATCTGTGTAGGGATTGCAGGGGGGTGCAGCATCCGGAGGTGCCACCATGGTTTGGCTACTGGATGGTGTCTGTAATTTATCTGTGGAGAGGGTCTGGGTTTGGGTCTGGTGTGGTTGATTGGTGATGGCGTTCTGTGTGCCTCTGGATCTGGTGTCAGTTTTTGTGGGGAGGGCTAATTTCCAGATGTCTGGCAAGCGGGATGTGTCGTCACGCTTGTTCATGTTGTTTTACACGGGAAGACACCCGAAGACACCAAAACCTGCATTCCTGTACCCGTGAAAATCTACGAAAGCAAATACTCTCTCTATATATATACTATATATATACTATATATATATATATATATATATATATATATATATATATATATATATATATATATACTATATATATATATATAGTAACATTTGCTATTAAATTATATATATATCCTTAATATACAAATCTCTTAGCAGTTTACAATGCAAGTGCTATAGGCATGCATACAGAGAAGACGTCAGATATAAGCCTTGCATCCAGGTACTTGATATTAATTGCTGGGAACCACAGGAGGGTTGAGTAATGTTGGTCGTAGTTGTGGGCTGTGGGAACAGCATGCTGGGCTAGATAGACCTCTGGCCTGATCTAGCAGGCACTTCTTATGTTAAGTAGGTCTCATTGTTTCCCTTCACTGGCACCGGAAGATGAGAAATGCCAGCTAGGCAATAATTTGTTAGGTACGCGAGCAATAAATTTTATTGTGTCAAGGATTTAGGAAAGTTGAGAAATGGAAATATTAAGTAGTACATTATGTGTTTGTGGTCATTTCCGCCAGCGTTTCTGAATTAAACATCACACATTCATTAAAGCTGATTATCCAGATGCTATGTAACCTAACTCTTGTCTATTGATGGAGCAACACCTAACAAGCAAATAATCTTGTAAGATTATGCAGTATATTAGAGTGCATTTTAGGGGGTGGGGGGAAATCAATGGAAGGACTCTGAAACAAGGAATATACTTTCAGATCTGGAATACTTGGGAGCAGCTGGAATTTAAATGATGGTGTGAGCCATGCTAACAATAGACTGAGCAACCTCCAATGGTGTGAGCTTGCCCATGCAATGAAAATCTGCTTGCCCAATGGGACTTCTGGTTTCTCTTCTCTCCACCTGTGCACCTTTCAAACTCTGTTCTGAAGAGTCCCCCAACCTAACAGAGCAAATTTTAGAGATGTGCTGTGTGCTGTGGGGGCCGGGGAGGGAAAAAGGAGAAGGTATTGTTCTCATGAAGACTTTCAAATAATTATATTCACTTTGGGGGGGGGGGGAGAGGATTCTGATTATTACTTTCTTTAAAAAAATCTTTATGTATCCTTCAGGTCTGACTAATATGCCGGCCCTTATAATCTGGATTCCTTCTCCCTAACCAGAATACCTAAAAAGATTAATTACTCCAGTATGTTGAAGAACATTCTGTTTTCATAGTTTTCATATGATCTCTATTTTGCACTTCCTGTTCCAGTTGTGGTGCTGTCCAGAGTGTATCTGGTGTTTCCTTGCCCTTTCAGTTGTCCCACTAGCTGGGCTGAGAGCTGGTTTTCTTCTCCAAGAACAGCAACTCCTGGGCCGATTGCTCCTCAAGAAGCCCAGTCCAGCCATTTCTAGATCACTTTCTCCTACAGTCGCAGTTCTGAATGTGCTGAACATGATCTTGCCATGTTGCCCACCTCCCTCTCAGATGTTTTGGTTTGTCAACCTATATTTCTCTCAGCCACCCTGGAAATGTAGCCTATTGCCATGACTTGAATCTACTGCTTATTTCCACTGAATGGTTGCCCACTTTCTATATACCCCAGTATGGCTATTTCTGATGAACCATACAACTGAGGAGGAGAAACCTGACCTCTTATGATCCTTAAACACTATTTCTGCAACCCATTTCTATTGTAGTGCTCTGTCTCTGTTGCTTTCTCTAAGCCTCCTAAGATTTTTTTCACCTGCTTTTCTCTAGAGTGGCCAGATGATCTGGTCCACGGAGTTTAGAAGTTGCTGATCGGTTCTGTCATACTGGGTGCTAGACCTGTTTGCTTTTCAGAGCCCAATACATACGCTTAGTTTTCATCGTCTTCCCTCAACCCCACAGCACAAATCTATGTTACGTCTGGCAGAACAGATTATTGAAACAAATTAGAATTGTGGTGGTGTATTTGTCATGCAGGAAGCATGGGCATCTGCAGGAATTTTTCAGGGGGAGGGAAGTAAAATACTGAAAGGTGGGAGCATGCTTGATGTCTCGTTTTTAAGAAGTGAGAAGATAATTGCCATACATATGGTCTTGTATCTCAAGCTGCACAAATGCTAGAAGAAGAAAAAATTCCGAATGAAAACAGTGAATATGGGGGTTATGGTTCATCTGTGGGGGCAATTGCCCTTTTATCTCCCCACCACCACCAATGCACATAGACAAAGAATATCTGGTTGCCTCCAACAACCACCCCCCCTCCAGTAATCCCTCATATTTCTTTCCTGGGTTCCCGCTGCTTAACCGACCATGGAAACTGCCGACAAACAAGCAATATATCTAATGAAGCAGAAATGACAGGATGCCCTTAATCCAATCCTCGCACCTCCGAGAAGAAGCTACTGAGGCTGCCTCATTGCCAGCCCGCCATTGTTAATAATGGCCTTGCTTACCAATCTCCTTTCAACTTCCATTTATGGCGGGCAGAATGAATCCCAACAGCATTAACACCTACCTTGTGACGTGTGAAAAACCAGTTCTACCTCAAAACTGGCTAGTTTTACCTTAAAGACTGTAGATTATATGTCTATAATATGAGCTTATTAAAGGAAAGAAGATACAAGCTGATAAGATGCAAGTTTGTCTCTGTTCTTGAAAGCTGTTGAAACTTATTCCCTCCCCCCTCTTTTTTTTTAATGAGTACCTGTGGGGATGACATGGCCTGGGTATGATATTACAATGCTGCAGTTTATAGAGGTATATAAAATTATGTATGGTGTAGAGAAAGAGGATAGAAGTTTTTCTTTCTCTTTAATAATACAAAACTTGGGACGTCCAATGAAGCAGAATGGTGGAAAATTCAGGACAGATTAAAGAAAGTACTTTTTTCACACAGCATCAGGGTTTATAAGTTCTGCTGCTTATGTTTGCCCACCAGAGATGTCATTCTCTGTGGAAGCCCCTGAGTTGTGGATTTCCCTCCCCACAGAGCTTTTTCTGACACGTTCACCGTGCAGCTTTCAGCGAATTCTGACAATGCGCCTCTTTACCCTGACACGAGAGATGGGACCCACTCTGTTCCTGTGATTTGCTTTGACCGTTTTTAATACTAAACTGTAAATAATTGCAACCACCTTGGGAACTGCTCGTGAATCGTCCTCTATGGAATTTGCTCCCACAAGAGGTTGTGATGGCCACAATCTTGGATGGCTTTGAAAGAAGATTAGACAAATTCATGGAGGATAGGGCTGTCAGTGGCTGCTAGCCACAATGACTGTGTTCTCCCTCTATTGTTGGAAGCAGTGTGTCTCTTAATAGGTAAAGGACCCCTGGACGGTTAAGTCCAGTCAAAGGCGACTATAGGGTTGCGGCGCTCATCTTGTTTTCAGGCCGAGGGAGCCGGCATTTGTCCACAGACAGCTTTCTGGGTCATGTGGCCAGCAAGACTAAACCGCTTCTGGCTCAACCGAACCCCGTGACATAAGCCAGAGTGCACGGAAATGCCGTTTACCTTCCTGCCACAGTGGTACCTATTTATCTACTTGCACTGGTGTGCTTTCGAACTACTAGGTTGGCAAGAGCTGGGACAGAGCAACAGGAGCTCAGCCTGTCATGGGGATTCAAACCACCAACCTTCTGATCAGCAAGCCCAAGAGGCTCAGTAGTTAAGACCACAGTGCCTCTTAATATCAGTTGTTGGGAATCATGAGTGTGGAGACCACTGCCTTGTTTGTGACCTTCCCATAGGCATCTGGCTAACTACTGTGAGAACAGGATGCTGGACTAGAAAGGCCTTTGGCCTGGTCCACTGAGAGGGTTCATGTGTTCTTAGTAGCTTGTCTCTCATGGATTGCATATGAGTACCATGTTAGAAATCCATACATTGTTAATGCTAAATATTAGCGGTGGCTGTGTTAGGTTCAGGTGAGTCCTGATCAAGATCCCACTCTTTGGGATAACATTTTGATGAGAACACAGCCTGCTTCTACACTTAATACTGGGAGGCACAACACTGAATTGATTTATCATCCTTTGGTAACACACCGCACCATCTAGCCCATTTGGGGAGTACAGGCCCCTCACCAATACCTAGTTCCCATCATAACAAGGAGCCTTTTACTAGTAGCAAGAATCACGACCAAGTTGCTTCGAGGGTGGATGAGAAGAAAGAAGTGCTGGTCGTATTAAATAAGTGTTTAGTTATGTAGACCATATTCTCAGTCATTTATTTCCACATGAGCTATCTGTATACTTTGAAATGTGTTGCAGTCCTCTTAGTTTAAAAGGGAAACTTCTGGAATGTTGCTAGCATTATATATATTGTTTTTTAAGTGTGAGCTAGAAAAATAATAATAGGAGACTGCAGAAGGCAGCAGTGTTGGATTGGATGCAAATGACTCTAAACCCACAACCAAGAGAACTGCACAGCTTTTAAAAGATTGGCACCCAGATACTATGTCACAGCTGCTGCAGCCAGAGGAGGGGGTATGGAAGATGGATGATGCAAATCAATGTTAAGACACCACAGAAGGCTTGTGCTTATTGATGAAGAGGGGGGTGCATTGCCCATCTGGTTTTGTGAAGATTTTGGCTTTAAAAGGTGCACTTAATTTAAATAATGAGAGATTTGTTGGGCATCTTCATATTGTATATCTCCATGTCTATTGACATTAGGCAGGTGCCCTCACTATATATTTTAGATGCCTGCTGAAAACATTTTTGTTTCAAAAACCTACCCATATCTGTGTTAAAAGTTTTATCTTTGACTTTACTCATGATGGTTCTATGCATAATAGTTGTGCGCGCGCACACCCACACACACACTTGTTTTTAATTAGATCAGTGTGGGAATTCAGATGTAACGATCAGCATAGGTATTCCATACCAAAGCAGATCCTCATCATTAGTCATGTTTCTCACTACTTATAAATAATTGTGTAAAATACTGTGCAATGTTTAGGATATGAGAGGTCCTGAATCCTAAATTGCCACTATAATGAGACACTTATTTTGACCCTTGAGTAGCTTAGAAGTGACATATTTCAGAGATGCTTGCTTTCCTGTATTCTTTTGCATTGTCTGTGACTAAAATACCAAGTGGGAAGGTGTTTCATTCTGATGTTTATTTTGGACGTTGAAATATTTTCTTTGTGGGCTTTTAAGTAACGTGTGTGTGTGTGTGTGTGTGCGCGAGCTTCATAAAAGTAAGGAAGATGTTCCATCGAGAACAGGGGTACATGAAATCCACTCTTAAAAATATTATTCATAATAATAGCAAGGGAAGCTGAAAGCCATGAGCTGTTGAGCGAATTAAGTCCCGTCAGCTTTCTGACATCTGAGACATGTTCCTCTTTTCTGAAAGGAAAGTAGTCTACTCATGAAATCCATTAATCCTCTCCTGTCCAAACTTCCAGCCTTACAACAATATCGTTCCAGCAGAACCAACTGACTTTTAGACTCAGAGAAAGCAATAATCTTTGGGATTGGGGTAGGGGAGAGAAAGAGAGAGAGAGAGAGAGAGAGAGAGAGAGAGAGAGAGAGAGAGAGAGAGAGAGAGAGAGAGAGAGAGAGAGAGAGAGAGAGAGAGTCATCATCCATACTTCAGGGACAACCAGGAACAAAGCAGGCCTTGGAGCAAAAAAAGAAGTCTGAGCACTACAGTAGAAATGGATAATGTAAGTAAGTTGTTAAGTAGTGGGCTTGCTATAGGCATCTGCTTGGCCACTGTGGATGGGATAGGCCTTTTGTTTGCTCCATCTGGGCTCTCCTCATGGGCTACAGCTCTGAGTTTATGCAGGTCAAATCCAGTATGCCTACTTTTTGAGCCTCCCCTCTGAGGCAGTGCGCAAGGCTGCCAAAGTTTATGTTATCTTTTTATGGGCGACACGGTTAGAGATTACAGATGAGCAGCTCTTCATATGCAGGGATGCAGCTAAAATCGTGCAGACTTTGTTGATAATTTATGGGCTGCTTTCCATATCTCCTCTTGGGGAAGCTCTCTAGGCCAGCCAGCAAATTAGAACCAAATGATTCCATTGTTGTGTTTACCTTTTACAAACGGAGTGCACATGTAGTGTGCATTTGGCTGTTATCAAGATGTTCCCCTTGTTTGAAGGAGAGAGAAATTCGTATTTTGAGAAACATTTTGCTCCTGCCTAATGGCAACCTTGGAGGAAGAGCAAGCAGTTTATCACTAGGATTTGCGGACCAATGGACCATAAGTGAATTCAAGGAAGGTGCAGAAATTCCTTAGCCAGAACACACATACCATAAACGTATTAAAATTAAATGGGGATACATAAATCAAACTGTCAAATTATCCTGATACTCTCTGTTCAAGAGTTAACATTAAAAAGCAATGGGGGTGATATCTATGTAAATTATACTCAGAGTAGACCCAATGAATTGGTTTTATTGGGTCTCCTCTATCTGTATAGAACTCTATACAGATTTCCACAGTAACATCAACCTCCACATTTATGGATGTTTAGAACCATCCTATGGACTTGTGCAAATGTTTCTTAGCCATTTCCTATTGACCTTTAGGAAGCTCAGCTTGTTAAATCTTGCTGCTTTTCCTACGCTGCTATAATTATGCAACCCCAATAATGACCAGACCCTCTTCCCAGCAGGTGTTATCTGAATTTTTTTTGAAGATCTGCATTTTAAATGCAAATATTCAATTAGCATCGCATCTGGTTTCACCCTCAATTCCCCTCACCTCTTTATCTCTTGTGACTTCAGCAGCAGCATCTACAGTAGTAGGAGAAAACTCAGCAGCTCCATTGGACTGGATACAAATGAGAGATTAGGCCCCAGGGCAACGGTGCACCTATTTCTGCCAAGCCAAAGAGTAAGAGCAAGCAAGATGTTAAATGTTTGCAGCATATCCCTCATGCCAAAATAACCAAGCCTCGTTCGACACACGGTCCAACAAGAAGGCTATCCAATAAATTCCCAAGTCTCTTAAGAAAACATGGGACCCACTGATGGCTTTATACCAAAATTAGGCTGTGGTTTGAGATTGAAATTCTATAACCTGGGGGAAGAAAGACAGAAAAGGGGAGAGGAGAATAAATTGCAGTGGCTGTGCACCACAAATTTTGAAGTCAGAAGTTATAGCCTTGATTTCTCTCTCCCTCCCTCTTTCTCTCCTGCACACAAACACATGGGGGGTGGCGGGAAAGGATATTGAACTACAGTAGATGAACTTTTATTTGGCCTGATCCAAAATGGCTTCTCTCTCTCTTTCTCCCCCCCCCTTTTTTTTTGCCAAACTTCTCTTTTACTTGCTCTTCTCTTCAAGCAGGTTTCTTTTTGAGAGAGACCTCATGTCTGCTAACTGTATTTCTGGGGGTGGGGTGACTCCAAATCTCAAAACTGGGGAGCAATCCCAGTTCCCTGCAGCAAAGCTGTCCTTATCCACTATGTGTAGATGGGTTAATGGTTAACATGAATGTAGTAGTAAAGTGTTTCTTCCATTACCACCTGGCAAGACTTTCAGTGTTGCTGTCACATTTAACTATGGAAGATGAAAACTGGCGTATTTATTTTCCATAAGTTGACAAAATAATGTGTGGTTCTGCTGAAGCGTTTCAACCCACATGCAGCTAGAAAATGGAGAAGTTCAGTTTGGTTCACGTTTCAATGCAAATTCACCTGATTTGCATTTTCCAACAATACATAGACTGAAACACAGGTATCCTTTGAAATGTGCACATGCCTTAATTTTGCAATGAAGTTCTCCAGCCCGCAAATGTGTGTATTAGGGGAACGTATACATAAAAATGCATAGACAAAAATGCATCGCATCAGGGGAAATTACTTGCAAAGAAATATTCAGTAAAATGCTGCCACGTTGTCACAATGTTTTATTTTTTAAAAATAAAAACTGATGAGGAAATGTGACAAACTGAATTTGATGGTTGGAAAAATAAACACCAAGGGAAACAAAAACTGACATATTCATTTGTCTCTACATATAAACCCCTTTCATGCCTTTGAACACAATTATACTCAGTGTGGGGAGAGGTAGCAGGATCATGCCCATCCCCACCTTTGATCAGAATACAGATCTCTACACATTATACACTGTGAGGGGTGAGGAGCCATGAACCAGAGGGGGATCATGCCTGCTCACCCCACCCATTCAATATGCATGTGACTAAAAGTGTTAAAATGGGTATAAGATTGGGAGATTTTCCTGCAAAGAAATTTAAAATACAGAGGTACCTCGGGTTAAGAACTTAATTCATTCCCGAGGTCTGTTCTTAACCTGAAACTGTTCTTAACCTTAAGTACCACTTTAGCTAATGGGGCCTCCTGCTGCTGCCGCATGATTTCTGTTCTCATCCTGAAGCAAAGTTCTTAACCCGAGGTAATATTTTTGGGTTAGTGGAGTCTGTAACCTGAAGCGTATGTAACCTGAAGCATCTGTAACCCGAGGTACCACTGTAAAGGGCAAACAAACTATGCTAGTGTACACATAGTACAAAATCACATTAGAATAATATCCATAAGGATTCCGCAGCTACAAGTTTATCTGATACTCTTTTTATTGCTTATCGCTGAAATCGGAGCTGTCAGTTTACTCTTTTTGTGGTTACCCTGTATAATTCTCCGTATCTGTCAAACGTGTTTATTAAAACCCTGAACAGAAAATATCTTGATTTCCTTCTTGTGAAGGATTAATCTGCAATAAAGGAGTCCTGGCGGATTCAGCAGAGACATCACTCTCCTGAGTCAATACAGTCTTGGAAGGCTTCATCCTGTGCTGGAGCATTTGATTGAAACTCAAATGATGTAGTTTGTCTTTAGGTTAATCAGGATGCCAAGGAGATAAATGGAAACTCTCAGCCTTTCTTTGGCTAAGCATGTGGTGAGTCTAAAGTATTTTAAGTGTGGTGCCAAGGGCTGCCCTTCGCAAAGAGGTTACCATGGCAACAGGCAGCTGGTCTCTGGAAAGTGCCTTTGCTGTGCCAGGGGGGCAGCCAGCAGGGGCACTGGCCCTATTGGGGTTGTGTTTGGGATTCCCTTCATTGTTTTGCCGGCATAAATATCCTCAATAGGATTAGCATCCCGAAGAGGCTAAAGACTGTGGGAAAACTTTTTTCTTTTTTCTTTTTTTTAGTGGGCCATATTTATCTCCCTTGCTCTTGTATCTTAGCACTCTCAGTTTCTGAACAATTGGGTGGAAAAAAAGTAAGAGGAAGTATATTTTGATGGCTCTCTCTTTGTGTGTGTGTGTGCGCGCGCGTATTATAAATTCATGAATCTGCATAATAGTCCGTCCTAGACGACACTTTTCTTCCATTCACAATGTAGGTGGGGGTGTGGAGGCCACAAGCAGAGAGGGGGAGGAAGGCAAGAACTAAAGGAGAAGGCCTGGGAGGAAAACTAAGACCTCATTAAGAGATTTTCCTGACAACTGATAACGTAACAAGGATATTTTCTTGCCTGTTTGCACAAATGCCAGAGAAATGTGTTTGCACTCAAGGCCAGCTCCTTGAAGGAAACTGTCCTGTCCCGTTTTCTCTCTCTTAATTGCTTAGATTCTTGCATATTTCATCCCATTCTGAGAGTCTATATTGTGTGTGTGGTTTCTGGCCACCTGCACCCAAAATTTGGTTTGGTTTGTAAACATACATGCCTGGAATCCGTACTGCACAGAGTACCATTAGGTGCTTTACTCAAGCTGCAGATGTTTGGAAACTGCATGCAGTGAAGAAGGGTGGTCTGTAACTTAGAAGAGGGCAAATTCTTGGCAAGGAGGCAAGCACAATATTTAGTGTTCCAAATGGGAACACCTCAAACTCTCCCTCAGCACCTGCAGCAATCACTGGTGTATCCCTCAGGTGTTCTATGTAGGAAGGTAAATGCAATGTCCCTGTATCTCTCCAGCTCACAGATTTGAGGCCTGAAAGGTAGACTGCCCAACGTTTTATAGCATTGTTGAACTACTGTTATGTGTGTTGATTTTATAAGTGGTCAATAATTTGGTGGGATTTTTTTAAAAAGTTTTTGTCATGATGTCTCCTACTATGTTGGAAATCGCTCTATGATTGTAATGAAGAGACGTCTAAAAGTTGCACTGATAAACAATCAGCAGAGTTGTATAACTTTGCAGTTTAAACATTTTTATTTCAGACATACAGTGATCCTGAATTCAGACTATTTTCCACCTTAAACAGGAGATCATAGCTGTTAGGACTGACTTTGCTAATTATCTTCCTAGCAGTCTTGAGCACATTGTATGCTGTTTTAAATACCACTTAAGTTCCTTGTCCCTATCTGGAAAGAAACCAAGCTTGACAAATGTGAAAATATATTATATATCTCTAACAGAACCAGGAAAAATAGAACATTACTTATTTCTTTATATAGGGTTGCCTGCTTTATTACAAGTGCAAGCACATGATTGATAACTTGCTGGTTCTTTTCGTGACTGATGCATTCATTGTATATGATATATAGAAACTGAAAGGGACTAGGATTGGTATTTGTAATTCAGAGTATATGCACGTAGAGCATTAAGCAAGCAGACTATTTCACCTTGCACTGATTTTATCATTAATACAGTCCCTAAAATCACAGGATGTGTGTGTCAGATCATTAAAGTACTTGGCCAGTCCAAAACCCGTTGAAGTGGATACTTCTTGCAGAGTTTACTGAGCCAAGTTAATGGGGATTAGGGGGAAGATGAAAAGTTTACATTTGAAGAAACAAAACAAAAAACAATTTCATTGCCTATGTATGATACCCAACCTCGGCCACATTTCTTTTGGAAATTAAATTTTCAAGATGGAAAGGGGAAAGGGGTAGAATTATCTTTAAACCATTACATTTCAAATGCACTCTCAAGTGTTCAAAGATGACAGTAGTTGTAAGTGTTTCTTGGCTGCTTATAGCCCCTCTATTTTATTTTTTTAACGATGAAATACAGGTAAGATGGAATATGCAATGCATGTATCACACACAAACTTCATCCTCCAGCCAATTAAAGAGATGTGATATTAGAAAAGTGTGTTGCAATCATGACAGACAACTGAATGATATTCAGTAGCCAGGAACACCAGCTACCAATTATTGCACAAGCAAACTAATATTTTACCCATCACCCTACTTAACAATTTTTTCCTCTGAAGTTATTTCAATGACATCACTGCTTAATCTCCAAGTGACAAGTCTGTTGCTTTATGCTCTGAAGACTGTCTAAAATTTTCCTCTAAAACACTGCCAAGTAAGTATTCATAATTTTTCCAAAAAGCACATCTTGGAGCTTTTCATTACGAGAAGATTAATACACTGGTTAGGCAGGGAAAACAGTAGTATTGCTCTGCCTAAAATGCATCACAGGTATCACACACATTTAAAAATATTATCAAATTGGAGAAGTCAGTATTTTGAAATAGTCCCATTTCGTCCTCCATCTTCCCATTCTCACCAATGTCAGCAGATAACAATTTCTGTGATTCTTTTTAAAGTGAATTATTATTTGTTTTTAGTCATTGCATTTGCTGCAAAAGGGACCTACCACAACATTTTGGAGTGTATTCTTACCCATTAACAGTCTGTATTAAAATATAATACAGGGAACACAGGGTAACTCTGGGGGGATGCAGGGGGACGCATACCCCTAAACATTTTGTGAATCTAAGTTTTACCTCATTCAGAGGCAGTATTTCAATATGAAAAGGAAAATGAGATTACCCCAAAACATTTTTTTAAAGAAAAAAAAGCACTGGTTTTAGTAGTCAAGAATCTGGATGGCATCAAGCTGCTCAAAACCTCTTTTGGAACAATAATAGAAAGGTGAGGAATACATCCAAAAAAGAATTACAAAATCGGTTTCTTTCAAATTGCAGCATTTCACAAGCGCAAAAATGCTTGTAATAAATTTTGTTTTGAAGCGAGTCTAGAGCACAGAAAAACATCAGGAGACAGCTCTTTAGTAAAGGCTGTTTAAGCAGCTGGAAGAAATGTCATTTGTCAGAGAATTACGATAATCTAGTCTAGACAAGACCAGCGCCTAAAACGCACGTCCCAGTTCCTTGGCAAGTTAACTTTCGTTGGCGCTTGGAAATATTGCTCAGATAGGTGTAGGTGTTCCTAGTCCAGTTTTTGTCTTCTGGGTAAAGAAAAGTTATACTTCAAAATGATAATCAACCAAGACAGGAATGACAAACTTCTCAGGGTCTGAAGCCCATGTGTTAATTTTGTACTAATTTAAAGTTCTGTTTCCTCAGTACTTTAATAATGGGGGCAAGGTGGGGGGGGGGGAGGCAAACAGTAGTTCAAACTTGGATTGGAGACAAGCAGCTGCTAAGCAGAGACATCACCTCATTAGGCTCTGCATGAACAGGCAGGCTGAGAAAAGGGATCATCTCCATAAACAGCACCATCAAAGTCAGTTAAATTACCTTTTGCCTCTTTTCCCCCTTCAGTACTTAAAAAATATGAAATCATTCTCCCTGACAGGGTCAATGGAAGAGTCTCTAGAAGAGCTTTAAGGTTCCACATTTATCATCTAGTGTTGTCAGACATCACGGGGTCTACACAGTGTAAAGGACAGCCGCAGCTTAGCTATGTGGAGGACTCTCTGGAAAACATGTGCTTGTCTTGGCTGTGTTTCATCTACAGTAAGGCATCCGTCAATGGCATGTCCAGGTTTCTACCATACTTTTATCTTTTTTAAAAATAAAAAATTGCCTGTCTTATGAGAAGATTGCTCTAGATGAAAGCAACACTGCAGCAACTAATTTGATGGTTGGCACCATGGAAACCGTGGCTGCAGAAGAAGTCCATGGATGGACAAGTCTGTTTTCCAGTTAGAAGGATTAAGTAGATTTGTATAGTATGAACTGAAAAGCTGAATTGGTGCCACTAGTTAGTAATATAGACGTTCAAAAATATTTTTAAAATACGCTTTGAATAAATCAGTTCAGTTGGCGGCTTTGTGAACAAGTTCTTTATACCTCCTGATTATAGGAATGTTTAGTTATATACAGGTAATCCTATTCATGAACCGTTCTTTGACTATCACCTTATTCCAACATTAATCAATTAAAATAAATGCATTTTAATTAACTGGGTAAAAGCGAATCTTTTAGCTATGCCAGCTTTCTACCAGGTTTGGTCTGTTGCTGTTGGATTTCAGAATCCAAGATACATCTCTATCATGCACTGCTGTAGATACAATAAAATTAGATTTAATTGTCCCTGGTTAGACATTGCGGCTGAATTGTTAGAAGTGGTGGGCTATAAAAAAATGCACTTACAAGCCTTTGAGATTGCAATGATCACCCTTTAATGGGGCTACTTCATAAAATCAGTGTTTGCCCTCACCTTCCCTTCCGGTTGTTTTCCCTATCAGACTTTCTCTACCAGTCCCGCTTTTCATTATGAAGCTTAGCACTTCCACCATCTGGGAGCAGTGCACTGAGCATATGGGCTTATAATTTATTAATATTGAGAGAGAGTGAGGAGTAGGTTATACAATGTTCAATTCCCCATAGGTTGGCTTGATTTCCTTGATGCGTTAGCAGAATGTTTTCCAGGGGGTTAGCGTTTCCTGTTGTAAAAGCTTGATTCACAGTTGTGTCGTAGCACCAATTCTCTTGGTATTGTTAACAGGATATTTTTAGTTTTAAAATGAATCCCCCACCGCTTGACACTGCTTTCCTGAGTGACCCGATTTTTGAACTGACTACAAGCTTATGTTTGCTGCCTGACCAAAGCTTCTATAAGTCAGGGCTGTGTTGTTGAATTTGGCTTCCTTTTCATTGCCTTTCCATTAGGCTAAATTTCCTCCTTTAAGCCTATGCAGCATTCTACTTTGACACATCTGTCTTCAGTTTCTGAATCATGTGCAACATTTGTCAAGGGCTGATTCACCTGGCCATTTTTTATTTTTTTGGGTGGTGTTACGGAAGTACTTCCTTTGGGTGACTTGTATTGGAAAGCCCAGGTTGAAAGCAGAGGTGATAAATCATCAGAGTGTCCCAAGAACTTGCATCCGAATTTAGCACATCACAAAATTAATTGCAGATATTGTTATCTGCAGTGCTGTACAGTGGACTACTAGTGTAATACTCTTTTTCATCAGCACCACTTCCATATTCAAATCACACTGCTTGATTGCAAAGCACATCAGCTAAATGAATGTGTGAACTGGTACACAGGCACACTTTATGGTATGGCCATCACACAAACAAGTGTCACTAAGGGCTGAAACAGGCATGGCTTGGGAGGGTTCTGACTGTCACCATGGGGCCATAAATTTTTGCCATTTTCCCTGACCTAATGCATACCCCCACATTGTTAACCCCGTCTCACAAAAAATATAGGCACCTGAGTAAGTTATATTCAGAGTAAACCCAATTAAATAAATGGGCTTAATACTTGAGTCCATTAATTTAATTGGGTCTATCTGGTCAGGGATCCCTTTACCTTTACCAATTTGAGGGTGACTTAATAATATGCAAATATTGATACAGGCACTTGTTACCCACCCACCCTGAAACTTTAGGAGCCCCCCAAGTGAAAATAAATTGTGAGTGTTATCACAGATTGTCAGCATCATACCTATTTTGTATACATGGCAAGTGCCCTGGAAGAAAATGGGACTTCTTTTTTTTCTCTTGCGAGATCATGGCAGCCATTTTGGATGCCACACTCTAACACTACGCTCTTGCTCCAAAGAAAGCATTGGGGGGGGGCTGTGGTCTCAACCTGAAAAAAGCACTTTTTTCATGGTGAGAGCAAAGCAAGGCTCACTGAACTTGCCCAGAAGACACGTGTCAGGGAACTGCCATCAGCACAGAGGTGAGAGGTGGAAGGGCAGCTGGATTACAGGGAGCCTCCAAGGATCGTGGGAAGCAGCACTTCCTCAGCTAAGGAGGGAGGAGGGAAGCCCCGCCTCTAGTGGGGAAGAGATGCAGGGCTCAGAGGATGCAAGAAAGAGCCAAGACACCATGCATGAGCAAAGCGCGGGGGGGGGGGAGGTCTCCCTTTACACAAGCCCTCTCTGCGCAGTAGGTTTTCGTGCAGAGAGGGGAGGCGTCAGATGGGGGTCAAGAGACTACTCTGCTGGGGAAAGTTTAACGACCGTCCACTCTCAGATTCTGCTAGTGACTGAGCAAGACATGGAATTGAGGCGTTCTGCACTGAAAAGGTTTTTGCACCAGTAATAAAGCCTTTGAAAAGACCAGTGGGGATCTTGCCTGTTCGCTCTCGAGCAACCACGCCGATAGGCTTAACAACATGCATCCTGGTTTGGGGTCTGAAAAAGTTGGGCGGTATGATTTGAGCCCTTATTCTGTCCATAACCCACAACATAACCACTAGAAAGGCAGAATATAACTGTATGAAAACAAATAAATAGTGTGAGCTTGTTGCATGCATTGAGAACTCACAGGCATGTCAATGATGAGGCTCAAAACAGGTCATCTTTGATCATGGAAGTGGTTGTAGCTATGGGGAAGAGCCACAGCTAAGTGGCAGAGCATCTGACATGCACGTAGAATGTCCTGCAGTACCTCCAGGGAGGGCTGGGAATGTTCCCTGCCTGAAACCCTGGAGAGGTTCTGCCAGTCAGTGTAGACAATACTAAATCACATGGACCAATGGTTGGTTCAGTGTAAGATAGCTTCTTATGTCCTTAAGTTTACACAAAAGTTTCTCCAAACATTCCATATGTAGTTAAGTAAATAAGCATGTGGAAAAAACAAGTTGATTTACATGTTCTGTGGCAGCAAACCCTAGGCTTGCCATACATCAGGAAAATTCCTGGCATGTCCTGGTTTTTGGGTGTAAAAATGGTGTCGGGGGGAATTTGGCCAAACTGACAAAATGTCAGCAGAAACCCGGGTGTATGGCAGTGCACTGGAAAAATCACTATTTTGGGGGGAGGTTTCCCCAAAAAACTTCGGGGGTGTCAGGAATTTTACTTTTTGAAATATGGCAACCCTAGCAAATCCTGAAAATTTAATGTGTGAACCAGCCCAGAAAAGTTCCAGAGCAAGGCAAGGCTTGTAAAATAGAAATGGCCTAATCTGAAATAATGAAAACACTGAGCATTTCTAGTGGTTTCGTTTCATGGCTGGTCTTAATGTCAGATTTGTGTTGCTTCGCGCGCCCCGCGCCCCCCAGTTACAGCCAAGGCTCTTTTGACTCTTAAGATAGTGCCTTTTATAACAGTTTTGCTCAAGTATTGTAAGGAAAAGGCATGTGTTCAGATCTGATCAAAACAGCCAGGAATAGTAGGCCTCCTTCAAGAAAGGGGGCCTTGTTCGGAGCTGTGGTGAGGTGAGTTAAAATTAAATTGACCTACAGTCAGCTTTTCCCAGGGGGCTATTTATTTTTTAAATCTAAAATAGAAAGCGTGCATATGGCATACACTGTAAATCTGAGCAAGCCAGGATCTCCATTTCAACTAAAGCTCTCTTTGTGCTCGCGTACTACTCAGTGCCCTCAAGGAAAAGTGTGGCAGGGAGCCGGCTTCCCTTTCTGACACATGGAATGTGTAACGTTTTCAACTTGTTTGGGCGGGAAGTGGCCTGGGGTATATCTTTCTTTCTTTTTTGCGCAGGGGGGTGGGGGGAGGGTTCAAGCAAAGGAATTACAGTCTGAGCTGGACTGCTGACAGAACTAGGAATGGGATTTGGGGGCAGCTTTATTATAAATTGATTGCCTATAGATTCAGCTGCCCCTGCGATTGTGTGTGTGTGTGTATCACCTGATTTCCTATTCTTTAAAGATAATTTTACAACCTGTTGGGTGTGAGTGTGTATCTCAGCCATTTAAAAACCTACTGAATACTTGTAAACTGAGTTTGAAAGTACTTTCTCTTAACCACTGTTGTTTCCTTTAATTTCCTTCCGAAGGGCCCTATCCTTTAAGCACTGCTGCTGCACAATGCCCATTAATGCCGGTAGGATTTCCATTTGAGTTCTCACACAGGCCCCATTTTAATTAATGGCGGCTGCACCTCAGCAGAGCTTGGTTGGTTGCCAAAGTAAAGGCTCCTGGACCAAGCACAACACAAATAAACCAAACATTCAGCAGAGCTTGCAGTCCAAGGGATTTTACAGGGTGCAAATGTTTCTTTTCCAAAATCTGAAATTTGCATTTTAAAAAACCCTTGAGCCTGATCCCACAAATGAAGATGTTGAGAATCGAGAGAACACAAGATAAGACATGATGAGGCACGCTGCAGAGCAACTCCCATTTGTTTATTCAGGTCCATCTCTGACTTGGTTGTAATTCGTTGGTTCATTCCTTGGAGTATTCTGCTGGGATTAGATGAGTTTTGGAAAGGGTTTTGTGTCCTTTTTTCAATAGATTTCCCAGAAAGATATATCAATAAAGACTGTGTGCACGAATCCACAATAAAATGAGTGTAAATAAAACCAATGTGGATGGAAGAAAAATAAATATATACACATTTCGACATCTGTCGAAGCGCCTGACTTTCCACATTTACTCTCCTTATTTGCTGCAGCCCTTTTGAATATCTTGTTTGTTCTCTGTAGCCATTAAGCGGGCTCATTATGGATAACCAAAATAATACCTGACAGCTGCTAATGTTTTCAAGTGGCAAGGAAATAGTATGCTTCCACCACCATCACCTCGCCCCCAAGAGCATTTGGCCATGTTTTGCCTGCTGTCTAGAGGTGTTTTCACACATCCATGCAAAAGCATTGTAGTAACCTGAGTTCAGCCAAGCCAACCAGAGATAAATTCCTACATAATTGCTGTGTGGTTGTATAAACACCGCACTTCCCCCGGACACCAGGGAATTGTAATACAAAGGACTCCGGCTGACTTTCTGTAGCTGCTCAAGGCTGTTCTACGCACTTGAACATTCCTACATGGAAGCAACAAACTGAATACACTGTGGAAAATCCATGCATTAATTGTCACATGTGACAGGTTCACGTGAGTTTCATGCTCAGATATGTCTTCCAGCAGCCTTTCCCAAGCTGGTGCCCTCGAGATATCTTGGGCTATAACTCCCATCAGCCCCAACCAACAAAGCCAGTGGACAGGGATGATGGGAGTTGTAGACTAGCAGCAACTGGCAACAGTGGCCTAGCATAGGGAGAGCTAAGGGGGCTGTAGCCCCCTGTACATTTTGAGGGGGTGCAAGCCAGGTACCCCCTCGCGGGGATCCCCACCCTGCCTGCCACTGAGGGTCTTGCTACCGCATCCTGTCCACCTCACTGAATAGCAGTGTTAGGTAGATGCACCTGCCAAGAAGAGAAGACTCCCTGGAAAAGACCCTGATTTTGGAAAAGATGAAGGCATAAGGAGAAGGGGACTTATGTATTTAAGTCAATCGGACTTGACCATATCACACAGCGGTTTGTGATTGTTTGAACAATCCCCAAATTGCAACTTCCTACATCCCCACGAAAGCGCTTGGAAAACACGATGAACAATTGGAATGACTGACTCTTTATTAAGTCGATGCAGTTGCTTCCAGAACATATGTGGACAGGGAGAAGTTTTATTAGGTTTGTAGAAATTAACTATTCTATGTTTTACTATGAAAACACCCCAAAAAGAACAAACCACAGGGGCCCAGGGATTTCTGTCATGGAGGTACATCCTTTTCGTTGGCCACAGGACTAGGAAAAGCCAAAAACAGAAAACCTTTCTACTTCTCTTTGTAAGCCTCTTACATCTTTATTGCCAGTAAAAATAAGATGAGGAAACAGCTCTAGTGGTAGACCTCCCTTGAAAAAAACCCCTCTTCTTATTAAGCTGAAAGCAGAAATTCTTCTTACTCCATTTTAGTATGCAGAAGATACCCTGTTGCTCCTGATTATACTTTTCCTGCATAGCATTTTCAGCGGGGCTTCATGATTTTGAATTATTTCATACAAGTGGTTTTCCCGCCCTCCTCCACCCCTGTGAGATATGGTGGAGTGGCTGGAAAATACATATTTTTGTTGGAAATACTATTTTCTACTTTAGGGAAAAAAAAGTTTCACTGAGGAGTGGAATATTTTCGTAGGCTTATTTTACTGCATGTTATATATTATTTGTCTTAGCTAAACTTGATCTCCAGATTCTTCACAAACACACTAAATCGGTGTGTGTGCTCCAGTGTGAGATTCTGCTTTCTTTCACACAAGTGTGCTTACATATAATTGGGGAATGCCCTGGAATGCTCAAACACTTCACAAGGGGCCCTCTCACTGGGACCCAGAGATGAAAGTTGGCCTTTTCATTAAGCTAAACCTCTGCCCACTTCACCCCTGTTATAACCCAGCATCCTCGAGATGGCTGTTTGGCATATCACACTGCCCCCGAGATGTGAAGATAGCTTAATAATAGAATTTCCTGCAGAGCTGGGCTTACATACCCTGAAATCCTAGAGCGAGTCAAGGAAATCTGCATTAGAATACATTGTTTGGAACAGGTTTGTGCACTGAGGGGGTATACAAAATGTAACGGAAACTAAAAGTGTCAGGCATCTAATCCAATGTGGAGTCTGTTTAATCTCTTTCAAAAGACATCTTAAGAACTCCCAGTGTCTTCATTGCCTGATTCTTTGTGATGGATTAGTAAAGTATATGAGAATAGCACAGAGCCAGGATGTGACAGCTGAATCAAACTTTTTGGTTTTCCTGCAATGCACTTCATCAGTTTAGCTAGAGTTAGAGGTGATGAACTCTAACTTTGTCCTAACGGCAGGCATGAGGGACTGCAACAGAGTACATCTCTTCTAGGTACTTTTTAAATGCTGGCTAATATGGGTAAATTTGAAGGAGGTCATTGAAGCTTCTCCTTGCTTAGGCATGTCAACAGGTTAAAAAAAAAGTGATAACTAAATGCTGAGCCTCATTTCTGGCATATGCCATCCAAAATGGGAATATTGTATAACTATGTAAAAGCAGGTATTGTTATAACAGAACAAAGAAAAATAACAAGAGATTAAATATCCATGATACAGTATAACTAATTTTCAGCTAAAATTTCTGTTCAGTTTAGGGGGGTTAGAGAGGGATCTTGATTATCCATTCGCAAAATGAGCAAGTGCTTTGTAGAAAGCATAATATGCAACTGCAGAATGTGTTAAAGCAACAACACAACACACCTTTTGATTTAAGAGAAGAATTAATTCACCTACAAATTCCTTCAGAAATGGGACTTTGCAAGAAGCAAACCTGCACTGTCTCACATATTTCTGCCTTACAACCTAGCTTCTTGCATCTCCACTTAGGAATAGCAGCAATAGAGACAGGCACTGTTCTTGATTGAAATCTCATCCTCCTTTTTATTAAACATTTACAGGGAACCAAATTATCAGCTGTGATCAATGCATATGGCAGGTAGATGCCCACTCTTTGTTGACTTGACTGTGCCTAAGGAAATGTCCTGGCTGCCCATGCTGCAAGTGTCCCCTGAGTGCCCTGTTCATGCACAATCCTAAAATAGGGTGCGCCTTAGGACTGGCATGTGACTAGGCTAAGAACAGGTCCCTCCCCTAGCATGTCCTCAAAGTCTCCTGGGTAGTCTCTGCCTCCCCTCACTGAGGTACAGGCAACTCTCAGCATGCGGGGGTTACGTTCCAAGTTACAACATACAGAGTGCAACAGGCTGAATGGTAATGTTTGTAACAAATTTCTTTACTGGTTACTTCATAACATACAAATCAAGTCTAGGATGTGCACCATATACAATCCTTAAGCAAGGTATATGACCTATTTAATTAAATCCACTGCAGATATATTTCTTCCTTTCTTAATACATTCTTGTTTGAGTTCATATACAGTGGTACCTCAGGTTACATACGCTTCAGGTTACAGACTCCGCTAACCCAAAAATAGTGCTTCAGGTTAAGAACTTTGCTTCAGGATGAGAACAGAAATCGGGCTCCGGTGTCACAGCAGCAGCAGGAGGCCCCA
This sequence comes from Podarcis melisellensis, assembly GCF_964234715.1. Taxonomy (NCBI): domain Eukaryota; kingdom Metazoa; phylum Chordata; class Lepidosauria; order Squamata; family Lacertidae; genus Podarcis; species Podarcis melisellensis. The sequence goes on along the minus strand of NC_138537.1, from coordinate 54,034,433 downwards.
TTAGCTAAAGTGGTGCTTCAGGTTAAGAACAGTTTCAGGTTAAGTACGGACCTCTGGAATGAATTAAGTACTTAACCTGAGGTACCACTGCATATAATATAAATATAAACACTTGATAATACAATGATTAATATTTGACATGTAGATATTACAAATATAAATCTGTTATATCATGACTAAAAAATAGAGTTCATACATTATTAAGCATTATCAAGCATTAGAAGATACAGAGGTACATACCATCGAAGTGTGTAACAGATTACGTAAGCAATGATTCTTGGACAATTCTCAGTAGTAATGGCCAATGACTCTTAATACACCATTAATAAGCAAAACCATGTGACAGGTGTAGATAATTAACCTAAATGCAATCTTAAAGGAATATGACCACAATGGTATGTCCTAGGCCAGTGTTTCCCAACCTTGGGCCTCCAGATGTTTTTGGCCTACAACTCCCATCATCCCTAGCTAGCAAGACCAGTGGTCAGGGATGATGGGAATTGTAGTTCAAAAACAGCTGGAGGCACAAGGTTGGGAAACACTGTCCTAGGCAATAGTATATATTTCACATAGCTTGTATGGGATATGTCTCATTTGTTTTGCATTTGTTTTGACCCTGGGGTTACGTTCCAAGGCACGGCACACATGCCCCCACCCTGCTCAGCCCCCGCCCTGCCCCCTTGTGGTGCTGGAAATGGTGCATGTGTTAGCGGTCTCAAGCATGCTAATTGCATGCAAGAGGGGAGGTGCCTATACTGATGATAGCATCTCCCTACTCTGGGGAAGACCTGTGCTGTCCCTGTACTGAGATCATTATTATCATCATGAGGATAGATGCACAACTTCACCAACTAGGGGCCTCACTCCCGCTCACTGCTCCCCCTGCCAGGTTGTGATTGCTATAAGCACTTCAGTCCCTGAGCCATTTGCATGTCCTATTTGGTAAGCAAATTCAAATTAAGAAAACTTGCCTGATTTTCCTCTTCTCCTCCCAACCACCCAGGTTTGTCTGAAGCCCTGTTAATTCCTGCTTTGCATGCAAAACTTCATTAGGAAAGTTAACGCGTTAAGGCTAAACTTGTTAAAGGAACTTTCAAGAAACAGTTTTCCTGTATCGCTATAAAAAAACAATACAGGTTTGCAGGAATTGTGACAAATATATATATTTTTTCTAGCAGTTCACCCCCCTTCCCCCTTTTTTTTGAACCACCTCCTCTTTTACAGCCCATTCTGCCCTCTGTGTTTTACTCCCATTAACTTTTATTTGTTTCTGTCCCTGTAATGTTTTTTCATATGGGAGTCATTCTGTGAACTCGTGAAAATCCATAAAGAGAGTGAAAAAAGATACCCGCTTAGGAATGTGAGCGGATGGTGGGAGAAATGCAGAATCTCCTTCGAACCAGTCTTCCATTCCTTGCCTTGGCCATCATGTGAAGGGATAATGCTGGAACATCATGTACTTGTTAACCAAACACTGAAATATGTCCATAAATACCCGTACAGAAGTTTTATTTTTTAAACCACAACACTGGTTATAAAACTAGCATTGTCTCCTTCCTTGTTGGCATAAAAAACATCACTAGTGCCAATTCTGACTTAGCTGCTTTCGAGCGAGGCTACTTTTGCACTTAAAAAACAAAAAACTTATTTCTAGAAAAAACAGCATTTCAGCCCTCTCCTGTATTAGAACCAAATGCTTTTCTTTTTCTTCATTCGGAATATGTGTGGATTTACACTATCCTTGCCTTTCTGCACTCAATTTCCAATGCTTTTATTTAGTGATAATTTTTAATGATTTCCTTAGAGCACTTCTTCTCTTTCTCCCCTCAAACTAAGACAAAGGATTTGTTTTGCAGCTATGCAAGAGGTGACAGTGTTGCGTGAATAAATATTTTCTTGAATCCATTGGATCAGTTCAGTGCTCTTTTAATTTACTGCTGTTGTTAGCAAAAAATAGCAGGATACGTTTAGTGTACATTTAGAAAAGTGTTATAGGTTGATATACAACAATGGACTTCTCCAATACTGTGGTTTATTGTATACAGTGGTACCTCGGGTTACATACACTTCAGGTTACATACGCTTCAGGTTGCAGACTCCGCTAACCCGGAGTAGTACCTTGGGTTAAGAACTTTGCTTCAGGATGAGAACAGAAATTGGCAGCAGGAGGCCCCATTAGCTAAAGTGGTGCTTCAGGTTAAGAACAGTTTCAGATTAAGAACGGACCTCCGGAATGAATTAAGTACTTAACCCGAGGTACCGCTGTATTTTATGATATTGGGTAAAGGTCAATGATGCTCTTCTTTCTGATTGCTATTACATTGTAACCTGAAAGGGAATAAGTAAACTGAGAGCAAAACAATGCATTCTTGCCACTTTCCGCAGCCGTGCAGAGCTGCTTTAGTTACCCAAAGCTAGATAAGCACAGAGGTGTGTGGGAGTTCAGTCAATTAACACCTGATTAGTTGCTTTTTGTTTAGGAAAACAAAGCTGATCTCAGCAGGGGTTCCCTTTAAGCTTTAAAAATCCACCTGTCAGAACAGGAGCGAGAGAAATATCTTTTTGTTTGGCACATCAAGAAACAATGCAATTGACCAGAGTTGTAAAATATATCGGCTTTAACAACTAAACAGGCAACTAGCTGTAGCTGTCAGCCAAATAAGCAGTTTAACCTATTGGTTGGTCTCATTTAGAGATAGTATCCCAGCCCTTTTTAACCAAGGATGATTGACTATTTGATCTTGGCTCATCAGATTCACAACTTGTAAATCTTTTGTGTACGGGGAGGGGGGATGCTCTTCCAGAATACTACAGTCATTTTAGCACAGGGATAAGCAACCCATAGGGACACAGGTGGCGCTGTTGGTTAAACCACAGAGCCTAGGACTTGCTGATCAGAAGGTTGGTAGTTCGAATCCCCGCGATGGGGTGAGCTCCTGTTGCTCTGTCCCTGCTCCAGTCAAACTAGCAGTTCGAAAGCACGTCAAAGGGCAAGTAGATAAATAGGTACCGCTCTGGCGGGAAGGTAAACGGCGTTTCCGTGCGCTGCTCTGGTTCGCCAGAAGTGGCTTAGTCATGCTGGCCACATGACCCATAAGCTGTACGCCGGCTCCCTTGGCCAATAAAGCGAGATGAGTGCCGCCACCCCAGAGTCGGTCACGACTGGACCTAATGGTCAGGGGTCCCTTTACCTTTATCTTTAAGGAACCCATAGCCTTCTATGTGTTTGGGGTTTTTTTTTAATTCCCAAAACCTCCAACCAGCACGGCCAGTTGTCAGGGATGGTGAGAGCTGCCATCCAGCAACATCTGAAGGACCACAGACTCCCTATCCCTGGTTAAGCTTTTATTGGGATATGGCATGGTGAGGGTGTGGGGGTTACAGTTTGAATGACAACAGCTGAAGTTGAAAAATAGAACCAAACTGGAAAAAGGAGCATATCTCTTTAGCAGCTTCTTTCTGCATGATGCCTCCATTATATAAAGGCCCACCCCTAAGGATTGCATTTTCAGCCAAAATTTTTAAAAATACTAATTTTAATGTGGGTATTATAAAATGTTCAACCTTTTCATTAAACTTCATATTAGTTTGGAAATAACTTTATTTCTCCAAATTGCCTGGAGCTTATATAAAACTGGAAGCAGAGCAACTTAATTATGCAGGGATCTAGTGAAATGGATTATATGGCAAAAACACAGCAAATTCATCTAGGCCACATATGGGATGGATGGCAATTGGATAAAGACTTCTACTATGGGAACTTTCTCTGCTGGGTGGGGTAGAAATAATAATAATAATACCATCTCATCTTTTGAGGCATGTTCATGTGTGGCTTAACCGCAGGCCTACCAGTGATCATGGGATAAATGTTCTGTGAAAGTGTGATGCAGTATCCAGTCAAGAGGGCACCTCAACAAGAGTGTACACATGACCTTGGACAGCTCCAGGGGGTGCCCTGCTAAGGCAACTGCAAAGAGTATTCATCTTATTTTGTTGTCATTGGCTTCTATGAGGCTGGGGAGTCAATGGTACTCCTCTTGAGTCAGAAGATGGTGGCAGGGTTGTGTCCTCCAGCCGAAAGAGCCCTGAATGAGATACTGGAGGTTCTCTGAGGAAGTAGCCTGAACCTTGTCCTTACCAGGTTCCTCTGCTGCCAACTGCAAGGCTACCTCTGTCCCATAACACTCTTTCTTACTGAAGACGAGGTGGAGCACCCAGGTCTCTGGGGAAAGGCTGAACAAGAGGAATAACCACACCCCTCTCAGGACCAGCAGCCATGGCTTGCTCCTTCATTGTTTTTGGTCATATAGTTTCTTTAAGAAGCTGGAGATTCCTGGTCCAAGGTCTTTGCCTTCAGGAAGATTGGTGTCATCTTTGCTGCATCATAGAAGATAACTTAAAGGTGCTGCTTTGTCAATTTTGTTTTTGTAAGCAAGGACAAGGCATTTAGAGAGGACCATTGGAAGCTATTAATCCAAACAGAACTTGTTCTGGAATAATATTACCGTAGTCTACTGTCCAAAGATAAACTGGAGCAAGTTTATCCCAAAAAATATCAAGCCAGGATTCGTGTGTGTGTGTGAGAGAGAGAGAGGACACACATTGACACAACTAGAAAGAGAATGAAATCAGAGCCAAGACAAATCTGAACAAACGCTTAGTGTATACAAGGAATGTAACAAACATATTAGAAAATTCATAGGCTGTAGTGGTTGTAACCCAGCAATTGTTGACATGGACAGCAACCTGGTCTTTGACTTGCATTAGGACTGAATGAAGAATTTTGCCCTGTATAAAATGATTTGTGATTATCATTGGGGAAACACATATGAGCCTTTTCATGAGTTGGATCATCAGCAAATCTTTGCTAATATTCACCAGCTGAGTCAGCAGGAATTGTTCTTTTCTAATGAAGTTACAAACAGGTAACCATGAATGGTGAAAGATTACCTGCCCTTGCAAATCTGGTCTAAGAACTTTTGATGGGATTGCAGGTTAATTTAGGAGAATGAAGGTGGGAAGGAACACTAGTTTCTGGTAGGTTGCAGCAATGGGTGATGTGTTCATATTCTGCTTGAACCAATAATTACAGTTTAAATCCAGTCAGCTTCTCTCATAGCACCACTTTTTAAAAAGGCATTTTAAGATCATGGCAGAAAATAGCTGAATTAACCAAGGTGGCTTCTAATGTGGATGATCACATGCTCTTGTGTTTGTCTGAGCTTTGATAAAACAATGGTCCTTTTGTGGAGTCAGGCTGATTCAAGGATTCTTTAGTCCCCCCCCCCCATGTTCTTGTGAAAAAATACTTAGGCTTGGCAAATACAGTCAGGCTCAGTTAAGGGTGCTATATGGAACTCTTCAAATGCTTTGATTATGAGAGGCTTTGAAACGCAGGAGATTTCACACACGTACACACATACTTCCTCCCTTTCACATTCTCCGTTTTGTGTTAGTGCTATTTAGCCCTTGCAGTTCTGCAAGTTGTTGACTTAAGTCAGCGTATCGTTACTTTTAAGAACAATGGTCCACTTGGGCTTTATTTAAAACCATACCTCTGTAAATATGAAACTCATTTCAAGTAGTACAGATGAAACTAATGCCTAATATTGTGGTGCTGATCTAATGGCCTTATCAGATGAAGTTACTGGCCCAGACCCAAAGCTTCATAGCTAAGGGCCTTTGGACTTCTTTCACGAATGGCGGCTTCCAAGCCAAATCCCGCCCCCCTTTTAAAGGGTAGTTTCCAAATTGATTTGTGATTTGGCATGGAGGTCTGCCCTTTGAGGGAGTGGGGAGTCAAAAAAATGTTAGTGCCTATGTCTATACAAAATGGTTCCAAGAACAAGGAGCACTGCCTTACACTAAGTCAGGTGATTTGTCCTTATAACCCAGTGTTGTCTACTCTGACTGACAGTGGTTCTTCAAGATCTCAGGTCTTTCTCTTTGTTGTTGCCTGCTACTGATCTCTTTAACAGTCAGGAATTGAACCTGAAACCTTCTGCATGGGTATGCTCTGCCACTAAGCTATGCTTGCTCCTCTCATGTTCTGGGTGAGCTTGAAGTAGGCCAATAGATTCATTGTCTTTGCCATAGTGCAGTTGTGAGGAACCATGGACCCTCCATATGCTGCTGATCATAATGCCATTGTACAGGTCTATGGTGGGATTTCATTTGGGGTACTGTGTACAGTTCTGGTCAAAAAGGATACTGTAGAGTTGGAAAAGGTTCAGAAAATGACCACCAAAATAATCAAAGGGATGGCGCGACTTGCCCGTGAAGAAAGATTGCAGCATTTTGGATTTTTTTAGTTTAGAGGACTGGAAATTTATAAAATTATGCATGGCATGGAAAAAGTGGATAGACCTTGCCCCCTCCTTCTCACATAACACTAAAACTCATGAACACCCTATGAAGATGAATGTTGGAAGATTTGGGGCAGAGAAAAGAAAGTACTTCTTGATGCAGCACATAACTTGCTCTCCCAGGAGGCAATGGTGGCCACCAACTTGGATAGCTTTAAAAGAAAATTAGACAAACTCATGGAGGAGAGGGCTATCGTGCTACTTGGCATGGTGGCTATGCACTACCTCCACAGTTGGAGGCAGTAATGTGTCTAAATACCTGTTTCTGGAAAGCACGGGCGGTAGGAGTGTTCTTGTGCTCGTGTTCTGCTCCATGGCTTCCCACAGGCATCTGGTTGGCCACTGTGAGAACAGGATGCTGAACTCAGTGGGCCATTGGTTTGATCCAGTAGGCTGTTGTTATGTTTTTAACTACAGCTCCCTTTATTCCTGGCCATTGGACATGCTTGCTGGGGGCTGATGGGAGTTGTAGTCCAGCAGCATCTGGAAGACCAAATATTCCCCACACCTACTATATGACATATGCAGGTACATTTATAGATAACAAAGGAAAAGCTTAAATACAGAGTAGGTTTTCTTTTTCTTTATGAGTACAGTGAATGGGCTTAGAACACAAAATAGCAACCATGACAAATAATCCAATTTCTGCTGTAATTTATTAAACAAAGTTACTTGATTTTGGAAAAAATGATTTGAGGCATATTGTCATCCCATGAAAGTGGTTGGCTCATGTGGATTTCCCCCCCAAATTGTACTATTTATACATTGCTCCATAATATAAAACAAGTGTCCAACCATGTTGGGTGCAACCTGCCTTTTGAGTGTTATGGAAGGCTGTAGTAATTAAAATGTTTTTAAAATGTGTTAATTATGCTTTGAGTAATCATTTTCTAATAATCTGCAATCATTTTGGAAACTTTCTGATAATCTTTGGCATGAAAAGGGGCTGGGTTAGACCTTTATATGATGGATCATTGGAGTTTCAACTGAAGGCCCTTCAAAGAGTGTTTGCCTTAGGTGATGCAGCTTTCTCCAAGCTGGTGCCCTCCAGATGTTTTTGCTGACAGTTCCCATCAGTCCCAGCCAGTGTGGTCAGGCATGATCAAAATATCTGAAGGGCATTAGGTTGGGGAAAACTGTATCGGAGGAATGCAACTCCACAACTATGTTCCCTAGCAGGTTTTTCTAAAGAACCAGCCAGCTGCCAAATGATACTTTCAGAAAGCCTTTGAAGTGCATTGCCACAGTTCCTGTGTTTTGAATTCAGTGCCATGATTTGTGCACGTGAAAAGAGACCACATTCCTTTCTCTCTTGGGTAACATCCACATTCAATATGGTTCTAAAGCGCAGGACCAAAAGTTGACAATCACAAAAACAACCTTTTCCTCTGATAAAACACTAATGTTCCAGAGGCTTTTGTATTCCATCCAGGTTGTATGCTAATTCTAACCATGACACTGTGTGCCGTCATAATTTAAGATACCTGGATTGTGATTATAAACAATGCTGTTCAATACTGGAACCACAGTCAGTTCTTCAGGGAAGCAAAATGTGAACACAGTTCTAGTAATATTTTATTGCATTTGGTTCCTTCCCACAGAGCTTTGGCTTTTCAGTGTTCAGGAATGCACTTGTAGCATGTGTTGATTGACTTCTCTGTAAAGCCAGCTAATGGAGCTTGGGATGTGGTAGAATATTTTAATCTTTCCTTTTTCCTGAGAAAGGAAACACGGTTTTCCCTGTGAGGATGTGATTTTCTTACCTGTCTCTGACATGGAAAAAGATTATGTCCCTGCTACCAGTTTCTGAACATGATTTGCCTTGTTCACAAAGGAGCTGTGTAACTTGCACATAAGCAGATGCAGCTATATTTTATTCCTTGCAAAATGTATGGTTGACTTCATATTGATATTAAATCCAGTCTACTCTGCCAGCCTGTGACAGCTTCATCAGTGAGCAGCTTTGCTGGACTTGGGATGCACCATGATTCCAATGCACATTGGACAAGATAATTGGGGAAAGGAAATCACCTCATAGTAGCATTTTTTTTAAAAAAAAAAACCTGGTGAATAGTCAGTATTGCATTTCTAGAGAATCTAGAGAGTTGGGAGGGGCTAGAATAATTTTAAGTTTGAAACAAAATGCCATGCCATCTGTCTCTTCTAGCAGCCTCCTATTTTTTATTCATAAAACATTATTATTGGATGGGTGTAAAATCTCTGGGCTTTGTAACCGTCCCATTGGGTTGATTCACCACTTTTTGTTCTGACAGCTGTTTCTGTTCCTTAATTTGTTTTCAGGAATTATAGTTGCTCCCCCCCCTGGCCTTACTGGCACTTACTTCTTATTTCTGAATAAAAAATTATGGGATGCATCTGATGAATCCTGTATCAACAACTAAATGGGCTGCTCGGATGGATTCCATGCTTCTCTGAGCCAAGGTGGGATCCTTCTGAAGTGCCCTCAACTTTGAGGCGCTTTGGATACTCAGATGTTAAAAACAAGCATGTGTTTGCATCTTGTTCACACTTGCTCTCTAATGACAGCTCTTTGCTTCTTCTCTGTGCTGGTGTTGAGCTATTTTTGTAGTTCATTCAACCTCACTGTTTTGGTCAGCTCAGATGGTCTATTGGTCCTCTGGTTTTCCCATTTGAATGGATCCAACCCAAAACTCCTGCAAAAATTACCGGTAAATGGAATCAGGATCACACAGGGCTTTTCATGATTCCTCTGCAGCTCTCACAAAGGATTGCAAGACTGGGTTGTATGTTATTACAGTTCCCTTTTCTTCATGTTAATTAAATAACCTCAAAAGTTGGTGTGCCAAGCATGAAACTTGGCACATTGGAAATCTCAGTGACTGATTCATGTGTGCTGTGGAATGTTGGGCTGACACTTTTAATTCACAAAAACAATAGACATGGCACCTTTAGAGCTTGATATGACTTCCTCTAACACCATGCAGAACTTAGACAAAGTTAAATTGCCAGTTTCTATTGAACCTTAATGTAAACTGTACTCTGTAGGTATGAGTACTTTCCAGAACTAGTCATCCTTTCTGGCTACCTTTCTCTCTCTCTCTCTCTCTCTCTCTCTCTCTCTCTCTCTCTCTCTCTTAGGTGGGCCTCATCAGCCCAATAAAACAAAGTAAGAGCCAAAGTCAGCTTTCACTCCTCCCGTGATCTTCTTAGCCAAACAAAAGAAAAAATGAACTGAAAGTTCCTTCAGTGTTGTGTTCTCTGGGCAGAGCTGCTAGTGCTATGAGCAGCCATTTGTATTGTAGTTCTTCATGGTTAAAAAACAAAATGTGGGAGGAGTGTCACAATACATTATAGTTCTGCTGCTGACAGACCTATGGGGGATGTTAACCACTGCTGTTTAACAGCTGCTAAGTCTGCTATCATTTTTTTAAAGGTTTAATCAAAATAACAAGATATCTCATATATTTTTTAATATCATACTGTATCCAAAAGGTTTGCATTCCTCAGCTTTCTTCGCCTCTCTTTCCCCCTTGATTCTTCACACCACCAGCTCTGATACAAACTGTGCTCCAAAAATTTCACTCTGTGCTTATTGAGTAAGGACAGGGTTAAATTGACCTACTATCAAAGGCAGTGCTGTCCATCACTAGGGTTGACTTGCAATCTTTATTCCAATACCAAGGAGACTGGCACTCAGCAAGAGGAGCCTGATGGATTTCAGCCTTTAGAACAAAAAAGGGGTTGCTGCTGCTAAGCACTCTATGGAGCACATCAAACAAACAAAATGAACTTTACTCATGGGGGATTTTGGATCCGGGTAAGTTCTGGATCCAACAGCTGGACTGAAGTTTATTTCTGATAAGATGTACTGCACAATTCTAATAGATGCTTTAATACCCCAGGAAAAATGCAAGTCCCTCCAAAAGTTCTTAATTCTGTGTCAGATGATATGGATGTGCACACAACTCCTTATCTGTTGTCAGTACACATCCAAGTTCATGTGCCTGCATACCTATTTGTCTGCTTTCCCTGAATGAGTCTCTGGTTTGTGCCTTATATTTCCGATGAGAAGGATTTCTCCATTTAACTGATTCATGTGCAACCTCCACCCAAAATCAATACGCCATTCTTAAATTGAGCCAAATATTTTGGATTGGCCTTTCCATGCTCTGAGCATTCACACATTCATCTCCCCATCTACAACCTGATCATGGATGAGGAGGCTGGACGGGCATGCACAACTGAAATTTAGGTGGCTAAAAAGGGTGGAGTTGCTTTTTCCCACCTGTGCCCAGCTGGGTATTCAATGCAGCCTCAGAGCAGACTGAAGGACTGAGAAGAAGAGGACCATTGTGGTCACTAGGTTTGATCTTTCTCTCTTTCTTCAGGCTTCCTGTCTGGAGAGTTTTGTACTTTGGGTTGGCCATGTAACATTTTGGGGGTTCTGCTGATAATACTGCCCACCTCACTGCCCAGTAGTCTCCCTGTGGTCTCAAAGGTGCTGTGGAGGCCACCCCAGACTGTTGGTTCTGGAGGATATCAACATCTATGGAAAAGCCACTGTATTTATGGAATGTTTTCCAGATGAAGGGTCACCTGGCATCAACATTGGCATCTTGGGGGTGACATTTCTTTAGGGTGTTAATTTGTGTAGTTGGTAGTACCCTTTTTAAGATCATTGGTGGTCAAGCCTATGTTTGGAGATAGAGAGATTTGGTTTTTTTAGGGTCTGATCACCTTGATGTTATAGAGTGGCTTGTTTTTAAGTATTGTGAATTGGAATTTTATTTTTGTATTCTGCTTTGAGACATCATTTGTAAATAATAATAAATACCAGGAAGCTATAAGATAATGCAAAAGAAACTATTCCTGAGCATGCACAACTCAATGGATTTGAGGGAAAGGGCTTCAAGGACATGAGAGCAGAGGCTTGTACTACTGCTGCAACATCTTCCATCTCCGAGCATAAGTAGCAGTAAATGAGCATGGTGTTCTTCAGAGCATTTCAGTGGGAACTCTCTCTCTCTTGCTCTCTAACTCTAACTCTAATCTCTCTCACACAGTGTGACTCTTGCTTCTTCTATCTACTGCAAAATTAAAATTGCTTATGTGCTAACTTACCAAAACAACAATTAAGCAATTGGCTTTAACACCAAGTAATCCAGCAACATTATCTTGCATAGTTTACCTCCCACACACTTTGAGGCAACCAGACTTTTCTTAGCAGAAATAGGGACAACACCTCTTGTGGGTGAAAACTGTGCTTAATCCTTCTTGTTTCATGCTGCTGTGGTGTTTTGACCTTGGTTGTTAGGCCCAAGCTACAAACGATGTGCCAGGTATTGAGAATATGTGGCAAGTATTCAGAACAGCAGCCATAGATTTAATTCTTCCCTTTCTCTCTGTAACACCTAGGACAAGTGGAAGCCCATTTGCACCAGCTGGGATCTGTCCTTGTAGTGCAGCTTAAATTCAAGCCACCCTGGAAAGGGAAAATGGGTCATCTGATATTATGGTGATGTCAGGTGACTGACAGGTAGATGGGCCCCACCCATCTGTCAAAGTGGCCCAGTGGATGAGGTCAGGATCTGGCCTGCCAGGCTGAAAAGGATCCTCACCTCCAACTAGAAGAACTTGCCCTTTTTCTGGTGATGCAGAAAGAGAAGTACGACTGGCTAAACAAGTGGGGAGGGGGGAAAGATTTGTGAAAGGAAATGTATTGGCTTTGGGGCGGCTCTAAATGTTTGCCACTGTTGCTATTTGCTGCATCACTCTTTGCTGTCCTTTGTGGATGGATGTGGAATGTAACCCTGCTGTTTCATTGCTTGAATTTACTGCTCATTTGTGACTAATAGTGGCTCTTCCATATTACGAGTGGAATGCAGTAGCGCTCCTTCACTTGGGTGTGTATGCCGGAAAAGCAAATCCCTTTCCAAAATGAACTTCACGTGGTGGGGGTGGAGATCCGAACTGCTCTCAACTTTCCGCAGAATGACAGTGTGTTGAATGAATAAATAAATAAAGAGGGCATGTTAACAGTCAAAATGCCCAGCTGAGGGAGCGAGATAGTTGTCTGTTCACCCCTCTCTACACACACAAAAAAACCCCCCTCACAATATTGAATAGGTTAGAACTTGGCTTTTTAATTTCACACCTGTGGTTTTGCAAGAGCAACTAAAATTCCTGATGTCATTCATCATGAGGCCAGCGACAGTGAATACCTGCTTGTTCACTGCAGCTAAAGGGACGATCAGTTAATTAAGTGCCTGAGTGCTATCATTTGTGTCCACAATTAATTATGAGCAGGAAAACTTTTGCCTAAACTATTCCAAGTATTGCATGATTCATCTTTGGTTAACAATTAATTATGTTCTTGGAGCAATCATTCCCTTTTTACTTTAAACATTTCCTTTGAGAGATATGAAGGAGAAATATGATGCTGAAATACATAAAGGAATATTTGATGGCTTGGTTATATGCAGTTTGTATTTCTTGAAGTCTAGAAAGAAATGGGCTTCTACACTGCTTTATATTGTTTACACATTGTGTTGTTGTTTTTTAAAAAGACAACTTTATAAGAATTTACAAGAGGACAATATCTAAGTACACACAATCACAGTCTGACCTTATGACCCTCGACAGCTTCACCCTTGTCCTTTTAATTGTCCCAGTGACCTAAAATGTTTTGTACTGTGATGCCAATAAAGGTACATGATTTGATTTGATACAAGAGGACATGCTTGTCTCATTAAAGTTAATTTACCCATTATATTCAGTGCAGACAGGATTATTAAAATAAGGAAGACAACCATAGCAGCATTTTATAGTCCTAACACAGGGAAAACACATAAAAAACTATCTTGCCAAGTCAAGATATTACTCAGAGAGTCTTGTTTTATTTTTCAAAGAAATTGGCCACTGCTAATTTTCATTCTGTCTTCAATTTGAAGACAGAAGTGCCTAGTGTGCTCTGGTCCATGGGGTCACGAAGAGTCAGACAACAACAACAATTTTCATTTATTCCTTCTTTTTATTTGTATGCTGCTTTTCCACATAAGAAAATCATGTTCAAAGTGGCTTACTACAAAGAAACAGGGATGCATTTCTATAAACACTACAAAAACAATTTCATAATAACATAGCAAAACCAAAACATAATAACACATTTCAATACTATCAATATAACATGATTATCAAGCAACATGCAGTATCCAGTAACAAGGGAGCATCACAATTTCTCCTTCATCCTAGAAGCCAGCCTCCCCTGATGTTGTTCATGTCCAAAAGTACTCTTTTGACTGTAACCAGTATTACTTTTTATATGCATGTATTGATATCTGTGTCTTGTGATGCCTGCAAAGCATATGCTTTAGCATGGAACTAAGGTCTCTTCCCCATAGTAGGAAAGAGCAACCTATGCATGTTGAAATTCCATTCAAGCATAGACATATGTAATACTGTGTGTGAGTTTCCTTTTCATCTGCCTGAAACTTGCACCCAGAAGCTGCTCCCCACTTCTCTTCCTGCATACATGTGTAGGACCAAAGTTTCTTCTCCCTGAGACCTTTCATATATGCTAAAGCCAGAAGAAGATGATTCCTGATTTCACTGTCAAGGTCCATACTGTTTCAGAAACTTCTATGCTTTTGATAGTACCATGTCAAATGACTTGCACATCGCTGTTATGTAGGGCCAAGAAGCTGTGATTAGTCAAAGGGACCATCAATAGCCCAGAATCTCCTTGTGGTGCCAGTTAGGGAGTGAGGGTTGAAATAATAACATTTTACAATCTTGCCTTCGCATCTGAGGATTTTATTCTCTGATCACATTACATCCCAAGCAGAGTCTAAACCAATGACCTTATTGCTTTCCCAAGATAAGCAGAAGAAACCACAAAACCGAGAGACCATCAAGAGGGAAAAACAAGAGCTTTACTTATGTGATAGGTTCAAATTCATTTGTAAATTCCATGCTGATGTCATGCCCAGCATTGTGCTTGGGATATCTAATTTCGGATGTCAAGCTGAGATCTTCAGCACTTTTATCATGCACTTTCCCATGTTGGCTTCTCCCTTCTGGAGGTCTTCCCAACAAACTTAATCACATATTGTCTGGCTACATAGCACTGGCTGAGTTGGATCCCATGTTCCTTGATTGCTGGCTAAGTTGGGCTGCGATGTGCATATTGTACAGTTTAGGGGAGGTGGTGGTGCTGGTGTTTCAGTGGGCGGAGGATATGGCTCATGTGTCTACGTGCAGTTTGTAATGTTCCATGAAACTGCCTCTGTTGTTGGAAACCCTGCACAAAACGTAAGGTTTCATGTTTTCATGATCGGGTGATTTCGAGTTCAGCCTGTTAAAGCTGGAAGGAACCCTGGGTTTCTGTGCCACTTCTACTCTGCTGTGTTTTATGTGGGGTGTTTGGGGGCGCACTGCTGCAAAGGGGAAGAAAATGCTGTAAATGTTCCTAACATCTGGGAGCATGATCAGTGGAAACCACTGGCCACAAATAACAGGCTATCCTTTGCACGGTGTTTTATGAGTAGAGCTCTGACTGAACGCTGGCAAGATTTTGTGCTGTTTGCCCTTGAGCCACCACAAATATTTGTTTTAAAAGAAACTCATTACATTGTGGTCTTTCCCTCTCAAAGTTCCTGTTACTCATCTTTAAGTGGTAACTCTGGTTGTGGACCTCTTTATGAAGCACCCACTGAAAGCTTGTCCACCTAGTCTAATCCTTATTTTCTACTTTGTAATCAGAACCCATTGAGAGGGTGAAGAAACAATAACCATTTTAAGAGAATCACAAGGTCTTATACGTATTCCCTTTACTCAGTGACAAAATGATCTAATGAGCCTTTTAGTTCCTGTGCTATTCTATAGGCGACTTATGATGACCTTACGTTTAACATGTCATACGGAATTTACCCTCAACCGTCTCTTTTTCTGCAGTAAATAGTTTGATTCACTTTTGAGAGCCTGAAAGTGCAAAGTAAGCTTTAATCTTCACTCTTACACATTCCACAAACACTCAGTGTGCTTTTTGATGACCAGGCCCCACTCTGTGCTCCACCTCACTCTCCTGCTCAAACACTCCACTGTTACTCCAAAGTGCACCAGGTCCCTCCAGCTCCTTTCTCGATAAGGAGAATTCTTTGATGCCTGCTGCCATTGCTGAAGTCCAGTAGAAGCTAAACCGCATATCCTACTTTGCAGCCCTGTATTTGAAAGATGGCAGTCTGTTTTAAAGGGCTGCCTGGTCCAACACTACCTTAAAGTTAAAGAACCGTAGGAAGAGAGAGCTGGGCCCTTGATGTTGCCTCTCAGTATTTAGCCACCCAGACAGCAGACTGAGTAGGCAACAGATCATCTGGCCACAGTCTTCCCCATGAAGTTGAGATGTGTGGTATTTCTAGTTAAATTATAGTAACCATTGCTAATTTTGCATTTATCTGTCTGTGAAAATCCATGTACTTTTTGTCCAACGATGCAGCATAAGCAGCTGTTTTAACGGAATAGCTCTGAACATCCTTGTATTTGAACAGCTGATAGGAGATACTTCTTCTGCTTTTTAAGTTTCAATGGGCTTTTGGGTGGTAGCAATGGAAGGGCAGAGAGAGACACACCTCGGGGGGGGGGGAGGTCAACCTTTTTCAACCTGAGAACCACATTCCTTTGTGGGTGACCTTCTGCAGGGCTGCAAGCCAGTGGTGGGTGAGGCCAGAGATAAAATGACCAGAGCAACAGTGCAGGTTCTTAATTTCATACAGTATGTTATATATCCCACCTATGTGAAAAGCAAAGGTTTATGGCTTTTGATAGATATTTCTGACACCCACACATGTCTCTCCATTCTCCACAAGCAAGCAAGAGTCAATATCATGGACACACTGTGGAGGATGTGGAGCAGGACTGGTGAGAGATGTGAACTGGTGAGAGTCTCAAGGGCCATATAGAGAGGACTCGAGGCAGGGGGACATTTCCTGGGCCTGAGGTTACCGCTACTGATATAAACCTTTGACAATGGATATGTTTGAATTGAAACACTCCTATAGTGATAGAAAATGCTGCCACATTCTTAATTAAGACAAGAGGAAAGAAGTCAATTGAAAGTAAGGATGGTGTTTCAGACCCCTCACTGTGATGGTATGAGCATAGGCCCCCAAAGCCACAAACTCCCATCTTCTGAATATCATGCCTGTGGGTGTTTGGGTAACTTCCTTATGCCCCTTCTAACTTGGACATATACTGTATTTAAGTTAGCCATACCCTCTGTTTTGTAGTTACAGCAGGACATCTCTGTTCTCGGCTCAAGGATCACTGCTTGAACCTCACACATAGCCTCTTAAGCCCTCATTGATCAGGGCTCTTCATTGCTTGATGGAAGCTTTATTTGTTAGTTGGCAACAGCCTATTCCACAACAGCTTCAAAAGCAAGGAATGTCAGTAAACTGACCCATGTCCCCCTTTTAAGTTCAAGAATGTTTAACACAATTGATGCATGTGGACCAATTGTACATTTGTTTACAAATGCAGGTGGCACTCTGGTCTTAACTACTGAGCCTATTGGGCTTGTCAATCAGAAGCTTGGCGGTTCAAATCCACTTGATGGTGGTGAGCTCCCGTTGCTCTGTCCCAGCTCCTGCCAACCTAGCAGTTCAAAAGCATACCAGTGTGAGTAGATAAATAGGTATCACTGCGATGGGAAGGTAAATGGCATTTCTGTGCGCTCTGGTTTCCATTATGGTGTTTTGTTGCACCAGAAGCTGGTTTAGTCATGCTGGCCACATGACCTGGAAAGCTGTCTGTGGACAAACGCTGGCTCCCTCTCCCTGAAGTGAGATGAGCACTGCACCCCTAGTTGTCTTTGACTGGACTTAACCATTCAGGAGTCCTTTACCTTTACATTTGTTTATTCAAAAGTAAATGTGCCTGGGATTTCAGCGTTTGTTAAAATAGAAGGTGTCAATTCTCTCCAATTCATCCCAGAATAAATAATCATGGCTGCAATCTTATGCACACTTAGCTCTGGGGTAAGTCCCATTGAACTCATTTGGCTTTGTCCCAAACAGCAAAAACCAAGGACATTGTTTTGCCTAGGTACAGGTATTGGAAAATGGAGACTGTACCTTGTAAACAGGGGGAGCTAGAGTGTAAACTCAGCCGGTTCCTTTGTTATATAGACTATTTATGAACACTGCCTGCATCCAGAAAAATGAGACAGAAAGGGAAGTGAGAGGACAGATGGACCATTGGCTAAGAAACCTCATGTGCATTGCTCACCCTGACATTTTGCTTTCAGTTTGTGCCTGCACAAAAGATGTACTGAGGACTTGTGTTGTTTCGTTCCCTTTCTGGGGATGGGAAGAGGCATAGTGATGCTTAGCAGTGTTAGTCACCAGAAGCTGCAGGGCTCCGGCGTTGCTCACAATAAACAAACTCTGAGACAATGGCAATCTGAAGACGGAGTGCCTTTGTACCAGGGCTAGCTGTACCTGCAGAAACAAAGGGGCAATTGAGCTCATTTGGATGACATACTGGAGGACAGTTGAAAAAGAGTGAGGCATGGGGTGAAAATAGCAGGCTGAAGATGCATTGTGGGATTGCTGTTCCATACTGGAGAAAAAACAGGGGCTATAGAATAACATTGGCCCTTCACTCTTCTGTAGCAGATGCAACAAGCAGACCTCTGCTGGAACCAACCAAGAGAGCTTGGCCATCTCTCCAATGTAGGCCTGCCCCAAGAGCAGGGATGGAACCAAGGTTTGGAGCAAAAGGGGTAGATAAATAGTTGACAGAAAAACCTCTCCTTGCCTGTGTCTTATGGTTTTGGAGCCTGCTGCCACAAGCTTGGAGACACCCCCCCCCCCATAATCATAGTAGAACTTTAGCAAGATGGTGAAAGATTGAGGGCAGATAAAGAAAAGCACATAGTTAAACTATGGAATTTGTTGTTGCAAGTTATTTTTGATAAGGCTGTTAATGGCTACCAGCCATTACAATGGCTAGTAGAAGTTTTTTCTCCACATTCAGTGTACCTCTGAATACCAGTTGCTGGGAAACAGAGCAGGGTGGAGCCAGGTTGCACTTAAATTCTGGTTGCAGATTTCCCCAGGCATCTGGTTAGCTACTGTGAGAACGGGATGTGGGGATAGATGGGCCTTTGGCCTAATCCCGGAGGAGTATATACAGTAAAGACTTTTTTTCACAGCGAGGCTCTTTTATATGCGATTGGGACACGCCCACATTGTAATAAAGGTAAAGGTACCCCTGTCCATTAGGTCCAGTCATGGACGACTCTGGGGTTGCGGCGCTCATTTTGCTTTACTGGCGGAGGGAGCTGGCGTACAGCTTCTGGGTCATGTGGCCAGCAAGCTTCCGGGTCATGTGGCCAGCATGACTAAGCCACTTCTGGTGAGCCAGAGCAGCACACGGAAACGCCGTTTACCTTCCCGCCGGAGCGGTACCTATTTATCTACTTGCACTTCGTGCTTTTGAACTGCTAGGTTGGCAGGAGCAGGGATCAAGCAATGGGAGCTCACCCTGTCACAGGGATTCAAACCTCCGGCCTTCTGATCGGCAAGTCCTAGGCTCTGTGGTTTAACCCACAGTGCTGCCCGCGTCCCCTCACACTGTAATATTAGGTCTAATTTGAGCCTCAGCATAGCTAGCATTTCTGTAGAGGCCTGTGGGGAAAAAGAGAGGAATAAACATTTATGAGCACAGTGAAACAATGCAAAATAAGGAGACAAATTGGGTTGAAATTGAAGAGACCAACAGAGGAAATATGGCAGGCATAAAAAGGGTGGCACATTTAATTGTAGTTCAATATTTCACTGTGGCAGCCTTTTGGTGGTTAAACTGAGGGAGCTCACTTGCTTTTGATCCATAGCAGTTGCTCCACTCCCCTTCTGAAGTCCGTGTGCAGCCGCAGCAGACCTTTTGCTGATCAACCAAGAGAGTTTACTTTGGGAACTCGTAACTGTTTTCTTTGCGTGTCTCTCTCGACTGTTTGAAATGCTGCAGACAGACTGTCGTCGTGACCTCCAATATTCCAAGTTAATGTGACACAGAGCTATTTCAAAGGAAGGTGGTCACTGGCGTCATGCCAACCTCCTCTAGCATAGGGAGAAGCTTTGTGCCAATGACTGCCTGCTCAGCAGCAGGACTCAACAGTATCTGATGCCTGGAATCGCTGAGATGGAGACTAGCCTGATTTGCATTTCATGGTCGCTTTCCTCCAAAGAGAGGGGAGCAACTTCACCTTGTACTTGTTGTAAGGGATTCGTAAATGGCAGCAATGGTTATTGCTACCTCCTCCCTAGTTATAAAATGATTTGGCTGATGACTGGGGAGGGAATGGTTTGTATTCTCATCAAGGGGCTGGGTTTAAACCTTTCTCCCCATCATAGCACCTTGTCTATTTAACTCCCCACCGCCCCACACCCCTGTCCAAAACAGGATTTTGGGAGGGACCAGAAAAAATTGCTTAGAGTCACATTAGGCCCCTTTTCTGTCTTTATTTCTTCCTGTGTTTTTTCTTTCTGTCTTTCTGTCTTTCATCTCATCTGCCCTTTTCTTCTGTATTCTTATTTCTTCTTCCTTTGAATTGTAAAATTTCGCTTTAAACAAAGAGTTATTAGGAAAACACAGGTGGTGGAGGTGATACTGATATGACCCACCTTTTTGGGAGAGATGCAACTCAGTTATGAGTAGTTATCTGGAAGTCTTAAAAAAATGCTCAGAGGCATCTGCTCTGATCTTACACATTACATGCATGTGCTAAACAACAAGTAATTTCACTAAGGACACATCTGTGTAGCAGACTTCCATACATGACACGCATGCTCAAATTTTCCGTATTCTGATGCCTTTTCCTGGTGAGTATTGGTTCCCATTTTGTTTTTTGGGGGGGAATCAACAGTGTATGTGTGTGTGTGTAATGTTTATATATATATATATGCTCTAGAGCAGGGGTCTACAACCCGCGGCTCCGGAGCCGCATGTGGCTCTTTTATACCTTTGCCGCAGCTCCGGGGCGGATACTAATGAGGGGAGGAGGCGCATTGTGCGCCCCGACACTCCCCACTGTGGTGGGCGCTGTACTGGCTGTGACATCGCATGGGGGCAGTGCGTGTGTTAGTCACGCACCGTCCCAACGTCACCTTCCCGCCCGCCACATT
This sequence comes from Podarcis melisellensis, assembly GCF_964234715.1. Lineage (NCBI taxonomy): Eukaryota > Metazoa > Chordata > Lepidosauria > Squamata > Lacertidae > Podarcis > Podarcis melisellensis. Next base: position 54,013,903 of record NC_138537.1, on the reverse strand, counting down.
GTAAGGGGCATGTATGCTGGTCACTGTTTTGAAGGGGAGTGAAGAACACACACACACAAAAAGGTAACTTGTTAATTTAATGTTTATTTCTATGAGGAGGAGTAATTCTGAGGGCTCAAACAAAGAAATAATAAAAAAGTGACAAAAAAGTTATTTTTATAATGACGAGTTGTGCGGCTCCCAGTTTTTTTTCCTTCGGAAACGGGTCCAAGTGGCTCTTTTTGTCTTAAAGGTTGCAGACCCCTGCTCTAGAGCCTACTACTTTCCCATCCACATGGCTCCACCTATGTCTTTCATGCCAGTTGCTAGTAAGCACTGCTGAGTTCTACATTTTCTGTAAGTCTAACTAGATTTATTGTGCGACTAAGCTTCCTGTTAAACTTTTTATTTAAAATGATTCATGAGTGCAAAGAGGACCCAAAAGTAGGGTATAAAATAAAATAAAAAATAAACAAAATGAAATGGTTATTATTGTTAGCAGCAGCAGTAATGTATTTATTTCTATAGCGCTCAATGCCAAAATATGCTTCTAACACACCTGCCTCTCAAGCCAGTACAGGAAAGGCTATTTCAGAGTAAATCAATATGGAGTCTTGGCAGGTGTAGGAAAGCCTTCAGCAATCTATAAGGGTTTGCAGTGAGGGAGGGGATGAGGACAGGATGGGGCTATTGAGTGAACTGGGCTGTTATAAGTACAGTCATACCTCGGGGTAAATACGCTTCAGGATAAGTATTTTCGGGTTGCGCTCCACGGTGACCCAAAGTAACGGAGCGCATTACTTCCGGGTTTTGCCATTCGCACATGCGCAGATGCTCAAAATGACGTCATGCGCATGCGTGGAATCGGCAAAATGCAATCCGTGCACGTGCAGATGCGCTGTCGCGTCTTATGTTCTGTTCAGAATGTGAACAGGGCTCCGGAACGGATCCCGAGGTACCACTGTACTCAAATGTATCTTCATCTCCTGAAATGATGGAGGGAAAGGTGACATCCTGTGGTAACTTGGGAGCGGCGGGTTTGAACAAAGGTTTGTGAAGCAATCTATGGACACCACATCAATCCCTTTCCCCCTGTCAGTCATAACCTGTTCCCGTTATACCTCAATTCCCTGTTCTAAACCCCTCTCGTCATGGTTGTGCTTGTTCTGTTTAAAACAAAGATGGGGAAGCTGTGGCCCTCCAAATAAAGTTCTGGGTCTAAACTCCCAGTGCCTCTGTCCTTTAGCTATGCTGGGTGGGACTAACAGGAGTCCAACCACATCTGGGAGGGCCACAGGTCCCCCAGGTTTAAAAGAAAACAAAAATTCAGAAAAAGGCAGGCAGGCAGGCAGGCAGACAGAATAACAACTCCATGGACAGTTGCATTTAGACTGTGTTGCCTTTCCTGACCCAGCTAAACTTTCAGCCTGCCATTTGGATGAGAAGTGCAAGTTTAGTTGCTGTCAAGAAGAAATTTTCCTTCTTGTCAAATTGGCTGATAACCACGGAGGCTTAAAAAATCCCAACCCTTACCTTATGTTGTGAATGGCTTAATTGCTTTCAGTAACTAGGAACAGGCGGCTTGCATTGCCACGAAGAAGACACAGGTAAGATAGAGCTAACTCATAACCCTTTAAAAGTGCATTTTGTATGTGCCGAAGTGTGACTTTTACTATGAATGCACAACTCTGTTTAGATTCTATTTTATTTCCGAAAGTCAAACTGGCATGTCATCAAAGCCACATGTCTGCTTATGAAAGAATTCTGTGCTTCAGTTCAAGTGAAAACAAGGTCATTTTTTTAAAATAAAGTTTTTGGCTCCTGTACTCTACGTTGGGGTCTATTCAGAGCACCAAAACTACTGCTTGGGACAGAGCCTTTTTTGAGCCATCTGAAAGCATTTTAATACAGTCCTTGTTTGTGCCGCAGGCTTTGATGATACAGTGTTCCTTGGTTGCTCCATCCTTCCTCTCTCTGTAGTTTATTATAATAAATATGAGAATTAAGATTGTTTCATTTTGGATATCTGGTCTTGACTGGATGAGGAATAATGCTGAAGGTGAGTCTTCAGGCAGGAACAACAAATACTCTGGGCAAGTTCTGGGGATCAGACATCTGGCTGAGCAAAAAGGAATGCCAAGCTAAGAATGGCAAGTATATTGGAACAGACCCTTAAGTTGTTTCTTTCCCTCCTGGGGGTAATGATCAAATCTGGGACCTAAGATTGTTCTGGGGTTGGGTAGCCAGCTGAGTGCAGATCTTCCAGCACTGTACAAACCGAGCAGGGCCCAGTTGATGTTCTTTTGTAGAAGGAAATAGAGTGGTTACTTAAGTGTGCAACAAAAAAATGGCAAAATCGTTTTAGAGTATTATTGACTCTGATTCAAGACAACTGAGCTGACCCTTTACAAGGGCCCCTTTGGGCCAACCTAGTTTGGACTGTAGTTGAGTTCCTGGATTTGCTGAACAACACCAACTGAAGGGGCACACCACCGTTACATTCCGTATATAAGCCATTCAGAGTCTGCATGTTGTGATTTATGATGAGTGATGGTGATCAAGCATCCTGTTTGATACACCCCCTTCTTTTAGCCAGGGATGCCCAAGGAAGGATTGTTTGTATGTGTTAGTGGTACTGTGCACATCTCTGGCACGCTGAAAACCACACACAAATTATTGTGTCTTTTATGTAGTGATGCATGACAAGCAGGGTTCACCTAACTCAAGTGCTAATCTGGAAGAAGATGCTTCAGAAATGGTGGAGTCATTCTCAGAACTCTTCAGTATTGGTTTCTAAGTTAGGTAGCAAGATCATTAGTAAATCACCCTTAACAGCTGAAGATTTACAGTATTTGATCACTGCTCCTCCATGCTTGCTAGCTTTATCTTCAACCTATCTTGCTCATGCTTCACTGCTGATTTTCTTTACAGGAGGGTGGGAACAAGGGAGTTGGTTGTGTGTCATCATTAATACATCACAGAAAAGGACCACTTGAAGTACAAAGGCTCTCATGCTGGGTGGAATCAAGGAGGGGGGTCTGGTAGGTGGGGCTCTGCTTTTAAACTGGAAACAAATTGTCCCTCTGCGCCTAAGCTCTGTGACTTTAGTCATCACATGCTAGACAAAAAAGAGGTCCCCTGGCATGCAACAAAAAGAGAGACAAAGAGTAGCTACCACAAAACATCCGTGGATTGAGACCTCACATTGTGTTTTTAGGCCAACTTTTAACCAAGTCTGCTAGAAATTAAGCTTCAAAATATAAATTTTCCTATGAGAAACAAAACTCTGCAAGCTACCTTTTGTTCTTTACTTTGGCACTCGGCTGTAAATACAGCATTGCCATACTGTTTTCATAGACTAACCCGAAACAATTAGTTCTAATTGACTTTTCAGGCTTTGTAATGTTGGATCTTGTGTATTTTTCCTGCTTCCAATAATAAGAAAACCCTGGCGGTCTGAGGAGCAAGAGAATGAAAACTAAGATGAGAGTTGAAGGCATGCTTCAGTTGAAGGCCTTCTGTGGTCTTACATGATAAAATGCAAAGCATCATTAAAAGAGAAGGAAAGAGTATTAGCTTCCCTCCTTGCCTAATATATCTTGCTGGATACAGTATGAAATACTAGTGACAAGTTATGTGCTGTTTCATCGAGGAGCCCTTTTCGAATGAATAACACTTATTATTAGATGTCTAGTCTAGTTTGTTTGAATTGAGCTGCGGTCAGGGAGACGAATGCATACTTGACATTTCTCTGAAGTAAAATGTCTAAAGCGATGCCAGCTCAAATGCAGTTATGGGAAGCTAGTAAAATCAATTTGGTATGGTCATGATCAACAGTAGTAACTTTTAATAAAAGTACATGGATTCACATGCTCAATTTGAAAAAGGATAAAGCTTCTGGACTTCTAAAAAAAGGTGAAAAACACAGAATGCTTCATTTTCCATCCTGCAAGTTTATCCATGGCCATATTCCATCGGTGAAATAGCAAGTGCAGTTGCTGAGGAGAGGTGACCTTTGCCCAATTCCTTCCCAATTTGTGTGTGCTAGTTGGGATACAAAGCAAAGTGGAAATGGCATCCCATCTTTTGCCATATTTGGTGAAATAACTCCAGGCTCAGCCCAACCAATAGGCAAAGTGGGGTGGTTGCCTCAGGCAGCTGATTTTGGGCATCATGAAAAAGCAGCAAATTGTTAGTTATTCAATTTATCACAGTTGTATTTTATTCTCAAGGAGAGACACTTGTGGTGTTTCCCACTTCATGTGCCCAAATAAGATTGGGTTTGATGTGGTTACAGCACCCAAAAGGGCCCCTGCAATCTCTCATTAAAAAATGGAATGTTCCATGTTTTTTCCTGGAGCAGGTATGTCATACACATAAAGTTGTGTGTTACGGGGGCATTCCTCATGGAGTGGGTAGACCTGGCAACTAAAATTACATTTTTGCAACTAAATTTACATTTTTGTTGCACCTTTCAGCTTTTTTTTTTTTAAAAAAAACTTTGTAAGGGTCTGGTAGACATAGGCTGAAATACAACCTGGGTACAGAATTCAGCAGCCCACTGAATGGGTTCATAGTTCATCAAATCACAGAGATCCATTCAACTTACGTTCTCAGCTTACCAATTTGATTACATGCAGTGGTTGGTTTTCTAAAGTGAAATTATTCTGTGTTAGAGGAAAAGAAGAATGGTCAGCAGAAGAATTTAGAATCACTTCTCTTTGCCTGCTTGCCTGCCTGCCTGCCTGGTCTCACACATTTCACACATTTTCAGTCAACGGATGAAATGAAAATGTCACTGTAATTCTTATTATTGAAATAATATGATTTAAGCTGAAACTCAAATCCTGCAAGCTTTAAAGCCATTTCCTGAAATTGCATTGAGAAAGGATTTATAGCAAGTTCCTATTCGCTTTATTTTTTCTCTTTATGATTTTTTATTATTTAATTTTTTTCAACTGGCTGCATGATTTTCTTTTACATCCAATTGTCTTTTGAGTTTAATAATTAGCAAGGATGCATTTCTGATGCTGTGTTTTAGCACAGTCCCCCTGGGCCCTGTTGTTCATTACCCTAGTATTGATGTTATACCCTTAAGAGATCATTCCATTCATGTACCACAAATGGCTCTGTGTTTCTTTTCAGTGCTAATTAATGAGGCAGCTGTCCGTCCTCTGTTTCTGCAATGCAAGAGCAACAAAGCTTAGATACAGAGCAATCAAGATGGATACTGGTTATTTCCATCATCTGGGCACTCTTCAACTGTGTCTTAGCTTTCAGTAACAATTTACTACATATCCATTATGGGTAGATTGCACCAAGAACTCTTTGAGATCCTATAGCTTGTTCAGCATTTAATACACTGGGGCCTTGCTTCTGAATGAAGCAGAGAACCAGATGGTGAATAAAATTTCCAAAACTGCTTTTAGGTGATCTCCTTTAAGTAGTATGTCATCCCTCCCTCATAGGCAGTTCAGTACATAAACATCCCACTGATGTTTGTAATTCTAGCTGTGCTATCTGGTTGCTGTGCCATGCAACCTATAGCCCAGGCATGGATGGATATACTTTGATCACTGTGCTCTGTTTGTTAGTAGCAAAAATTCTGAAGGGTTGCCACATAGCCAGAGAAGGGGAGAAGAGTGGGCAGAATGCATACCTGGTTCAGAGCATCTCTGCTCCTTTCTGTTCTTCGGCGAAGGAAGCAGGATGTGGTCTTGAAGGCAACTCAATGGAATCTGAAGCCATTCCTACTCATGACCTCTGGAAGTGAGGAACATTATATAACACAGCTGCAAACAGCCAGAATCTCCTGTGATAGTCCCTGGACAGTGATAGAGCCCTTCACTGAAAGTAGATATAATACATAATGGCCACTGCTGTATAATCTATCATATTGTCATTCCTATTCCCTTCTTTAAAAAAAAATTATGAACCTACATTTTTAAAGGAAAGGAGTCAAGGAAGTGATAATTGTTCTGTAAATCTTAGTTGATTGTCTCTGATTTTTTTTTTAATGTGTTCTGATTTTTTAATAATATTGCGGCTATATAAATAAAGGTAAAGGGACCCCTGACCATTAGGTCCAGTCGTGGCCGACTCTGGGGTTGTGGCGCTCATCTCTCTTTATTGGCCGAGGGAGCCAGCGTACAGCTTCCGGGTCATGTGGCCAGCATGACTAAGCTGCTTCTGGTGAACCAGAGCAGTGAACGGAAACACCGTTTACCTTCCCGCCGGAGCGGTACCTATTTATCTACTTGAACTTTGATGTGCTTTCAAACTGCTAGGTTGGCAGGAGCTGGGACCGAGCAACAGGAGCTCACCCCATCGCGGGGATTCGAACCACTGACCACCTGATCAGCAAGCCCTAGGCTCTGTGGTTTAACCCACAGCTATATAAATAAATGATAATAAATAAGTAACATATAGCTGACAGATGTCCCCTACACCTATTCTTGTCCCTTATCCTTGAGGGGAGGACTTTCATTGACCATACTTATGCAGACTGAGTCTAGAAGCTGCTGTTTAGCCTCAGAGGCATTGGCCCTGTGCTGCATGAAATCTCTAGCAAAGCTTCCTTGAAGACCATGAACATGGAAGCGTTATGAAGCTGCCCATTGCTAGTAGTCCCACAGAGACTACTGTACTTCCAAGAGGAGAAATAGCAATAGTAAACCTTTGGAAGACAAACATCAGAACATAGACAAAGAAAGAGCAACAAGAATACTAGCAGAATTAATCATGATTGGCATCAGCACCTGCCATCCTTGGACAGCTACCAGAGCCCACCGCTGACATTACTCTCATATTATTATTGTTTTTAAATAAAGGTTAAAATCTGGGTTAAAATTTTCACAATGCACCTGATGCAGCAACATTACTGGACATTGAGTTGCTTCTTGTGTCATTGCTCAGAGCACAGCTACCTGCTACCAACCAGGTAAGCTGAAGGGAAATATGCCAACTGAGGACAAGGCCCACCTGAAGCCCTACTTTGCCCAGGACTCCTTTAAACCTGAAACCAGCCTTGGGAAGAGAATTCCAAATAGAATGGCTAATAGCAGAGAGGTGGTCAGCAGGAGGAAAAGCAGAAGTGAATTGCACAAGAAGAATGGAAGTAAACATACAATTTCCAGTTAATACAGGAGATAAGCAGGAGCTAATGAAGTTCATGACAAAAATGGAGTGCCAATGTTCAAAAGAGATAACAACAGAAAATTAACAAGAAATTAACATTTTTAGAAAGCAGAGGTGAATGGAATCCACCCAACAGATTCTCAGATTGAATGTGTGGGCCCCAGGCTGGCCATGCTTATGGGCGTAGCTAGGATTTTTTTGGGGGGGGCAGGCCTTTTGTTGGGGGGGGTGAACAGTACCTCAGTTAGCTATGTATTTAATTGATTTTTATAGATGGGGCAGCTGCCCCTCCCTCCCCTTCCCTGGCTATTCCCATGACCATGTTTAGTGCAATTTTTTTTGGGGGGGGGGGAGGTGTGAGGACTCCAAGACACTTCCAGAAGTTTGAAGTCTCACTTTTGAAAATGCAGGTGTATTCATACCATTGATGCACTAAAAGGACATTGGTAGTGGATTTATATTGGACCATCGGCACATCATTTCAGTTTATTAGTTCTGCAATGCTTCCCCAATGTGATTGCTGTTTGAAGGAGCAGCCTTGTGCTATAGCACAACATGAGTAGGATGCAAAAGGGCATTCACTGTATAAAAAGCTACAGAATTTTGGCAGGAAGCTACAGAACATGCACCAGTCGAAAACAAAGCTGCATGTCTGCCCTGAAACTTGCAGGCACAAACAGTACTGAAAGTGGGACCCTGTATATCTAACCCCATAGTATTGTGAACACACATCATCATGAAGTAATAATAAAAAGGACATCTCTGGAGTGGATAGAAAATGGCTGGTGTCCTTTGTCTTGGTAATGTGGTGACTGTGGTGAATTAATAATGTAGAGTGGGGTTCATGGGAATTTTTCTGCTGGGCTCAAATCTTGCTCATATCTGACCATTTGTACATTTGACACTTTACAGAAGAATGCACTTTATTGCCACATTCTTTGTGCTTTTTCAAAGCATGACGTGTAATGTTGGAAGCCACCTTCCCATATCCATCCCATCAGCCCCTTCCATATGCATTTCTCAGCTTCCCTGGTCAGCCCCTGAGCTCCAGTTGAGTAATGAGGCGCCACTGTCTTTGAGCCAATCTGGATAAGTACTACCCATGTTTTATTAGCGCTCCGAGTAGAAGAGATAGTGAATGCAGAGAGGGAAGCCGTCTTCTCCTACCCTGAGATCCTCTGAATGTACACTTAAAAGAACAAAAGAACAATAAGAAGCATCCCAAGTTGCTGTCGGAGAAAGACGTCAGATTAATATTCTTTTCACGTGGCTGCAGGAAGAAAGAACAGAGACTCCTGAGAAAAGAACTGCCTGCAAATTCTCTCCCCCCCCCTTTTTTTGTTTAAAAGAATTTGCTCGAAGCCGCAATCCATTTTGGAAGGCAATGGGATAATATTTCAGTCTTGGAGTTCTGACACATGTTGTGACAGCCTGTGGCAGACATGCCAAGAGCTTCATTCCATAAATCACATATTGAAAAAAGGAGGCCTCTGTGCTCGGTAGTTGTGGTAGTAGTAGTAGCACAGGCAGAAGCAGCCGTTGTTCCTTCTTTTTCTTGGCTGCCTTGCTTGGAATGGGGTAGAGAGAGACTTAACCTTCAATCAAGAGGACCAAGAACAGTGCATGTGAGAGCTCCAGCTCTTGCCTTGTTAAATGAAATGCAATCCACGTGAAGACCTCCACAATAGATACTGTACATATATTCTGGTAGTGCTGGAAATGTGGGAGACTATGTGTTATTCTATTGTTTAGTTTTCTGGAATCTTTTTAAATGTTTTGTACCTCTCAGACCAAGCAAATCACTGAACATGGAAATAACAATATAAAGGGGGGGGCATGACGAGAGAGTATTTACTTTCTAGGCTGTTTTAGTGGGTGGGTTTCTCTGCTTTGTGCTTTGTTTGATTGTTTGTTTAGTATTTCTGCAAAATTTAGGATTCCCTAATGCAGCCTGCTGATACCTCCCTCTTGTGAGTAGCTGGTGCCACTAAATAAGCTGCTTCGTTTTAAAAAAGTGAAATATAAAGAATTATATCTAATAGGAGTTTTTCTGGAAGTGTTTTATTAGATATGCAGATAATAATGTATTCATTGGTGTTTCTTTTCATGCTGAGTGATGTTACTCCCATTTAAAATATTTCAGATATTTCAATCGTTCTTCGATGGGCCAGAACTTTTTGTCTGCGTGGAAGGATTAAGTCTCTGACAAAACTCTTTTAAAGGAAGAGAAAATGGATAGGGTGGTCATTTATGTATTGGCAAAAGAAAAGAAAAAGGAGGTAGATATGCATACAAACAAATAAATGAGGAGAAATTGGATACATTTGATACATTTTGGAATAGCAACCTTCATGAAAAGATAGTAAATGAAATTTAACATTAGTAGAGTTAATGTCTAACTCAGCTGGCAAAATTTTGTTGAATTATTTTCATTTCCTTGGGTCTACAGTGTTGAGTGTAAACAACATAGGATATCACCCAATGACATTACAAAAATAATGATTTGTGCATAGGGTTGTATTTTATGCATAATATATTTTAGACACGTGTGTGTGCACACGTGTGCGTTCTCTAGCCATGGCAAATATTGTGGTGGCAAATAATGTGGCCAGTGTGGTAGGACAGAGATGCAGAGCCCCCTTTGCACTTGCCAGCATCCCTGCCAGGGCAGGGGAGGAGCACAATTTGGGCTGTGTGGGTGGCCTGGAAGCAGCGCTAGTTGACCCATGCATCCCCACCCATGCACTTGCCCTGTGCCTCATCCCCATTCAAGTATGTTTTGGTGATATCAGTGTTGTGAGGCTGACTCCATAGCTCTGCCCCACTACATGGACCACTACTCGAAATGCCAAATGTCAGAGAGGCTGTTCTCTGGCAGGGTGAGATCAGAGTTGCTATTCCCTTAATACCCACTTCATAATTTTCTTACAGTGGAGAGGAGCAGGTAAATGAAAAAAATGAGTGAAATAAGTTTATCTGCATGGGTGGAAAATGGAGTTACTGCTGTTGGTTTAAAAAGAACTGGGTCAGGTTTCCTCCACAAGTTTCATTCAGCAAGGGAACACCCAAAATCTAACACTTTCTTAAAACAAAACAAAACAGAAAGAATGTAGATAATGGCATGCCTGTCTTCGGGCAGTTTTCAATAGCTGCCAGTGACATTTGTACAAGTGCACAGCAATCACAACAGTGTTGCTGAGCAAGTTGTACTTTCCTCAGTATTGTTTGTCGACTGCTTAGAAAACGCAACCTGCCTGCACCCGAAGCAGCCTCTTCTTTAGGGAAGGTGCCTCTTCTTTAGGGAAGGCACAAAATAAGTAGCAATTGTGCAGTTGCTGTCAGCAAGAGAAGACTGTCTTGTTCTGTGACGTGCATTTGCTCTCTGCCCCTTAAGGCACCCAGTGAGTTAACTTGGCCTTGTGATATCATTTTTCAGAGTTGCAAAGTCTCTGCTTCTTTGTAAGAATGCCACCCACATGACAGAGGAGAGCTGTCAAGCTGCAACATGCAGGAGCTACTTCGACACACCTATTCAAGCACCACTTTGTCTGCCCTCATAGTGCCTCGTGCTCCTCAAGCCTCTGCGTACTGAATGGAGAAACAGAGACCAGGTAAAGTGACATTTATTTTTGAACTGTAATCAAATGGGCTCTGTGCTGCCGTGTACTAAGGTCCCCAGGCAGAGCCTCTTGTTTGCAGATTTCTGTGCATTTTCTTCACGGCATTTGGAGGCGGGGAAATCATATATGCATCAGGATGGAAACAGCTGCTGGCCACAGTACGCTGCTGCCTGCCTTTGTATTTTGACTCTGCTCTCGATGTAAAATTGCTTCTTCTGCTGCTTATTTGATTTTGTTTACTAAAGCGTGGGTCATGCAGGGACCATGTGGATGTCTTACTGAGCTGGCTGGGCAGGATGCAGAGGAAACGATCTTGTGGTTGACTTACAGTGGTTTGGACTGAGAACCAGAGACTCCCTAGTTCTCATCATGCCTTGCTTTGTGCTTCTTGTTGAATATGTCATTCTTCTAAAGCAGTGGTGAGCATCCCTTCTCATTCAGGCATCTCTCCCTATCCAGGCAAGCAAGAAGCAGCATTGCACAGGCAAAAAATCCACATAGGCAAAGGAAATATTTGGTCTTCGAGATGTTGCTGGACTACAACTCCCATCATCTCTCGCCATTGGCCATGCTGGTTGGGGCTGATGAGAGTTGGAACCCAATAACAGCTGAGCAGCTACAGATTCCCTATTCCTGTGCTATGACCTGCTTCTCTGTATCTCATAACGTGATGTGAGGAAATATGGATGGATATCCCAAGGGATTTGGGAGATTCTGCAAGGCAAAACCAGTTCAGGTAACATTAGGCCAGTGGTTGCCAACCTGTTATGCTCCAAAGGCTAGCCATCTAATTCGACTCAGGAGTCATGGAGTTGATTTGACCTTTTAAAGTCTTGGCTCACATAAATCTTTCCTTGCTGATGAGAATGTTAAGTGAAAATGAAGCATGCTTCTTTTATGAGACGGTATTTCCTGCCTTGCAACTTATCATTTCTCACAGAGCTTATTACAGTGGGGTTGTTGTTCGCTTACTAGACCGAACACAGGTATAAGCTGTCTCTGTGCATGTACAGGTGTTTGTGTGAAAGGCTGTCCATTGGTTGATTAGTACAGCTCAGTTGCAGTGTAAATAAGTGCATAGGTGCATAGAGTGTACACTCACTGACTGTAACCTGCAGTGCTGTATCGAGGCTTTATGTTCAGGTTCTCCAAAAAATGAAACAGTGGTTAAAACACATGGATTACATGGGGATGGTATTCCAGGGTTAACCACCAGCATCTGTAGTAGCAGAGCTTGGAGATATCTTTACCTGATATCAGTGCTTATTTTCTGGGAGAATGCAGGGGGACACATACCCCTAAACATTTTGTGAATCTAATGGGAGAAGAAAATAATTTTAAAAACCCTTTTAGTTTCTTCTCTAGCACGGTGAATCGCCAGTTTCATTGCTACCCCTGATGGCAGCCTCATTTCCTGTCACGGTGTTTCCTGAGTCTCAGACAGAAGCGAGCGTTTAATGTGTGAAGCAGTGTGGAATGTGGATGTGTGGTGTTTTACTGATGAAACTTTGGCATCATTGAGGGGCAGTATTTCAATATGAGTAATGCATGTTCTTTGTACTTTTGTCCATTTACATTTATTTTTATTTTATTTTATTTATTTTTCCTGATTTGAACTATAAAATGTTGATTTTCTTGAGTCAAAATGAGAGTACCCTTAAAAAAAATTTAAAGAAAAAAAACACTGCTTTATACCATGGGGACTTGTTTCCACTCTCAGGTGACTAAAGTTGAATCATCTAAATCATCTAAGTACAACCAATAAAATTAAGGCTCTGGTAACCTCTGGCTTTTGAGTACAGTGGTACCTCCGGTTACGAACTTAATTCGTTCTGGAGGTCCGTTCTTAACCTGAAACCGTTCTTAACCTGAGGCGCGCTTTTGCTAATGGGGCCTCCTGCTGCTGCAGCCGTGCAACTTCCGCTCACATCCCAGGGCAAAGTTCATTACCAGGAGCACCTATTTCCAGGCTAGCAGAGCTCGTAACCCAAAGTGTGCGTAAGGAGGACGGTATATAACCTGGGGTTCCACTGTGCTGTAGTGTATTGGTCGTGGGGCGGCCTTTGAAGACTGTTAGAAACTGTAGTTCAAAATACAGCTACCACGTTCTTGACTGAGATCTTGATCATCTGGTAGGAATATATCTTACCACTGGTTTCTGGTCCATATGTGAGCTTCATGAATGTTTAGGGAATAGGATTTGAACTCATATCACTCCTGCTCCAAACCGCTTCCTAATTCCTTTTCTATTGTGATCTAAAGGCCTTTGGTCTGATTTCTGTGTCCATTTTTGTTTTCTCCTTCTGAAATACAGACCTTTTGTTTATTTGCTACCCAGTCTTTCCTATGAGGAGAAGTTCCAACATTTGGGGCTTTTAATTTCAAGAAAATGTGAATAATAAGTGACACGATAAAAGTGTATAAAAAGGATGACTGGTGTGGAAAAGTGGCTAGAGAAAGGGCTTTCCCCTCTTTCTCGTAACATGAGAGCTCATGGTCATCCAATGAATCTGAAAGTTGGAAGATTCAGGGCAGATAAAATAAAGTACTTCTTCACACTGTGCATAATTATGGTATGGAAGTCACTCACACAAGAGACAGGGATGACCAGAAACTTGGATAGTTTTGAAAGAGGGTTGGACAAATTCATGGTGGATAAGGCTATCCTTTTCCTTAAGAGCCATCATGGCTAAGCTCTGCCTCCTTAGGTGGAGGCTTTATGCTTCTGAATATCAATTGCTGGAAACTGCAAGAGGAAAGAATGCTGTTCTGCTCAAATCCTGCTCGTGGGCAGAGTAGATGGGCCACTGGCCTGATCCAGCAGGCTCTTCCTAGGTTTATCTTACCGTCTTTTTTAATGGTTATGTTAATTATATGGTATGCTTTTATTTTAAGTTGCTGATGTTATCTGCCTGGAAAGCTTCACTTTGGAATGGAGGGGTGGGGTGAAAAAATACTGAAAGAAATAGTGTGGCTGAGGTGATTAACAATGTTGATTAATAAGGCTTAAGAGAAATCATGAGGCTTAGAGGTTCCCTCTCACAGGGCTGCAATTTCCAGCCCTCTTAAACTACAGTACCCAGGATTCCTTGGGAAGAAGTCACAGCCTTTAAATGCATGTTGGATGCACTTTAAATATATGATGTGGATATACAGAGACTATACGCCTTGGAGAGAACTTCCCTCCAAGCATTTCACTTGAAGAAAAGACATCTTGGCCCACTGGTGACTGGAGAGCTCACCGTACCGAGCCAAGAACAGAAGGGTCAGATGGCTGAGGCAACCTTTAGCGAAGACTTGTAATGCATTGTTTCCTCTGAGACTCCCTGAGCCTTTATTGCTCCTTTAAAATGGAATTTGCAGCCCTGAAAGGCAGAGGGATTTATTTTATTGTGAACATATTTTCCTACTGAAAATGGTCCATATGTTTAAGTATTTGATGAATGCTGCAGTACTTAATAATACTATTTACTACAAATATAGATAGATAGGGAGTAAGCAGGCAGTGTGTGTGTGTGTGTGTGTGTGTGTGTGTGTAGCATCCACACGCAAGCTTTCCAGTGTCCAGATGTTCATGCTCATTGTGATTCCTCCCATGTAAACATTTCCCCTGCAGACAAGCAACCTCTTAACGGTGACAGGAAGCAATGAATTGTTGTTTGCTGCTAATTGTGAACTTCATTGGTTCTTGGGAGAAGATTTGAAGATTTGGGGTAGAGAATAAGGCTAAAACAAGGAAAGCCATTAAATGGACGCTTTTCTGATGGCAAAATCTATAAGTGATACAAATTACTTGGGAAAGTACTTTTGAGTGGATTGTAATTCTGCCACCACCAGAGCCATGAGTGGGCAGTCAAAAGTCTGAGATGAAGCGCCATCTATTTCCTTTTGTCTCGTGTGATGGGTTTGCAGGGGCCAAGGATCCCCTACCATTTCTGTGTTCTAGTATCCCCATAATTTATGAAATTAGGAAATGGTGGGGTTTGATCAATGGATTTAGCAAGGCCTAAAAATTTTTCAGTCAAGCCAGCTTCCTCAGGAGTTTGGTTAGAGAGGTGCTGTCAAAAAGCAAAGGCAGGTGATGACAAAGTCATTGCCCTGACAAAAGGTGAGACATTCAGCATCAGAAAAGAAAGGAGAAGGCTACCAGGGTTACACAGGGTGAGATGTCACTGCCTTTGAAATTAAGGTTGCCAGGGTGACAGGGGATGGATGCTGGAAGCAGAAGCGGAGGTGTTTTCTTGCAACGACTGTTGAGAAGAAGCAGGTGGAAGTAGGCAGAACTCCATGCAGGGAATGAAGGGCAGCAGCCATGCTGGCTGGTTGGAGCAGGCTGTTACAGAGAGATGGGGCTTAGGATGCCTCTGAATCCAATGCTGGGCTGCTAGGAAAGGATGAGCCCCCTTGGGATTTAAATACTGTGAACTCTCTCTCCGCTTAAACAGGTTGTAGATATGTGCTGTCAAAGAACAAAGGCAGGTGATGACAAAGTCATTATCCTGACAAACCATATCTGTCAATCATATTTATCCTGATAAACCATATTTGATAAAGATGACAGTCTCCATTGTGTCTTGATTTTCCAACAGAAACACAATCCTAGTTGAGTACCAAGACCACTGGAATTTTGCTACTGCTCACAGAAATTGGGCTGGCCTGTAACACCTTTACCCCATTTGGTAGAGTATGCCTTACTGAAAGGGTCCCTTCCGGACATTACCATACTGCCAGGTCCACTGTACCAGTGTCTACAATGCTATCTTGCAGATTTCATTATCCTTAACCATATCTCCTCTTGAATACCAGTTAGCTCTTTGCATGCGTGTCAAGTTTTCCTTGATGATTGCTTTGACCTAGCAATTAGCAGCATTTCATATAGATCCCGTTTCTAACTACTTATCAAGATAAATCATGCAGGGGAATGCCCCTCATAATAGATCAAGAATAGGGATTTTGCTCCCAGACCACTGCCTAAGGCATATGATCCTGTCCATGAGTCCAACAGGATTGCTGCAAATACTGCCTTTAAACCACCAAGCCTCTTTGGCTTGCCAATCGTAATTACAGCAGTTTGAATCCATGTGATGGAGTGAGCTCCTGTTGCTCTGTCCCAGCTCCTGCCAGCCTAGCAGTTCAAAAGCATACCAGTGCGAGTAGATAAATGGGTACTGCTATGGTGGGAAGGTAAATGGAGTTTCTGTGCACTTTGGCTTCTGTCCCGGTGTCCCGGTGTGCCAGAAGCGGTTTAGTCTTGCTGGCCACATAACCCAGAAAGTTTTCTGGGGACAAACACCTGCTCCTTCGGCCTGAAAGTGGAGATGAGACCACACCCCATAGTCAAATTTGACTGGACTTAACCTTTACCTACTGTGAATAACTTTAAGTTTGATATAAATGTTGTGCTCACTTCTATTTTGTACAACTATATTTTAGTACATTTATTTATACATCAAGACTGACCATGAAAAGGAGGCAGTTGATTTTGACAGAGGTGGAATCTACACGCATATAAAAAACATTCTGAAAATGCCATTTTAAAATGCTTTTTTAAAATAATATTGAATTTCCATAAATTCACCATAGCCATCTAGTACCACATTGTATATTGCACTTGAAACACACTTAAAACATTTTATTTGCAGCTGTATAGCTGAGTCCTGAGTGAGTTGCCTGTTGCAGCTTTTATTAATGGTGGTACTCATTGAAAGCCCACCTGAGCCATAAGTTGTCAAACTTAATTGGGCTATGTCTGTAAAGTACAAGCCTCTGAGTTGACTGCTTTATACCTAATTGGCAAATAAGTTGCTTTTTGCATTGTTAGTGTTGTTAGCGGCATTCCAATTTCTCCCCCATTTCATTGCTTGTTTCATTAACCAGCAAAGAAATTGCCCCACTAAATACTAAATTCTCTGGCTCTCCTTCATTCCTGATGTGATTTAAATGAATTACCAAGTACATTATAACTATTAATCTGTAAAGTTTTATAGGCATGAACATTAAAATTTTGGCTTATGATTTGTTTGAAGGAGAGCCAAAGTAGGAGTTGCCTATGGAACTATCCAAAAACCGTGTTCTGGATGACGACAATGACGTTTTACCCACCCTTCACCCTAAGGTCCCTGGGCGAGTTTCTACATTAACACACAACATTAAAAACAGTTTTTTAAAAAAACTTACACTCACAAAAATAATGTTTGTCCTTAAAATATACACCTCAAGTGTCAAAAACCAGTGTAAAGATATGTGTCTTCAACATTTGCCAGAAACAGTGTAATGAAGGTGTCAGAAGTACCAGGGTGCTTTATGGAATTAAGGCGATATGAATAAGAACATAAACATTTGATTTTTTGAAAATCAAGAATGCATTCATTAAAAGCAGCAGAAATTTTCAATTAAGGGAGCAATTCTAAGTTTTGGGGGAGGCAGATTTGAGGCTGTTCGATGCTGTGGGCTTCCTTCTCTGTTGGTGGCAAGGAAGGTTCATGGGAGACGCAGTAGAGGCTGGTCCATGCAGGCAAATGAGGTGCTGCCCCACCAGTCTGTCCTCAGCCAGCATCTACCTGCCTGGCTTCTAACAACCAGTTGAGGTGGTAGCACTGGCTTCCTCTCCTCCTCCTCCTCCTCCTAAGTATCAGTGTTGCCCTTGTAGAACCTGCAGGGAGGAGGATGGGGGACAAAACTAGAATCAGTTGGCTTTGCCTGTCATTGGCCATCTACTGTTAGAAGCCTCCTGTTGCAGCAGCAGAAAGCTCCACCGCCATAGCTGAACTGCCAAATGTTTATCTCTGTTTTATATAGTTGGACATTTTAGCAAGTAAGGAATAAGTGGAGTGGCTCTGCCAGTTTCTTGGAAATATTGGATTAGCCTTTATTAGAGTGAGGATCAGTAAAGTTGTTTTGGAAATGTGCTGATGAGTGGACCCTTCTGGCTTTCCTGCTGAGAGGAATCTCAAAGGGGTTATTTATTTTACCCATGGCATGCATGGGATAGATTAAGTCACTTAATTCTATTGGAGAGCTGGCTTTACTCCAAAGACAAGGAAGATGTGGGTTTTATTAGTCTCTAGTTTGAGATTTCTACTGTTTAAAAATGGTTTAGTGGATCTGATTTCTGTATCTTAGCATTATCAATGACCATTGTTTGTCTGTGAAATAAGAGCACACAAGTTTGCTCAGTGACTTCAGGAGGCTTTCAGCACAGCCTAAATGTAAGGTGAGGCTGGGGAGAGGAAGCTAAAGATATCTCTAAGGGATTTTCAACTGCTAGTCTGATCATGTACTCAGTTTGGTTTAATCTCCATCAAACTCTTTGAGACAAAAGTGTGGCAAGCTGTACTTAGGAACTGCAACTCGGGTTTCTAACCCTTGAAATTGGTTTAAATCATTGGTAATTTAAGTACTTCTAAGGTAGCATTCATACAAGCGGGGCAGAATTTCAAGGGACCACTGTGAACAAAATATGCTGGAACATTTAGTTTGTGCATGGGTGTTCTTGCAGAACTCCAATAACCTAAATGATTATTGGTACTAGCATGAGCGTAAACTGGACCACATTGAATTATATTGTCATGGCACACATTTAAATTCTGCAGCCTGCTCTATATGGTCCTCTCTAAGTTTTAATTAAGACTCAAATCACAAACCTTCAGATTCTGCTGACGTACGGCATGTCTGCCATTTTGGATATGCTCCAATGCTATCTGGCCTGTGGTGTCTGCATAGGCTGCTCAGGCAGTTTCTGGCAAGATATGTGATGCAGACACCTTGTTGAAGCTAAGCAGGTCTGGGTCTGGACAGTGCCTGGAGGACAGACTACCAGGTGACTCTCCCCTCCCCCCCAGCAAACTCCCTTGAGTTCTATGATGGAAGAAAGGTGAGATATAAATAATTTTTTTTAATTATATAGAAATAGTGGGGAGTAGTGAACATGGTTCAGAGCAGGAGTTATTTTCCTGCCATGCAGCCCATTTTCTGGCCTTATTGTTTGTGCATAATTTAATCATGATTGAGCTTCAATATATCTTTGTCCTCACTTGAGGAGGGGTGTTAGATGCTCAGCCAGCCATTGCTGCTTCACCTGCAGGGCAGGAATCCTGGAACGAAATCAATGCAAATAATAAATGACTGAATGAGCTACGCTTAACATGTAACTCCTCCTTGGGCTTCCCTTCCATGTAGCTAGCTGCTGGCTACCCGGGGCAGCATGGAGAGAAAGTGGCGGTCCCACTGTGCAAGGGCAATAAGACTGACTAGCTTCTAGAGACTCTGATTTTTCCACACAGAATATTTGGTGTACCATCAAAATAGGTCTGAATGCCAGTGCCATGTTCTCTCTTCACTTCTCTCCTGTTTGGAGGCTTAGGCTGGAACATACAGACCTGGATATGCCCGTGTGACATGCAGCAAGGAACAGCGCTATTGCAGACATCAATGTGCTCATGCAGAAGTTGCGAATTTGGGAATGTGTCGTTTCCCTCCCTCTTGAAAAATCATAGCAAGTCATTTTTGACTGGCGAGAATGTTAGCTGTTAATACCACCTAGAGCTGATTTTCCAAGTCAAATATTTCAAATAGACAATATGCAATCTGTTCAACATTCCTGTTCTCTACTTCCAGTTGCAAACTTGAACTAGCTTCAGAGTGACACTGAATAGTGAGTAATCACATTCTCCCCCCCCCTTTCTAGTAACATACACTACAATGGGTTTTGTTGATTTCTTTCCAGGATCAGAGCCATCCTTGTTTAGTTTGGCTGAATAGAGCAAAACAATAGGTTAAACTCTCGTTCAGGGTTCCAGGGATAAGTTAGCTTTTTGTCCACTTCTTTGCTTTGTGACCTGAAATGCCATTAACATAATGGAATGGAATTTGGTCCCCATGTTCATATCACAACTCTGGGCTACATGTAAGAACACCAGCTCTATCCTAACACGTCCATAGTATATGACCATTCATAGCTGAGATGCCACTGGGCCATAAAATCTTTCCTTCCTCCCCCCTATTTTCAAAGTTGTGAGAAAAATGCAACCCCTTACAATGTGTAAGTTTTGCACATTCAGTTTTGCACATTCTGCATTTCTAGCATAAACTCCAGAGACAGTCTCACCACCCATTTTCAGGGGAGGAATAACGCAAAGGCATTACGATGCAACATCCCATGAAGATTGAGAAATCGTGATAAAATGTTGCATGGTGTAATTCCTGTTTGAAGTTCAAACACTTGCTCAACCCCATACACCGGCCTTCTAATCTAAGGTGTCTACATTATTATTTTACAATATTGAAATGTGTTACATGCCTCTGAGATAGATGGCGCAACCGGGGGAGGCACGTGGGATCTATCATCGGGATCAGCTGTGAGTTTTTTAAAACTTGAAAGAGCAGCCACTATGATGAGGAGATAGTTTTTGACCCATTTCACCATGCTGCTTTCATGATCTAATTGGAACACCACCTGCCAAAGCTGCTATTTGTGATGGAGGTGGGGAAGGGAAGAAACACACAAGACCTACCAAACATTTGAAGCACATTTGAAGTATAGATATTCTCCTAAAGAATTGTGGGAGTTCTCTTTTGTTAAGGGTATTGGGAATTGTAGCTGGGTGTGGGTAAACTACCATTCCCAGGACTGGGGGGGGGGGGGGAAGAACCATGTGGTTTAAATGTGGGGTGGATTTGACCACAGGTGCCATATGGTACCTATATATTTTCTCCCATGAGACAAAAGGCAGGTAGTTTGGAGTTGAAACCGCTTTCTACCAGTACAGCCAGATGGAAGTTTCCCCCTGCGTTTCCCTGACCATTCTCCATAATTTTCTCAAATGATAAAAGAAATTGCATTTGAAAAAAATATCAGAGAAATCCAAAGAAAAAAATCAGAGAAAATACTATTGGGGGGGGGCACAGTTTTTTTGTTGCACTTACCTTATCTTTGAGGTAGCCAAGGGGTGTTTGTGAGTATTGTTTTGTAAGTAACCCAGTGATTTGCCCTCTGCAACCCCATTGTCTGAGGTTTCCTGTAAGTGCAGGAAGGCAGCATGGCCGCCAGACAGCTGCTCCTTCTTTTCAGAAATTTTAAAAATAAAAACAAATCCTTCCCTTAAAACACACCAATTTCAGGTGCTAGGAAGTAGTCCTACAGCTCCCATCATCCTTCACCATCAATGGGCTGGGGTCATTGAGGGTTGTAGTCCGTAAAATGTGAAGGGAGCCAGGTTGCGGAATAGGACATATTTGATAAATGGGCTATAGGGAACCAGCACACTGTCGGCATCTTCGACTGGACTGTGCATCCATTGCTTATGCAAACTCTTTTCGGCGCTTCTGTGTAGATTAGTGATTTGCTATACTAGCAGGTCAGAATAATTTTTGTCCTTGTAGCTATCTGTGGCCTGATATTGGGAAAGGTGATATCATTTACCACCCAAGCGGTCCCTTCCCTCAGTGCTTGAGATGGAGTCGAATATCACACTTTGTCAAAATGTTTAATTGCGCATTCCTAACTCGTGCAGCCTTGGGCTCCCCCCAAGGCAAGGATGCTAATCTAATTGCTATCTAAACCACCACCATAAGATCCTCCCCCGCACACTTGCTGCACGTTTGCTTCAGTCTGGTTTGGCAATCCCTTTGAAGCCTTAGAAGAGGTTATCTATGTTCTCTCCAGCAAACGCAGGCAGGGTGTGTCACTGTGGAGGTGCATGTGATAGCAGAATGAGTTATACAGGAATTTCTCCCAGAGGCCACGGTTGCCTCTTTGTTTGGTCTGAGTGCCAACAGATATGATCATTGGATAAGTATCCAAAACGCAATTACAGAAGTTTTGAGACAAGGGGCTGCCTTCGTTCATGTTAATGGCACAACTGAAAGCAAGCATTCTCCGGCTGCAATCTTAAGTACCCTTACAAGAGAGCAAAGCCCCAACAAACATTGTGGGACGTATTTCAGACTAAACACATGTAAGATTGCACTGTCAGGCTTTTTGGTAAGTGTGAAGTGTGCACTAAAGATTATCTTCTCAGTCTTATCTTCCTTTGTACGCTCATGCTGAACTCCTCTATCTATAGCTATCTGCACAGAGGAAAGGCTTTGATGGCTCAGTTATGCTTACAGCGTAACTCTCCGATTTGTAGGGAGGGGAAAACAACATACAGGATTTGTCCAGAAAGGGATTAGAAAGTGCTCCAAAAGGACCTCTCCAAACTGAGTGAATGGATGGTGAAATGGCAAATGCAATTCAATATAAACAAATGTCAACTGAATAATGTCATGACAAAAATAAAATAAAATCTTAATTTCACATAGGTATACACTAAAGGGTTTGAACTGGCGGTGACTGACCAGGAACGAGACCATGGGGTTGTAGTGGATAGTTCGATGAAGTTGTCAACCCAGTGTGTGGCAGCTGTGTAAAAAGCAAATTCCATGTTATGGACCATGAAAAAAGAAATTGAAAATAAAAGTGCCGGTATCGTACCGCCATTATACAAATCTATTGTGCATCCACATATGGAATACGATGTACACTTCTGACCACCTCACCACAAAATATGATATTGTAGAGTTGGAATGGTTCATAAAAAAGCCACCGAAATGATCAAGGAGACAGAGCAACTCCCCACAAAGAAAGGTCGCGCTGTTTAGGACTTTTTAGTTTACAAAAAAGGTGAGCATAATCAAAGGTTACATATGGCATAGAGTAAGTGGATAGAGAAAAGTTTTCCCTCTCTCACACACATAACACTGGAACTTATAGACACCCAATGAAGCTGAATGATGGAAGAGTCAGGGCAGACAGAAGAACTTCACACAGCGTGTTGCTAAACTCTGGATTTTGCTCCCCCAGGAGGCAGTGATGGTCCCCAACTTGGATGGTTTTAAAAAAAGGATTGGATAGGTTCACAGAAAATAAGGCTATCAATGGCTACTAGCTATGCCCTGCTTCCATGGTCTTATAGAAATGTATGACTATAATTAGTAGCAGTTAATAATACTAATGTTCAGAGGCAGCAATGCTTCTGAATGCCAGTTGGTGAAAACCGCAGAAGGGCAGAGAGCTATTATGCCCAGGTCCTGCTGACAGGTTTTCCATAGTCACCTGAATACCCACTGTCCATTGGCCTGATCCAGGAGACTTGGCATAAGTTCCGTGGTAAGCAGAAGGATGCTGGGGTGGGTGTGTGACTGTCTCTCTAATGTCGCGTTATGCCACACCCCCATATAATCCCACCCCCATGAAATTCTTTTTTGAGACTGGCACCCCAGCCTGCTCTCAAAATTTTAAATGCACCCCCCACCCCACTCCAGGAATGTTGGTGAATCGAGCTTATGGGAACCATGCGACCATGTTAGCTCCTAGAAAGGATATTGCAGCGCCATTGCTCCTCCCTTGTCATTTTAACACAGCACGGGATGGGAGCTAAGCAAATATTTGGCTTAGTAATATGTCATCTGAACCCAGGTTCATTAGACCAATGATGACTAATTCACCTATTGCCACTCTTCTTTGTAGCCTTCCCCTTCCTAGTGTCTTGTGGACGTTGCAATACAATTCCCATCAGCCCTGACCATTGGGTATGCTGACCACAAGTGCATCAGTTGGGGAAAGGCTGGCATACTTGGTGAATGAGTCCTCTGAAACTATTGTTGAAAGTGTGTGTGTGTGTGTGTGTGTGTTGCTAGGAGGTTTGGAGTGGTCATGTTTGTGACAAACAATTCAGATGGTCCACAAAATGGGATGGGGGAAGCTTGTAGCCCCATGAAAAATGGAGCCTTGAATTTCTGGCACAGCTGTCCTGTAGAGTTTTGCTTCATTGCATTTTCACACCATAGCATTGGAAGCTCAAGCTATCAGATGGACAGGAGAGAAAGATCCTGGGAAAGTGTTCAAAAGCTTTTAAACATGCCATTCATCCACTGGAAGTGAGGGAGGGAGAGTCAACAGCATCGGGAAGTTTTTTGGCAAACCACCTGCGGTCTGCAGATCACAGGGTGAGAACCAATAATTTAGAGCAAACAAATAAACAGATCAACCACAGGTTCACCACAGAAACCTCTCCCACATCCTCTGGAGGTAATCAAAATGTGCGTAGCTTTTTTAAAAAAAGAAATTTATTTCTGTGTTGTTGTTTTTTTAAAAAATACAATCCTACTGCAGTGACCCAAATAGCTTGCTATCATTCAATATCGTAATAGGCCTACATAGAAACAAAACAAGAAGAAAACAGAATCTTTTGGATATGTTGAGATGACTAAAGTAGTGTAATTTCTGGGGATCATTGAAATTTTAAGAACATTTTTGTATCAAATAATTAAAAAGCCCAGCAATGTGACTAGAAGCTTGATTGTAGCGGAATCTTCCTGCCATGTGATCCTGGAGATAATCGCCATAGGAATAATTTGTGAAAGTTCCATGGATTGACTTCTGCTTGTCCAAGGGAGCTTCCCCTCTTTCTCCTCTCTCCATTTGGCTTTTGAAACAGCTCCCTCTTCTGTTCTGGGGTTTCCTCCAACCACCTGGGTCAGATTCAGCAGAGGGGTGTTCCTGTAAGGAGGTGAGGGAGAGGAAGTTGCTGGAGTCAATCAAATGTCATCATTTACATCTTTCTGGTTTAATACATGATAAAAAGGATTTCACCTGCACCCCTTTTTCTCTGAGCTGGAGAGCCTTTCTCTTCCCTGAACTTTATCACATAGTTCATCCATTTTAGCTTATGAAGGAAGCCAGACAACATTTGAATCAATAAACAGATTTTGTTGTAAGATTCGCCGCTATGTGATGGTCATCTTCTAGATTCTACCAAATTCAAGTTAGGGGCTAAATTTTTTATCTTTGTACCTTTTATTTGGAAGGTAATCTCAGCTGCCTAAAATGACCTTTACGGTGACAACACTGAAACTTTGGGATTTCCTATGTTAGGGAGGTCCCAGCACACACACACCCTTCCATCAGCAAGTGAAAACTTTTATCTTCTGGTCAAAAATTGACCTAGCAGGTTGTTCTATGTTTTAATTCTTCTTAGCTTGTTAACTTTGGGGAAATTATCCACCATCATTTCATATTGCTTTATTGTGCTATTGATTGGTTTTTAATGTTGCGAGTAGCCTTGGGTATATTTCAAAGCTATTGAATAGCATAGGAAGCAGCTGTTACACATTACGGAGTGGATTCCATCTTTCTTTGGATTTCTCTTCCCTGGCACCCTCACTTGTTGGCATGGTTGTTACTTTTGACTTTTGTGTCTGGAGTCCTCAGGTAAGGTATCTGTTAGGGATCTAGGCAGATACTGCTGGACTCCTACTCCCACCATGCTTGACTATTGACCATGCCGACTAGTGCTGATGGAGTTGAAATCCAACAAGAGCACCATTTTGGCTACCCCTGGCCATGGTTGCACCATGCTACACAGCATACCATCTGAATTATGGTCTCCCTGTGTGAGGTTCATATCATCATGTGTTTTGGGGCTTAGTCTTGTTTACATCTGAACAGGCCCTGATTAGTGGGTTGTGCCCAACTGGTTGCACCAGTAGAATGCCAGAGACAATCACAGTGGCTCCGACTGTTTCCCTCGTTACAGAGATTACTCCCTACCTGGATTCCTTGGAGGGAGAATGGGAGAAGAGGGCTTAATCCTTTCTCTCCCCTTCCCTATAAGGAATGTGCTAATTTGGTCCTTATAAAATGAGAACAAAAGAGAATAGCTAAGAAGCTTCAGCTGTAACACAAAATCAGAACTAAGCTAGGAGCACTTTTAGGGCACAGAGAAATCTTGAACTCTTAAGAGGAAAGAAGAATCTGTTGGGAATGTTAATATTGTGAACCTTCTATTTACGCTCAAGCCTCCCGAGATCACCTTTGAAATATACCGTAGCTGTCAACGTTTCCCTTTTTTAAAGGGAAATTCCCTTATTCCAAATAGGATTCCTCTCAAGAAAAGGGACAGCTATGCTTCAAAACGAAACTGAACTATGAATGGATGCTGCCCCAATCCCCACAGTTGGGCTGTGTTTGGAAGCTAAATCATTCTCCATTATGGTAATATGGGCAACGTAGAGGTGTCAAATTTTGGGAGGGAAATTCTGGGTATTGGACCTGTGGCTGATGTCTATGCTGTCTATGGGGATGTGGCTGTCAACTGAAGTGGTATAGGATCTGGCATGAATGTACTCCTTGTGCCACCTACATCCTGCCCATAACTCCAGCCCATTTAGCTTGTCTGCCTGTATAGCTTTGCCAGTGAAATGGCTCATTTATGAAAGCATTCCACTAGTGTATCTGAGGTGCTTCACTGGGGTGAATCTGTTATGATGGCAGCAGGCCGATTTCAATGGTCTATCGGGGCTTCCACCAGTTTCTAACAAAGACTCTTGTTTGCCTGGATGGAAGCCACAGAAGGGAGAAATTTGCCTACTGTACAATGATAAAATTTATATCCACTGGCCCACCCACTTACTTTTGTCTCTGGCCTTGTCCCACCAGTGGCTTGTGGTCCCTGGCAGGCTACCCAAAGGGGAATGTGGCCCTTGGGAGCAAAAGATTACTAACTCCTTCTAGCTTCTGAACGCCCTACATAAAAATTACTGGCTGAGTTCTGTAAAGTCTAGCAATGCAAACTGATTTATCATTTATCACGCAAACTGATTTCCATCATTTCCAAACTTCCACTTTAACCCTTGACAGTAATGGGGTGATATGATCCTTATTTTGTGACAAGTGAACATGAAAAGAAATGGAGATGCTTAGGGGAGAAAAAGAACAGTTAAAACAAATCAAAGAATAAGCCAATTTTTTTTGTAAATACGGCCAGTAACTTGTGCAGTCTGAACCTAATACCCAATCTTGTCTAGATTTGTGCTATGTTCAGGCATCCTGGGGAGGCATTGCAGCATTATATGAAATACAGTGGTACCTCGAGTTAAGTACTTAATTCGTTCTGGAGGTCTGTATTTAACCTGAAACTGTTCTTAACCTGAAGCACCACTTTAGCTACTGGGGCCTCCTGCTGCTGCCGCGCCGCCGGAGCACAATTTCTGTTCTCATCCTGAAGCAAAGTTCTTAACCCGAGGTACTATTTCTGGGTTAGCGGAGTCTGTAACCTGAAGTGTATGTAACCTGAAGTGTATGTAACCCGAGGTACCACTGTCCTTATCAAGCAATTAACCTTTAGCTGGTTACGCAGATATTGCTTAGTATTAATGATACTTTTGTTTGGGCAAAGGTTTTGTGACACCTTTGCATTGCTTGCGCCCCCTTACCTTCTCCCAACTTCATCAGGTTTAAACTTCTGAAGGATGGGGTGAGAATGGAAAGCTTCAGGTTCTTTCACAAAATACAGATCACACAGCCAGCTGCAAACTGCTTCCTCTCGCCCTTGCTGAAATAATTTAATTCTGACCTTCACTGGATAACTCTGTCCATTTTCACAGCTGGGAGTCGCAGTTGTCCATATTCCATAAACACATCTGCAAAGTCCACATGGATTGCTTATTGTTACGTTATTCTTGCAGTTTCTTTTGCTTCTTTAGATTCCAGGTATAAAAAGAGAAAGGGTGTAGTCTTCTGTTTGGCTGACTCTCTGCTTGTCTCTGGACATTCCTCTTCTATTTTTCATTTTTCAATTATACCGTCCCTTTTAAGGAATTTGTCATCCTCATTCCTCCCTACTCGCTTGGAGAATGCAGCCATTTCTGTTCAAGATGTGTCAGCTTCTCTGTTTTCCAGAATGTAATTGGCAGCTTGTTTCTACATGCTGAGTAGGTGGGAAAACAGATTGCTGAATGTAAGGCTTTAGGGAATATAACTCACAAGCGAGAAATTGTCCTTTTCTGTGCTGCAGCTTTTTAAATTGCATAAATGGTTAGTGTGAACCTGCATATTCTTCTTTTCTCTGAAGAGCTAGATCGGTGAATAATGATATCGTGTGTGTACCAGCTTGGTGTTTATCATTTTTTGGTGCATTCCTATATTTTAAATTACATTCTTTAAATTTTTTATTTAAAAGGCATAGCAACTATTTTGGATCCTGCTGGCATTTTTATTAGTGAGAAATGGCTTTAAGTTTATTGTGAATGTATTTTAAAATGCTGCATGGTGTTTAGAAATGGCAAGCTATTTAGAAATGCAGTCATAGTTTTTCTAGAAGATTTGATATTTACTTACGGTCCAAGAGCTTCCCTCTTTATTGCTTTTCAGAGCAAAAATATTTTGAAAATTAGTGCATTGCTTGAAATTGCTCTCTCCCCCAACCATAATCATGCATTACAACTTAACAATGAAGACATACCCTCCAGTGAAAATAGGTACGTCCTATTCCTTATCCTCCAATATTTCTCTGATGAAGATAGGGACGCCCTAAGGAAAAGCGGACATTCCAGGATTAAATCAGAAACTGGGATGGCTTCTGTAAATCTGGGACTGTCCCTGGAAAGTAGGGACACTTGGAGGGTCTGTGAGGTAAATGCTCTGAGCGTAGAATTTACAGCACAAAACAGCCATACATTTAATAGAGGCTATGGCTGCATACGCACCATACATTGAAAGTGCATTGAAAACACAATGTTTTCCCCAACAAATCTTGAGAAATGTAGTTTACCTTCCCCAGAATAACAATCCCCAGCACTCTTAACAAACTACATTTTCCTGGATTCTTTTGGGGCGGGGGAAATAATGTGCTTTAATTGCATGGTGTGAATGCAGCCTATGCCCAGAATCCCTGGGACTTTTCCCTTTCGTTTCTTTGAGTGGCAGATCGCCATGTCATGTTGCAAGGTACTTTGGGAAGATGTTATCTGTTATGTATTCAGTGGTCTGTGTTTGTCTGAGTTTGAGTCTGGACTAAGAATTCTGAGCTCCTGTGTTCTGATTCAATACATGATATCCAATCATAGAACATTTCAGGATTTGGGCCTCTGCCATTGGCCCTTAAACTCTGAGTCATGATTCGCAGCTTGGAAGTTTAGACAGCCAATCACATTGGGAGTGGGAGTGGCCCGGGCCTTCAGAAATGTATATAAGCAGTCGCTTTGCCGCTGTTATTCAGTTCTGTAGTTCAGTATAGGTTATTGCTGTTATCACTGTGCCTTGCCTTGTGGGAACACACCTGCACTTCATTCTCCATTCCAAAATAGAAGTGGTAAGTGGCATGAGGGGTTGTGGCATAAGAAATACAAGTCTAAAGTTCCTATAGGCATGTGGAACTAGGTGTGTGATTCTTTGGATCCAGGGCCATTAAAATTTCTACTATGTCTTAAAAATAAAAGGAAGGAAAGAAGAAATAAGTTCTACAATGTCCTATTTAAAGAGCTGGTATTCTATAGGTTACTGTTGGACATTGCTTGGATTTATTATTTTATTCACAGTTTCAAACATCTGTATATATATATATTTATTCTGTAAAATTTAGGAGAAGAATTTATTCTTTCCCACAAGGAAATCAACAGACCATTCTATTGTAGTATCGTATGATGATGCCTTGGCTTACCAAGATGGACAGCTTGTTGTGCATACTCCATAAAACCTTCTGAAGCCTGCCAGGTTTCTTTTTTCCCCTTTCAAAATATACCTGCAGGACAAAAAAACTAAGCACAGCAAACAACAACATACTCTTGATCACTTAGGTTGTGATGGGGCAGTGTTGTGATTTTTCAAAATGGATTGTAGGTTGCTTAGGAGCAGTGCTGTTTTTCTAGAAAAAGAGAACACCCTTGTTCTCTTATAATGGCAATGGTGCCCACCTGAGAGGTGCCGGAACTGAGTTCTGGTGAGTTCCAACTGAAAAAAGCCCTGCTTATGAACAATATGAGGACTCTACCAGAAGACCTGCTCATATCACAGTATGTCATGGCTGATTCTGATGTGGAGCCATTGTAGTGATACACATCCAATCACAATGGGATGATATCCACCATAAGCAATCTTCAATTTGGCTGGTGGAGGAAATTTGGCTCACAATAATCACACTGTTGGGTGATTTGGCCTCTAAAGCAGGCATGGGGAACCTCCAGATTTTCCTAGACTACAACTCCCATCATTCCTGGCTATTAGCCATGCTGGCTGGGACTGATGGAAGTTGTGACGCTCCAGCTGTTGTTAGACTCCCAAGTTTCCCCTCCCTGTTTGTGCACTTATATATTATGTTATGCAGAGCTTGGAAATTTAGTACTCTTGCCCACAATCTCCTTTGAATACTCTCTTATTTCTGGCCAGTGGCAAAGATCCAAATAAATAGTTTCGCCATATTGATCACATTGATCTTATCCGTTGACTACTGTTGCTGGATTCAATGCTGGGCATTTTGCCACCAGCAGCCAGTGGGAATGAAAAAAAAATGCATGTAAATTGATGTAAACGTTTTGCATGACCCAGAAATCTATTGTACAATCAGCAATTGTCTCTTTCTTAGGACTTGGCAGGATTTTATATAGGTTACTGCTGGGAATTCCTTAGAGTTGACTGAGACTCTGAGGGGAAGAAACTATAGAAGTTGGATTGATTTCCAAAATTTACAATACAAAGCATTTTCTTTCCTTTGCTGATTAATATTACACACAGACACAGACAGACAGACAGACAGACAGACACACGTATCTGAAATACTTTCTTGCTTTGGTTACCATACAACTTTGACTCTAAACAACGCTGTAGTCCTTCGATGGAGGCCTGGTGGCTACAGAAACTGTTTTCTGATAAACAGGTCCATAAATGTCTACACACATGAGCAGATCTGGCATATCCCTTCCACTAGAGGGCCATGTGAAGTGCTCTTATTAACAGATGGGTAGTGCAAAGACATGAACACATCCAACCAGTTAATTCTGAGGCCAGTTAGTTTCTAGGCCCAGCACCAGGTTCGGGTGCTTAGCTTTAAACTCCTTCAAGGTCCGGGACCAACATCTATTAGAAACGTGCCGTCCCTATCTAAGCCCTTATGCCATGCACATTCAGCACAGACAAGGCCGTGTCCATGAGATTTACTCTGTGCAAAGGGAAAGCATCAGCCCAGTGGCGTAGCGTGGGTTGTCATCACCCGGGGCAAGGCAAGTAATTTGTGCCCCCTAACCCGTGGATTTGCGCCCGCTAACCCTAACCCCCAGATGTTGCGCCCGGTGCGGCCGGCCCCCCTGCACCCCCCATGCTACGCCACTGCATCAGCCACAAGGAGATAATTGCCCTGAGGCTGTGGAATTCCGTCCCTAGTGAAGTTTGCACAGGGGTGTAGCGTGGGGAGGACTGATTGGAAGGGTGTGTGCTTGCCCTGTTGCATCCTCCTCATGTCATCCTTCCAGCCTGCACTATATATGTTTGACTGGGGCAACCCAGTCAGATGGGCACGGTATGTATGTATGTATTTATTTATTTATGTATGTATAGGTAAAGGTAAAGGTACCCCTGACCGTTAAGTCCAGTAGCAGATGACTCTGGGGTTGCGGCGCTCATTTTGCTTTACTGGCCGAGGGAGCCAGCGTACAGCTTCGGGTCATGTGGCCAGCATGACTAAGCCACTTCTGGTGAACCAGAGCAGCGCACGGAAACGCCGTTTACCTTCCCGCTAGAGCGGTACCTATTTATCCACTCACACTTTGACAGCTGCTAGGTTGGCAGGAGCAGGAACCCAGCAACGGGAGCTCACCCCGTCATGGGAATTCGAACTGCTGACTTTCTGATCGGCAAACCCTAGGCTCTGTGGTTTAACCCACAGCACCACCCCCGTCCCTATGGATGGATGGATGGATGGATGGATGGATGGATGGATGATGTATGTATGTATGTATGGATGAATGAATAAATAAATATTGAATAGGATGTCCCTATTTTAATCAGAGAAAAGTTGGAGGGTATGTCTATGTATTAAATCTGATACATAAATAGTGACCAACTAGACAGACTAACCACGGACAAAGTGAATCCATGGATCTGGAATGCCAGCGCCCTCCCCCTTTTCCATTTCTCCCCCCCCATCCCTTTCTCACTTAGTCCATATGCTGAGAGGCAGCACTATTCCTTCTTTTGAAAGTTGTGGTGCAGAGGGGTAGTGGGGTCCTAATTTTCCTTATTCCCTCTTGATGTATCATTACCAGAATGAAAAAGGACGTCTCAAGAGCTTTTTTTAAACAGCGACTACTCGAGGCATTTTATAAAGGGGGAAGAAACAGCAAGATAATAGGGTTCGGTTGGGGGTAGCCAGTTTCTGAATGGGCGCCTTGTCTGCCTTTTCTTTGGCTTGAAACCTGGAGCTGTTGTTCCTATTTCAGTTCAAACTGTCACCTTTAGCTCTTGATGGCTTTACTGCCCTTGCTGCTGAACCTCGACAGATTGGGGCTTATTTACCTATTCACACTCCGCTGTGGAACCTCATTAATAGGCTTATTAGCCACACTATTCACGTGCAGCAGAATTGACAAAAAGGATTCTGGCCACTTTGAGAAGAAGAGGGGCATGGTGATGATAATAATAATATATAAAAAAACCCCGTAAAGAGATTATTCCTTCATTCAGCATCCTAACTAGTGTGAAAAGCTTCCTGGGCTTTCTGAGATCACTTGAAGCCTAAATATGATGACAGCATTGATTTTTTTTTTTAACTGCCAAACATGTTTCTGCTTTTCTTCAACTGAGAGGGTTGTTGTGCCCAAGCTTGAAAATTGGCTCATTTAAATGAAGAGGGTGCTATTGATAAATTGTTGTCTTTTCATCACCCGAAAGAATAAATTCTGAAAACTGCTTCCAGACATAAAAATTAAGTGTCTATATGTTGTCATCTTTGGGGGAGCTTTTTCTTTTTTTTAGAGGAAGCCAACTTATTGATGAATGGAGTAAAGCTATTGCTACTTCCTGTGCTCTCCGGTAATTTATGTGAGAATGTGTTAACAATGATTTCAATGGGGGAGAGACACACTTGGAGCTGTGAAATCTGTACCATGCTTGTGACATGTTAATTTCTGAATTAGAAAACTCAAAACTTGCACCAAGACGTGTGGTGATTAAAAAAATAAATGAAATAAAGGTGCAGTTCAGCAAAAGCTTTTTGTGCAACGGGGGCATAAAGTTGCAGGAGTGGAATTCTGGAAATTTGTAAGGAAATTTGTGGTATCTGCAAGAATGCAAATATAGAGATGGAGTCATACTAAATTTACTAGGAATCTGCATTGGCTTTATTTCAGTTGAGAGAACCAATCATTTTGCAGATTTGTTGTCCTTGAAAGTTGCATTTATCTGTTAGCACTGAAGACATGATACAAAATGTTCAATGGTATTAAATAGCTGCAGAATAAATTAAGGCTCTTGTTTAAATGTCACTTTGCTTTAATTTAATTGATTCATCTATGTCCTTTATTTCCAGATACACATTTTTTTTTAAGTTGCAGTCTAGATTTGGATTGCATGTTAAGATTATTCCTGATGGAGCATTTTTTTTAAGATAACTGTCTATCATGGCTCAATAAGATATGCAATTTGTTTTTGACATCGTAAATATTTTTCTTACTTCCCAAGATGTTTATAATTTACATTGGTGATGGCATTATAATATATGCTATTATATACACTCATTTTTATCTCTTGACCAAAGTACAGTGTTTTAGAATGTTAGACCTGGTAAAGATACAGATTCCAGAGTCATGGGTCATAAGGACATAACTGTGGAGGTAGAACATAGCCATCATGGCTAATAGCCACTGATCAATGTCTTTTCCGTGAATTTGTCTAATCCTCCAAATTGTTGGCCATCACCTCATCTTCTGGGATCAGATACCATAGTTACGTATGCACTGTTTAACCAAGATCCAGGACCTAAGGAGAATTAAGCCCTGAGCCCTGGCTTGCTTGTAGCCATTAGATAGTGGCCCTGTGATGAGCAGGTGTTGGGTTCAGTTGAGGAAGTCCCTTCACCTCCTGGGCACCACCTTGGCGTCCACTCTTAATATCACCTGTGGGTGCTGGGATGCTGCAGGCCAACTTTGTCACTGGTGGGGAACTTGGAAGCCTTGGCCAGTGGATAAGGGGCTGCAGGCACCCGATCAACTTCAGAACATGACTGGGACCAGTTGGCAGGCAAGGTGGGTGAGTGACAAATGGCTGAGTCAGGGAGAGACAGAAGAGGACAGGTGAACAGAACGAAAGAAGGAGAGTCAGCGAGAGCAGGAGGGACAGCCAGGGTGGATGGAGGTGGGAAAAGGGAAGCTTTCCACAGGATGGAAGGAAGAGCCACAGAGACAGGAAAGGGAAAGACAGGAGGAGGATTAGGCGACTGCAGTTCCCTGTAATTTAGTGGATGTTCACATTACTGTTTACTCCACATCTATGCCCCCATTCCATTTTTTGAAATTGCATTTGCACAACATTAACCACAATACATATCAGCCCTTGACAAATATGGCTGTTTGATCCCCCCCCCCCCCACCGCCGCCCGCCACCAGACCAGCTTCAATCTGATTAGAAAACTGGATGTGGAGTAAGTGTTAATGTGAACATATATAGCCTAACAGCCAGCACACAGATGAGCACCCAAGTGCAGATGATAGTTAGGTGGTGAAAGACTCTCCTCCATTGGAGGTTCTTAAACAGAGGTTGGCTGCCCATCTGTCAGGGTTTCTTTTGCTGTAATTCCTGCATTGCAAGATGACCCTTGGGATCCCATCCAGTCCTACAATTCAATCATTCTAATGAATAGTAGTTCTAGGTGGGTTGCAGGGGCTGGGAAACAAAAAAGGTCATGTGCATCTGGTGAAGACATCCCTGCCTCCATCGCTGATGTGAACAGCTCCATGCAATACTGGTTGAAATGCAGATGGGAGCAAGAAGCTCACTGCATTTTACATCCCTGGCACTGCTTGGTTCATCTTTATTTTTATATGCCTGAATTCATATCTCATTCTGTTTCTCCTGAATAAGTGTTCACCCTTTAAGGCAAATCTGGGGAACCAAATGCTTTTGAACTACAGCTCCTGTTATCTTGGACCATTGACCACATTGGCCTGGGCTGATGGAACTTGGAGTTTAATAACGTCTAGAGAGCCACAGATTCACCATCTTTGCTTTAGGCTTAAGGCAAACCAATGTTGTCATCGGCTACTCATCAGCTCTGCCCTGAACTCACCGCTGATGCCACTTGCATAATTTTCATAAAGTTTAGGGGATAGATAGTGGGATTGGAAAGCCTCTATTTGAGATGAAAGAGGTAACATAGACTTTATCGAAACGTGATTCCTGTTTGCCTTAACCTGTTATCGTTAACTATCTGAACATAAATACGGGCCAAAGCAGTGCAAGTTATCCCAAGTCAAAGTGAAAGCAGTTTAAGTTGGTTTTGTTTTTCTGTTATTGCAGAGCTGAGTCTGAATTTGAGAAGGTTGTTGGCTCTGTTAATATGGTATGCACTTTTGTGACCATGTTTTATAAAGAAGTAAGAACAGCAGAATATGATGCCTACCTTTAAATAATATTGTAAGCACCAATGTCAAATCATGATTAGAAAGATGTGTTGCCTTAGTAGTGGGCTTCTGACTACCCAAAACAGCATTGCTGGTGAGGGTTTGGGAGGAAACTAATTCATATGTTTATCAACGCTGGGTATGTGCTTTTCCCCAATAAAGAAACTTATTGCCTTCCTTGTCTAGTATATTTATATGTGAAAGGCTATTTCTCTGCACACGGATGAGTGAATATGTCAGGAAAAATTAAATAGATTTATTTCAGAACAGTCCATCTTAAATGTTCACATTGGACTCTGATACTCTTCTTGTTGAATTACAATTCATGAGCATGTGTAAACTGACACGATCTAACAATTCAGTCTTATGGACTTACTCTCACATAAATGTGTGGCTAAACTTCTCCATTTTTGTATTTAAATCATGCCAAACACTTATCTGGAATGATAAGAATTAGATTTAAAACAACAATTCTGAAATCCTCATGGTATCATTAAGGATTTCATCTGAAATTGAATATCCACCATTAACTCATGAAAGCAAACACTTTCTCAGGCTTTGTTTATCTTTTAGTGATGGTAATAAGGTTGTAGAAATAATTTAATTGAGATTGTTTAGTTAAAATCATTTCAAAATAGGTCATAAATAAAGAGGAGTTTAAAAATGATAAAATGTGGTTTTGATTTGCTGTGGTATGGGCAGATTTTATTTTTCCTCCTTGAAAATGTGTTTTTGCCAACTGCCTTCCAAAATGCGCATATTCTGCTTTCAAAAGAAAAGTGGCTAACAGTGAAAGAATAAGTAAAGGTTGGAAATAAAGAAAGATTAAACCAAAATATTGAAAATAATTTAAAATGAAAAATTCTCCTCAAATGGCACAAAATAAACATCATTTTATTTATTTATTTATTTATTAGATTCTCCACCTCAGCAATCATTTTTGTGCTGTTAAGTGACAAAAATAAAATAAAAAACAATGGGGGACTGGCAATAAACTTTCTTATTTTGGCCTTGGCCTTTTCTTGCTGCACCTATTCCCTATATTTGAAAACAGGGTACTTTCTATCCAAGGTGAATGTTTGGATTGTCTCCCAAAAACAATGTATTGTTTTACTGGTGAATATTCTCTAAGAGATGCTGTCAGCAGTTCAACAGTGAAAGGATTTTGTAAAAATCTTGAACATGTTACAAAAGGGACAGTGATCTTTCCATATCTAGTAACAATCATCCCTTTATTCACACTTAAAATATTCCCTGAGCAATATTGGCACATGTGTGTCAAATTGCCTCTATCAAAACTGATTATGTGATTGGCACTCTGGAGAGCTCTTCTTGGTAAAAAAAAAACCCCACACCACCATCATCCCACTGTCATGTAGAGACATATATATCCCTGCAATACTCTCAATAAACATACTGATGTGTCTAACATTCTTTCTTACTTTACTTCACTTTTTAAAACATGCATCTGCTCCCCACTTTTTTCTTTATTGTTATCTCCCTACACACACACACACACACAATTTTGCTATGTTTTGTGCATATTATATATTCCTGCATTTCAGAACATGTATGTTTTCTGGGTGTAAGCAACCTACTGTTTTGCCACAACTTATTGTACAAAGTTTCGATAACCTGGTAAGTATGTAACACAAACCAAAAGCCACCTTGAGTCCCAGACTGGGAGACAGGTGGGATCTAAATAAACTTATAAACAAATAAACAAATCCTAAATAAATAGATATAATAGTAATAGTAATGATAAATCATGGTTGAGCATGAATGTGTGGATTCCAGAAGAAGAGATTAAGCTGCTTTGCTCTACCTCTGGTCCTGATGCGGCTGCGCTGGAGTGAGGTAATCCATTTCTTAGCTCAGCATGGCACACAAGTCCAGGTGTATAGTTTGCTTCACCCCAGATAAAGCACAGGCTGTAACCATGTTTGTTCAGAGACCTTAAGACAAACCATGGCTTAGCACACAGCAGGAATATTAGCAGTAAAGTGTTCAGGGGTTCACACACTGGTAGTATGATAGCAATATCTACTTTGTGTGACAACAGTTT
The DNA here is from genome assembly GCF_964234715.1 of Podarcis melisellensis. Taxonomy (NCBI): domain Eukaryota; kingdom Metazoa; phylum Chordata; class Lepidosauria; order Squamata; family Lacertidae; genus Podarcis; species Podarcis melisellensis. Next base: position 53,976,676 of record NC_138537.1, on the reverse strand, counting down.
CAGTCTATTTGAGAAATGTCCCTTCTTCCTATTCTTGTTGCCTTTCAAGTACAGTGGTTTTATCTTTTTTTTTTTATAAAAATTTTTATTAAGATTTTTTACAGATGCATATTTAACAAACAGAATAGGTTTCATAACATCCTTTCATTCTATTGCGGACTCCCTCACGTCTCCCGCTTCCACTTTCATCATTAAAAACGAATTTTTCCAAGCAAATTATCATCTTGTTTATGCTCTTAAGTGCAATATTTAGGTTAAACTCAAATAAAAAATTATAATTTAATGGTAGACAGTTATTTCTACTCTGGCTTCCTTGTTAGGATTCAACCAAATTACAGTACTTTTGTAAATAAATCTTAAATTTCTTCCAGTCTTCTTCAACCCTCTCCTCTCCCAGGTCGCGGATTCTGCCAGTCATCTCAGCCAGTTGCATATAGTCCATCAGCTGCATCTGCCATTCTTCCAGCGTGGGTAGATCTTGGGTTTTCCAGCTCTTAGCAATAAGTATCCTTGCCGCCGTTGTAGCGTACATAAAAAATGTTCTGTCCTTCTTTAACACGTTCTGGCCGACCATGCCCAGAAGGAAGGCCTCTGGTTTCTTGGTGAAGGTATACTTAAATACCTTTTTTAACTCATTGTATATCATTTCCCAAAAGGCCTTCACTTTAGGGCAGGTCCACCAGAGGTGAAAGAATGTTCCTTCATTTTCCTTACATTTCCAACATTTGTTATCAGACGAATGGTATATTTTAGCCAATTTCACTGGGGTCATGTACCATCTATATATCATTTTCATTACATTTTCCTTCAGAGCATTACATGCTGTGAAGTTCAGCCCGGTGGTCCATAACCTTTCCCAGTCCTCAAACATAATGTTGTGCCCAATATCCTGGGCCCACTTTATCATAGCCGATTTAACCAATTCGTCTTGTGTGTTCCATTTCAGCAGCAAGTTATACATTTTTGAAAGTACCTTGGTCTTAGGTTCTAGCAGTTCTGTCTCCAGTTTCGATTTCTCCACCTGGAATCCTAACTTTTTATCAATCTTAAACACTTCCTTAATCTGAGCATAGTGTAACCAGTCTCGCACTTTATCTTTCATTTTCTCTAAACTCTGCAGTTTCCAATTGTCTCCATCCCTTTCTAGTATTTCCCAATATTTTGGCCAATTGGCCTCCATATTGGGTCTTTTTCGGGCCTTAGCCTCCAAAGGTGACAGCCACCTCGGTGTTTTGTTTTCTAATAAGTCTTTGTATCTTGTCCAGACATTAAATATTGCTTTTCTGACAATATGGTTCTTAAAGACCTTGTTGATCTTAACCTTGTCGTACCATAAATATGCATGCCATCCAAATGCATTGTTAAAACCTTCCAAATCCAGCACATCCGTGTCCTCCAGAAGTAGCCAGTCTTTTAGCCAGCAGAAAGCTGCGGCTTCATAGTACAACTTTAAGTCTGGCAGGGCAAAGCCCCCTCTTTCTTTTGCGTCCGTTAATATCTTAAACTTAATTCTGGGCTTTTTGCCCTGCCAGACAAATTTGGAGATATCTTTCTGCCACTTCCGGAAGCACTCCGTTTTATCTACAATCTGCAATGTCTGAAACAAAAATAACATTTTTGGCAATACATTCATCTTAATAGCAGCTATTCGACCTAACAATGAAAGTTTCAATTTTGACCAGCTATCCAAGTCTCTCTTAATTTCAGACCAACATTTTTCATAATTATCTTTAAACAGACTCAAATTCTTTGCTGTTATGTTTACCCCTAGGTATTTAACTTTCTTAACCACAGTTAACTCTGTCTCTCTCTGAAACCGTTCCGACTCAATATCTGTCAAATTTTTTCCCAACACCTTGGTTTTTTGCTTATTTAGTTTAAATCCCGCCACCCGACCAAAATCTTGGATTAGTTGTAGTACTCTTTTCGTACTAGATTCTGGCTCCTGTAATGTCAGAACTAAGTCATCTGCAAACGCTTTAAGTTTGTATTGTTTCGCTCCGACCTGTATCCCTTCCACCAACCTGTCCCCTCTAATCGTGTTCAAGAGCACCTCCAGGACCGAGATAAATAATAACGGGGAAATCGGGCAGCCTTGTCGTGTTCCTTTTTCAATTTTAAACTCTTCTGTAACCACATTGTTAACTATCAGTTTAGCCTTTTGTTCTGAATATATTGCATCAATCCCATTCTCAAACCCCCGGCCCACTCCCATTTCTTTTAAATTCCCTTTCATAAACTTCCAGGATATGTTATCAAAGGCCTTCTCCGCGTCTATAAAAATTAAAACAGCTTTAGTATTTATGTCTGTTTGTAAAAGCTCCAATATATCTATAATGTTCCTTGTATTGGCAGACATATGTCTACCTGGGAGAAAGCCTGCCTGGTCTTTATGGATTACTTTGTTTAAAACCCTCTTGAATCTACTTGCCAAAACGTCTGCAAATATTTTGTAATCCACATTTAAAAGGGAGATGGGACGATAGTTCTTAAGCTGTGTCTTTTCAGTTTCCGATTTTGGTATCAATGTGATGAAAGCTTCTTTCCACGATTCTGGCGCCTTCTTCCCCTCTAAAATTTCATTGCTGACCTCCATCAGTGGTTGTATCAAATAGTCTTTCAATGTCTTATAGTACTTGGAGGTCAGCCCATCTGGTCCTGGTGATTTGCCCTGTTTCATGTTTTGGATGGCCTGCTCAATCTCTTGTCGTGTTATTTTGCCATTCAGAATTGATCTATTTTCTTCTGACAACTTTGCCAGTCCATTTGTCTTTAAAAATTGTTTAATCGCTGCTTCATCTTGTGGCCCTTGAGTGTATAATTTTTTGAAATATCTCTGGAAACACTTTCTAATCTCTCCGGGGTTCTGGATACATCTTCCTTCAATCTCTAAGTTTGTCACTGTGTTTAACTTTTGTCTCCTCTTCAACTGCCAAGCTAGCAGTTTTCCACATTTATTAGCCGACTCAAAAGTTTTTTGTTTCATTAATTTGATTTTCCATTCTATTTCCTGATTTATCAGTTTACAGTATTGTGCTTGGTAAAGTTTGATTTCTCTCAGAATCGGCTGGGACTTCGGATTAAGTCTTAACTTCTTCTCTAACTCCTTGATTTTTTCCAAAATTTTATCTTTCCTTTCGTTTTGTTTCCTTTTCTTTACTGTGTTCTGTTGTATCAGGAACCCCCTCATCACGGCCTTACTTGCGTCCCAGATAGTTCTTTTTTCCACTGTGGTGTTCATATTGATCTCAAAATAATCCTTTAGGGCTTTTTGGGCCTTCTTAGTAATCTCCTGATCTCTAAACAGGCCATCATTCATCTTCCATCTGAAGGAACCGGTTGGAATCAATGTCATGTCCATTCTCAGTGCGTTATGGTCGGAGCATGTCTTTGGGCAGATTTCCACCTTTCTGATCTTAGGTGCCAGACCTCTAGTTATCCATATCTGGTCGATTCTTGTCCAAGTCAGTTGGGCTTCAGAGAAAAATGTTCCTTCCCTTCCCAAGGGGTTTCTCACTCTCCAAATGTCAATCCAGTCCATATTGTCTGTCATTTCAAAGAAGGTCTTTGGTAGTCTCCCATCTTTAGAAATTTTTTGGCTCTGTGACTTATCCATGTTGGTTGATACAACTCCATTCATATCTCCCATCATAATGATGTTGTTGTAGTCCAGATAGTCCAGCATAGTCTCATGCAACTTCTTATAGAATTCCGATTTTCCTTCATTTGGAGCATAAATTCCTAATATCAGTATTTTTTCCCCTTGATGTTGTATTTCTATCGCCAAAATTCTTCCATGCTCATCTTTAAACAGAAATTTAGGTGAAAGGCTCTCTTTTGCATAAATTACCACACCTCTCTTTTTAACTGTATCCGAAGATATAAATTCCTGACCAAGTCTTTTATTTATTAACACTTTTCTGTGGAGCCTGGTCACATGTGTTTCCTGTAAGCAAATAATGTCCAAATGTTCCTTTTTTAAAATGTGAAAGATTTTTCTCCTTTTTCCTGGAATGTTACAGCCATTTATGTTCCAGCTCAAAAGTTGCAGAGACATCCTGAATATATCTGGTTATTCTTGCTGTGGGGGTACCTTATTCTCAGATTTTTGGGGGTCCGAGGGTGCAGGAACCCCCGGAGGTTCAGGCCCTGGGGGTAATCCAAGTCCCTTATGAAGATCTTCTCCGTGTGCCACCAAAAACTTGTCTCTATCCTCCGGCGTTCTAATTTTGGTCTTCCTCCCTCTAAAAGTAAACGATAAACCTTGGGGAAACTCCCACCTGAAGATGATTGAGTTGCTCCTTAGCAATTTTACTAATTCCGAGTAGTCTGCTCGAAGATCCAACAGCTGTTTAGGAATATCCTTATAAATTTCAATTCTTTTGTCCAAAATATCCAGTGACTTTCCGTAGTGCAGGCCTAGAATCTTGTCCCTTTCCTCCTTTGATCTCAATATTATCAAACAGTCTCTGGGCTTCTCCTTCTTTATAAGTCTTCCAAGCCTAAAAGCAGATAGTATTTTAAAGTCTTTTTCTTCTAAGTTCCAAAACTTGGAAAATTCTTTGGTAAGGAACTCAGTTAAGTTACCTTCTTCCACTTCTGGAATTGAGCGTATCCTTAAATTGGCCTCCCTGTTCCGAAGTTCTGTCATGGAAAAATAGATCTGGTGTTCTCCTACTTGTTTGCTGAGTGGTCTTACTTCTTTTTCAAGCTGTCCCAATCTTTGGCTAGTGTCTTCCGCCAGTTTCCGATTTTCACCTACAGCCTCCTTCAATTCTCCAATAGATTGAACATTCTGTGCAACTTGTCCAGTTAGTCTATTTAAACTTTCTGTGTTTAAGTCAATTTTAGCTGATTGCTGGTCAGCCTTTCTGTCCAGAGCCTCCAATTTTTCAAAAATTTTCTCCAAAATAGTGCCACTTGCTCCTGAGGCCATATCTTCCAGTTGTAATTCCTCAGTTTCTCCCTCCCCTGATTGTAGCAGGGAAGCCGCTTCTGCCTCAGGAGGCAAAGTAGTAGGCAAAGCAGGCACAGATGATCTACGCTGTGAGACTGTCGGTAAAGTTAACGTTGTTTGTCTGGTTCTTCCCCTTTTTCTTGTTCCACTCATTCCAAAGTTATCTAAAAACCAAGGTCAAACTGAATTGTTCCCATGAGAAAGTAAGAGCCCAGATGGTAACACTCAAACAGGAGGCCGGGAAAGAGAAAGTAAAACAAAGTCACTGCTGTAAATCCAAAAATCCTCTAGGTGGAGCTTAGAATGTCTTTGGGGAGGAAGTCCAATCCAATTAAAATTAATAAGTCTGAATTGATCTCCAAAGATCTTCACAAAGATAAATTTTAGCAGAGTTAAAACTTAAAGCCAAACATTGTTTCCAAAAGTGCTTAGACCACAAGTGTTTCAAAGTAACAAATTCAAACTCAGTATGTTCCAAAGTTCAGATTCAAAGTATCCAAAGCCTGCAGGCTGACTGCTCAGTTACTCAGGCAGCTCCAGTACCTGGGTTTCTTACTTTTATTTGTAATCCAATAGATCAACAGAAGACAGGTACCCTTGTCTCAATGAAGGTCCAAAAATCAGCCACTTAAAGTCTTTAAATCAGCCAGAAACAACAGTTTAAATAGGTGCCAGATCAGTCAATGCAAAACGTTACTCTTTGTCTCCACTCCTCCTGCTCTTTACTTTCAAGTTCAGTGTCAGCGGAAGACGGACTTCCTGTTTTTCGTCACTCCGCTTTCAGCCAAATTCACAATTTTTAGAGGCTTTAGAAGTATATTGTCCAAATTACTCACGGGTTGTTGCTTTCCAAGGTTAGCAGTTTCAAGAAGAAAGGTCAGCGCTCACCGGCAACAGCGACGCGGCTTCGCTCCGTTGATCGCGCAACGACCCACAGCGCCGCTACCCCCTCCGCGGTCCGGAGCCCCTTACGGGGTCCCTTCGTCGTTTTAGGGGCTGCTTTTGGCGCCCGCCGGGTCTCAGGACCACAGGCTTCTGCTGCCTGTGGTTTTTCTGGATGGGTCCCCGCTTCGCCGTAGCGGGCGACCCGTTTCGACGGAGCTACCCTCTCCCGTTCAGGAGCTGGCAGCCATTGCCGTTCGCGCCGCCTCCGGAAGTACAGTGGTTTTATCAGTATGCAGTGTCATAATTTTGCTCTCCCTCTCTCTCTTCCTTCCCCTATGGATGGCCCACTATCTCCTATCAGTTTCCTCCTAAATTCTTTCTACTCAGTCTCAGAAATTGGCCTGTGATCCCATGGGTAACCCTCATTTTCCCCACCTCTCTTTCTCCAACAGCTCTCCATTGTTAGCTGCATTTTTCAGACCAACTATCTTTTTCTACTGTATTTGTATTTCCCAGCTATCAATAGCCTCCCTCCCATCTTCTCCTTATCATCACTTCATGACAGTTCTATCTTTTTGTCCCTAGGAAAGGAATTTGCTCATATATAGCCCTTGTTGGGGAGGTTCTTTGGGTGTCTCTCCCTCCCCCCCCCCGACACACACACACACAGCAAATTCTCCATACCCTTGAATATGCATAAATCCTATGTTGTGGGTGGGTGCTTCATTGCCGTACTAGTTCCTGCTGAGCTACCAAGGTTAATATTGGAGGGACTAGAGACTGAGAGTTTGGGGTATGGTTACAGCGTGATTAATGCTTTCATAATATATACAGTGGTACCTCGGGTTAAGTACTTAATTAATTCCAGAGGTCTGTTCTTAACCTGAAATTGTTCTTAACCTGAAGACCACTTTAGCTAATGGGGCCTCCTGCTGCCGCCGCGCCGCCGGAGCACAATTTCTGTTCTTATCCTGAAGCAAAGTTCTTAACCTGAAGCACTATTTCTGGGTTAGCGGAGTGTGTAACCTGAAGCGTCTGTAACCTGAAGCGTATGTAACCTGAGGTACCACTGTACAAAGAAAGTTAAGCAATTCTGCAAGTTCTCATGATGTACCCCTCAAGTTACTGGCTTACTCAGGAGTAGACCCACCATGTACCGGTACTTGCAGTCTGCAGGATCATGGCAGCAATTCAATGTAGAGTTATGGACACTGAGGTCCATTGCTTTAAGTAGGTTTAAGTACACCTAATTCTGTGATGGATTGTGTTAGGTTTAATAGATGGTGACAATGAATGAATATGATATGGTCATTTAGTGTTGCAACTTGGATTTAGAAGTGTCTGTTTCCATATGTATTATTTGTCCATCTCCCCCATATTTTCATGTAGGAAACTTAAAATCTAAACTAGTCTTTCTCCAACTTGGCACCCTCCAGATGTTTTACCCAACAAATCTCAGCCCTAACCACTGACATTGCTGGCTAGGGCGATTGGGAGTTGTAATCCAAAACATCTGGAGGGCACCAGGTTGGGAAAGCTGATCTAAGGCTGTTCTGACTTCTGTGCAAATCCAACTGGAAGTTTCCTTTAAACATTGAGATTGAAATTAACAGAAACACACTAATTTCAACAGACACATGAGAATTTCCCAATGGATTATAGATATACGGAACATACTGGGATAGCTCAGTAGGTGAAGCATGAGACTCTCATAATCTCAGGTTGTGGGTTCAAGCCCCACATTGCTCAAAGATTCCTGCATTGCAGGGGGCTGGACTAGATGACCCTCACGGTCCCTTCCAACTCTACGAATCTGTGGTCGGTGTGCCAATATTTTGGAAAAATTTGTTGGGGTGGGTGGGCGGGAGGCAGGGAGAGAGTTATCTTTTCAAATCTGGTTTTTTCCCTCTCCCCTGTTACCAGGAACCCTTTTTTCCCTGTTCTCTGTTTTCTCCTTAACCCCCTCACATCTTGGCTTCTACAAGATGTTACAGTGGTACCTCGGGTTATATATGCGTCATGTTACATATGCTTCAGGTTACAGACTCCGCTAACCCAGAAATAGTACCTCAGGTTAAGAACTTTGCTTCAGGATGAGAACAGAAATCGTGCTCCAGGGGCATGGCAGCAGCAGGAGGCCCTATTAGCTAAAGTGGTGCTTCAGGTTAAGAACAGTTTCAGGTTAAGAACGGACCTCTGGAATGAATTATCGTAAGTACGTAACCAGAGGTACCACTGTACTAGCAGAATGCTGCATCCATTTGAGTTTTCGTTCTATGACCATTTATGCCCAGTGATGCTACAACAAGAAATTAATTACGGATTAGTCATCTTCCCAAAACGTTAAGATATATCCCTGCAGACTGGACAAAAGTGATTTTTGCTGCCACACAAAACAGCTCTATTTGGTCTTGATGTGCATGTGTTTGTGTGTTGACATCTTCAGCGGGTCATCCTGCGCCCACCAGGTGGTGGAGATTCCGGAGGGCAAAAAGTGATCACTCAATTATGTGAAATCTCTTCTTATTAAAGTATCTACAGCACAGCACAAGATGCTGGGCTCCAACATCATTTCCAAACTCCAGTCAAGGCTGTGAATATCAGCAATACATCAGGAGGCTGTGTGTTTGTGTTTGTGTTTGTGTGTGTGTGTGCAGAGATGACATTTCATTTTACTTCTTTGCTTGCTGGTTTTGTGGTGCCGCTTGGAGGCGTTTTCCCCCTGAGTGCTTTCTATGAGGTTGCGGGAGAGAGAGGCAGAGAGAAAGAGAGAAAGAAAAAGAAAGAGAGCCCTATTCTCCTTAATGCATCTCCAGCGCGAGGGGAAGAGCCTACGGAGTTCAACTATTGCTGAACTGCTGTGATTGGCAGAGGAACTGTCCAGGAAATGGCTCAGGTTTCAACTTCGGGGGAGTGACCAGAGGAAGGAGGGGGAAGAAAGAGGGAGAGGGAGAAGGAGAGAGAGAGAAAGGGCTTGTAGACCTGATAAAGTTTTCGAGTTTGCTTGCAACAGGGATTCTGAATGGACTGGATCTGGACTTAAAGGCAGCTGTGCTTTTTCCTTTTTCTGAGCAACGACAACTTTTGGGAAAGTTCTCCCTAAACCTGGATCTTGAGAGAAGTGGAGAAGAGCAAAAGAAAAAGAAAAATCGCGACCCACTGCTTGCCTCCTTTTTCCTCAAGCCTTTTAGTTTTCCCTTCTCTAAATAAAAAGAGCAAACGCAGCCCCGTTCTGCTGCTCCGTCCAGCTTTTTTTGAATTTTTGGAGAGGTTTGGGGGCGCCGGAAAAGAAGGCAGCCTTTGGCTCGCCAGCGGTGATGGGGGCGACGGTGGCCCAGTCTCCCCGCGCGGGTCCGGGGCTTCGCAGCGACGGGTTGGAGCGGCTGCGCGCGGAGTAAAGGCGGAGAGGCGAGATCGTGGGGCTTTTATTTTATTTTTTTACGGAGAGGTGCTCCTCTCCTTCTCCTCCTCTCCCCGCTGCGGGGAAAAAGAAGGCTGCCGGCGCCGCCGGGCTTCATCCCGCACACACGCCTGCTGCAAAGGAAGAGCGGATCGCTTACGCGGAGCCTTTTCATACCAGGTAATTGGACCAGGCTTGGCTTGCAGTGGAGAGGAGAGGGGGGCCGGGGAGGAAAGGAAAGGAAAGGGGGGCGATCGGGGAAGAGAGAGAGAGAGGAATCCTCAGGATCTCCAGGAGTGAGGCTCCCCGGGCCACCTCCGTGCGATTGCTTTGTGCATTTGTGCAGCAACGTGTGTGCCGCTTGCGCGGTCGAAATTCGCAAGAGCTTTCCCCCTTCAAAGCCGGGACATCTCCCGGAGCGGCGTCGTTGCGCAGCCTGGCATTTGGGATGTTTTCGCCGAGCGACATGTGGCAACTGCCGAGGCGTAGTAAGCGCACGCCCTCGATATTTTGCGTGGGTCTGATCGGTGGGCCCCCCCAGGTGGCGTGGGGCCTGGCGCGGGTTTGGATCCACCCGAAGGGCTGGGAGCGCGGGAGCTCCTTTCCGAAAGGGCGCCCGCAAGGATCCTTCCCGCTCCTCTTGCAGTTGACAGTTTGCACCCCGTCGTCAGCCTCTACTTTTTAGCCCTTCGCGAGCGGCGCTTTTCGCTCAGAGGTCTTCCGTGGTGATGTGGTTTAGGCGAGGCTGCGGTTTAACACATAGATTTGGAAGGGCGTAAATTCCAAGGGATCCCGGGGGCTTTGCGCCCAGGTGGAAGTGCTTAGGATGGCAAAGGTGGTGACAAGGTTGTTGTTTCCTTTCAAGAAGCAGGCGAAGTTCAGAACCACGTCTTCTCCCCTTCTTCTACTCCATAGTAAAAAAGTTTAAATAGTATTGTTATGCATATTTCACCCTCCTCTGGCATGTTAGCCTATTGAGTTCAATAATCTGAGCAAAGGTGTACCTGCTTAAAAAACTGTTGCCAGGGCTTGGGACATTGGAAAGATGACAAGATGAACTATTGAGCATGTGCAGAGTGCCTCCCCATGCTGGCTGAGCTGCCTTAAAGGACAGTTGTTCCTAGGTCAGAGGTTTTCACTTGGCAGTTTATTTTTTTTTAGGCTCTAAACCTCGACTGAGTCCCCATCCCTGTTTATATTTCCAGATAAGATGATATGCAGAATGTATTCCATAAAGAAAAGGAATCATTGTGGATTTTTTACGGTTGTAACAGGACCCAAATTGTAGAGCTATGATTTAATTGGCGTGGCATTAAAGGGCTTTTGTTTGAAGAGGGGGGGAATTGGAGGGGATCTAGTTTATTCAGTTGCAGGAAGAAGGGGAACCGGGCTTTAGCGATGCTGAACACATCAAAACCTGTAGCCTGTGCAGATTCTTTCACCTATAGTGCTGTGGAGGGACCTAGTTAGGCAAAAAAACAACAACCCCTCAACCGCCCCCCCAAACCCCACATGGAATCCTTTAGTGACTGTTGCAACAATCTGTGCATATGGAGAGAAGTGATTTACATGGAGCTTAGGGGAAACGTGATGTACAAGTAACACAAACCAAAAGAACAGGAGGTCCTTCTCGTGGGGAGGTTGTGTGTGTGTTAGTGATGCGATCCATAATTTTCCTTCCTCTAAAAAAAAAAAAGTCGAGACCCTATATATATATTCTGTGTATAAAACTGCCTTTCAAACAGGGGCCCATTATGTGGCTGGTGTGAAGCGCCATCAACATTTCAAACCCCATTGTCTCTTTTGTACCAAATCCCTGTAAATCTTCTACTTGCCTTTACTCATTTTCATCTGAAAAGCCTGTTTGGTTTGAATAGACTGCAATAAGCGGCCTCTGGACCTCTGTGGAATGTCAATTAAAATGCAGATTTCCCCCTCTCTCTTTCTGATCCGCAGAAGACTTGGAGAAAAACAGGCTAGTCCCCAAGAAAAGTGAATGAAGGAAGTTCAGACAAAGCAAAACTATTGATGCTGCCAGGCTGTTTTCCCCGAATAACCGTCCAGAATTAATGTTTAATAGCCGAACCCTTTGAAGATGGCAGTGTGAAGGGGTTAGTGGGGCTTCACTCTCCTCCTGCGATCAGACCCAGTCTACTGTCACTTAATTGCTATACAGCTAATTTTCTATAAGCTGGTGGAGGACATTGATCCACACTTGCACAGATTTTTTTTTTTGGCTGTACTCTAAATGCCTAGGGAGGATACACAGGTCAGAGTATTGATTTGGATGACATACTCTCTGCAAATTACAACCTCCCTGGGGAGTGATAAACACTGCCCACATAACAATGGAGCTAGATTAAAATGAATACTTAGGCTTGGATTTAATTACTGCCTCTCTAGAACAAGCACAACTTGTTTGCGTGCGCATAAAAAAAAAGTAAATAAATGTGGCAGCTTGAAGGAATTTGGTAGGGCTCCAACCCCAGGCTGTTTTTTCCCATGCTTGTCAGTTTGGCAAAGACATTTGGGCAGGTATGTGACTGAGGTGAAAATTGACTTGATGAGCGGGTGGCCAGGCAAGCCATCAATCATGGGTGGCTGACAACTCCTTCCCCAGTATAGGGCAGTATAGAAGAGAGAAAAGAGTTCCCTTTCAAGGGGAAAAATAAACACTACGTGTGGCTTTCACTGAGCCTGAGACTCCAGGAGGGATTATGCTATTGTAGTCAGGAAGCCAGAATTGTGAAGGCCAAGAAGCATGCTGGGACTGTGTGCCAAACATTGAGATAGGTACATAATTACCCCAGGGTAGGAGGTCTCCCTATAAAACCATCTAGCAGCGACTATAGCAAGTAAGATAAGGGAAAGAACTGGAGTCTGGGTTCCCCGCCCCCTCCACCTTCTAGAGAGGCCCATATGCTTGGAGAGGTGGAAGTGGGACTCCATAATTGGGGAGACTAATGTTCCCTGTGGAAATGATGTAGTGAGAATTATGTAATTCAAAGGCTTGCTGAGTTTGCTGTTGACGTGTAAGGGGTATATTGCTTCCAATGTCTTATAGGGAAAGAGTGAATTGTGCTCTTTAAAAATATGTCAAGTTGGACTTTCAAGTTCCTTGTCTGGTAGTTTTGTTGAAGTTAAGTGTGTTGTAAGATGTTAGTCTCACTTTTGTTACAGCTCCATAGAATAAACTCTTCTGTCTCCTCTTCTCCCCCCTCCCCCGAAAGCCTCATGTTATATCCCTTTTTAAAGTTCTCTATATTTCCATTAAGATAGAGTTATGGGTAACTTGTATACTCTTAGAGAGACTATGAATCCTGTAATAAGGCATCAGTAGTCTGGTGAGGGACTGATGGGTTTAAAGGAAGCACTTTAGATGGTTTGTAGGGGCAGAACAAATGGGTCTCCGTTTTATTGTGCACGGAAGAGTTTATTTCACCAAAGATCTTACTGGTAAAAGTTTTAAGGAATTGCATGTGCTGTTTCTGAAGCATGATGTTCCTTAAGTAGCAGCCAAAACTAAATACAGTGGTACCTCGGGTTAAGAATTTATTCGTTCTGGAGATCTGTTCTTAACCTGAGACTGTTCTTAACCTGAAGCACCACTTTAGCTAATGGGGCCTCCCGCTGCCGCTGCTGCATGATTTCTGTTCTCATCCTGAAGCAAAGTTCTTAACTCGAGGTAATATTTCGGGGTTAGCGGAGTCTGTGACCTGAAGCGTATGTAACCCAAGACACCACTGTAATACGTTAGAAAACCTAGATTGCGTTCTCTATTGGGCAGCATACATTGTTTCAAATAATTGTCCAGTTTTGGCAATTTTATGTCCCATATTGAGCTGGAAGGATTTTGCCCATAACTACTTTTCCTTGATATACTTTGAGATAACTAGTGTGGGCAGCCTGATAACATACCACTTCTAGATTGTTGGGTGAGCAGAGCTTTTTACATGTGCATCTTACCCCTATAGACTCACAGTACGTGATGTAGGTTAGGTTGAGAGAAAGAAAGAGCACAAGCTAAACAAAGAGTAGTAACTGGAATTTGGGTCTCCCGCATCCAGAGGGAAGAAAGGTTCTTGAGTTATTGCTGTGCTCAAGAGTGTAAGAGGGTAGCGCAGGAATGAGAGCAGAATAGGTAAAATGAGAATAGCTTTATCTATTGTTCTTTCACAGTTGACAGATAACCTCTGGAAATCCATCACTGACCATATCGCACAGAAGAGCATAATTGCCATGGCTGCTTGATTTATTTGCCTCCTGAAGTCTGGGTGCTGTGTTTGTGTGAGGGAACAAAAGAGGTTTTTGTTTGGTCCAGTTACTAAGGTGCTTCATAAATGCTGTTCTCATCTAGACCAACAGAGTTTTCGTGGGAGCTGTCGCCTTGGCTGAATTGTGTATCTCATTGGCCCTCTGATTTATCAGATTGCAGCTACTTCTCACACACTCTTGTGCATTGAATGTGGGCGTGCCCAACCCCTTCTCTTTCACATCGCTTCTCTTTTCAAAGCGCTTTGCATACATTATCTCAATCAATCCTTACAAGCTCAGTTGGTTGGAGTGGGTGCTGATAAAAACACCAAGATCGCAGGTTCAGTCCCCAAATGGCACAACTGCATATTCCTGCATTAAAGGGGCTTGGACTAGATGATTCTCAGGGTCACTTCTAACTCTGCAACTCTATGATTCTCTAAGTGTCCTGCTAAGTTGGTGGAGGTACACGGGTAGCGCTGTGGGTTAAACCACAGAGCCTAGGACTTACCGATCAGAAGGTCAGCGGTTTGAATCCCCACGACAGGGTGAGCTCCCGTTGCTCGGTCCCTGCTCCTGCCAACCTAGCAGTTCAAAAGCACACCAGTGCAAGTAGATAAATAGGTACTGCTCCAGTGGGAAGGTAAGCAGTGTTTCCGTGTGCAGCTCTGGTTCGCCAGAAGTGGCTTAGTCATGCTGTTCACATGACCTGGAAGCTGTACGCTGTCTCCCTCGGCCAATAAAGCGAGATGAGTGCCGCAACCCCAGAGTCAGTCACGACTGGACCTAATGGTCAGGGGTCCCTTTACTTTTAAGTGTGTGGAAGGACTGTTATGTCCATACTGCAGGTAGGGGAGTGGGGATGAAAGCATGGTGGATTTCTTGAGACCAAGGACTGAGTTTCATGGTTGAGGTGCTGCAGGTCCTCCAATAGATGCGAAAAGGAATCATGGGTAAAATTAACTCATCTTACCTGCTTCTCCTTTGGCACCTGCCTCTCCTTTACTCCATTTCCACAGCATCACTTCTTCCCGGCTTCCCCTTGCCTGGTTTAGCTTGCAAGCCTCCTGGACTGGGACTCTATCCCTTGTATGGTCTGCGCCATATGAGTGTTGAGCAATAACAGTTACAGATGTCAGCAAGATGAATCCAGAGTTCCCGATTTCAGGACAACTGCTTTTATAGACAAATGCGCATTTCAGCCCACAAATCACATACTCCAGAATGTTGAGTCTTGTAATCACTTGCTCCAGAACAGAATGCTCCGGAGTTGAATGTTTGGAAGATTTCAGACTTAATTGCATGAAAGGGCACTTTATTGTACACTTCCAAACCATGTAAGGCTAGCTCTCCCTGAACAGAGCTTTGAGTTGCTCTATCTTTATCTTGCATTGTCTGGCCGTGTGTACCTTGATAAAGAGAGAGAGAGAGAGAGTCTGCTCTAATTGATTCTTGGCCTTCTGCCATGCAAATTCATGGAAGGATTTGCACAGCGCAAAAATAGAATGTGGTAATTTTGTAAAACGAAACATGATGGGCCTGCACATGTATACAATTATGTTATTTGCTTAAAACAAACTTCATAGATATTTTTTGATTAAAGTAGCTCCCTTAAGCAATGTGCTGGCATCTGAAAACTCCTCAGCCCAAGAGCACGAAGAAATATTCATGTATCCTGGAGACACGGGTCCCATTAATACTTCTTTTCCTCCTCCCCAAAGGAGCAACTCCTTCCCTGTCTTTGCTGCTGCATCTCTCCAGGCAAGAGGGCCAACCATGCTGCTGCTTTTTCCTTCCTCTTCTTCTTAGAAACAGAGGAAGCTGCCTTCATGCTTCATAACAGATACAACAGGTACATAGGGACATAGGAAGCTGCCTTTAACCCAGTGGTGTCCAAACTTTTTTCAAAGAGGGCCAGGTTTGATGAAGTGAAGGGCCGACCAAAGTTGTTCACCTTTTTTTAGAGTTGAAGTTGTTGACGTTTTTACCCCAGGAAATAAACTGCCACAGGGGCTGGATTAAACCAACTGGCGGGCCAGATTAGGTCTCGAAAACAGACTTTATATTGCCTTTATACTGTTTAGGATAGGATGGTTATAAATAGCTTTTCTTACTTAAGTTTTTTTTAAAAAAACTGGAATACAATGAACAAAACAAATCAAAACATAGAATTATGCAAATGTTCATGGAATGGCACGGTGCAGTTACCTTCTTTGCTTTACTAGTTCAATAAAGCTGCAGACCTAAACACACTGAGGAATAAGCCCCATTCAGCATAGTGGGACTTACTCCATAGCAAATGTGCAAGATTGCTTTGCATGTTTAGAATGAGTATTTCAGATGTCAGGTGTATCTGTTCAAAACTGAGAATGGGCTCCTTGTTTTAAATCCTAAAGAATATTGCATGGTTATTTGGGCCTTGAGCTGGTAATCTGCATTTTCAGATTTAGAACTCTGCATTGTTGACGACTTAATACTGGAGGCGGTGACCATTTCAGATGGGGTTTCATTCCTGGCTCCTGTGCTCCCCACCCGTGTTCCACCCCGTTCTGCTCCGTTCTCCCGTGTTGGCGACTGAATGTCAATTGGACGCACCTAAAATGGTTACTGCCTGTACTTAATATTTGACTTCGGCTTTTAGAATGAAAACTGGAATATGTTGTATAATTCAAGCAGGGGGAAAGTATACTAAGCCATAGTGTTAGGAGTGTTTGAAGGTTAGATTGGTAGTTGCGTATTGCTGTTCCTTCTTGCTTATATCACATTAAATGTACTTTATTTTGTTTTCCTTTTGGAACAACCCTGGAGGCAGGTTCACAGACTGAGATCTGAGGCTGAGCGAGAGATTTTAGTTTTTTGTCTGTTTCTGTGATATAAAAGAGGGAGAAACAAAAGCAATATGGCACATACATAGTAAAACTTTTCCTTGATTATATCAGTTCAGGGTGCATGTGGTTGATTGCATGTTCTATCACTTCTAGGCAACACAAATGTCTCCCAGAATACCGTAAACTAGCCCATCAAGGGGAAAATGATGGAATGGTATTATTTTCAGTGGCACACACATTTTCTGTGTGAGGGGAATTCTTTAGGTGTTGAAATATTCAAGCATGGCGGTCATCTACCTGCACTAAAATAGTAACATCCAGTAAGGTGCTATGTGTTATTTCTGTAGCTTTAAATTGGCTCAGTGAGTCAGTAGATGTAGAACTTGAATACAAATGTTCCAGAGCCTACTGATACTTACGTAGGCTTTGCCAAAAGAATGGACTTAGTATTTGACCACTGTGACTATATTTCTTCAGCCCTAGGTGATCCATTTGAAAATGAAGCTAAAGCTTAATGATGTGCAATTTGTAGCAGTTTCTGATGGAGTGAAGGATTTCCAACAGAAGAGAAAGTTTATCAGCAAACACCCAGGCAATCCTGCTCTGAGCTTCCTTATAATCCTTTCTGTGCTTCTCTAGCCTTTTTGGCTCACACAGGCTTGCACCCGGTTCCTACCCAACCTGTTGCTTATGTTACTTCTCCCTCCAACTCATTTCGGGACTCCAGGGAACCTCCTGTGTTGGAGTCCTCCAAAAATAATAAAAATTAAAAATTAAAAATGAAGCAGGTCCTGGATATGTATGAACGATTGATGAAAACGGAGGCATGATTGGGGATTGTGCAGTTTAAATGCAGAAATTCTGGTTTCCTTAACTCACCAAATGTCCTTCTCCTTTTCCAGCAGCAATCGGGAGTAAGAAGGTACTTATTATCAAGGCTTAAGGTGCTCCTTTCAGCCCATGCTTGCGTAGAGGAGCTCAGATGGGAGTAAAGTCCACATGGAGGTATGGAAGAGGATCAGGGACTGGCATTGAGAAGATGGTCAGCTGGAATTCATGTTGCCTTATCTGCCTGGTGGTGATCACCATGGCTGGATTTTCGTTGGCTCGGCCATCATACAATTTAGTTGGTGAAGACACCACTTTGGAACCTGAAGGTGAGTCACTGTTGTTGTTTGTTTGTTTAAGTTTTGTTTTTTTGAATGGGGTCATTAATTTCCGAGGATGTTCAGGCTCTGTATAAATAACCATGTACCACCAGCACCAAGGTGATCTCATCACTTGTGTGACTTGTGGAAACTCCTCCACACAGGAACTTAGTTTTCTGTCACCTGTGTTGTTACCATTGACACTGCTCTATTGGACCCAACAGAAGAATGATGCTGTGACTAACTCCAGGTGTGACTATTTTAGCTACAGTGCTAAGGGAGAAAATGTGGCTATGGACAAAATATAGGAGGATGTATTGGTAACATATATGTTACTACCATGTTGGTTATAGTGTGACCCCTAGAACAAGTATTTTCAAAGCTTTCCGCCTTAGAACTCGCAAGTAAGCTACTACTATTTTAAGAAAGTTAAGATTGCGATTCTGTACACATTTAACTGGGAGAAAAGCCACTGAAAGCTGGGATTTACTGCTGAATAGACATTTATAGGTTTGCACTGTTTCTTGGTTGGTTAAGGAGATGTGTACTTCTTTGCAAAATAGGGAGCTTAATTTATTGTTTGACAACTTAAGCCTACAAATAACGTCATGAATTTTGTTTGAGCTAAGCTTTGATTTCTGAAAGGTCATCATCTCCTGTACTAAGTCTTAAAACATGACATCAGTAACATGAAAAAAGACTGTAAGGGGCTCACACTGGGGTATCCATCGTCACATAAGGCTTTAGTCATTTCTCAAGAGGAATAAGGCCTTCTAAACCATAGTATTTAACAGCAGTCTGTTGGGATTCAGTCCAAAATTTCATGCTGAGCTATTTCAGAGCAAAAAAGGCAACATTGTGCATAAAGAGTGTGTCTCTTGTTTGAAAAAACAACAACCCCTTTCTGTTTGTTCATTGTAATTTTGTCCACAGGTAGTCTATTAAAAAGAGATGCATAGCTCAAAAATGACCACAAAAGCCATTTTATTACCACTTATCATTAATTGGGGGTGACCTTTAGATGTCTCATGAACCACATGCAGCACAATTAATGTTTATATATCTTAATTTACTTGACAGAGCAATGCCATGTTTATTGGACTCATAGATGTCTACATCACTAGATTTGCATTAGCATTTATTACTATCTACGCACCTGCTAAGGATTTCTCTGTTGCATTTCCTTTCATCCCAAGCCCCCTATTCCAATTATTATTAGCTCATGAGTGTGTAGTACTGGCATCTTTTGTGCCATTGGGGGTTGGAGAATCTGTGGATACCATCCCCAGAAAGATGCAGTGTCTAAAGGGAGGTTTTAGGGCTGTGGAGGTACTGCCAAAAAGTGCACCCCAGAATTTGGGAAGCTGTGCCAAAGACTTGTGAATATTCAAAGACGGCAACTCTTGGACAGCACCGAGTTGATAAATGGTGCATGTGAAGGTAATCCTTGGTGGGCCCCAAAAACAGACATATGGGGCCACATTTAGTCCATGAGTAGCGTGTTGTGTTGGCCTGTTCATGGAAAAATGGACCCTTTTGTGTGGGTATGTTTGGTTCTTGCTAGTTTTCTAGCGACTTTTCCCCTTATTGTTTCTAAGCCGCAGAAAAATCCTGCGGTGCAAACGCTACAGGGGGTGTTCTGAAATCCAAACAAAATCTGCATGCCGGTGCATGCCAAAGAAAACACAGAAGAATGACAACACTTCAAATTGCTATTGTGTCTTGTACAAATGAGGATTTTTGCAGCTGTAATCGTTTGGAGCTCTCCTCTGGAGCTGATATTCGTTTAGGGACATCCAGGCTCCCAAGTTCCTCAATCTGTGGTATTTTTGGAATTTTAAGATGATGTTTTTGATTACAGTGTATGTATTGGGAGTAAGAAAGTTTGCATTATGCTGAATGGGATAGAGGGCCCCTGTGCTCTATCCTCCCCACCTTCTGGGCCTCACAGTAAGGGGGCTAGTGCATTCTTAATATAGTTGCTGTTATCTTGTAATACAATGAGCTAACACATTTATATTAACTGAACTGTCAAAACAATCTCATCAGTCTAATGTTCATGAAACGTGTCCTCTCCCAGATGCTTTGTTGAGGCGATTTGGCCTCTGTATATCATATAAGACTATGGCTTGCTTCCCCCCTATCCCACCCCTCTCTTCCATCTGTTGGAATGCATAATTGATTCTGTTTCTTTTTGCTTACTCTGTATATGAAATTATGCCTTCCTAGAGATACCCAGAAATTGAGAATCAATTCTTAGAATTTATTTACATTGGTGATCCGGTTGAATTATGCATTTCTAGAAGAAGAAGAAATCTTAATGAAGTGTAGTGATAGCGCAGCCTGTCTTCAGCCGAGCCCACTAGAGATGGCTTTTTTGATTGGGTGAGATTAAAAGAGGCAGGACTCATGACATGTTTAAGGCATGCACCTGCAGCTTGATTCCTTGGGAATGCATCCAACTAAAGCCCTGCTGTTTTAAGGGCAGCTGGATATCTTATTGGTCCTCTAGTCCCTCCACAGAGGCCTTCCAGACCTTGTTGGACTCCAACTCCCATCAGCCCCAGCCAGCCAGCGTTCATGAGAGGAATTCAGGGATCAGGGATAAAGCCCTAGCATAATATGAAGAACAACTTATCCTGTGTCCTGATGTTACTATGCTGTTCATTTTCCCTCCTCCACTACCAGCAGTCGCTGCTGCCATCAGTATAGACTAGAATAGTGGAGGGGGGAAAGTTGGAATGAAAAGGTGTCTAGCAATATTATGAGGTTGTTTTGGGAGAAGGTGCTGGGAGGGTAGAAACAGAATGGAAAAACAATGCATTTTCCATATTTCTTCTGATAAATTACCAACATGTGTTCAAGATTTTCTCTGCAACCGTGAGGGCTAGCAGCCTGCTATACTTGTTTTCCAAAGAAAGTTTAAGGTTTTGTGTGCTTCTTGGTTTATGTTCAGTAATTTGCTTTGCTGGCTGCTTCCTATTCTAAGCCCCCTGATCATAGGCTTAAAGTGGCAGGGATGTTTCTACAGCACAGCACAGAATGTTGTAGTAAAGGAAGAATCCACTCTTTGGGGTCATCATAGTAGTTATTTGTTCTTTTTAGGGGTGGGGGTTATCTTCTGATTAGCTCTTTGAAGGGAGTGTGCATTTTAAAAGCATCTTGCTTCTGGACTAGATATTCACTGTACAGAGTCTGGATCTTATCAGCATGTGGCATTATTGAAAAACAACCAATTTTTTTCCCCTGCGGCAGAAATGTCGTTTACATATATGAAACAATTTCAGATGTGAGAACACTGGAGAATTACTAGCAGAGAGAAAACAGGCTTCCAAACCTAATGGCATAATAAGAACTTTCATGTGGCAGAAGAGATGCAGGAGTGTGGGATGATAATGGAATTCAAACGCCATAATTTGCTCAGCTCCTTTTGCAAACACTCCTTTTTTACGCTGTTGTTGTTTTTTCAATGGTACATTTTGCAGAGAAAAAAACCATGCTTATTCTCTGGGGAGGTCTAAAGACCCCTCAGCATCCCCCTAAGCCTTACTACTTGAGTCAAGAATAGAATGTAAGACACTTCGTGTGACTGTAAAGGAATTATTTAGTGAATTGGGTTAACATCAGAATCCAGCACATGCTTACATAGGAGCAACTCCCACCATGTAAAATGGGGTTTACTCCCAGGAAAGTTTGCCTGGGACTTCTTCTAAAAATGTGAGTGTAAGATCAGATTAAATTTGGATTAACCTCATCAAACAAAATTATTATAAAATGATTTTTAAACTGCAAAGAAATTGAACATATTATTTTATTTGAAGAGAAAGTTCTCAGAACATCACATAGATATTATAGCATCTTAATACTTAACTGGTGAGCACACAGTCATATCCTCTGAGCATCTCTACTCCAAAGTAAGACCCATTGAGTTCAGTGAGGTGAGGCTTACTCCCAGGTAAGGGGTATAGTAGCTTTTCTCCCCTTCGTTTACTACACTTGGGTCACATGCATATTATACATTTAAAGCACATTTATACCACCCTAACAGCCAAAAGAATGCTGGGAACTGTAGTTTGTAAAGAGTTGTTAGGGGAGTCCTCACAGAGCTACAATTTCTAGGACCCTTAATGAACTACAGTTCCCAGGAATGCCTGTATGGTGTGGTTGTGACTATAGTGTGCCTCATTTATAGAATATGAAGTCCAAAACCTCTTACAGCAATTGAACATTAAAACATTTCAGGGACACTTTGGTGTTTGTGGTACTACACCTGGAAAAGCAGGTAGTGGTTGTGGCCAAGGGCATCCTTGAGGTGCACCTTCATGTAGGCTCCATGATGAAGAACCTTACCTTCTCATTTTTAAGATATTTCTCCTAAAATTCAAGGACGGACTCCAGTGAACTTCCAAGCATGGATTTTTAAATGAAGCAACACCATTTATGAAAGGGTATACCTAACAGACTCTCATGAGTCCCGTTGGGTCTTCTGTCTTAGCACATCTTCAGGGACTTCAAAACGCTTGGCATTTAGAATATCTGATTGAATATGTGCTTTCATTCATGAATGATGACTTACTAACAATTCAGTTAATTTGATTAGTAGATGCTACTAAACCCACTATATGGCATTATTTTGATGGGAACATTTTCAAGGTGGTTAAGTAACTTTTACATGTGTCGATGATCAGTTCTTTGCTTGCCAGTTTCTCATAATGTTGTCTTAATTGCTGTTTGCATAGTAATGGATGAGACCCCAGTCTTGAGAGCAGCCTTCAGGCACTGCTGTTGTGCAAATAATAAACCATATTTGTACACCGGAATATGTTTGCTGTAAGCACGCCATTGCACCTTGTGGTATCAAGTTTGCTGCCAAGCATAGTCACGATGACAACCCAGTATTACCAGCACAGCCCCAGATGACTAAACAACGGCATTCTGTTGTGAAGTGCCATAAAGTAACATGAGTAACTGCAGAGCTAGGCTGCACGTAGTTAAGAAACACCAGCATGTAGCTCCCAGTTTTGGGGGCCTGTTATTAGAATCCCAAGTATCTAATCTCATCTAGATAATATTAAAACATTGCCATCTGTGCTAGAATTTCTTCCAGGTGGAACAAGGCATGGAATGCTGTGGAATTTCTGTATGCGAACTGAGCAAATGCCATTGCTGGAAAATTTAGATGGGCAAAATGTAAGCAAATTTAACAATAATAAGAATCCTGGCTCAACAACCCAAAAGTATGCCACTATGGTCTTTGCTATTGTGCAAGCAGCCCATGGCTGAACACTGAGGGTCTTCTGGTAGATTGTAACTGGGCATAAGTTCTTCCTGGCCATTGCCTTCAAAATCCTAGCATCAGCTCTTTCTCCAACAGATACGACTACAAAGTACCGTACTAACTGCTGTGTTGTATCCTCTGGTCCTGTCAGCTGATATAAGGCATTTTTCAGCAGAACAATGAGGGAAGCAATTTTGGTGATTCCCACAGCACTACCACAGCCCCTGCATCCTTCTTAAATCTGCTCTGGAGGGTCCCTGAACCCACTGGAGCATATTAGGAGTAGGGGCTGCAGGGGAGAGGGGACAATGGGAAACAGCAGAAACTGCTCCCCGCCCCCACATGATGGAAGCCTTATCCATCAGTTGAGTAACACTGTTAGATACAAACTAGCAGGGGTTCTTTTTATTTGATCTAAAACAGGCTTCCTCAACCTTGGCCCTCCAGATGTTTTGAGACTACAATTCCCAGCATCCCTGATCACTGGTCCTGCTAGCTAGGGATCATGGGAGTTGTAGGCCAAAAACATCTGGAGGGCTGAGGTTGAGGAAGCCTGATCTAAAATATAACTAATTTCCACCGCTTTTCCTTACAGCAACATGAGTTCTAATAATTGTTACTCTCATGGTAGAATGCATATAACTGAACGCATGGCACTTTTGCTGGACTGGGAAATGGTGCTTGAATTAGAGGGGACAAGGTTTTTAATTTTAAAAAAATCCTAGACACAATTATGATTTCAGATTCCTATACGCAGTTGCTTTTTTGAGCACAGGTTTGGGACATGGAGGGTTTTCCCGAGCCCCCTGTTTGCAGTTTAGCCACATATTAAATACAGACAACTGACAATGTACTGGTGCTTTTCTTACATTGTACGCCTCTGTACACATGCATTGTGTCAATAAAAGGAAAGAGAGTAGGCTTAGCGAAATATTATTTATTTTCTTTCTTTATGGCATTTGTATTCCACCTTTCCTCACGAGCTCAAGGTGGTGTACATGGTTCTCTCCCCACCATATTATCTTAACAACAACCTTGTGAGGTAGGTTAGGCTGAGTGGGAAACCCAAGGTCACCCTTAGAGCTTCATGGCTAAGTAGTATCATTCTACTTCCCCCCATTTTCTTTTTATGACTTAGAATGGAAGCTAAGAGGTTAATTTTTTTGTATGTAAGTTTTCTTCTGCACAGCTATTTTTGAACATCTGTAAAATTTTACTTTCTGGGAAATGCGGTAAATCTTGATCGGTCCACATGAGGCTGTATTCTAAGGAATCTCCAACATGTCAATCATAGGGTAAATCACCCTGGAGTGATTCTTCCTGATAAAAAGTGAGACTTGAGCTGCAGTTTGCCTCCTACAGTTGCTTTTTGCTAGTTCCTTTAAAGCAGGAAATCTGTATTAATTCTGCATTGTGTAAGTGGAATTCCTTGTGTCTTGAGAGAGGCTTTTAAACCTGATCAACATTCTTGTCACAGAGTGAACCCTAATGAAGTTAACCCTTAAGGATGGGAGGTTTGACCGCACATACTGGTTGAAAGACAACTTCGTTGAATTGAATAATTAGTTTAGACATGTATTTGATAAATAGCAAGCTCACTCTTGACCTTCTCTCACTCACGTTGTCTGTTGAGAAACCTGCTGGGCTAGTTAATTTGGCATTTAAATCCCTTTTCAGCTGGTGTACAGACAAACTGTCACTGGGTTTTTAAATATAACCATTTCTAAGTTAAACTGCTCTCTCATTTTTGAAAACAAAAGTATTTACAATCTTCCTAAGGTACAGTTTTTAAGCCAGGGACACCTTTTTGGCTCAAGGGCACAGCAAACTGTCACGGGGGCCTCAGAGGATCCATTTCACGGAAGAAAACTGGTGATGCTTAGAATTCCATCTTCAAACAAGCCCCGCCCCCAATAAAACAGGGGGGGGGGGAGTAGACAGCATCTCCCTTACAAAACAGGCAAAGTGCTCCTACTAAATAAACACAAACTGGGCAAATACTAAACTGGGCAAAACACAAAGAATAGACAAAAAATTTAAAAGCATGCAAGACCCAAGAGGAACACACATCTATGCGGGGGCCAAAGGCTTTATTGGGAAAGAGAGGGTTAGGATTAGAGTTAGGGTTAAGGTGGAGTGTTTGGATGACTGCTTTTCATTCTAGCCACTTAGGACCACCCTTGGTAAAAGCTCAGGGGTTTTTTTCATTAAAAATTAGGGGGTCTTCACAGGTGCCAAGGTAATGTGTATCTGCGGGCGCTATGCCCCTATTGGTGCCATATCATGGACTCCAAGCTTAAGTTCTTGTCTTGGTTGCCTCCAAACTTCCATTTTGTTTTTCAAAGAAGTTTATACTGTGAACAGAAGCATTCAGATGTTCACAGATTATGATCTTGTGAGTCTTCTCTCATGGATCTTACTAGGGAATGCTGTAGAAGTGAACAAGAGCAAAGGGCTTTTATTAATTGCCATATGTTAGAATCAAAACTATTTGTGTGAAACAATTTTCTTTTCTTTTTTTTTGAAATTTCAAAGTTTTGAAATTTACAATTCCTGCAGAGATTGGTAATTTTGGACCAAATGTCAGGATTTTGTGGAATGAGGTGTGTATGCATTCAGACACCACTGGCATCTGAGTTCCTGCATACAGCCCTAGATTTTAATATAAGCCTTGCATTTCAGATTCAGCAGCTGTGCTTTTCATTTAAAATTGTATGTTGAATTCAGGAACTTAGTTACATTTACTAATTTTGGATGGCTATATTTCAGATCTAACTCACTGGCTCACTTTTAGAGAATATGCTTTGTATGCAGGAGTGATTAGATTCAATCTCTTGCATTTCTAGGTAGGCGTGGAAAACATCCTTGTTTGAAAACTCAGAGTGTCACTGTGAGTCAGTATAGAGACGGTCCTGAGGTAGATGGACCAATGATTTTTGTCTGTAGAGGGCAACTTCTTCTGTTTAAGGGAAGATAACCACCTCCTGTAGGGGAGAGTTGGGATCCATGATGTGGGTTGTCTCCACCCACTGGTAGGAAGTCTGAAAAAAAAAGCTTTGAGGGATACTTCAGGGGAGAGACAACCCTCTTGGTCCAGTTCCATTTCCTGCCTTCGCAGGTAGGAGTTTTCCTTCCTGCTGTTTTCAAAAGAAAAATTTGGTGCCTTCTAGAGGTTGCTGAACTCCCAATATCCCCAGGCAGCATGGGCAATGGTTAGAGATAATAGGGAGCTAGAGATAATGGGGAAAGGATGCGAGTGACGCTGTGGTCTAAACCACTGAGCCTACGGCTTGCTGATCAGAAGGTTGGCAGTTCAAATCCCCACGATGAGGTGAGCTCCCGTTGCTTGGTCCCTGCTCCTGCCAACCTAGCAGTTCGAAAGCACGTCAAAGTGCAAGTAGATAAATAGGTACCGCTCTGGCGGGAAGGTAAACAGCGTTTCTGAGCGCTGCTCTGGTTCGGCAGAAGCAGCTTAGTCATGCTGGCCACATGACCCGGAAGCTGTACGCTGGCTCCCTCGGCCAGTAAAGGGAGATGAGCACCGCAACCCCAGAGTCGTTCGCTACTGGTCCTAATGGTCAGGGGTCCCTTTACCTTTAGAGATAATGGTAAGGGCACCAGGTTGGGGAAGCTGCTTCATGGAACCCCCACATGGCATCCTACATCCAACATCCTACATAGCCTCCTTAGAACCCTTCACTCTTAGTTATTTTCCATAGACCGATGATTAAAATGGGAAATAGCCAAATTTTAAAATCGTTTATTGTGGAGAATTTGTAATTACATTTTACAAGCGACAAGAGAGTTTACCATGAAAATGCTGACAGGACCAGAGTTCTTAAGGGAAGTCATGGTTTTATAATGGATGAGGCAACAAATGGTCAATCTGAACCCGTAATAAGTGCAGCGTGACACTTAATATTTTGTAGACCCCCTTTTCCAACTTTGCTAGAAACATTTTAATCTCCTTACTTTTAGTACCTCATTTAACCAGATATTTAATTCCTGCTTAAAGTAAATATTTTATTTGGAAATAGATTTATAAAGAAAAGGACTGTGTAATTTAAGTATAGGTAATAGAGCAAGATATCTGGAAATTGCTGTTTTGAAAATGGTGAAGGTCGTAGGAAAAGTTTCTTTCTTTCTAAGGCTGAAACGATGCTGGAATACTGGCTGAGTGGCCATAGAAAGTCAGCAAAATTATCACGAGGCCAGTTAATTAAAATCAGTTCATTGGAAGTGAGAGTTTCAGGTTACAGTACTATAATTGAGAGAGCAATCCTACGCACACTTATGTGTGAGTAAACCCCATTGAACTTCCAAGTAAATATATATAGGATTGTACTGCACTAGTTCATGCTTCAACCCATTGTGTGTGTGTTTTTGCCCCCAAATGTGAGGTAGGCCACCTCAATAAGGAAGGGTGGCCTTGTTTAATTATGACAATGTCTTCTCTTTATAATACTTAGGCTACAATGCTCAGATCACTTTCTGTGTTGTTGATGTTACTAAGTGGTTTGCGGGCTGCAGGCTTAGTTTGAGTCACATACACCATTCACAGGCACACAGTCAACAGAGCCTATATAGTTTTTAAGCTTTTAAAAGACAAATGGCTCTAAAATGGTTTCCGGGGATGGACGGAAAGCACAGTCCTGGGAAGGTTCCACTTCAACTTCCCTCACTTCAGCCTATGCTGCATTTTTCATTCCTTCTTGCTCTGTTCTTTGTAGGCACTCAGCAGCAACTGAACCTAAAACAAAAGGCTGCTCTTTTGTGACTAGTTTGGTCCTCAGCACAGAATATTAATCGGTTTTTAAAAGGCCAATAAAGGTTTTACATTTTGTGTGGGTCCCACTGTGCAGCTAAGTTGTGATTAATGTTGTGTGCACACATTTTCAGGTTCTCTTGTCACAAAGCAGGCCAAGGCAGAGATGATACCTTTGGGTTTTAAAACACTCAAAGTCATGCACCTCCATGTCAGCTAAATAGGCAAGACACGATAGTCATGTCTCTGTCATTTAGCTTTATGATGCCCTTCAATCTCAGCATGTGTAAGGTAATAGCTAGTCAGGCTCTCCTAATATCAAGCCTGCTTAAGCAGTTTAAATGGCTAAGGTAGCCGAGTGTGTCTATCCTGGGGAAAATGAGAGACCTCATGGGTGCCTACCACTGATGGGGCAAATCTTGTCAAAATCGTAATGGAATAGTGAGTGATTAATAGGTGTGAGTGATTAGCTCTGACTTTTGTGGAGCAATTGTCCTGGCTGGCCACAACTTGCCACCCAAGTGCAATATTCTTTTCATATGACAGCATCGAAGAAAGTCATTGAAAGGCTTTAGTTAGGTTGAATGCGGGCTGCTTTTCACAATGTGAAAATACTGTGACTTGATACTCTTGAGTTAAGAGCAGTATGGTGCAGTATTGTTTTATTTTTATTGGAACTGGGCTTAGCTGGTTAAATTATTCAATGAAATTCACACCTTCTGAGTGAAATGTTGTATTTTTCTATGCATGTTCATGCTTTGGCAACTAGGTTTGTTTCTGCTGCATCCATTTTGGCCCTGCAGTAAAGCTGGTGACAAGGTAATGGTAGACTTGCGCATGTTGGGGCCAAGATCATTGCAGTATAGTCCTGTGGAGTAATTTCCTGCTACACTGCATTTTAGAACTGGGTCCTCTGTTTTGTCACTTATTGTTCTTCGGATGGAATACTTGGATCTTTGTTGGTTTCTCTTGTTGATTCCTCTTGTTGGTTCCCTGGGGTGGGTGGGGGTGAGACTCCTGTCATACAGAGTTCATTTATTTATTTACTTAGCAGATTTATACCCTGCTTTTTGACTAGGTTTCTTAAAGTGGCTAACATCGTTTATAAAACACAACAGATACACCAAGAACCACACACTCACAAAAGAAAACAACAGGCAAAGAAACAAGAGCCAACACCACATGTCTTTTCCTATAGGGCAGATGGTGCCAGCTGGCCTTGTAGTGAGGAGGGGACAGCCTGTCTCCGGAGCAGGCCCTGGTGTGGTATTGTTTGTTTCCCCTTCTCTCTTCATCCTTCACGCAGGGCAGATGGTATCAGTATAAAAGTCATAATTAGTATTTGTATGGCACTTTTGGATATTCAAAGCACTGAAGTGTGTGAGTAGTAGTGTAGTGTTTAGAGCAGGGTTTGTCAACCTTTTTAGGCCAGTGAACACATTTGGAATTTCAAGAAAGAGCAGTGAACACCAGTCAGAAAATGGCTACTGTGGTGGCATGGCACAAGACAACATGGCTGGCAAATTTAAAGAGGTGGCATCCCAAAATCATGTAAGGCAGGCATATTCTTCCCCATCAGCTGCCCCATATATAGGAAAACACCTGTATTAGCTACAGCCACCCTTACTCATAATGAAGCTTTTCACATTTCTCCTCTGCCCAGAATGGAGGGTGGGTGTCCTGGCTTGGCATCCAGTAAAATGTGGGCATATCTAAGGGGATGCGTAAGAGAGCCAAGCCATTGCAGACATTTCCTGAGCAGGAAAGACAATCGGTCTCTTGCACATTGTGCATGTTTGAATGATATTTACAGAGACCTTCCCTGGGCACAAGCTGAAATAGGACCTTGGAGACTTCAGATCCCCTCCCTGAACTACAGTTCTGATGGTGGTTTAACCAGCAATCCGTCTTTCCAGGGAACTCTGGGAATTGCAGCTCTGTGAGGGGAATAGGGGGGCTCCTAACAACTCTCAGAGCACTAAGCAGCTCCCAGAATTCTTGGCTGTTTAAAATGGTGTCATAGTGCTTTAAATGTGTGATGTAAATGTGACCTAATATGCAAGCACAGTTCATGCTGCATTGAACTGTTACCCTGCTAGTTATATGGTTCGGAGTCTGAAACATAGGATCCCTCACCTATAGCAGAGTAGCGTGTCTGGTGAGGGAGTTCATTCCAGCTGACTCCAAAGGGGCCAGTTTCCCCTTTCCGGTCATGAGTAGTCAGTTCTGTTTTTCAGGCACACTATAACTCGAACCAGTTTTTACTGTGTTTGCTGCTTCGCATTATCTTTTTCCCTTCTGAAAACTCCTCAGCCATAACTTGAGCCTTGAAAGTCTGTGTGGCTGTAAATGGAAGCAGAGTCTCCATTTTCCCTTTTGCATTTATCTTAAATATCAGTAATAACGGAACAGCAGATTTCTTAAGTCTCAGTTTTGCATTTCCAGATTTAGGAGTCCTCCTATAAAAGTGTTGGAAAATGTGCTCTTTGTTTTGGATATATCTGCCTCAGAGTACAATGAGAGAAACAGCTTTGTTCCCATGCTCTCCTCCCCCTCCCATGCACAAACAACAATCTCATATTTATCACACTTTCCTGCTTGTATATTATAATTAAAGTTCCCAGCGTATGAGTTTGGTAGTTTGTCAAAGAGTTCGAAAATTCAGCCAAATTCCTTTCCTTTGCATTGTTCTGCTACTGAAGTCTTTTTTTGTATTTAGAGGAGGGGGGGGGGCGGACTCACTGCCTTTTTGTAGGGCTGTCCTTGGCAGAGGAGGACTTTCATCGTCCAAGAGGATGTTTATGATGGGCTTACTGAATATTCATCAGCACAGCTGGAAAAGTTGATAGTTGAACAGAAAACCCCACATATGGACAATGTGGTTTCAAAGCTTTTTAATGCTGAGACCAGTTTGCTGAGCGTGCACAGAAGTTTAGCGGGGAATTGTCCATGGCTGTTTTTGATTTGATGTAATTTATTATTTATGATTTTTTCATTGTTTAAAAAATGGTTAATCACACTGAGATATTTTCATGGGAAGCAATCCATAAATTCAATAAATAATAAAAAAAGGATAATAGTTATGTAGTGGACGCTCGGGTTGCGAATGTGATCTGTGCGGGATGCATGTTCGCAACCTGCAGTATTCGCAACCCGCAGTGGCGCGTCTGCGCATGTATGGGTTGCAATTCGGCGCTTCTGAGCATGGACGACCCCCGAAAGCCAGAAGTAACCCGTTCTGGTACTTCTGGGTTTTGGCGGGTCTCTAACCTGAAAAAACGCAACCTGAAGCGTCTGTAACCCAAGGTATGACTATATTTTAAACTTATAAAGGTATGTGTGCCTGTTCATACACAGGAAAACCTCCAACTCCTCCTCCCATCATTCATGACCACTTGTTCTAGCTAAGGATGATGGGAGTTGTAGTCCAATAACAGCTGGGGACCCATGTTTGAGAAGCACAGTGTCTAACACCTGCCCTGTCTCTCCCTTACACCAGACCAGCCTACATGCTCTGGCTTCTTTCTCCCAGATCTGGTTGCACCCTATCATCTCGCCTGCTAATAGGACAGGCAGCTGTCTGAAGTCAACAAGAAAATATACTCCTCCTTCCCCTGCCCCCCAAAACCCGATCAACAGAATGTACTCTAGGCTGGCAGAAAACTGGGTTCACGGGCGTTCTCTTCCATAATGTTGCTGCTTCATTGACTTCAGCATGGTTTTTAACCTCTCCGTTCAACACAGTAAAATTCGGAATCGAAGGAATCCTCTCAGTTTCTCACTGATACCAAAGTAAAAAGTTGGGGCATGCACAGTGGCAAAGTTTCTATGGTTTTATGCTCAGGTATGGAATACTGACCACGGGGCATCTTTGCCTGAGTAAGGTGAATTTTAGCTCTGAGTAAGGGGGAAAGGGGCACAGGTGGAAGATAAAGGCACAGATAAGCGCTTAGGCAAGCTTAATTATTTGTGACTTGCAGAGAAGTGGTTTGACCTATTCATTTATCAGGGCCGGTTCTACCATGAGGTGGAATGAAGCTGCCAGCTCCGTCAGCTGATCTTGATGTCACAAAAAGGCAACAAATTGTTAGATTTACTGAATTTCTTATTGCTTTGATTTTATTCCTGGGAAGATGGAAGAGACACTGGATTTTCTTTCTCAGGTGATAGAATAGCTTTGTAGGCCTTGGGAACTGTGCACTTTGCCTGAGGTGAGGTGAGTACCACCTGTTGCACTTGCGCCTCAGGTAGGAAAATACCTTGGCTGGCCCTGACATTAATGTAAAAATCTGTGTTATTTTTCTTGTTGTTGCTCAAATTACTAACAGGACAACATGAGAACAATGGCATTTATTTTTAAAATAAAATACTCCCCCCCCCCCCCGTAACTCTGCTCAGCATATTAAGTGCAGTGTCTAGGTTCCAATCCATTATTTAAAAACAAGAACAAAACCAAAAGAAGATATGTTGATATCAAACCATAGAGCAACCTAAATGAATATTTTATTTATTTACTTCAAGAATTTTATAGGCTGCCCTCAAGAATCCTGCTCACTCCAGGTGACTTATACAAAATACAAATGATAATAGTGATACAATAAAATATAATAAAATTTATTTTCTGATTTCACAATAGTCTTTATGCTATTAAAATTTTGTAAGTCACTTGGAGACTAGTTATTCATCTAATAAATAGAATAAATAATTTTAAGATAATAAACATGAACAATATTTCACAACATTGAAAAAACATTTTTTTAAAAATACATATCCCTCCTCTGCTCCCTTCCAAACCAGCCAACCAACAATCTGGCAGGTAAATCCATACAAAAGAAGTTCAAGCTTGTTTTCTCCTGCTCTGGAGAGTAGGACCCAAAGCAATGGCTTCAAGTTATGAGAAAGGAGATTCCAACTAAACACAAGGAATAACTTTCTGAGGAATAACAGTGGAACGGACTCCCTCAGAAGGTGGCGGACTCTCCTTCACTGGTGGTTTCAAAGCACAGTTTGGACGGCTTTAGTTGAGATTAGATGAGCCTTTGGGTCCCTTCCACCTCTACAATTCTACAGTGCAGTATAGGAAATCCCTCTTGAGTAGACTACTGGAAACAAGCGGGCTTCAAAGCTTTCCCGAAGGAGGAGCGACCATTTAAAAATGTGTAGTACTTCATTATAGGGCTTTTGTTAGGCCTGCAGTGTTAATATTTGAAGGATGAGAAGTTGTCTAATAGTATGTCAATTAGCAACAGCATCTATTCAGGGCCGACCTTTTATTGTTGCTGCTTCTGCATGCTCAAGCCCCATGCCAAACCAATAAATGTTTGACATGGGGAGGCTTTATGGTTTGGGAGGCATGGGAGTCTTATAGTGGGAGCAGTTCCCTCCCCTGAGTAACCATAATTCCTACATTATCAGCTTTCCTTTTTTAAAAGAGAGAGAGTAAGGTTGTTGTTTTTTAGCATTTGTAGAACCTGAGATACGAGGCAACACGTACAGGCATTATATTTATCATTTGTGTGCGCGCCACTTTGAGTGTTTTTACTTTGCCTCACTCTGCGATAAATGCCTGTGGATGCCCAACTTGGGAGAGCAGGATAAATGATTTCCCATGTCAGTGCCATTGGCTCTGGAAAGGTGTTCTTTGATGGATGTAGCCACAAATCCCGCACAGCCTTTTCATTTCCCATGGTATCAGTACAGGGTAAGGCTCAGCTATGCCAGAGAAGCTAAGCAGGAACTGGCCATTAGTCGGTCCAAGATGGAGAGAGATAACTTCAGAGGTTTACAATCCACTTTGCACAAGGCTAAAAAGAGATACATTTTTAAAATGGGGAAGCATTTACCATACGTATAAGGCAAGAATGATACTTTAGGTGGTTTTTTAAAAATTGATGATGTTTGCCTAATATTTGTAGCCTGTGTTTACAAAACCTGTTTCGTTAGATTCCATGGATGGATGATAAATAAGGAAGCAGCTGTGAGCTAGTTGGGTGATTTTGTATTTAGAAGCCATTTTCTTTGATCCAAAGCACTTGTGTAATTGTCTCTTAAAGCATGTTGCCGGGGTGGGGTGGGGTGGGGTGGGCTTTTTATACTTTCTGTAGGACTTTTAGTATGACAAAAACGGTTAAGTCTATACTTTGATTAGCAGCTCGTCTAAAGTTCAGCATCCTCTTAATTTTATTTTAGAGACACCTTGCAGTGGGAAACAATCTGTCTGTTGTAGGGTTGCCATATTTCAAACAGTGAAAATCCAGACAAAAATGTTGTTGAGCTTTTTGGGCAAAAGCACAAAAATAAATGCCGCTTTTGAGCTATTTTTATGGGGGAAATGGCACTGCTGCCATGGGCTGCCATATGTCCGGATTTTCCTGGACATTTTCTGGATTTCTGCCCAGACACTACTGCCAACTGGAAAATCTGAATGTATGGCAACCCTAATTGGTTGCAACATTTGGGGGGCGGGCAATAGTACATTCTTAGACTGGTCCATGAGAATTTTGCAATAACAACCCAGAAGTTAGCTCCAATTTTCTTTTTTACTTCAGCCCCTTTTTACGGCACCAGTAAAAGACATGGGAAAGATCTGCAACATCCTGCTGAATTTATTTATTTTTTTGACCTTCAATACCTGCTTCTTAGAACAAGCATGTAATATTTCTTGGTTGTAAAAAACTGGAATATGTTTTCATATTTCCTTAAAGAGAAGAACAGACTTTGAAAAAGAGCCCAAGGTTTGATCAGGAAACTAGGTTTGTGCCTGTGTCACTGCTTTTTCATCCAAGTTTTGAATGGGATAAACGGATAAATTATCTATAACGGGCAGCGGAACAAGCTTCCCATGGCTTCCAGAGTTCCACCTCCTCAGCAGAAAGAGATGAGCTCAGCCTCCTACAGTTCTAGGAGACACACTTGGCTACTTTTGAGTTTCTTCTACTGATGGGCAGTTCATATAGTAGAAAGAACTTAGTAAGCTGCATGTATCTAGCCCTAGTCAGGCGTTGAAATCCACATGCTCTTCATCAAGTGAAAGATTTGTGGGGATGTGTTCTTTGTCGCCACTGGCTCTCAACCTAGCTCTGCAGTGCTCCAGACAATGCAGTGTGACTGTCTGCAGAAGGGAGCCTTCTGTACACTAGCTCAGGGGTTCTGAGTCATATGGAGAGCCTACACAAGGTTTTCCAAAATAAATTTCCCCTCCAGAAAAAATACCAGTGCTGTATTTTCCCGTGGAAATTTTTCCATTTCATGAGTTCATTAGCAAAAAGTAAATGGATGCCAGTTACAAATAAAATATCAGGCACGTACGGCAACTTCAAGATGTTGGCCTTGCTATACAAGTAATATAAACATGTTATATCAGTTTGCTATACAAGTAATATAAACAGTTATATCACTTTCTAAGACATCAGAAAATTGCTTTTCATTAATTAAAAAATCAGTGGATGGGCTGTTTGGAATACTACAGAGGGGGCAGAGACATTGAGTTCATCTCCATGAAATGAACCTTAAACACCTGAGTAGGACTTCTCATATCCTGCTGAGGGAAATTTTTGCAAATATTAGCATCTGATCAGAAATCTGGTGAGCTGCAGTCTGGCGATATTTATTTATCACAGCAATTGGCAAGGCATTGAAGGTAACCAGTTCACCAAACTTGTTATGCAGCAGATATAAAAAAAAACAAGAGGAACGAGTAGCTTCTCTTAGTTCTTTCTATTCCAGCCAACCTCAGTTGCAGGTTAGACTGGGAAATTGAGGTTTAAAGGTAAAGGTACAGGTACCCCTGCTTGTACGGGCCAGTCATGTCCAACTCTAGGGTTGCGCGCTCATCTCGCTCTAGAGGCCGTGAGCCGGCACCGTCCGAAGACACTTCCGGGTCACGTGGCCAGCGTGACGAAGCTGCAGCTGGCGAGCCAGCACCAGCGCAGCACATGGAAACACCGTTTTCCTTCCCGCTATAAAGCGGTACCTATTTATCTACTTGCACAAGAGTGCTTTCGAACTGCTAGGTGGGCAGGAGCTGGGACTGAATGACGGGAGCTCACCCCGCTGCGGGGATTCGAACCGCCAACCATATGATCGGCAAGTCCTAGCACTGAGGTTTTACCGACAGCGCCACCCGCGTCCCAAATTGAGGTTTACTTTGCTGCTTAAGGAATAAAGATGTTAGCTCCTTGGCTAGCACTAAGGGCCAAGGTATCTTGCTTGCTGTAGTGTTAGTCTCTCTCCTTTAGGAGCCGGAGAATTGCACAGACTCCAATGGCAGCTGCCAGTCAAGTCATGTGATGGGCTGAAAGACCCTACGGGGGTCTGAACCTCCTTTCTTCAGTCTTCACCCACCAGGACGCGTAAAGCAATGAGTTCAAAATTTTGTTGTAAGTCAGTGCACAAGCTTATCTTTCATAGGTTTTTTTTGTGTTAAGCTCCATGTAAGTGTAATAAGTATTTTTACAAGCTTGGCGGAGAGCACTACAGTGGGAGATGGGTTAATTCTGCAGAGCAGAGCAGTTTCCATGTTGGCTGGAACTCCTTAAGTGCTTAAACCTGTAGGACTTTTCACATGAAAGAATTGGACAGCACAATGCTGTAGTATCCCACCTGTTCTCTGTTTGCTTTTGGGCACATCGTCAAAAACTGTGCTGGGAGAGTTTATAGGCAAACATTATAAAAAGTGACAGTCTTTAAGTGCTGTTAGATTTGAATTTGGCAGAACAAAAAGCTTACCTGAAATAGATATTGATTTCCAAACTAATTTATATGTCATGAGGATTCTTGATATCCTATGTTTGCCACGACATTCTTAGTCACAGGAGGAACATCAGTTCCTTTTAATTTTGAAGTTCAAGGATGATGCTCATGTAGTTCATGTAATGGCAGCACCACTCTGGCGTGGTGGCGGCATTCTCCAAGGTTAGCAGAAGTACAAACAAATCTTTAACGGAAAAGAATGGCAAGGGGACGAAACAGCAGCCCAATGTGGACTGAGCATGCTCAGTCTCCACAGAATGATGACTGAGTGTTGGGCTGAAAAAGTGGAAAACTTGGTGTGAATAAGAATACTGTATTAAGGAGTATACTGAAATCACATTATACTGTAAATTATATGCCCAGTGCAAATCCTAAGAGAATTTCCTTTTCCTTTTTCTGAATCATTAGCAATTTCTTTCCTAACTACGGTCAAATTTGACTCTTCCCATCTCTTGAAAGTGGATTCAGTGGATGCTTATTAAAAAACAAAGTAAAAAAGAGTGGGGTTATTTGGCACACAAGTGCTGCCAGAATAATGGCTCAAGACATTCAGGCCTTTTCAACTGAAATGTTCCCAGATTCTTTAATTATGGTTTAGGAAGCTGGGAATGAGTGTTGTGCCTGCTTATTCCTCACCTCTCCCTTCACACACTACCTCCCTTCACACACTGCTCTTTAGACTAACTTCCCATTTTCTCCAAACTAAGGAGCTCTGGTATAATGGTTGTTTACTGACCAGGAAATTAAACCATGATTTGATCCTGGTTAGTAAATAAGCCACAGTTTTATGTTTCAGTTCTAACATGGGGGCTGTATTTTAAAGTAGTCTTCGCTAACTTGGTTCTTACCAGATGTATGGACTGCAGCTTCCATCAACTCCATTTCTAGTCCAAAACATCTGAAGAACATACGGTCTTTGAAGGCTGCTTCTAAATGGTCTAGGATCTCCAAGTATGGAAGCTGGTGTGCAAGGGGAGGCAGGAAACATGCAGATCCAATGCTTCTTCCTGGCTTTGTAATCACTGGATTATTAAATGGGGAATTTAACATCAACCTGCAATGTTGTGGCTACATGTTTCATTTCTAGCCTTTTGGGGTGGGTTTTTTTTTTAATTAGTTGGTAAAGTCCCTCGGTGGGTTATTTAGACACTGTACAAAATTGGTATCTTAATAAAGTGATCTACATACAGTGGTACCTTGGGTTAAGAACTTAATTCGTTCCGGAGGTCTGTTCTCAACCTGAAACTGTTCTTAACCTGAAGCACCACTTTAGCTAATGGGGCCTCTCACTGCTGCTGCGCCGCCACTGCGCGCGATTTCTGTTCTCATCCTGAAGCAAAGTTCTTAACTCGAGGTACTATTTCTGGGTTAGCGGAGTCTGTAACCTGAAGCGTCTGTAACCTGAGGTACCACTGCACATACACTATTTTTGAAGGTCAATTTCAAAGACTCTTGGGAAATGCTGGCCACAACCAAGCTCAGTAAAACAAATTTACTACACCAGATAGAATTAGCTGCAGTGGTTACAGAGAACAGTGAATGCAATTCTATAAAGTAAACCAGTCTTGCTTGTTCTGAAGTGTCAGCAAACCTAAAATCAATCATTCGTTCCGTGACATTTTTGCTACATTTCTTGGATTTAACCTTTTACTGATATAAAATATATATGCAGAAAACAGCTCATTCTCCATCTGGATAATGATTCCCCCCCCGCCCTCCTAACAACCCTTGGTTGGTGCAAATTGTAACACCTGTATAATGGATTGATGGAATCCATAATTACCTCATCAAGTTTGTAAAAAAGAAGTGTAAAATTGTACGAGAGTTCATAGAATACTTGCTTGCCAAATAATTTCGATCTGTTGAACATTTTGAGACCTAGTTGTAAAATCTAAACATGTAAAATGTTAACATTTGTATAAAAATATTGTTTAGGTCTCAGTTTCAGTATGTATAGCAGTCACACAATCTTATTCTGTGAAAATGAAGAATTGCTTTTCCTTGATGGTGCAAATTGGAGAAGAGGCTGTGAGGGGAACATTTTTTTCTGTGGAAAAATAATCAGTGGTTCTGCAGAGCTAATTTACGGAAGGATTAGTCATTGTCCTCATGTGTGAAATTCTACCAGCAGAGAAACAGGATGTAGCTCGAATCACACCTCTGATTTTGGTTTCATGCTACTAACTTGTCCAGTTCAGGACACTGCAAGAGTGAGAAGGCTACCTACCTTGCGCTTGGGTTTGCAAATTGCCTACACTTGCTCCCCCAAATTGGGTATAAATTGTGAACACTGTTCCAAGAAATGAACGTGTCTCATTTACATGTATTCATAATTGTGTTGTATATGGCCTTCCCTCTAGAACAGAGTTGAGAACCTGTGGCTCACTGGACTCTCAATTCACATCCTCCTTGACTATTGGCCCTGCTGGCCAGGGCTGATGAATGCTGGGAGTCCCACAACATCTGAATGGCCACATGTTCCAAGTCCCTTTTCTAGAGCCAGAACTGATTAGCTGTAATACTCAGAATTTGTTCGTACACCCCTCTCCTTGCATGCACTCCAGCATGGGAGGCTGTGAATTATTAGCAAAGAAGACAGAGTGTCACATGGCACTTAAAAAAACTAATTTATTGCAACTTGAGCTTGCATAAGCCCTGGGCTTACTTCATCAGATGCGGTTATCAAGTTACTAGGATTCTTGTGTTGTGGCGTATAGTCAGACTGCACACTTCCTGGCCTGAGCATCGCCACCTTCCTCGAACTTGCGGTTTTCTTATCCAAAGCCATGCCTTCTACTTTTTATACTCTGTCCTGTAAGCTTGCAGCACATCATGGATGAAGCTGCTTCATCAGTTTTGCTTGCCTTTCCCCAGTTTTATGAAAAATTCATACATTTTCGAAGAGGGCCTTCACTGACAATTGTTGGAAATTTTCTCTCACCCCCCCCCTTGTCCCTTCTCCACCCTTCTTCTGTGCCCACCTACTTTCCACTTTTGCAGAGCCACCAACAAAATATCAAATCTCTCAGCCTGATGTATACTCTATACTTCCGGGAGACTCTTTGATGTTGCACTGTCAACTGAAAGATGCAATCAAGATCACTTGGACTAAAGATGGGGTCCATTTGATGCCCAGCAATCGAACAATCATGACTGGGGAATACTTGCGGATTAAAGATAGTTCGCCCAAAGATTCAGGCCTTTATGCTTGCACTGCTGTTAGGGCTGTAGACAGTGAGACCCTCTACTTCATTATAAATATTACAGGTGAGTTTGATTTTTTACTACATGCAAATAGCTGTAACCTAAATTTATTATATGCGTATGTATAGCCAGTTTCTGCTCAAGCATTAAAGAGACATTCTGGTCATATATAATATTCTTTATTTTGCCAGCTTGCTCATGCTCTTATATCATTTCCCCTGTTGGATGGTAAAGTGGGTGGCATTTTTAGCTGTGGTGCCCTTGAATTCGCCCTATTAGGTGCCGAGGGGGGGGGAAAGCTTTTTCTTCTTTCAAGCACATAGTGTGCGTGCGTGCGTGCGTGTGTGTGTGCATGCTATGGACTGCTATATATAAATGCTATATATAGTGACTGTTTAGCAAAGTTTTTAATGTTTGATGTGTTATTGTGCTTTTAATATTCTGTTGGGAGCCGCCCAGAGTGGCTGGGAAAACCCAGTCAGATGGGTGATGTAATAATAATAATAATAATAATAATAATAATAATAATGTGGAATATCTTATTTGTTGCTGTATGCAATATATACACACACACATTTTCCAAACATTTTCACAATAACATTCAAATCAAATAATTACATTGTTTCACTAGTTGACTTCCCACCCTCACCTCCACGATGTTTTTACTCATACTGCTGCATCTATTACAAAAAAGTTTCTCCATTACAATTATTTTATCACTTTTCTTCCTGCCTGTGATTTGACTATAATATTTTTTTTAATAGTCCACATAAGTCCTCCATTCTTCTATTTTTTAAAATAATCATCATTTCGCTGTCAGTTTTGCCAATTGTGCATAGTCCCATTATTTTCAAAAGCCACTCCATGCCTTTGTATTAATTAAGCCACCTTGGAGTCAGCTTTGATGAAGGGTGGTAGAATAATGTTTCAATGAAATAATATAAAAGAAGTTTATAGTGATGTCAGTTTAAGAAAACTTCTGTTTGATAGTTCTACCCTCCCACTCTGGTTCATACAGCCACAAACTTTATATAGCAGTGATGGGGTAATTTATGTGGGCCTATTTAGATGTATACTTGGGACTGGGGCAGAGTGTGTATGGATAATTAAGAGAACTGGGTAACCAATGTGGAGACAATACTTGGTTCTACTGCACAGTCATGTTAGAAAATAACAACACCCATCATTTGAAATTATTCTCCAAATCTTCTCCATGATCAACTATACCAGAACTCCATTTTTTAAAGTATCGAAACCTTCAAAGACATACACACACACACAATGTAAACCACACGTGCTTTTTCAGGAACAAGTAAATAATCTTTTCTTGTTGTCATTTTTTGTGTGTTTAATTTTCAAAGAAAGAAAATATCAGCAGCTCTTTAGAATAAGAAACTTTGCTTGGAAACATCTATGGCCATGACCCAACTAGACTATATGTGCATGCAGGGATGAACAGTGCACTCAGCTGGAGGTTCCTTAGCAGCAGATACTTCAAAGAAGCCTATGGCTGTGTACAGTTTTTACCTACACAGACATATAGCTTCAGTGGATCATGGACTAAATATATATATATATATATATATATATATATATATATATATATATGCAGGTTTTGGTGTCCTCGGGTGTCTTCCCGTGTAAAAGTTGGGGTGTCTAGGCGACGTTTCGACGAGGTCTCACTCGTCATCTTCAGGCTGGTGCTTTCGGCTTCTTGTTACTGTAACAAGAAGCCGAAAGCACCAGCCTGAAGATGACGAGTGAGACCTCGTCGAAACGTCGCCTAGACACCCCAACTTTTACACGGGAAGACACCCGAGGACACCAAAACCTGCATTCCTGTACCCGTGAAAATCTACGAAAGCAAATATATATATATATATATATATATATATATATATATGCCATAAAGTGTGTGATGCTGCATCTCTTAAACAAGATCTGTTCCAGATGTGACATAAAAGTAACAACATGAGTCCAGAAAATAGGTGTGTTTGCTTGCAATGTGTAGTAGGTGAACAATGTTAAATTTTTAAACTTCAGATGTTCTTTCATCTGGAGATGATGAAGATGACAACGACGGCTCTGAGGATTTTGTGAATGACAACAACCAAATCAGTAAGTAACTCTCTGACTGCTGAAGGTGCCTGGCAGAATCCATATGGAAATATTTTCCCCACCTAATCTTCTGCACTCTCTTCAAGCACTTTCTTGGCTGTTAAACGCATGAGCAATCTATTAGCTGTAGATTTCAACTGGCTTGTTTCCTCTTTGTTTTTGTGTATTTCTGGTCTTCTGAAACATGGAAATAAACTATTATCATATTCTTGCCTGCTTGTTTATTCTTTCTTGTCTTAGTTGCCATTAACCTTTTAGCAATTCTTCTTTTTTAACTCAACATGTTCTATACTGACACCTCCCCTCTTTCTTCATTTCTGGATCAGAGTTGTAATTTCCTGCAATGACAATATTCAAGAGATGGTTATGAAATTGAATTGTAATTAATTTTGTAGTGAAAAGAAAAATCTATGGAAAGAGAATGTAATGACCCTTTCCAACTTAAGCTTTCCTAATGATGGTATGGTCCAATCCCAAAGAATATACTCTACTTGGTTAGCTGTCTAGGCAGACGCTTATATGTTGTTCCTACATTAGTAATATGGTTTTGAAGAATTTAAAACCAAATGCTTCCTTTAGCATTC
This sequence comes from Podarcis melisellensis, assembly GCF_964234715.1. NCBI lineage: Eukaryota > Metazoa > Chordata > Lepidosauria > Squamata > Lacertidae > Podarcis > Podarcis melisellensis. The sequence goes on along the minus strand of NC_138537.1, from coordinate 53,934,504 downwards.
TATACCTTAATATGTAGTTTTTATTAGGCCTACCAAATGGTTAGAACTGGTCCAGTTTTATACATGCAGCAGAAGGAGGCGAGAATGTCTGTAAGGGAAGGCTCATAGCTTGGTGGGTAGAATACATGTTTTGCAAATAGAAAGTCTTGAGGTTCAAGGCCCAGCAAGCTCATTGACATGGTCCTAGGTAAGAATTCACAAATCCTCCAAAGTACTAGATCAACATTTGGAGAAATGGTTTGATTCATCTCTGATCCTAACAGGAGCACCACCCGCCCCATCACCACTCACCCACAACAGTGTTGCTGCAATATATTTTGCCCAACATAGTATAAAATACTGTGGATTGAAGCTCAACGCTCAAAAGACCAGCTCAACTGCTTAGCAGCCCCCAACCAAGACATTTTTGCTGCTTGAAACAAAGGATGAGATCTTTCTGCCCCCTTCACACTGAGAGCCAGTGTGGTGTAGTGGTTAAGAGCGGTAGGCTCGTAATCTGGGGAACCGGGTTCGTGTCTCCACTCCTCCACATGCAGCTGCTGGGTGACCTTGGGCCAGTCACACTTCTCTGAAGTCTCTCAGTCCCACTCACCTCACAGAGTGTTTGTTGTAGGGGAGGAAGGGAAAGGAGAATGTTAGCCGCTTTGAGACTCCTTAAAGGGAGTGAAAGGCGGGATATCAAATCCAAACTCTTCTTCTTCTTCTTCTTCATAGCATATATTGAAAGATGGTGGGAAGGACAGCTGAAACTAATTTCAATCCTGGTATCTTCCACTGCTCTTGACCAGCAGGCAGGGTTAGGGGCTGCAGGGCAGGCTCTGTGGGGCAGCCACAGCCCTCTCCTCTAGCACCTCACCACCACACTTCTTCCCTCATCTGCCACATTGAGGCAGCTGCCCCACTCTGCCTAATGGTACTGCTGGCCCTGAATAGGTAGGGAATGGAACATCTGCCTAGGTTGATGCTTCTGGAGGTTCTTTCTAAGAAACCAGAGTCCCATAGAGGCAAATGCCTGCTGTGGCTAGAGTATTGAAAATGTTTCGTGGAAAGAAAAGTCAACAAGTGTTTGTAAAGAACCTTGGTTGTGAAGAAGCCTTAACTTGGGGACAATTCATTTCCAGTAAGCCATGGTGTTAAATTATACAAAGTACCCTCTAGCCTGAACATTTAGAACAGGGGTTGCTTACCTGTGACCCTCCAGATGTAGGAGTGCCTCTCCCTGGAACACTGAGCATCAGCAATGCTGGCAGGTGTTGAGGCAAGTTGATGTTCAGCAACACCTGGATGTCCACAGGCTCCCCATCCCTGATTTAGAACCTTTCATCTTCAGATGCTGAATTATTATGAGTTTTCTGGGAGGGGTGAGTATATTTTCGAGTAATGCTAGTGTGGGCTTATGTGATTTGTAGGTGGGCTTATTTTACTTGCAAATTAGAGCCGTGTTTATTCACAGGCGTAGGGTTGTTTATAGCTTTAGGGGCAAGCCCAGCTACGTGTGTGAGCTTTTATATAGGCTTAGATGGCAGTTCTTGTAATGATCAGTGATAACAGGAGTGTTAGATTTATAATGTGAAAAGTAAGGAAAGGCTTTGCAGCTTGTTGCTTTAAGAGGAGACTCTGAACTTTACGTATATGTGTGTGGGTCATTTTCATTTGTCATTTTATGCCATGTTTATTTCTACTGCAACTTTGTGATGGAGACACACACTTATTAATATACGTTGTATATATAAATTCTTACCTCATCTGTGGGCAGATATCCTAACTGAGAAAACAATAGGTTAGATTAAATCCAAGCAGTATACTGAATGTGCTTTATATTACTTCCACCTATTGTTGGAATGTTACTTTTTTACCATGAGGTGCAAACATAGCAGCAGCAAAAAATGCAGATCTCTGGCCATAAAGCAGAGAACAAAACTGATTAAATAATTTAAATATTTTCTGGATCAAGCTAGTCCATCATGCTGTTAATACATTAGTGTACCAGATGCTCATGGGAAGCCTGCAAGTAATATTACAATGCAACAAGCTGAATGGGAATGCTTGTTTTTTTAAATAATAATAATAATAATAATAATAATAATAATAATAATAATATAATACCACTCTTCATCCGATGATCCCAGGGCTATTAACAACAGAGAAATTCAAAACAAGAATACAAAACACAAAAACCTATACCAACACCACTAACTAGTGTTAATTTAAAGGAAGTATTCTTTAAATTGATCTATCACGAAAATATATGCTTTTGGAGGTGTAAGTGGAGCAGATCTGATTCTATGCATATTTTTTGCAGTTGCACACACACACAACAAACCCCACTTTGGGGCCACAGTACTGGATATAATACAGGAAATTGCTGAGTACCTATTATTCAGGAACTTGAAAACAATACTCCTGCATATTACAATCAGAAGTATAGTTCTCCAGTTGGTAACAGGCTTATTGACCATTGCTAAACCTTGCATTGCTCAACACTGAAGAAATAAAAACACTCTGGCTGTAACAGACTAATGGGGTGGCATACATACATACAAAAGGAAAGCTTCAAGCAGTAACCAGTAAAGTGGATTTATCAAGAGATGGCCCTTGACCATCCAATATTGGAATTCGAAAGCAACAGATAACAGTTCCCCATGAAACTCTTTCTCCTTAATATAGTACTCTATACCACGATGTGAATTTCCCCCTCCCACTTTGTTTCCACACTTTCCAGTTATTATCCTGTTCCCTTTCTTATCGTAAAAAGTATAAAAACATTAATAACCATTAATGTTACAGTATTACGTAGCTGCCAATGTAATTGATCCCGCAAGATCCAAGACTACAGAGAGGTTAATAGGGGTTTATGTAACACCTGGCCTGAACGCACCTTTGTATGGTCCTTAAATGCTGATGGTGAATACAGAGTAATAAATAAATAGACCCAAGATTGGCTGTGTTTCATCTATCTGCAACCTAATAGCAATAATGAAACTATCAGAAAATGCTATTGAAACAGTGCAGCATACAAAATCTTTAAGACCATATTAGTAATATGTACAGTAAACCAGAGTGTAGGTGACCATGGTAAAAAGGGAGTCTCACCCCGAGAGACGTTGCTTTGCCCAGGGCCAGTAATTTGCTTCCTACTCTGCTTGTTCTCAGATTTATAATCATTATGGTAGTGGGAAATGACGAGAAACCAAGATGGCAGTGTGATGGAAAGGCCCAGTAACTAGAAATCGGGTAACCATTGTGCTCTTGCCAAAGTGCTTGTCACTGATAACGGAGTTCACAGCACTGAAAGAATCATTGCATCTGCTGGGTTCTTGTGATTATAGCAGCGCCCGCTGACTCCTGTGCTCTTTAGCACCAATCTTGTTCATGTGCCGTTTGGATTAACTTTATCAGGAATTTGGGATTTGTTCCAGCAGGGTTATTTGTCTGATCAAAAGAAACTGCTTTGTGGAACGTGCTAGCGCCAGAGCAAAAAAAAGAAAAATGTACTCATGTATCGGTACTTAATAACATTCATGTTAGATGAACCCCCTTTTTTGTTGTGATCCTCGACTTAACTGCTTTATTTCCACATTCCCCTCTAGTGTTGTTGCCATTTTGTATCTAGCAAATCATTTTAATGGCGCTTTCTCCTATGTATCTTTTGGAATAATTAAAATTTTGTTGGTTGCGCAGTTTAATTTTAAATATTTATAACCTTCCCGGCGTTATGCTTGCAACTGCATGTTCCAAATATCCATTGATTTTTCCACTTAATTAAATTTTAAAGCTTCAGGCTAAAATGAAATAGTCAAGTATCATTTCTAGAATAATTTTAATGCTTAAATTTGAATATTTTCTTTTAGTGAAGAGGCTTGTTAAGGACTCTGTTGCTGTATTCTTCTCCAGCTGTATTTTTATTTTGGTTTGTTGGGGGAAGTGGAGTGGAGGAATTCTATGTGTGCTGATTTCAAGAACTGCCATAAATGTTTGACGAACGGAAGGGTTTGTTTGTTATGGAGCAGTAGCTTGTAATAAAGGAAATGAGTTAAGGCTGAGAGAGGAATGGTTATGTTTCTGGACCCCTCTGGTCCTAAAAATGTCCATAGTAAATGGATTTATTTCAGGAAGGATCTGTTGTAAAATAATTAAAAGTCCTTACCGTTAAATAGATTTCCATCCTTAATTTTTAAACAGGTAAATGAGTGAACTGAATTAAGCACGGTCATTATATAACTGTGCAGTTAATCAGATTTCTTGTTATCTGCAGTAGAGGGCTCAAGTCACTACTGTACAGCAGGAGAATTATGGATAGATACTGAAAACCTATTGTAGTAATTTCAGCTAAGCCAATGCAGTTCTTATGCTTTCAGATTTGTTTTCAATTTTGTTAGTAATGATCCTGCTTTTGGGGGGAGGGGGCTTAGCTATGGTGCCCCTTTAAAAGCATTTATTTACCTTTGAAAATTCAGTCTTCTGCAGTTCATCACTGATGTGTTGACGTCCAGTAACATCATTTTTTTTGTCAAAACGTAACTTACCAGTGGGTGTTTTGTAGAGTCTATTGGCCAACAGAGATGTCCAGATGTTATATAATGTGGCTCTGCCCAACGAGCTGGGGCTCATGGCTATGAGAAAGAGAGGGCCTTTTCAGTGGTGGTGCCACAGTTGTAGAACACCCTTCCCAGAGAGACTCTCTTGGCTCCCACATTGCGATCCCTTTGTTGCCAGCTGAAGTCCTTGTTTATTTTTCCAGGCTTTTCAATCATAAAACCATTTAGTGGTTTACAGATCTTTGCTTATTCTTGGAGTTTAAAGATGTATCAGATCTGTGAGCTCTGTTTATCTTATTTTCTGCTGTATTGCATTTTATGGTTTTAAGACAGGATTGGAGAACTTGTGGCTCTCCAGATGTCATTGGACTCTGAATCCCATCAGCTCCATCCAGCATGGCTAATGGCCAAGGATGATGGAAGTTGTAGTTCAAAAACATTGAGAGGGGGACACAGGTTTACCAGTCATTTCTAAACAGCTTGTTTTGTATTTATTTTATTTTTTCTTGGAGACTACTGAGAGGATTTATGCTATTGAGGATAAATAAATATATAATGTAACATTTGATTTCTTCATAGTATTGTTATGGCTTCATAAACCCACATAATATTATTAATGGGCATCGTTACCAAACTCTGGATGTCAAAGGAGCTATGGGGGGCCAAGATTGTTTAGGGTATTGCTTTGGAAAACTACTGCACTCAGAAATGCCGATTTCACAATGAAAATAAAACATTGCTAATGTTGGGGATGGTCATTTTGTAGGTTCTTAGCTAGGTGTTATAAACCACCTGTTACAATAATCTTCCTTGTTTGTTCCTGTGATCTTATACTTAGGCTGATTTTTCCTAGTATGTAAGATCAGTAAACACGGGACAGAGTTGATTACTTGGCATGGATTAGTACAAATATCTGGAACAGGCACATCTGTCTTCATGCCATCGTTATCTGTATTAACCAAATCGATATATAACTTTCACAAAACTCTTTGGACAGGAGAGATTAGAAATAGTGTTCCTTTTCTATTGAAGTTAGTGCACTGTTTTGGTGGTGTTTTTTTTTTTATTTTTGGAGAGGGAACATCAGGAATATTCCCTTGGTATGGAATAGCTTTTGAGTAGCTAGTTAGAGTGAGTGTCTGTTTTTCCTAGAATTAAACCATAGTGTTTTAACAAGCACTCTGGTCAGAGATTTGTTTGCTTCCCATCCAAACTCTGACATAGAATTTCATACCATGTTGTACTGCAAGTTGAGAGATCAGCAGCAGAGAGAGGAACTTGTTTTGCTGTTGGATTGGGTTGGGTAAAATTCCAGATCCTTGTATGAAACAATTCCAGTGATTTTGTTCGTTGTCATAGTTGTTCTTTCCTTTTTTAAAACAGCAGTTCTAAACACACACAGACACACATGTTATCTGAAAGGCAGTCATTGATTATTATACTCCAAGCCAAAGGAAAATAAGGCCAACATTTCAAATGAAGGCTCTGATTCTCTCTCACACAGGCAAACTTTCAAAGTTTCAAACATTCTGCATTTTAGTACAATTTTTGTTTCTGCATTTTAAAATGGTTACCTCAAGCCTAAAGGCTATGGCAAGATGACAGGTGTCATTTTATTTTTATAGCTCTCCTTCTTGAAATAACTTTTACTTACTTGCTGTAAGGCATGAATCACAAGCAATAACTCTAGCTGAAGCAGGGTAGATCTTTGTCTTTAGGTACACACTGAAATTTCTAAGGTACTTGAGTGTCTTGTATGCTTTGCCAAAGGCGACATAAATCAACAACGTAGAACTTCAGTGCTCCCCCTAAAGTATGTTGTGTCATACTGGAAATCATGCAAATGACAACTGATTACATTCTTCTTCTTCTCTCTCGCTTTCTCTCTTTCATTTTTGGAAACAGAAGGACCTAAATGGACACAAACTGATAAAATGGAGAAGCGGTTACATGCAGTTCCAGCAGCTAACACTGTCAAGTTCCGTTGTCCAGCTACAGGAAACCCCCTACCAACCATGAGGTGGCTAAAAAATGGCAAAGAATTTAAGCAAGAACATCGCATTGGTGGATACAAGGTAAGACACATCTTCCTTCCTCCACATGTCAAGTGGACTTGGTGTATTATACGTAGGAATGCCAATAAGATTTAGATGCAGCATGCTGTACAGACTTATATCATGCTCATAACAGCCATGTAAAGCCATATGTGGCATCCCGTATGCTGTTGGACTACAACTCCCATCAGCCCCAGTCAGCATGGCCAATGCTTGGGAGTGGCGGCAGTTGTAGTCTAATCAATGTCTGGAGGGCCACATGTTCCCCATGACTGTTCCAGAGGTATCACAGGATGTGGCTATTCTATAGGAAAGTTATATTTCCATGTCATGTGACCTGGTTTACGTCAGTAGTTTATTTTCTCCAACCTATGCCCTATGTTAGTAACATGTGAATAGGGCTTTTTTGAGGGATGGGGAGCCTGAAACTTCAGTCAGTATGGAGAATACAGAGCTAGGTGGACCAGTGGTCTGGCTTTGTACAATGTGGGTTCCTATGTTCCTATTCACTGTGTTTATAATTAAACTCAGATTTGGAGCTCTGATATGCCCAGAAGCCTGCCTCTGCTGGACAATGCTGGCCCTAACTATAGTAAATTTCTGTAAATGGTAAAAGCACATGCAGTACCTTTAAAGGAGTCTGGTTCTGGCTCTCTTCATCTTCCCTAGAGCTTTTTTCTTTTTCTTATTTTCTGTTTGTAAGGTCAAGTTATCAAAAGATCAGACATTGTGAATAGAGCTCTTACTGAGTAAGGGGTTAGTGGTGAAAAAACAAGGTGGAAAAACACTTTACGAAAACATTGTTTGTAGAAGTGTTCTTAACAGTCTGTGCTTTTGTGCTACGACAGCCTAGAATATTCCAACTTGTAGACTTATAGTAAAACAAAGCAAAACAAAAATCTTATGGTTTGGTGACTGCACACTTAATGAGCAGGAAGACTATTTTTATGGATTTTATGGTCTGTGAAATAGATGCAGAAAGTAGTGTTTTGAGGGCAAGTAATTGCAATTACTTAAAATGGTTTGCTTGAATTGAAAGTAGCATCGGATTAGTTGTTTCCATTCAAACTGTGAGTTACTGATTAGAAAGGACATCTAGAGAGGTTAGCTAGAGTGCCAAGTTAGAGTTAATATTAAACCTTCAGGTACCTACTGGGGTCAGGGAGGGGAAAAACACTAGGATTTGATAATTTTGCTTTTATTTGGTTATTTAAGCTGACACGTGGATGATCTTTATGTATGTAAAAACAAAACACTTCCACAAAATAACCCTCATCATCTACGAAAAACAAAAACCCTCACACGAAAAGAGTCATCATTACTGTGAATAAAATATGCACAAAATCTAGTTGGACTTTTAAGTACACCATTAGGCATGTTGAACTCTCCAAAAAACACTGTCCCCTGCTTGTGGCAGCTCAGTCAATAGGAAATCTGGCTAGAAAGGAAAAAAATAAAGGGAATATATACACTTCTCTCCTAAGAGTATTTTCTCCTTTCCTGGACAGTACTTCAAAGAATTGTGTTGCAGAAAAGAAGTAGGGGAGTCTAGAAGGAAAAAACTTATTTTAAAATACCAGGAATGAAACTGAAAAAGACACTGTCTTGAAATCCTCACAGTGTGTGCAGTTTTACTTTTTGGGGAAAGTTTCTTTTGTTTTGTGAAAGTTATGCAAATATTTACCAGAAACCCCTAGCCTCTTCTTCCTCTTTAAGCTTTTCAATGCCTTACATTCAAGAATATTCTGCACAGTTTATTTTTCCTGGCAGAAAATATTGGTGACTTGCATGAATGAATGGAATGGTAATGAGAGTTATGTCATTTATTGCTATATTTTGCAAAACGGGCAATTAGTGATAGAAGTGGGACTTGCTACAAAATGTTGCAGGTGCGCTCATGAAGGTGTAATTTTGATAATGCACCTACAAATATCATAGCAGCTTTGTAGACCTGGAGAGGGAGCTTCAAATTGAGCCAGGAAACTCAAGCTCTCATAAGTATGGATGTAGTTTGTATATGCAAAAAAGAAGAAAGTGGCCTGGAAAATAAAAAAAGTGACCAATCGTGTCTAACTGGCCTAATCAGAGGAAACCAGGTGTGCTTTGAGATAAAATTATAATGGGGCAGATGAAGACTTAGCTGTGGCAGCTACATGGGTCTCAGGGGATGCCAAGGTGCCCTCAAGGATGGTTGGTGAAGGCTATAGCATTAATACCCCTTAATGGCCTGTAAGGACTTTCTTAAAGCATCCAGTTAAGTGGTTTTTCATTATATGAATTCTGCAAATATGAATTCATATATTTGTTCAAGAGTTCAAATGCCTAACTTCAGTTTGTAAATCTACAATGGCCAATTTGTTCCAGCCCTTTACTGCTCTCCATGGTTTTCTTACCAGGATAGGTTATAACTTTTACCACAATGTGTGAGTAACCTCTGAAAATATGCCCGCTTCAAATGCTAAAGAAGAGAGGCTCTAAAATCCTTTATTTTTTTCCTTTCTAGCCAGATTTCCTATAGAAAGTGTCAGTTTTTCCAGAGATGGAGGCATGCTAATGTTCCAGATGAACATTAATTAATGAAGTAGACTTTTCTAACTACATTTGCTTACCTCATAAAATATAAAGGTGCACCTGGCAACACCTCCTTGCTTTTCGTAATACCAAAACGCATAAATGAATTGGCTACCATTCAATCTTACACACTTGTCTTGGGGATGATAGAGTGAAATGAAGCCAATTAAGAAAGTCAGTCTAGTCTTGGAGCACAAGAGAAACTTTGTTCCAATCCTAATGAGTGTTCTGCCTTTTAGGGGAGAAAGGTGTGCAGCTGTTTGTTTCAAAGAATAACAAACACATAAAACTGTAAGCTGATGTTCACTGATTAGAGTCACTTGGCCTGCTTCTAAAATGGAGGGCACTTGGAAAGCAGTCTGAGCAGCAGATGCTCCCACTCCCTGCAATATTGCAAGGGGGGAAATCCCACTTGGCTTGCCCAAGAAGAGTAGTGCTCTTTGGATTGTGGCCTTTCACTAGCAAAAAGTCACAGGCTTATGCAATTCTTTGACTTGGTTCACCACTGTAGAGCATTTCCAGATTCAAGATTTTGGTAGGAAGGCAATGGACCTCCAAAATAGCTTTTCTAATGCCAGAATGGTCTAGGACAAACAACCGCCAAAGAGCTAAAATAATAAAAAATAAGCCTCCAGACTTTACCTAGAGTCTTTAACTGGGTTGGTTTGCAGGTGTGAAACTGACAAGGGGCTACTTCAGAGGTTGCCAGTTCATCTTGGCAGCAAGCCCCATCAGAAGAAGGTAGCTATTGGAGGAGGTTGTCGGCTGGTCTTGTCATCAAGGTGAACATGCAAGCAGTTTCTCCAGAATTTGCCTTGAGAATGTCTCACCTTGATCAAGAGAGCACAGCCTCAGCAATTATAAAAAATAGAAATTGAGCAACTCTGTTTCCTCTGCCAACACATACATGGTAATGGGAGAGAGAGAGAATGTCATACCTGGGATAAGGACAACACTTTTCAGTAACAAAAAATTGGACAAAAAATATCTGAAGAAGTGTGCATGCACACAGAAGCTCATACCAAGAACTAACTTAGTTGGTCTTTAAGGTGCTACTGGAAGGAAATTTTTTTTGTTTTGACTATGGCAGACCAACACGGCTACCTATCTGTAACTAAAAAATTGGAGTAAATGTTGAGAAAATGTGACACCCCCTTACCAGAAGCACACCCTTGAAGGGGCTGTGTGTCCACCATAAATTAGAAGCAGGGGTATATTTGTTTGCCGTATTCAAAGTGGGTGTGTGTGGGTGGGTTAGATAATATATTTACCAAATTTAACAAGTACAGTCCACAGACATCCATTAGGTGTAGCAAAAAGTTCTGCTGTTTCTCACTGCACTTCTATCATTTTAAATGGTCATTTTTGTGAGCTTTTAAATGTGTATATACAGCCTTTTCAGTTGACCCTGGACTCTCACCAACACCAGCCAAAAAGCTAGCCAGGGTTTATACAACATCTGGAGGGTATCGGGTTGGGGAAGCCTAAACTACAGAGCCCCCAAATGGCATGCTTAAAGTGCCATGAGTTTTTTCTCCCCAAAATTATTACATGAGACCAATGGGTTTCATGGTTACCATTCCTTTCTCTTAAACTCTTCTGACCTCCATGGGTTGCTGTAGCAGAATAATAATAAAAAAAACTGGACAGGTCTGGTGTTTATTAGAGTCCTTATAGGCTGCATTGATCAGAACCAGTTATTTCAGGGAATCATGCTATCTCTCTGTATGGATAGGCATAAAACATGCCAAAGGATTAGGTTTTTGTAAATCAGATTTGTAGGAAATGGCTCTGATTTTATAGGTATAATATTTCCAACAGACATATTCATAATCCAGATCACCACTAGAAGATAGAAGACATTTTGTGTTACAGTGGAATATTGATATCTGCAACTGCAGTTGACCTCACATACACAGACTTTTGCATTATTGGGGGGTGGAAATACAGCTTCTTTTTCTGACATAGCAAGCTAGACGAAGGAAAACCTGACATTCCTTATGGCTCCTTGGTTCATCTTAGGGCTTATCCACACTGCTGTTTGCCCAACACTTTCCCCTGGGGAAACCCAATCTTTCGCACTGAATCAGAACAACAAGCAAGTAGGTTTTCTGTAGATTGCAGTTTGTTCCGATTTAGCGCTAAGGAGCAGGTTTTCAACGGGCAAAGGCATAACCGCTTGGATCCATGCCCAGAAGACTCAAATCAACTTCTGAGACCTTTGCTTTCTAGGCACTGGACAAGCGGAAGAGTGTGGACAAGCCCTTTGTTATCATTTTCCTTCTTGAACAGAAAGTGTGATACCCTTTAAAATAAACAAAAAAACCCTGCCCAGGGCTGTGTGTTTAGCAGTTTGTCCTTTTGTTCGATGAATGTACCATTTCACTTTTTTATTCAGGATGGAAGTGCACAAATGATACCAGTTTTCTAGGAAACTATAACTCAGAAGTTGATTCTTCTGTTGTGAGTGACTCTGTTTTTCAAACATTTGGAAACACTCGGGTTTTCCAAGATACGCAGAGGTCATATTTCAAAGAGCTGTTGGCTTCTTGTGTCTTTTCCAAGCTGAGTGTGGTTCTTCCAACTACCATCACCATCTCCTCCTCACACACATGGCTGTGGGTCTTTGGAAGAATTCCTGTATAATCTCCCCCTCCCCAAATGGGGAGCCTGTGTGGACCGTAGCAAGATAGTGCATGCCAATAAGATTGAACAAGGCTCTTTACTTTCTTTTTCACCTCCCAGAAAGTAAATGGAGTCCTATCAGTTTTTACTGCTTTAAGTATTAAAAGGGGTGTTTGTTTCCACAGCTGTGTTTTGATAAGCTACGTTTACCACAGCCCTTTTTACACACTGTAGCTCAGCTTGGGTAAATATATGATAGTTTTCAATATATGGATGCAAATCTATAGGAGCCACGTAACCATTTGCCTTGTTTTGTGGAGATTGTGCAGAGTGCGGCACTTCATTCCTTTCTTTGCTGCTCAATTCATGATTTCAGTTTCTGATAACAGAGCAGAAATCCATTGTGATTCAGAGGAGTTAAGAGGTATACAAAGTGTTGCCATCCTATGATCATTTTTTATTATGAAAACACAAGAAGAGAATCATCGAACTGTGGAGTAGGAAGGGACCACAAAGGTTAGTCCAACCTCCTGCAATGCAGATATCTTTCGCCCAACATGGGGTTCGAACCCACAACCCTGAGATTAAGAGTTTCATGCTCTGCCAACTGAGCTATTCCCACTGTGTACAGAAAATAATTAATACTAAGTGGTGGAGGGAGAGATTACCCTGCATCTCAGTGAACTCACTGAGACGTATCCTGGCAAGAGGAAGGGGAAGGGGAAGAAATGGAGGCAGTGAGAGATTTTGCTTTCTTGGGTTCCATGATCACTGCAGATGGTGACAGAAGTCACGAAATTAAAAGATTCCTGCTTCTTGGGAGGAAAGTGATGACAAACCTAGACAACATCTCTAAAAGCAGAGACATTACCTTTCCGACAAAGGTCCGTATAGTTAAAGCTATGGTTTTCCCAGTAGTGATGTATGGAAGTGAGAGCTGGACCATCGGCTGATTGCCGATGAATTGATGCTTTTGAATTATGGAGCTGGAGGAGACTCTTGAGAGTCCCATGGACTGCAAGAAGATCAAACCTATTTACTCTGAAGGAAATCAGCCCTGAGTGCTCACTGGAAGGACAGATCCTGAAGCTGAGACTCCAATACTTTGGCCACCTCATGAGAAGAGAAGACTCCCTGGAAAAGACCCTGATGTTGGGAAAGACTGAGGGCACAAGGAGAAGGGGACGACAGAGGACGAGATGGCTGGACATTGTTCTCGAAGCTACCAACATGAGTTTGACCAAACTGCGGGAGGCAGTGGAAGACAGGAGTGCCTGGCATGCTCTGGTCCATGGGGTCACGAAGAGTCGGACACGACTAAACAACAACAAGTGGTGAAGGGAGAGATTACCCTGCATCTCATTGAACTCACTGAAATGTATTCTTAGACATGGATAGGATCAGGCTGTAAATATGTAAGTATTGTGTGCCCTGTTATAGCATGGCTCAGTACATCTCTTTGTATAGGTTGGATGTGTCAGTCCTATCCTGTGTCTATTCTATGCAGCTCATTCTTCCATTATCCCAGAGATCAAAACACAGTTACTACTTTCCTGTCACATAGAGAAGGTTAGCGACTCTGTTCCTCATTTGCATGTGTGGAGGAACTCGTGGGGATTTCACCATGACTATGGAGACTATGGTACCAAACTGGAAAAGGAAATGCCATGGATACCTCCATTCTGGCATCATAAATTGGCTCCCACTGTTGTTTCTATATGCTGTAACAGAGGAAGATCTCAGGACAAGTCAGCTGAAGACAGGTGGAATTCAGAGCAACTGATCACTGCTTAAAAACCTGTTCACGTATTAGATCAGCAAGGCAAGTGAAGGGTGGCAGTTTGCATGTGACAGCCTGTTTTCCTAACTATGTCACTGCATTAAAAAAACTTGCTTTGGAGGCTCAAAGCTCTTAAACATATGATCAGCAAAATCTATAGCTATAGCCACTGGCCTGGATCCTTAAAAAAGCTAACTAACAAACAAAAACCCGTGTAACAAAATTGAGTGCAAAAGTTCTAGTGTATATTGACTTTTCTTTCTTTTCTTTTTTTTTAATAAGGAAGCTAAATAACATGAAATGCACTCATCTAGAAGCATTCTGATTGGCTGTTACTATCCAGTAGTTGGGTCATGAGTTTTCCTTGAGACAAATAAAGGCAAGTAAGTTACAATAGGGATGCGGGTGGCGCTGTGGGTTAAACCACAGAGCCTAGGACTTGCCGATCAGAAGGTCGGCGGTTCGAATCCCTGCGACGGGGTGAGCTCCCATTGTTTGGACCCTGTTCCTGCCAACCTAGCAGTTCGAAAGAACGTCAAAGTGCAAGTAGATAAATAGGTACCACTCTGTTGGGAAGGTAAACGGCGTTTCCGTGCGCTGATCTGGTTCTCCAGAAGCAGTTTAGTCCTGCTGGTCACATGACCCGGAAGCTGTACGCTGGCTCCCTTGGCCAATAAAGCGAGATGAGCGCCGCAATCCCAGAGTCGTTCACGACTGGACCTAATGGTCAGGGGTCCCTTTACCTTTACCTTTAAGATACAATAAATCTGGGAGGAGATATCAAAAGACTCTGTTTCAAATGCAGAACTCTTTGTAACAGTTGGCAGCGCAGATATTGTCTGCAAGTTGGGGGATGCGGAATCTATTAGCTGAGGTTTCTAGTTCTCGAACAACTTTGCTCTCAGTGAATTGTCATTTTTAGCCCTGAGAAGGATTGTGTTCAGAGCTTGTCAAAACCTGCTTAAAGAAGCCAGGGTATTTCCCCCCCCTACCCTTGCTTCTTTTTAATTAGAACAACATTTGTCTGTTATCCCAGTCTGGCAGGCATAGGCCAAATGTCATGCTGCAGAACCATACGAAGGTTGGCTTTGTAAATAGGTTAATTGTGCTGTCACTGCTCATGGTCTTCTTCCCGTCCACTCATGCCCGTCACCCAGTCTAAAATTTAAAAGATTCTTCTTATTTCTTTGGAGCCCAGTAGCTTCGCTTTCCTGGTACTTAGTTTTGCTCCAGCACACAGCTTTCTGGGACTATTCTTACTGTATTCCAGCAAGTGGATTCTCAAGGTTCCTCAGGCGGAACTGGTGCCCCTCGCTGAAGAAGCTTGAATGTCTACCAAGCATAATTGTGCATATTTGATATGGCACTCTCTGAACCTCCATTAGACGGGTTTGGCGAAGTTAGCATGTTGGAGTCCAAAACAGGATGCCTATAAAGCCAGCAGTTGGGTTGTTTATGCGATACTTCAAAGGTCTGTACCGGGATCTTTTTGTTAGTGGTTTTGCATAGTAAACATAACTGAACTCTAGTGACTTCTAAAAGCATAATTTCCATCTTTTTTGGCTGTCTCTTAAGTGGAATAACATTCTGTGACAGAACGTAGGTTTTCATATTATGGCATGTGCTGAAGCATAAATGGCTTGCCTAATGTATAGAAGAGGTTGCCCACATGTCTATCTGAGGACTGTTTATTCCACTAGAAAGTCTCAGCTTCAGCCAGTTGTGTTCATACTTTGCATGAGCTAAATCTTCATTGAGTAGTGCAGAAGACTTACAAAATTTTGCTCCTCAGAACTAGTTTCATAAAGAGGAGAGACGGACTCTAAAAAAAGAAATACGTGCTGTCTACATTAACAGTCTGCCCAGACTTTGTGAACTGATGAGGATTGATTAGCTGGTTAACAGCTTGATTCAGTAATCTCCCAACAGCTAACAGCCTCTTCAGCAAAGAAAAAGATAGATCTTGTTAGGTTTTTGCCTTGTCAACAAGATGAATAACTTGAGCTATTATAAATGTAGTTTCTTGACACGGTGTCATAAACACTTTGTGCAACTAAAGTGATTATTTGGTATGACGTAGGTAGGCTTAAAAGTTGTGGGCTTAAAAGTAGACACAGTATCAATCTCACTTAGAATATTAGATGAATATTGTCAGTGTAGCAGGTTCTCCCCCCAGCCCTATCCACAAACCTGGCAATATCTTCGTGTTCATATTATATGCAATGTAACTGATGGTGTTATCTTCCCAAATTAGACACTGGAATGGCTGTCGTCTCAGACAGTCTGCTTTTCATATTTTCAAACCAGATAGGGTAAAGAGACCAGGTTTATGTTGGCTAACTATAAAAAAAATGTCTGTGTGTGTGCATGTGTGTGTGTGTGCATGCGCGCACACCCCCTCCCCTTACAAAAATCAGAACATATGAAGGTATTTCTCATTTGTTGTAAAGTGATGATGAGGAATTAGGTATGTAAAATGTGAAGCAGCTGAGATGCAGGGGAATGTCATTCCTAAAACATTTTTGGACCTGGTTTCAAGCTTCTACTTGGGCAAATCTGAGGAAAATCTCTGCTTAGTCTAAGGAAAATAATTGACTGTGTCTGTATGATCATATCTCTGCTTAATAAGCCGAGATATAAGTGAGCCTTTTCACTCAGCATACAGGACATCTAAAAGATTGTCTCACCCATTATAATATGCAGCTAATCACAGCATTCTGCCAGATGGGGTCTCCTAAAGGTACCATCTCATCAAGAGGTCTGTTCCATATGATGTAGGAATTGGGACTTTAGTGTCGGAACAGTTACCCTTTGGAATTCCTTCCTGTTGTGTATGAGACAGGTGATATCTTTATTTTATTCTCCATGTCTGTTGAAGACCATCCTCTTTCAACAAAGCTTTTAAGTGGAAATCTGTGCCCCAATCTGTATCCCTATTGGATTTGAAATTGTTTTCATGTTGTTGTTTTTTAAATTGTTAAATCACTTCATGAAATGAATGAATAAGTAAATGCAGCCCTTTGCTTCAGCCAATCAAACAAACCAGTGAGACTTCCATTACCTATTTTGCTGTGTCATCCCAACCAGGAAACTGTGGTTAAAGGCTTAAGAACCAGCCAGACCATTATATTGTCTTAATATCTGGACTTGTTCAAAAGCTGTTGTCTATAGTTTCCCCATTAAGATGATGATGATGAAGAAGATTTTGGATTTGATATCCCGTTTTATCACTACCCTAAGGAGTCTCAAAGCGGCTGACAATCTCCTTTCCCTTCCTCCCTCACAACAAACTGTGAGGTGAGTGAAGCTGAGAGACTTCAGAGAAGTGTGACTAGCCCAAGGTCACCCAGCAGCTGCTTGTGGAGGAGCAGGGAAGCAAACCCTGTTCACCAGATTACGAGTCCACCGCTCTTAACCACTACATCACACTGGCTCTATTAATTTGAATTAATTTGAAATTTCCTGGTTGGTTTGCCCGTTCATCTGAAGGAAGAAGCAAAGCAGCTGTGCATGTCACCAAAGGTCTCATTTATATATTAGTGTATTAAGCTGAGATAATCTGGACTCATGTAGGACTCTTTCATGAGAGACTACCGAAAGGGGAAGCACAAGTAAGGCTGCACTCCTAGGCTTGCATACTTGGGAGTATACCCCACAGAGCTCAGTGGGACTTCCTTCTGGGTTAACAAACATAGGATTACACCACAAGTCATATTTTTGCTTTGAAACACAAAGAAGAACATCATACCTTCATCATGTGTGAGAGATGCATGGGATCCAGATGTGGATCAGCTCATACATATACCACAGTTTACCCAATTTTTTTTTTTACCACTTTCAGAAAGAACCTTCATCTTCAATTCTTCATTAATAAATGAGGGAAATAATAGGGGTTCTACATTAGAGTGATTGGAAGGACATGCGAGATAAAGCCTTTAAGTACATTGTAGATTAGCAGTGCTATAGTAATTGTGTCTATTGGTTACAATTACAGAATCATATTTTTAAAAAATCTTTAGCTGCAGATATTGTAAAAGCTATTTACACACAGAGAAACAGAGTGCTTGCAAAAGTGTGAAATATGGTAAAGCAGTTCATAGCTACCATATTTAATAAATCAGTGCAAGAAGGAAAATATCTCTGATAAAGGCATGGGGCATGTTAATTCCCATAAGGCAGCACACACTCTATTTGCAAGTTGAAGAGTACTGCAGCGGAGCTTAGAATGAAGAGGTCATTAAGGAATCTTCCATGGAAAGAAGTAGATATTCTACATTACTTTAAATTGTATGAGTTTGAGATCAGCCTATAGCTAGGGATTGAGAAGACTTAAATATAAAGGTAAGGACATTGGAGCATGATAGGTGGAGTGGTGTGGAAACTGTACAGAGTTTTGGAAAGAAATGATAAGATGGTGCTGGTAGGATTTTAGCAGACGCTGTCCAGATTCAATGAATGGCACTGAACTATAATGTAAGGGAACGAACAAGTTGTGTTTTCTGTGTGCTAGAGAACTGAATGAATTATCTGTGTTAGCTAATTCACTTAATCAGATTGATGTGTTGTGGGCTTTGGGTTGAAAGGGTCTTTGCCATGTGCAAAACGTTCGCTGAAACAGTACTGATTGTTTCAGAAGGTGCCCAGATTGCAACTCAGCCTTCATGCACCACACAAAGGGGCTGAAAGTGAGTCGAGCAATAGCACAATATGTGGATGACTGAGTGCTTGTCAAATTCATTAAAAAAACCAGCTTCATTCAGTGCTGACTGCTGCATGCACCTACACCATTCACATTCACAACCCACTAAGTTTAATCGGGAGAACTGCTCTAAACAGTTGCTGTGTAGGATGTGGGAACTGCTTTGGTTTCAAGTTCCTGTAGGGGCAAAGATGTATGCATTTGGGTTCCCAGTATACATCAGTAAACACCTTTTACCCTTTCAGTTGCACCCTATAGTTAGCCCTCTTTTATATAACTGCTCTTTATAATTCTCTACCTATGTTGATCTACTCCTGCCTGAGTCACAGTGCGGACGGGGGAATGGGACATTGCAGGAGCAGTGATTGTTAAGACCGAAACTTCGGCTCCTCACAGACTGTTTCCTGGTGTGTAATAGCTAACTGAATGTACAAAGCACACCCAAATTTTCATTCTGGAATTGATGCTTATCTTATATCACATTCCTGACCAGGAGGTTAGCATTGGGCTCATAAATGTGAAAAAGCAAGAGTTGAAAAGGGGGAAAAAATGCAGGCACAGAAAATCTTTTTTCTGATGCTTTAAAGTTCAAAGCCTTCATTCATAACATAGCAGTACCGGTGCCTTGCTGCCTAATGAGACTCTTAGGAAATAAAAGAGATTTTATGTTAACTATAGCCAGTAACCAAATAAGGACACAAAAGTGCATTACTTGTGTGCGGCAGGATCTTTGCTGAGCTGAGAAGCTGCTCTTTTAAAAAGTGGGGATATCTCTTTGGTGATGAAAGTTACTGCAGTGGAAATGGAAAGCTGCAACTGAAGTTCAGTGCACAGATCTCTCCTGTATGTTTATGTCCTGACCTACGTACTACAGACTTTGTGTACTTGAAAGGAAACCATGACAGTGGTGACTTTGCCTTAGTATAAGGTGTTTCTGTTCTTTCAAGCCAGGACACCCATTTATTTATTTATTTTTACCAATCTCTCCTATCCATGAAAAGCCTCCCCTCCCCCAGCAGCTTCAGAGGTCTGGAAGGTTTGAGGATCCTGCTGATCAGAGTTGGAAATGGTTTTAGGCATTCCTGCAGGGGGGGCACGGGGAATGGGCAAAAATTCTGTGCCCTGACTTGTGCAAGCAGAAGCATTTCCCCCTAAGAGTCACCGCTGAATAAAAACCCATCACTTTTCACAAACAGCAGATGTGGAGGAACACCTGTTTCTAGGTGACATCATGTGTACCTGCAGGCAGAAACACACACGATGAAATATTCCTCTGTCGAAACCAAAGCAAAATGCTAAAATCCTGTACATAGATAACCCAGTGTTGGGGCCAGCCCTTTGCCTGACATGCTGGCTTTCTTTGTACAAAGCTGTTGAGTAGTTGTTTCTGTATAAAGGAGCATATAATCTATCTGATCTTCACCCTTTCCATTCCTCCTCACAACATAATAAGAACAGAATTCATCATGATGTAATTACAGTCCATAGAACTGCAATCTATGAAACACTAAAATATCTTTTTTATTATACCAGCAACAACTGAAACAGGATCAGCAGGGTATAAAATCAGGCAGCTAAAAATGGAAAGGTTAAAAAAGCAGCAGCAGTTAAATATGAAGCACTAAAATGCTAATTAAAAGCTGTTTGGATATATAAGAATGAATGTTTAATTATTAAGACACAAAAATACAATCTCAATAATAAAGTTACAAAATAATAACAAGGAAGTCACACACGGGTGGAGGGAAGACACATGGCAAGAAATAAGAAATCAATATTTTTTGGTACATAATGAAATGTGAATGTGAATTTACAAATTAATGTATATGTATTATTATGTAAAGATTTCATATATGTATTGCAAAATTAATAAAAAATAAAATAAAAGCTGCTTGGAATAGAAAAGTCTTCAGTGCCTTTAAGGCTGACAGTATACTGGTCATACATGTCTTCTTACCACCCTAAAGGCCCTGTTTATGATTCCTTCCCCTTTAATATTTTTTGATGGAAGGCTCATGAGCAGAGCCTCAGAGGCTGTTCTTAAGGATTGGTCAGGTTTATGCAGAGGTCAGCACTCCTTCCCATAACTAGGTCCCAAGCTTAAAAGGGCGGCCACCAGCACCTATAACACAAAGCTCTGCGGACGTTAAACATCTGTTGTTGTTTTAGGAACTCTGTCCCCAGAGGTAGTGTTCATATATTGTAGTCGATTAAAAGAATGAAACAAGTTCCTAGCCTCTCTCCCACATCTCTGATGTGCTATCAGGGATTTGCCAGAGAACAGACTACGTTGTAATCCTTGAAATGGGAAAGTGATCTGTGTGAATTTCAATGTGTAGCAGTTCTCAGCACTAAAGAATATGGACTAGGCCATGTTTATTCAGAATTCCATGATCTATGTAGGGCTTTGGATTGCAGCTGTGCCTCTTAAAATCTCAATAAACAACGGGAGCCATAGGTAGAGCGTTTAGTTATCTGGAAGTATGTCTTCTGTGCTCATCACTGTTCTCCATCTCCTGTGACTTTTCATAACTCTTGTGAGCCAGTGTGGTGTAGCGGTTAGAGTATTGGCTGGAATTAGCGCCCTCACGTTGCCACAAAACCCACTGGGTGACCTGGGCTCACTGGGTGATCTACCCTGCAGGGTTGTGAAGGTAAAATGCAGATGGGGAAAATCATGTATTCCTCCTTGAGGTGCTTGAAAGAAAGTGTGACATAGATCAATAAAAAGTCACTAAACAAATACTTCACTTTCTGTTCTGTTCTTTCAGTTCAGAAAATCGCAGATGTCGGCACTTAGAATGAATTTGATCAGATAATTGCATCCATGCAGAATTGCTAATTTTGTTTCATTTGGGTTTTTGTTCCTGCTGTGTTTGGAGTTTTGTGGCACTGCCACCATGCTGACATAGTGATGTGGGTTATTCCACTATGGGTTTCTAAGCATCTGACTACTTTTCAGGGGTACCACAGCCATTGTGGTGCGTTAGAGTAGAAAAACAATGAATTATTTGAAGGGTTAAAATGCATCATCTTTGTGAGCCCATGATGAGGGTTGGTGTCAGCTAATTAAAACACTTTTGAAATTCTCTTAGGTCCGAAATCAGCATTGGAGTCTCATAATGGAGAGCGTAGTCCCATCGGACAAAGGAAATTATACCTGTATTGTGGAGAATATTCATGGATCCATCAACCACACGTACCACCTTGATGTTGTTGGTGAGTAAACTCTCAGTGGCTAAATGTTTTTTTTTTTCTTTCTTTAAGTGATGACTTAGATTTATTTTCCTCCTAATTATCTTTTTTTTAAAAGGTGAAAATAACTAAACGTAAAACTTAAAATGGACTTAGAATGGAGCATATGTGAAGCAGAATAGGCCATACCACGAAGCAGTGACCATTAGTTGCTTCAGATCAGGCCCTGTTTCTCTGTTAGTTTGAATTCCTGTTTTCATATTCTTTTCTTTACTGTTGTGTTTTTGTTTTAATGATCATTATTGTTCCTGCTTAGAGATTTTAAAATACTAAACTGTTTATAAGTGCTTTTAAGTACAGTGGTACCTCAGGTTACATACGCTTCAGGTTACATACACTTCAGGTTACAGACTCCGCTAACCCAGAAATAGTACCTCAGGTTAAGAACTTTGCTTCAGGATGAGAACAGAAATCGTGCTCCGGCGGCGCGGCAGCAGCAGGAGATCCCATTAGCTAAAGTGGTGCTTCAGGTGAAGAACAGTTTCAGGTTAAGAACGGACCTCCGGAACGAATTAAGTACTTAACCCAAGGTACCACTATACAGTAAATTAACAAATGGAATGATGGTTTTTTTAAATTGAAAAATGATAGGTCCTTGACATAATTCAGGGTTAATCTTAATCACTTTGATAGGTTTAATTTGTGGTGTGTGGCCTGATTCTTTAAGATCCAAAGAATGGATGTTGGAGAGCTATAGATATCTCTCTTCCCCCTCCGCACAGTAAAATCTCCTTATTTAGCTGAGGTGAACTAACCTGGAGACTAAACCATTTTTTTTTGTTTGAACACTTGTTTAAACAATGTTTATTGAAGGTGCAGCTCCAACGGCTGCCAGGAATGGTAGTAAATTGCGTTCCACATGACTCCATCCTGTACAGACCAGCTGCTGAAAGGGTGCAGCTGAATTATGTTCCCTCACCAGGGAGTGGGTGTGTCCACAATATCTAGCAAAGGAGGAAACCAAGGGAATATATACACTTCTCTCCTAAGAGTATTTTCTCCTTTCCTGGACAGTACTTCAAAGAATTGTGTTGCAGAAAAGAAGTAGGGGAGTCTAGAAGGAAAAAACTTCTTTTAAAATACCAGGAATGAAACTGAAAAAGACACTGTCTTGAAATCCCTACAGTGTGTGCAGTTTTACTTTTTGGGGAAATTTTCTTTTGTTTTCTGAAAGTTATGCAAATATTTACCAGAAACCCCTAGCCTCTTCTTCCTCTTTAAGCTTTTCAATGCCTTACATTCAAGAATATTCTGCACAGTTTATTTTTCCTGGCAGAAAATATTGGTGACTTGCATGAATGAATGGAATGGTAATGAGAGTTATGTCATTTATTGCTATGTCTGCTACTTTCATAGAGAGAATCATAAAAGTAAACAGTAAGGCCAAGATTTTCCATCGTGATTAGGGGTTTCTGAATGTGCTCAGTTGCCATCATGGGGTCTTGTTTCTTCTTCTGAGGGTCTAGAAATGCACTTTTTCTAAAAGCATGTACCTCTGTTTCTTAAAGGAAATCTATAGTATTTACAAACCCATTTTGGAATATGTAGTGTTTGTCTGTTAATTCTCTTTATATTTATTTGGCAATGGCATGTTAGAATTTGGGCTTTTTGGTTACATTTTGAAACATTTGGTGCTGTTTTCAGTACTTGTTGGTCTCAGCAGCAACCATGGTAAGCTTTGTTTCACCGTGTTTGGAAAATGATCCAGAATTTGAAATTTAGCGCAGAGTAAGAGGAAACAGCAATGGTAATGATGGGAAAGGAACCCTAGGTTTCTTTATCCTTTAGTTTCTAACCTGCAGAAGTAAGAGAATTTTTCAGAGCTCAACACATTTTAGACTGTCCTATTTGGGGCTGGCATCAGTACCTAGCATCTTTGGGAAGCTGCCTGGGCCTTCCTTTAAATGCCCCTTCCCTACCACCCCAGTTCAGTGCTCTTGCAGTCCTGGTTGGCTGGGTCTAGCCACCATGTTGTTTTCTCACAATACGCCATAGTGATGCTGTATCAGAAGCATTGTGGGAAATAAAAATGGTAGCTAGATTCAGGTGCCCAGTGCTGAAGTGTTAGACTCCACAGGGGATTCTTCCACTTGACTGTTTGGGTTTCAGTTTCTCACACAGAGGTGGTTCTTTGGTCACTATTCATATTCCATTCATCTGTAAGAGCCAGAAAGGTACACTGTGAAGATTCTTGCCCCTTTA
The DNA here is from genome assembly GCF_964234715.1 of Podarcis melisellensis. NCBI lineage: Eukaryota > Metazoa > Chordata > Lepidosauria > Squamata > Lacertidae > Podarcis > Podarcis melisellensis. The sequence continues at coordinate 53,910,780 of NC_138537.1, read as the reverse complement.
GTTAGGTGATTACTATAGCATAGAGTTGAATTATGTGGTAATGCAGAATATAATTTAGAAACCTGCAATAGCTATTTCCCTTGAATTCCCTAGTGTGTGGGTCTCTTCCTTCCCAAGATAAATAATATAGGTAAATAATATTTTTTAAAGTTTCCTTCTGTTACCCCAACACTGTATTCCTCATACTTCCCATTGCTAAACACAGCTCAGAATGGAACTGATTTGGTGCTACATTCGTTAACCAAACAGAGCAATCACATACTTAGATGGTGGTTAGATGACAGATCCAGGAAAAAGTGTGTAGAACTCTGCAGAGCAAATGTCCCTTCATATTTAATACACAACTGACCACAATTGGTTGCCCTGTGGTGAACCCATTTTGCTAAAACACATTGACACTCAATTAAATTTGAAACAATTGAGTAAATTGTGGAATAGAAACCAGATTTAAATTGGGCAGTATAAAATGAATTTCTCTTTGCTTGTTTTAGTTGTTTGCCCTTCTACATAAACTAATCTGCTGGAAGTTATGTTTATTATTACTACTACAATTACTATTATTTTTACTATTTTCTTCACTGATGAGAGATTAACAGATTTTGAGTCAGGATTCTAGTTTGATGTGAAGCTCATATTAATGATCATTTTACCACACATCTTACCATAGATTTGCATGTTATGTGTAGTAAAATATTCCTTAATACTTGGCTAGGATAATGCAGATGACCAAGCTTTTACCCAATGGTAATTTGACCAGGGAGGAGGGGGAGAGAAGGAAAGAAAAGCAGAGGCAAATTATGAAGCATGTCTCTTACTGCTCCAGTCCTGGCGAAGGTGATGCCAAACATGAAAAACATAGAGAAGATGAACTGGGTGTAGGAAAGAGAAGTAGAAGTACTCAGGAAAATTAATTAAATCTTCAAAAAAAAAAATATGTTCATGAATAATCCAGTTAGTGTGTGTGGATTTGTGATAAAAGTTCAGAGCATTAACCCAGAAATCTAAACCCTTTCCCCTTTATTACTCTTTCATCTCTTCTTGTACTTGCTCTTTTTATGTTCCAGGGATGAAGAGGAGGAAAGGCAGTATTAATAGTTGAGCTTCATGTGATACACAGGCATAGATTAGTGTAGGGAAGGAAGCCTCTCAGACATTATTTGTTCCTTGTGCTTTCAGCTAAGCTAACTTGTTGACTCCCTTCTTTTCTGTCTCTTTTCCATGGGTTCAGCTGATTTCAGAGCAGACCTGTTTGATATTAATGGTAATGAATAGTGTTAAAATATGGCAGTACGTTATACTAATGTGTCTGTGTGACACGTTGTAGTGTAACCTCTTATTACCTCACAGATTTTGGAGTTTTCTCAGCAAGCCTGTTGCCAAATGGTGACACAATGCTAAATTGGGAATAGCCATTATTAACTTGCCTGTAATAACTTTTGAAAGCCTGAATCTTTCGCCGTGCATGCACTAATAGCTAGCAGAATGTGAAGGGTTTCATTTGAAGTGCATATGCTAAATATTCTCAGCTGTTAGCTCAGATTTGTGAACGTAGGAAGTACATCACCATCTGATATTTTGCTGCAAATGTGAGAAGAACATTCGGCTGTAAGCAGAATTTTCTTAGTAGTCCAGTTAGCTTCTGGCTGCACAGTAGAACTTATCTGGATTCTCGGAAGTAAAACAGACACTGCCTTAGGTGGACATTTTGATGATCGGTAATGTTCTCTACTTTTCGTGTTTCTTGTACTGAAATTATGACTTTGATTATTTGCAACAGAATGCTGTGTGCTTGTGCATGTGTCTGGCTTCCACATTGAGGAGCCAGAAAAGCTATAGAAGGGTGAAGTGGTCCAAACTGGAAATAAGCCTCCTCCTTCCCTGTCATCTTGATAACGCACTCTTACCTTGCTCATGTCATGTGCTTGGGATGACCCTGCAGAGAGGCAACTGCTGCAAACCCTAGATAGGAACATTGTTGATAGCAGAGAAAATGGAATAGAATTTGGGTACTAATCGGAAAGGCAGCCGTACAGTTTGGGGGCTGCAGATTACAGGAAAAGGCAGAGAACATTTTATTCTATTTTTTAGAGGATAGAAATGTAAGATCCTTCTAGCTCAGCATCTTGGCTTCAGTGGTACATATACAGCTTTGATGAAATCAGCAATTAAATAAACTGCAAGTATTTTTCACTCTTGAGTTTCAAGTTACTGAAGGCTACCACATGCATTAAGGGTTTCTGCCTTGGCTATTTTAGCAGTAGATGCTGAGCTCTACTGAAAATGACTGGCTCTGTCTAAACTCAGTAACTTTGTTGCCCATCATGTGCTTTTCAGTTCAACAGCATAATGTTGTTGTTTTTTTTAAAAAAAAACCTGGTCTGTTTAAAGTCTCTCTTGATCTTAATATGTCAGATAGCTACAGTTCTGGTGCTGTGAAAAAGGACAAACAACTGTTCCCTATTTACTTTTGCCAGTTCATTACATGTTTTATGTATCTGTTGTTCAGCAAATGTCCTTGGCGTTGTCCCGTTTTCAAGATGTAGCTAGGACATGCCAGTGTTTACATTTCGGCTTGTATAGTTCCTATTGAAGGAGAGAAGATGACATGTTTTTAAAGCATCTATAGTACAGTTTGCCACTTCTGTTTTTCTCTGAGTACATCTTCACCCCCCATAAAAATTGGCAACTTGGCCAGTAATGACCTGCCTGCTCCGCATTCATGTAAGCCTCTCCCACCCCCTTTCTTTTAATTAGAATTTCAGGATTTTCAATATTGGTCGATTTTTAAAATGATCATATTCCAGGTATAAGATTGCCTTAATGCATAGCCTTAAAACAGTGCCATAGTGGGTGTAATGTAGGTGGGAACCTAAAAGGGTGAGCAGGCACTGAGTAATATGTGTCTGTATTTTATGATTATAGCAATAAAAACATGAGTCTTAGCCTGTGGAAGTAATCGTTTCCCCACAAGAATTGTACCATATAAACTAAGCTTGTTGTTCAGAGCTTATATTGGGAAACGTTTGTCACGTTTATTATAAACTAGTACCTTACAAGAGAGTTATGGACCATTTCACTCAACATGAATTTTCTGTATGATATCACTTCTGAGTTTGGTACTGTGAATGCCATCATGTGCAGTGAACAGAAGTAGTTATTTTACTGAATCCCCTGCTTGCTTCTTGCTGTGCATAAATTCGTTACATGCAACACTGCATGCATGCATCGGGAGTAACTGATTTCATAAATGGTAGTGACATATGTGTAGGAACCTGATCGTGTGTGAAGAGTAGAAGACAAGCTCCATCAATCTAGTGCCCTGTAGATGTTTTGGGCTACAATTCCAGGCAGCATGGCAAGCGGTAAAGAATGATGGGAGTTGTAGCCTAACGACTACGCATTAAGCAAGTCTGGTCTACAGCCATGTATTAATTTGGATAAGACACTCATACTAGGTGTGTGACTCATACTAGGTGTCATGGCCAAACTATGGTTTGGGTGTTGGGAACATGCTGTACACTTTGCACATGTAGATTCTGTCCCCCATGTCCCACTGAGTGTAAGTTTGCGAAAGGATTGAGCAGAGATTGAAAATGAGTCACTTACTTGGTCTTTGACATAAAATACAGCTAATGATAGCCATAATTAAAAATGTTATAGTGTTACAACCAAGCAACAGGGTTTGCGTGTAATTATTACAGCAGTCAGAGGAAGGGTAAGTTATAAGTCTGCAATGGTGAGCCTATGTCAGTCTGGAAGAAGCACTGTGAGCTTGTGCATTATAGCTCAGTTGAGTCTATGTATGGCTGTTCTGAGGCACAATGGAATTTATGAACATAGGCAACAGCAGCCATATATTATGTCTGTGTAATAAATGGGTATTTGCAGTGGGCTTATGTAAGATTATTGTTGGGTAGGTTGTACTGCTGGAGTCCAAACACAAAACACAATAAAGGGTGTGAGAGTAATTATCTGCAGGTATTATCAGAACTCTTTCTCCAAAGCAGTAGTGAGATATTGCTAAAAATAAAACATTTCATTTGTTTTCAGGAATTAATTAAGGGTAGCCTTCGGGCCTTTCCAAATGACTGTTCAAGCTCATGTTGATCTTTGTACAATCTTCCACAACTCCTTTGACCATAGTGTTATATCCTTTGTGTAGTTGATGAGGGTGTAGGGAGAGCCTTTTTATCACAGGGGATATTCAAGTTGGTGTCCTTACAAGGTTTAGTTGAACCTTATTCTGCCACAGCAGTAGAGAAAACTCCATCCTTAATACAAACGTTCAGGTGCTGCTTAATTAATTTCCAGCAAGAGTTAAATGTATATAGTCCACCCAAGTCACAACTTGCTTTCTGGCAGCCAGGTTTGCAGTTGTTGACTAACTCTTTACAGGAGCAAGGATAAGCCTGACATACTTACCTGAGCACTTGAGGGCTGGGACGTGCTGAGACAGGGGCAGAGGCAGGCAGGAATCCACACTGGTGCTTGCCTCTAGGTATTTGGATAAACTGAGAAGGAAGAAACTTTCTTTCAAAGCAAGAGAAAAGCCTGACTGTGGACTTTACACCTGGCATGGGCTTTTGGCAACACTTGAGCAACTAGCTCAGAAAGAGGGAGAGGAAAGAAACCCTACACAAATTGTTTAGAGCTAGAGGCTGTGTGCTTTGCTCTTAGCGAATGTCACTGCTTATCAAAGGGTTTTAAAAAAAATATCCAGGTGCTGTTACTCATTGGATTTGTCATACTTGCATTGCGCCTTTTGGATCACACAGCCCCTCACTTAACTTACTTCCTTGCCACTACATGCCCATATGCTCACCATCTATTTGCTCTGTCCTTCGTAATGCTGTGCCAAAAATATATTATGCAATTTTGATAACCATTCTTCATGAATTAATGAGAAAAGGAATTTTATTATCAAAGTGGAGAAAATGATTTCATGTAATTCTCATGTGTGGGGTCAGGATATTCATTGCATTTGTTTTAATTTCATGGCAGCTGAAGTGTTTTGTAAGTGTCCTTTCTTTGATTCTGCAAACCATATCTTCTAAGATATGTATTCTGCAGCCTCCCCAGATGCCTGCACTTTATAAAAACCTCATGTCATCATTGGCTGGACTTTCCCATGGACACTATGCCTCTGTCAGCTATTCTTCTCTTTTTATTTTAAGTGAAGGTGTTTTTGAAGAAGTCAGTGCAGAAATCACAGAATCATAGAACTGTAGAGTTGGAAGGGACACAAGGGTCATCTAGTCCAGCCCCCTGCAGTGCAGGAATCTTTTGCCCAATGTGGGGCTAGAACCCACAGCCCTGATATTAAGAGTCTCATGCTCTTCCAACTGAACTATTAAGAAGGTAAAATGAAGAACTTATTGAATACATTAAATTATTGAGCACACCAGTCTCATGCACGCAGTAGCCAGTGCCCCCAGATTCCTGGACTTCAGTTAAACCCAGGTGCAAATTCTCCCTTGAGGTTTTTTCAGATCAGGAAGTATGAGCAGCCAGGGAGGCTGGGGAAGAACGTTTTTAAGGAAAACGGAGAACAGGTTTCAGAGTATAGAACTAGCCCTTTTCTATCATTTCCCCAGTTCTTACATATGCAACGCAGGGCACATGCACCCCCCCCACCTTTTGCTTCTCTCTCAAGTCCAAAGCTGATGAGAACGCCGGAGTAGAATTCTTGCACTTTAAAGAATATCATCATTTTAAAATTTTGTACCCTTTCTCCAGCGCTGGAAACCAAATTGAGACGTTTCTGGAGCAGGCAGCCTTCTAGCCCTGTGTTTTATTGAAAGGTCAATTGCTTTGCAATCAACATTACTAATTAGGACATATTGACATCTCATACTGCAGAGAAGCACTGTTGATCAGTGTAGCTGCATGGTTGGCATGCAAAAGCTCCCTGGTCAATCCCTGCCAGGTACAACTGGCAGAGATCTGTATCTGAAACTCTGGAGAGCTGCTGCCACCCTGTGCATGCAATACTGAGCTAGATGCACTTAGGCTCTGGCAGCTTTTGACTTAAGTCAGGTTCCTATGTTCTTATCCTGTAGCAATGAAACAACATTCAGCTGCATTCCCTCTCCCTACAAACAGTGTGTAGTTCATTACCATGCTTTCCTAGTGATGCTTTTAGTTGTATGTGCATTACAGTGGTAAGGACATGACATAAAAATGACTATGGCTTATACTCAGACAGCACTTCATTCCATTTCCCTGATGTTTCCTTACCTGATAATTTCTGCATGATACACACTCTTTTCACATGACATAAAAGCCCCTTTTGCAAACCAAGTGGAATCGACCAGAAGTTTAGTGCTCATTTCTGTGTTAAATGCTTCCAGGAAAAAAAAACTGTTTGCAACCCTATTAACTCAGAAAACTGCAGGAATTTTGTGCTGTACTTTCCCAACCCTTTTCATGGATGCCAAAATTTGGGAAGGCAATCTTTCTGCCATTTTCTTGTGTGAAAACAAGCATTCATGTGCATAAAGGATGGCAACATGTCCAATGACATCTGCAGTTGTGTCACAGCATGGCTGCTGGTGTAAATAAAATTTAGCATGACATAGCATGGTATATCAATAAAAAACCCCCATAGTTCTATAACACAATCGGTAATTCAGTGTAAAAGGAATGTTGGAAACAGGGACAGAATTACAGCCAGGAAAACGAATGCTATAATCCCAACATCTGAATGTACCCAATGAACCAACCATTTATGTATCGTATCCTGGATGGAATGGGACTGGGTCCATAATGATACCACAGTCCACCTACCCTTCCCTTTTACTCTGTATGAGATTTGGCATTTCAGTGTTATATTTCCAACCGCAATTACCAAGCTCATGCAGCAGTACCATTGCAAGGCTGTATTGTGATGAGGCTGACATAAATGATTTTCATATCCAAGCATTCCTAACTGCTATCGAGCTCCAAAAAAAATCTGATGATATATTGCCAAGAGATTCTAGAAGTGTCTCCCATTTGGCTGGTTCTATGTTTCAGCCGTGTGTGGGAGAAATTGCCTCTTGCATTTCACATTCCAGAGTAGTTCTGCTTTATTCTTTTCCAATCCAAAAATGTTTTTTTAATATATATAACAAAGTAAAAAAATAAAATAAAAAATCCTTCAGTCACACTATTTCATTGTTATGCTTTCCATATTTTCCCTCGCCCAATCAAAGCTGTTCTTGGTAGTTCAGATGTTCTAAAGCTTTGGCTTTTGCCTGTGCCGTAACAAGGATCATAGTGGTTAACCCCAAGATTAGCGGGGTAGACACGACAGCCTCTTCCTCTGGGGAAGCTCATGAAACGCACACTGTGGCAGCCTAACAATGGGTTTCTCTGCATGAAGAGCGGACTGATATTAAGACCATTAGCCAGCGATGACAACTGAACATTTTAAAACAAGAACATTCATGTTGCATACTGCAATTTCTGAGTGGCTGGTGGTGCATTGTATCACTTAAACCTTTGTAATGGATACATTTTCAAAGAGCATAGTTTGATTATCGTGTGGTAAAACTGGGTGCATAATTAGCAGAGAACACGAAGGATAAAAACATGGTTCTTCCTTACCCATTAAGAAAATTGGGTGAGGATGACTAAGTGAAGCTACTTTGTCTGACACCCCCCCCCCCCAAATAGCTTTACTAAATTTGAATTATGTTTGTTGAAAACTCTGCTCAGTTTCCCCTTTAAGGAAAAGAAACAGCAGCATCTGTTGCTTTGACATCCGTTGCTTTGACTTCCTACCAGCTGAGTGCACATGTTCAGTATTTGTGAAGCCTTCATTGCCAAGTGATGCCAGGTTTCCTATGGAGAATATGTGGGGAACCTTTGGTTCTTCAGATGTTGCTGAAGTACAACTCCCATTAGCCCAAAGAAGCATGGATGTTAGGGGTTGTTGTTCAGAAACATCTGGGGAACCAGAAGTTCCCCACACCTCCTAATGAGTCTGACCATCCATGAAGATATCTGGAGAATATAGTGGGCCTCAAGATTAGCAATGGCTATTGCTCATTCTGGGCATATTTTCTTTGTCTGCAGTTTCAAGAACTGTGGTATCTGGAGCTGCATGGATGTGTGCCTAATTGAACTCATGAGTTCTAAAAAATCAGTTTGGAGGGGTTCTGTAGTAGCAACTGTTGAGAACGGAAAATTAAAAACATTCTAGTAGGCATAAGGCTCATACATGGACCTCTGGATCACAGCCATAGTCAACATACCTGAGAGTTTTGCAAAGATACAGATTCCTGAACACTGCTAAGGATTAAATCAGTGATGAAAACATAGACAGAGGTACGAGTTGAACTTGGCAGCAAATTTCTTTAAAGATTAAACAATGCTGTCTTTTTTCAGACTGTCCTAGATAAGAATACTTTGATGTTGAGGAACCAGGCTTCAGATAGGCAAAGGAATAAAAATTGTAAATGTTTTATTGTGCACATGCACAACACTACATGTACTTCTGAACTCTGGCTCATTTGATTATTGTTGAATCTGCCAATGAATCTGCCAATGTTTCTTTATGATTCTAAAACTGGCTATTATCTAGTAATCTCATTCTGCTGCATTTCAACAATACATTGTTTCCCTAATAGTATTGTTTCACTGTTTCTTGTAAGTGCACATGACTGCTAATTTGTAAAGGAGTTTAAGCAGTGAGAATACCTTTTGTCTACTGATTATTCAGTCAAATATGCTACTAGTTGCAGTGAATAATCTAGGGTCTACAGTAACTGCCCGCACACTAACTCCAGCCGCTGAAAGTTTTATTGGAATTGTACCATTAGGTGTCCCTGTTCATAAAAAGAGCCAAAATGCAGAACAGTATGTGCTTCATTTCCATGTAGGATTTGAAGCACATCTAAATGTGGATTGTATTGCAGTTAATGGCCACAATCCTCTTGTCATTTGCACAAGGTTCATGGATATTGTTGGGGATTTTCCAGAGACTCAGCCAGAAAGGGGGAGGGGAGCAACCCTCTCCTATCAGAAATTCACACTGTGCACACTTGTACTTTGCCCCTATAAGAACATAGAAAAGCCCATATGCATGAAAATCCATCCACAGTCTTGTAGCCAACATATAGCTCATTTTATCCTTTCTCATGGCAGCTTGCAAGTGAAAGAGGTGTGGTATGAAGAGCTGTGAATCTTGCTCTAGAAATCATTTTGCTCTTGAGCTTCATCTCACATATAAAACAGCTATGTAGCAATGTTCCTCACAGTTACAGCAGTATCTTAAGTGAATGCTTAAACACATGAGCCAAGGGTTGGAACAAGGCTGACCCCAGATAACATTCATTCAGCACTTTCCACATTCTTTATCTGGCTTTGACCACAGCCAAAGATGCTGTACTTGATGTCTCAATAGATGAAATTATTGGATCATGAGAGTTCTTGTAGATGACGTGCTGAGTCACCTGATACTCTGGTATGTCAGCTGTCCATGGCTGCATCACAGAGATTTTATCTGAATTTTCTTAACTTTCCAAGAATTTTTCGTAACTTCCCTATAATCTTTGAACTCTAGTGATAGTGGAACTGTTTTACTTGCCTGTGTAACAAGGGCAGTGTTTTAAGGCATTGACTGTGTGGTTAATGTAGCATTTTTACAAACTCACTACATGACCTTAGGCAAACCACTGTTCTCTTGGTCTCATCCCTCTGTCTGCTTATTCAGTGAACATACTGACCTCCCATACAAGGATTTTAAAAGGATTACTAGAATAATGTATGCAGATTTTGAGAACTTGAATTGCACCATGTCTTATTAAACACATTTTAGAAGGTGAATTCTCTGCAATTTGCAACCAGATCAGTAACATTCACTGGCTTATTTTCCAGACACTGATATAGCTATTTTCTAGGCGAAATGATACCTACCACCCTTTGCTTACAGTTCCTCTGCCCCATGGAATTGTTGGCATGGATTGCATTACTAGGAGTAATTTCCCCCCATTGAATCCTGAACTGAACTCAGGGTAAGCGAACTCCATAGGATTTTGTTTAATATATATGAGTGCATATTTATTCTTTCAAAGATTATCAGTGACACTGTAGACAGAAGTGTCCAGGAACTTCCCCCCTTGTATGTAAAGGCCCCTTAAATAAAAATTACAGGGAAAGGTGTTGGCATGCTTTATACAACCCAACCATCTACATGTTCAAAATGGAAACTTTTGAAGTTTCAATTAGCAAAGATTTATTTCCCATGTGCCTATTTGACCTTTTTGTGCATGAGTAAATAAGAGAATACATATACTGAATACTGATGGATTTATAGCACTGGGAAAGCAAAGGCTCTGAAGTTGTGTGTGTGTTTTAAAATTTAACATTTATAGTTTGGAATGAAGAATTAATAAAGTTTTACTTTAACTGTTTTCAGATGTAGAACAAAATATAATTGGTCTCCAAAAGGCCAATATATTTATTTAGCATACTTTAGCAGTACTTTGTATTTTAGAGCTAGCCTTTGTCTTTAGCCTTTGTCTTTGTCTTTCATAAACACAGCTTTTATTCTTCTTCAGGAATGTGACATAGTCTCTTATCACCCCTGCTACTTGCCCATATACCAACAACTGCCTAAAACTGTAATGTTTAATGTTTTAAATTACCATATTTAGTCAGAATGCACAGGCACGATCTGGATACCTGACAAACGAACTGCAGCAGATTTTATATTTTAATACACTGCTTCACGCAGGCGTAGTGAAAAGGCTTTGGTAAAAAAACCCCACAGAGCTATCAAATTAAAAGAGAACAATATGGTAATATTTGCCCACTTTTCCTCTCACCCTTATTTTGTCGTAATTGTGCATACTTTGCATATAATGATTATTAAATGCACCACTTCCCCAGCTCCAGCCAGCATGGCCAGTGGTAAGGGATGATGGGAATTGTGGTCCAAAACATCTGGAAAACACGTAAGGCTGAGCTTAGTAAATAGCTGGAGCCGCTCCATCAGTGGTGAGACTGCAGAGTCACTTAAATGAAAGAGAGAACAAGGAAAGGGAACCTGATATAAATTTGGGTCATACTAGTGGTGTGGAATGCCAACTTCTCATGTAAGGCAGTCATTCCCCATGTATGTCTATCAGATATTTCATATTGCTTGGGAACAGGGTCATAGTTTAAAGCCACTAGACTTGCATTAGATAGACTTACAGCATATCTAAAAACATAAAACATCAAGTGCCGAAAGCTTCCCGATACAGGGCTTCCTTCAGATATCTTCTAAAAGTTGTGCAGTTCTTTATCTCCTTGACACCTGAAGGGAAGATGTTCCACAGGGAGGGCGCCACTACCAAAAAGGCCCTCTGTCTGGTTCCCTGCAATTTCACTTCTCGCAGTGAGGGAACCAGCAGAAGACCCTCAGAGGAGGACCTCAGTTTCTGGGCTGAGCGATGGGGTTGGGGACACTCCTTTAGGTATACTGGGCCATGGCTATTTAGGGCTTTAAAGGTCAGCACCAACACTTTGAATTGTGCTCAGAAATGTACTGGGAGTCAGTGAAGATACTTTAGAACCGGTGTTCTATGGTCCCGGTGGCCACTCCCAGTCACCAGTCTAGCTGCCACATTCTAGGTTAGTTGTAGTTTCTGAGTCACCTCAAAGGTAGCCCCACATAGAGTGCAGTGTGTGTGTGTGTGTGTAATATCACTGAAAATTCAGCAGTTTCTAAGGCAGAGCTTTCTAAACTGTGTGTCATGACATGTTAGTATTGTCAGCTGCAGTGTTTAGGTGTGTCGTGTGAATGCTCCATGTGCTCCTCCTGGGCTGGAATGGGGTTAGTTTAACATCCAGTTTTCTAGTAAAACTGAATTACTGTGCCGCGAAATAATGCAAAACTGAATTACGGTACTGTGTTGTGAAATGATGCATGTCTAAAAAGTGTGTAACTAACATGAAAAGTTTGGAAAGCTTTGTTCTAAGGCAGTTAGATAGATGCCTGGATCTCTTTAGGCCAGATTACATGTTTGCTTTGTTACCTTGAAACAGCATCCTTCACTGTACCACTGATGTTAGCAGCCAGCATACTCTGTATGATTAGGTAACCTATATATGACAGCTTTATGCAGAATGCCTTATTCTTTCAGTGACAGTTGCTGCACTCAATTGGATTGCAATGGGCAGCAATCAAGTTTAAGATTTAATGTTGCAGTCAATGAAAGTCATTTATTATTAGATGAAGTACCTGAAGAAGCCAATTGCTTTGATATGCAGCGCTTTACTAAAACGCCTCAAACTTTGGTAACATTTTCTACTCTTAATCATCTACAGCCAGTGCCTTACGTGAACACTTTTACACATCCCTTAAAATGTTAGAGCTAAAGATTCCAACCTCAGATCAGCTACATGAGGCAAGCTAGCACATGTAGCTAAAAGTTAAAAAGTTTCAAGTGAAATAAACAAAACACATAGTGTGTTAATGTTAGTGGTGATTCTCCCCCCACCCCCTGCCAATGGTATTGGGGACTCCCCACCCCCATTTAAGGGCAAGAAGTAAGGTCGTGAAGGAAATCAAATCCTGATGTGGATAAATGAAACATGAGGCCTACTGACTTTCTAAAAACATTTTAAATAATATTCTCTAAGGTTTCATTTTATACTGAAGGCGATTGTAATATGTTTTGGAAGATGGTGTAAGGTTTCCATTAAAGCGAGATCATACTTGTTTTTTCTTTTTCTTTTTGTACCCAAACATGGGTAGGGGAGATGGAGTTGGAGCTTATTTAGTAAAGGGTGGAAAGCTTTATAAGTTTTCTCCAGGACTATAAAAATATTAACTGCTACATTAAACCACAATTTGCATTTCACTTTTTTAAAAAAAGTATACCATTCCTACATCTGACAAGGCAACACACAGAGAGTGGCTTGTGCAAATATAAGAAGGTTGATGGAGTTGCGCTTTCTTGCATTTGTTCAGATCCTTCACTTCCAAAGAGGTCCATGAGTTCTCCCTGTTTTTCTTATGCATTTCTCCATGAGGGAATTGTTGGAGTCCCACTTTGGAACTGTTTGTTCAGCATAACCTTCTCTGACGTTTGTGGATGTGATCCCTCTCACACTGCCCTTACGTTGTTCATTTTTCCTGATGATTTGTATTTTCTGTCACTGGAAACCAATTTGTGAGGTCATTGTCCTAAAAGAAGAAGTAAAACATTTTAAGAATGAAATAAGAAATACCTATACATTAGGAATATGTATCAATACAAAAGGTGAAATTCCCTCACCCTTGTAGTCTCTTCACCGAGTCTTGGTTAGACTACTGCAGTGCATTGTATGTGGAGCTGCCATTGAAGATTGATCAGAAACTGCAGTTTGGTCCAAAATGCAGCTGCTAGAATATGAATTTAGACTGGGCATTGGAAACACAACTCACCAGTGCTAAAAGAAATGTACTGCCCCATGGTCCATTACTGAGTGCTGTTCAGAATTAGTACTTAAAGCTCCGCATTGCTTGGGACCTAAAGGCCCACTTTCCCCATACAGTATTAACCTGCCCACACATCTTCTGCAGGGCTTCCACTGGGTGCCATCTTAAGTAAGGTGAGAAGAGGGCCTTCTCAGTCATGATACCCTGTTTATGAAATTCTTTCCCAGAGAAGCTTTATAGGTGCTTAAATAGATGTCTTTTTGTCACCAGATGAAGGCCTTTTATGTCCCCAGACCTTAACTATAGCAGATCTTTTATGTTGGATGAATTCAAGTCATACACACCGTCCAACATACAGCCATGAAGTAATTTAAAAACAGCACTGCAAGAGCTACAAGTTAAATAAGGCTTCTGCTTTGTAGTATGTTGCCAGTGCTGCCTCAGTAAGTAAATTCCCCATAGGCATTTGCAGAGTGCCAAATATATGGCCTTTATTAAAGATCCTATTGTTTGGCAGTGTCATTATTTGCTGTTACACCCCAGTGTTGTGCTTTTCAGACATTTTTTTTTTTTTGGAAGCCAACATGTTAAAGGCTGCAGTCCTATACAAACGTACCAGAGCTTAATCCCATTGTACTCAGTGAGCCTTACTTCTGAGCAGACATGTATAGGATTGCACTGCATGGCAGACGATATGCTATTTGGAATTTGGATGGTTTTTAATGTTTCCTCAAATAACTCTAGTTTAGTTTTAATAATTAATGTATCTCTAAAAAGGTAAAGGACCCCTGACAGTTAAGTCCAGTCACGAACAACTCTGCGGTTGCGGCACTCATCTCGCTTTACTGGCCGAGGGAGCCGGCGTTTGTCCGTAGACAGTTTTTCTGGGTCATGTGGCCAGCATGACTAAGCTGCTTCTGGTGAACCAGAGCAGCGCACGGAAACGCCATTTACCTTCCTGCCGGAGCGGTATCTATTTATTTACTTGCACTTTGATGTGCTTTCGAACTGCTAGGTTGGCAGGAGCAGGGACCGAGCAACAGGAGCTCATCCCGTCGCGGGGATTCGAACCGCCGACCTTCTGATCGGCATTGGGTATGCTGACTGGAGCTGATGGAAGTTGTATTCCACTACATCAGGAAGGCAAAAAGTTCCCAACCCCAGTGGGTTCTTCAAAAGAAATGAAGAGTCCAAAAGAAATTGTGTGTAATTTGTTTACACTTACAAAAAATAAAGCACTTAATAAGTTTTTCATTTCAGGTGTCTAATTGTTTGATTTATTTTCCTGTTTATTATAATTTGCCCTGAGATGAGAGGCAAAATAATATCAGATAAATAAACAAACATGTAATGAAACAGAGCAAGAACAAAAAAAGATTCCATTTCTTGACATGTGAGATACACTTGAGTTCCAAATACCGTTAAGGAAAATCATTAGCTTCTAATCTCTTAATGGTGTTTTCTTCCCAATGGCATAAAATTACTGCTGAGTCTTAATACTTCAAGATTGCTGTGAAATAATTCAAGCTGATGAATAAGAACATACAGATTTTGCCAAGAAGCCAATTCAGTATTCTCCCTGATGACCATCTTGGAAAAAGACCATTGTGCATCATTTCACGATGATGGATGATGGAACTTAATAAGCTGACCCTTTTACGTTTGGTACTAAGTCTTTCAAAGGCCCAAACCACAGAATGATCTCATGAGTTCAGAGCTTTGGAAAGCCCTTTGGAAAGCCCATTATTAAAAGAAATAATAGAAGTTGTTTTTTAGAACAGTAGTTGCCAGTTGTGATCATGACGCAGAAGGCCACACAGTGAGCTCTGGGCATACAGTGTGGCTTCTGAAGCATGTCTTCTAGAAGCAGTTCCCTAAAGCTGAGAGTTTCAAGAGCTACTACCTACAAACCAGGATATGGATATGAGGTAGTAGTGGTTGCTGGTGAAAAAGCACTGGTACTCTGGTTCATGTGAGGTAATGGTCCTATGCACTGATGGTACCCTTTGGGACAGACCCAATAGGCCTAATTGTGGAAAATCTATAATGGTTCCTTGACTGAGGTTGTTACGTAACCAACATGTATATGAGATGATGCCATATATGTTCTTTGCAGTAATGTTATTATCAGTACATGATTATAGTTCACAATTAGTGAATGCCTTCTATAATAATATATATTAATTGATGCTCATTTTAGTCTTTTTTTTAAAAAATTACTTGTTTTTGGTAGTATTTTTGTTTGGTCTTTGCTTCTCTTTTCCCCTTCTATGTTTTTATTTTTGCCTAATTACCAGTTACAATATACCTCAGTAAACCCTCACCCAAAGGATTTGGCAATAGAGTGGTACCTCGGGTTAAGAACATAATTCATTCTGGAGGTCCGTTCTTAACCTGAAGCACCACTTTAGCTAATGGGGCCTCCTGCTGCCGCAGCACCGCCGCAGCACAATTTCTGTTCTCATCCTGAAGCAAAGTTCTTAACCCGAGGTAATATTTCTGGGTTAGCGAAGTCTAACCTGAAGCATATGTAACCTGAAGCGTATGTAACCTGAGGTACCACTGTAGATTTGACTTCAGATTAGGACACACTTAATTCTTTTTTATTAAGTTGGTGAATCATAATATTGTTTTCTAGTTTGACATTCATTAAAATCAATTACCGTACAACTGAAGACGATGATAGATAGATAGAGGATAGATAGATCGATGATAGATTTCCCTCACCCCATATAGTAGGGAACAACCCCAGAGAGTGGTGCTCTCATATTTGATACCACATAAATAGAAGTTTCTGTGATTTAAAAAAAGTATCCTTAGTTAATTGTGCCCTATTTTCCCTTCCCCCACTTCATACAGTCTTCTGCTCTGTGCCATCTTTTTTCTTTTTCTTCTAAAAGGCTAGTCTTTAGACAGCACTCCAACTGGAGTATTCAAGCACCTCCTTTGAAGTGCAGTTTTTGTTCTACGTTTTGGTTACAGCGTTATTTCAGTGAAGTCAGCCAACAGGCTTACAGGGCTTTTTGGCTCATGTTCACTAACAGTTTTCTTGGCAGTGCTGCTTAATTCTGCTTCTTTATACGTTTCTCTCTCTCTCTTCTCCCCCCGCCCCATCTTTGCTTCCTGACAGAGCGATCGCCTCACAGGCCTATCCTACAAGCTGGCCTACCAGCAAATACTTCCGCAGTTGTTGGGGGTGATGCAGAGTTTGTCTGCAAAGTCTACAGTGATGCTCAGCCTCATATCCAGTGGATAAAACACACAGAAAAGAATGGAAGTAAATATGGGCCAGATGGATTGCCGTACCTGAAAGTTTTAAAGGTGAGTTGCCCCCCCCATATTTCTTTTGAACAATAAGCAATTCTTTTTAGAATGTTATAAAGCTTTTTGAACAAGGTCAAGGGATAGATTTTTATAATTTATCCTTGCCAGAACACATAAATACAGTGGAATACTGAGTTGTTGGTATAAACAAAAGCAAAAATTCATTCCGCATTTCACCTTCCTTAAAGTCTTTTATCCATCAGCATGATTGTTTGCTTATTTTTCAGACATCATGGTTGTTTATTAAAAGACTTGCAGTGCCGTTATCTTGGCATCACTTGAGATTTGTGCATTGGCAAAGAGTATCCAAAATAAATCAAAGGAAATATATTAAGAGGTTTGGACAACATTATAGGCCCTTCTGTAATGACCATATTTGTTGCCAAAGGATGTTGTCAGTGCTCATTTTCCTTATGATAAAGATACTGAGTGTGTCCCCCTTCCCCAAGTGTGAACTATTGACTGGGCAATCATTTTAGGGGTAGCAGCCATTTTGAAAATATGTCATTTTTGCCTGGCTTTGCTCCTAAGGAACAGCTAATTTTTATAGTAGTGATTTCCCATGAAGCTTAGCAGTAGAGCCAGAAATTTATGATTCTGCACAGCGAAGAAACAAAAAAGGTAGTTTATCTGGGCAGAAGCTTTCCTGCCCCAATTTTGTAAGAAATCTTTCTTGCTGCTGCTGCTGTTGTTTTAAAGTGCAATATTTCAATGCTAGCATTTGTAGTAACTGGAAGACTCCTTCAAGTGTTTTGGTGGCGGGACCATGGTGGTGTCTACATTTGGGGCAGTAGTTACATTGTTCTCCTGTGTTATTGGTCTGTTCTAGCATTCGGGGATAAATAGTTCCAATGCTGAAGTGCTGAAACTGTACAATGTGACAGAGGCGGATGCTGGAGAATATATTTGTAAGGTCTCCAATTATATAGGGGAGGCCAACCAGTCTGCCTGGCTTACGGTTCTGCTAAAAAAAGGTAACGACGTCTGTTAAAGAAAGCTGGATGTAGAAGCTGGAAAAAATTGGTGCTTTGGGACTCTGCAGGCAGCTTGTAGGATAACTCCATGACCTTGGTGTATTTATAATCCTCTCTTGGAGATGCAACTGGTATTACTCCAGTAGCCATGGAAAAATTCCCACAAATACTGTTTTAGTTACCTCTTCTGAAACCTTTTGTCTTTTCTGTTTTTTCTTTGATGTATCATTTGTCTTCGTATATATTTTTCCCCACAGAATCTGACCACTCTGAGTCTTCCTTACTTTTGCACTGTTGCCTTCTATTTCTTTGTATTATATATTGATCACTGTTCTGGAAATCATAGCTACTCATTGAGGTTGGATCAAGTGATGAGGTGTTGCACATACCAGATTACCTTCAATGCCACCTGTCTCAGTCTGGTAGAAGACTGAACATGAATTCATGGAGACCTATCCACTTGACGAGCCAGCATTTTATATCATTGTTTCCATCTTTACACAAGTGCTGTATAGCCATGTCATGGGTCTCATTTGGATCTTTTTAATAGTGTGGTATGCACTTTAGCTTTGGCAAAAAGCTTCATGCTCTTTTAAAAATGCAAATATGTTAAATCTTAATATTTGAATAGAACTAATTCTCTTCCATAGTCATTCGGCATACATATAGAGGTCTTGATTCCTTTTGTTGCAGCAATAGTTACCATCTTGTTAATCAGAGATTGTTGAATTTCACATTCCGGTATTTGTAAATCCTATTGTACGCCTTATCAGTACACCTATTTCTCACCACATTGGGTGGCCCAATTTTTTTTTTCTAGATAAGGTGAACTGTTCAGACCAACTTGTTTCCAGACTTTGGGTCATCATAATAGACCCAAATGTAAGCAAGTAAGCACATCTAGAAAATCCATTTTCCATACATTTTATTTCTATGATCACTTGAAACAGTAGTGGCCTGTTTACTTCTAGCACCAACTGTTTGTCTGGGCATTCCTACCTGTGACAAACCTGCGTTTGGGTTCATGATGGATTCCTAAACTGCTCGATTATATTTAAATCTTAGGTTTGACTTAAGTTATTATTTGAGGCGGTGATAGCCTGAGTTCTCCCTCAGCCCTTGGTTACAAGGAACTCTTGGGGCTATATTTAATACAGGTTGTAATGAAAACACCTCTTTTTGAAGTCTTTTTATCTCTTTATTTTCAGTCCTTCCCTGTATGTCTCTGAAATGTATGTCTTCATTAATCTGAAGGACATTTTAAGTGACATTACAGAATATCCTGTCCCCTCTTCTTCTGTCTGTTTCATCTTTCTTTGTGTTTATGTCATTTTCTCCTCCAAACGTTTTGTGGACAATTTTTTCCATGTTCTTTGATTGCATGCCTTCTTAGGTGGTGAGAGTAGGTTTGGTGAAGGGTGTTGATGATTCATTCCTCTCTGAGGTGAGCTGGGATCTGTTGGTAATTGCCTTTTGGTTGAGGGCTTTGTGGATGGGATCTCCCCCCACGGCTGTGCACCGGACGTTTCTTCTGAAGTGCCAAGCTCCCCGTGGCTCCACTTCCCATCCACAAGAATTCCTAAAATGTCTAGCTTTTCTCTTGCTTCCCTTTTTTTTCTAGGCTGCCGGTGTTAACACCACGGACAAAGAGATTGAGGTTCTCTATTTACGGAATGTAACTTTTGAGGATGCGGGGGAGTATACATGCTTGGCGGGTAATTCTATTGGGATATCCTTTCACTCTGCATGGTTGACAGTTCTGCCAGGTATATTACTGCTATCTTTCAGTGGTTCCCCTACCCTTCCCCCTGCTTCATTGTTGATTGCTGCAAAATTAGCACAGCTTCTGTCTCAGAAGTGGACTTTTGGTTCCCTTTCAAATGTTCTTCACCGCAGCAAAAGGCTGCACTTCAACTGAAAAAGATGAATTGTAATTTTTTCAGACTTCATTTAAACATCCCCTCCCCCCCCCCAATTACCTTAATGTTCATTATAAATTTGGAAAAAAGAGGCTTTCTTTGACACTTGATTATATAACCAAAAGTCAACAATCATAAACTTCTCCCTGAGAGAAACTCAAAAATCCTCTCCTGGGAAGTTTTTAAAGGGAAATTTCAAAGTCGCATTTTATGAAATACCACAACCCAGTCAAATTGCCTGGGTTTACACGTGTATATATGAGAATTGGCTGTGCTGAAATGTGATTACAGAAGCGGTGTTTTTACAAATCTTTGGAATCAACTTGGTGTATCTTTAAATGTTGCATGTTCTAAGCAAATGACAAGCTAATTTGCTTTTCTGCAAAGCATGTATTGCCATGCTTGGATTGATGTTGTTTCTGTTTTTAGCAGAAACACACATTAATGCGCTTCATTGCCTGAAATTGGTTGTCTGTCGGAAAATATAGTTTTAGATGTCTGCACTAATTAAACTTTCTTGCTTTATAACTGTTCAATGCAGAGCAACTGCCGAATTACTTGCACAGTTAATAATTCGCTGGTCAAGATATATATTAAGTATTAATGTTTTTAAAATATAGGTTTGGTAACTGCATGTGTTCATTAAGTACTGTGCTGCTATATGAGTTGTTCTCAAGGTTTCTATGTTATTTCTTCTCTCTTTATGTAAGAGATAGCTTACATTACTACCATCTTTAACTATTAACCTTTGTGGCTTCCGAGGTGCATTCACCACTAAACAGCTAGTCAGTGCTTAAAGTTGCAGTTGCTTCTGCTTGCAGTGTTCTTTCCATATTTGCAAGCGCTTAAGCACCACTTCTTAATCAGTTTGAGTGAATGCTTATATTAATACAAAATGAGACAGATGAACATGTTGCAATGTGCATTGCTTGCATAATGACCGGGTATTGCTGCAGAATGCTGATGGTGATGATTCAGAGTAATGAAGTAAAAGTATTAGGAACAGATAATAATAATAATAATAATAATAATAATAATAATAATAATAATAATAATAAACAAATATCTTGACAAGTGCTTTGTCACAATTCTTATTTGCTGTCAAACCCCACCTAATAAACTAAAGTGTTATCGTTGCAATGTAAAAAATGGGAATACTTTCTTAATTAGTTAAATCATGACTGAAAAATAAATTCTGTGCAATTACTTAATGAAGAGAATAACTGTAAAACTAGCATTGCCATTTGATGCCATTCACAGACTAGGGGCTGTTAAGATCTGAGTGTGATCTTCTATCTGTAGACTTACCTATATATGTGAATATATACCAATATATGTAAATTTTTTTTTTATTATTTTTTTTAAAAATCCATTCTCTTTTTGGTTCTGGAACTTAGTGATCTACCAATGTCAGAGTAGAATCTCATACTGTCCTCCTGCTATGTGACAGCCCAGTTTGAAGAATTCTTGAAGACTTTTGAAGAAAGCTGGATGAGTTACCGTATTTTTCGCACGATTGGACGCACCGGACCATAGGACGCACCTAGTTTTCAGGGGGGGAAATCAAGGAAAAAATATGATTTCCCCCCCCCCCCCCCAGCTCTGGGAGCAGTGGACAGGTTGCACGCAGCCTGTGCGCTACTCCAAGACCTTCTCCCTGCTTTTGCGGGAGGTGGCGGAATTCCCCCACCTCCCGCAAAAGCCCACAGGAGCCCCGCTTGACTCCTGCGGGCTTTTCGACCAGGAGGGAGAAGGGACTGAAACGGCCAGTCAGTCCCTTCTCCCTCCTTGGGCAAAAGCCGCAAAGAGCTGCACGCTCTTTAAAGGCTGCGCGGATCTTGCAGGCTTTTCTGCGAGGTGGGGGAATTCCCCCACCTCCTGGAAAAGCCAGCAAAGCCGTGCAGCTCCTTTAAAGAGCGCACGGCTTTTACCTGCTTTTGCGGGAGGTGGGGGAATTCCCCCATCTCCCGCAAAAGCCCGCAGGAGGGAGAAGGGACTGACTCGGCCAGTCAGTCCCTTCTCCGTCCTTGGGGAAAAGCCCCCAAGAGCCATGCGCTCTTTAAAGGGTGCGCGGCTCCTGCGGGCTTTTCTAGGAGGTGGGGGAATTCCCCCACCTCCTGGAAAAGCCAGCAAAGCCGTGCAGCACCTTTAAAGAGCGCACGGCTTTTGCCTGCTTTTGCGGGAGGTGGGGGAATTCCCCCATCTCCTGCAAAAGCCCGAAGGAGGGAGAAGGGACTGACTCGGCCAGTCAGTCCCTTCTCCCTCCTTGGGGAAAAGCCCCCAAGAGCTGCACACTCTTTAAAGGCTGCGCAGCTCTTGCAGGCTTTTCTGCGAGGTGGGGGAATTCCCCCACCTCCTGGAAAAGCCAGCAAAGCCGTGCAGCTCCTTTAAAGAGCGCACGGCTTTTGCCTGCTTTTGCGGGAGGTGGGGGAATTCCCCCATCTCCCGCAAAAGCCCGCAGGAGGGAGAAGGGACTGACTCGGCCAGTCAGTCCCTTCTCCGTCCTTGGGGAAAAGCCCCCAAGAGCCGTGCGCTCTTTAAAGGGTGCGCGGCTCCTGCGGGCTTTTCTAGGAGGTGGGGGAATTCCCCCACCTCCTGGAAAAGCCAGCAAAGCCGTGCAGCTCCTTTAAAGAGCGCACGGCTTTTACCTGCTTTTGCGGGAGGTGGGGGAATTCCCCCATCTCCCGCAAAAGCCCGCAGGAGGGAGAAGGGACTGACTCGGCCAGTCAGTCCCTTCTCCGTCCTTGGGGAAAAGCCCCCAAGAGCCGTGCGCTCTTTAAAGGGTGCGCGGCTCCTGCGGGCTTTTCTAGGAGGTGGGGGAATTCCCCCACCTCCTAGAAAAGCCTGCAGAAGCCACGGAGCCTCTTTAAAGAGCGCACGGCTTTTGCCTGCTTTTGCGGGAGGTGGGGGAATTCCCCCATCTCCCGCAAAAGCCCGCAGGAGGGTTGGAGAGTAGCGGGAAGGCGTCGCGCGCCTTCCTGCTGCCCCCATCCTCTGGGGCTGGCGATAGGGGAAGCGCTGCTTTCCCCCCCGCCAGCCTCAAAGCCGGGTTGGAGAGTAGCGGGAAGGCGTCGCGCGCCTTCCTGCTGCCCCCCACCCTCTGGGGCTGGCGATGGGGGAAGCGCTGCTTTCCCCCCCGCCAGCCTCAAAGCCGGGTTGGAGAGTAGCGGGAAGGCGTCGCGCGCCTTCCTGCTGCCCCCCATCCTCTGGGGCTGGCGATGGGGGAAGCACTGCTTTTCCCCCCGCCAGCCTCAAAGCCGGGTTGGAGAGTAGCGGGAAGGCGTCGCGCGCCTTCCTGCTGCCCCCCCATCCTCTGGGGCTGGCGATGGGGGAAGCACTGCTTTTCCCCCCGCCAGCCTCAAAGCCGGGTTGGAGAGTAGCGGGAAGGCGTCGCGCGCCTTCCTGCTGCCCCCCATCCTCTGGGGCTGGCGATGGGGGAAGCGCTGCTTTCCCCCCTGCCAGCCTCAAAGCCGGGTTGGAGAGTAGCGGGAAGGCGTCGCGCGCCTTCCTGCTGCCCCCCATCCTCTGGGGCTGGCGATGGGGGAAGCGCTGCTTTCCCCCTCGCCAGCCTCAAAGCCGGGTTGGAGAGTAGCGGGAAGGCGTCGCGCGCCTTCCTGCTGCCCCCCATCCTCTGGGGCTGGTGATGGGGGAAGCGCTGCTTTCCCCCCCGCCAGCCTCAAAGCCGGGTTGGAGAGTAGCGGGAAGGCGTCGCGCGCCTTCCTGCTGCCCCCCATCCTCTGGGGCTGGCGATGGGGGAAGCGCTGCTTTCCCCACCGCCAGCCTCAAAGAGCAGACTCTCCTGGCTTCAGCGGAAGCAACGGGAAGCCTCTGTAGCGCAGGCTTCGGAGGCTTTGCCTTGCTATCGCTGAAGCCAGGGAGCCTGCATTCGCTCCATAGGACGCACACACATTTCCCCTTCATTTTTGGAGGGGAAAAAGTGCGTCCTATAGAGCGAAAAATACGGTACTTTTTGAAGGGGGCAGGGAATATGCTGATACCTAAATTCAGTACTTGAGAACTGGCGTGGACCTAGTTAAGAGAAAGTGGTCATGGAGATCCACAGCAGTCTGCTGTTTTCAGAATATCCAAAGATTAGTTAGCCACTCAATTCCTATGGACTTTTATAGCCCAAATCCTGTGCCTATTAACTCAGAAGTAAATCCCACTATGTTAAATGGGCTTACTCCCAAGTAAGTGTTCATAGAGATGTGCTGTTGACACAAATTCGCTGTCCAATACATTTCAACACTTTTTGTGAATCCTGATTTTCAGTAGAAGTATTTGGATACCTAAACCAGGCCAGTTCATGCCTGAGCTTTGTTATGCTTCGGCGTCCCATAAGCCTTGCTTTTCAGCTAGCTAATTCAGTGCTTGTTTGCCTTTCATTGTGTGCTCAGGTGGCCCACAGAGTTAAACACAATGCTCTTGAAAAATTATTTTACTAAACCTGTCATTTGCTTCAGGCCAGAGATTGGGAGATTGGGATAAATATTGATTCATCTGGAGTGAATTATGTGCCCACTTCCCTGTCTCAAGCAGCTTGGCTAAAAAGAAAAATAGAATGAGAAGAAAAGGTGATCACAGGCATAATTTAAGCATGTAGCCTTTCCTTGTGAAGTTAAATAAGATCAGCTATTCATACCAAAGTGATTTTGTCCAGAAGTACCTCACTAAGCTCGCTTAGCGGGGTAGCAGCCAGCTTAAGCCGACACTTTGAAAAATGGCTGCGTGGAGACTCTCAGTGTAGCTGTTTCCATGCTGTGGAAATCAGGAGTGTTCTTTTATCTCGCGTAGTTCGTTGCAAACCAGACCACTTGGTTTGATGTGTGCTGCCGATTTGTTTTCGCTACCTTGTAATTCTTCCTCATGACTCTTCCTCCTTCGTACTTGCACTCTAGGACCTGTAGAAGACAAACCGTTTCCAACATCGCCAGACTACCTGGAGATAGCCATTTACTGTGTAGGGGTCTTCCTGATTGTCTGCATGGTGGTGACAGTCATTCTGTGCCACATGAGATCTTCCACCAAGAAGCCGGACTTCAGTAGCCAGCCGGCCGTGCACAAGCTGACTAAGCGCATTCCGCTGCGCAGACAGGTAACAGAAAGTAGATAAAGAGTTTAAAAAACCTATTATCCTATAAACAAAACAAGCCAGCAGATCATTTTTCATGAAGCACATGGGACTGAAGTGGCACTTGATTGCTAAGAAGAGGGGCTGTAGCACTCCATTTTGCTTTGAATCCATAACTCCCCGTCTCAAGCTTGGTGTCTCAAAGAATCCTGTAGTGGTTGAGTGGAGACACAAGGGCTGCTTAAGCTCAGAGGCACCCTGCTCTTCCACCAGGTCTGAAGCTAGGGAGCACAGCTGTTACTGGATCAAGGTGATTTCACTTGTGTGGTTCCAGAACCTGACTTGTGTTTCTGAATCTTGTACTGGGTTCTGACATCAATAAACCCCTAGGCTAAATAAAGCAGGGCTGCTGAAAATTATTTAATCTCAGAGCAGGAACTTTGATGCTGTAAAGTTGAGGAAGCATGATTACATTTCCAGTGGAAAATGAAAAAAAGCTTTTTGAGGATGTGGTAAATGTGAACACTTTTAAGTAACACAAGAGGTAAAATAGTATATGTTCAGGTGTGTCTTCCATTTGAGCTACTTATCAGATTAGCTGGTGCCACAGACAGTGGAATAAAGGGGGAGTCACATGTTTTGCTAAAGCATCTAAACACAGGAATGCATAACTGGGAGGGAGTTGTGCTTCCCCCCACTCCTCAATGTTTTCTCCCTTCCTTCCCTTCAAGTATTCTTGTGCAGCGACATTTCACATGATATATTTTTATAATATATGTTTGTTTCTAGAGAGGAATCATATTTTTAAAAATAATGAGCAGGTCACAAGTGTTGTTATCCAGCAAGGTTGTAAATTTGGACATGGATATATATCACTTCAACTGAGCTGAACATTTGGTTGTAAAATATATTCTATTGTTTCCTTTGTGAGAAGGCAGCTTTCCTGAAAGTATGTATATTCAACGCAAATAGGACTTTCAGGAGTTGAATGCTTTGTTTATATTCAGTTAGTGGATATAGTGATTTTTGAACATGTTGAAGTTGGGGGGGGCAGGGGGAGCTCAAAATATTTCAGGAATTTTTTCGTGCAATGATTTAGGCCTGCTGTGTTAAGAAAAGACAAACTGAATTTTTTTTGGAAAAATTGTATTTTAAAAAAATTCAGGTTATTTCCCATCAATAAGGGTACCTGTTATTTCCTGTGTTTAATCAGATTTCAGTGGAATTGGATTGTGTACAATGATATGTTTTTGCTGAGTATAATTAACGAGTGCACATTTGGAACTTTATTGAATCATGTGTCCTCTCCAGGTGTCCTATTTCATGTCCTATTTCAATCTCACCTATATTAATGCTTGCCCGTCAAATGGGTTTTGTTGTTTCAGCTTCTGCAAGTGGGAGGTATGTAGAAAAAGACCAACTTAACTGCAAGTGTCATGAATTTGACCAATTTAAGTCTTATTTGGATTCTCTGCTCAGCCTCTTCCCCTTTCTCTAAGGCTTCAGGGACTGCACCACAGGATATAGAATGCCTGCTCCAATATTTTCTGGGAGCTATTGGAAAACTCAGGGTTTGGGTTTTCTCATTCTGAAGATCTAACTTACTGCTATGTGTGAGCCAAAGAGAATTTACTATCAGACTGACTGGTCTTTTTCTACAGGTCTTTTTCAACTGTGCAGCTGTTCCATACTTGCAGCACACTGCTGCCTAGGTAGAGTGGTTTGAACAGGGAAACAAAAACTGATGGCTATGCCAAGTAGGAGTAGGCTAGACTGAATGGACCTGTTTCCTTCTATGACTGATTCCTCAACCCAGCTGAGAAAAAGAGATATGTATTGGTTATAGTTTAAAGGTAAAGGTAAAGGGACCCCTGACCATTAGGTCCAGTCGTGGCCGACTCTGGGGTTGCGGTGCTCATCTTGCTTTATTGGCCGAGGGAGCCGGCGTACAGCTTCTGGGTCATGTGGCCAGCATAAACCAGAGCAGTGCACGGAAACGCCGTTTACCTTCCCGCCAGAGCGGTACCTATTTATCTACTTGCACTTTGACTTGCTTTCGAACTGCTAGGTTGACAGGAGCAGGGACTGAGCAACGAGAGCTCATCCCGTCACGGGGATTTGAACCACCGACCTTCTGATCAGCAAGTCCTAGGCTCTGTGATTTAACTCACAGTGCCACCCGCATCCCTGGTTATAGTTTAGATACACGTAAATGCTAAGGCTTGCATGCCGTTGTAGTTTTGCACTAGTGGAAATTTCTGATTATGCAAGGTGACATTCCTGTTTTGTGCTGATCTCTCCTACTTATTACAGCTCTCTGTGCCATATGCCATGCTGTGGTTACTGTTAACTATAGTTTATTGAAGCAAGCAAGGATTGTTTACCAGCAAAATTGGCTTGTTTCAATAAACTACAGTTAGCACTAATCACAGTTCTCAACTGGAAGTAAACAACAAACTATGGTTAGCTGAAAATGGAAGCAGGTATTTCTGTATTCCTTGTGGCCAGAGAGGAGCAGAAAAGGGAGTGCAAGAGCCTAAGGTTCATGTACTTTATATGTGAACCAGGCCAATGTGTATCTGCCCCTGGAAAGTTGTCCAATTAATTTGTGCCCACAAGGTGTCACTTGAAATCCCATGGCATAGGACAATTATTCTCTGACTTAATTCTGCTTAAATTAAGAGTCTTAGAATTTAGACTGAAAGGCTTCCCAGTTGCCTCTATGTAGCTGGCAGTGTGGCCAAAGTCTTCCAGGGAGCCGACTTAATCCACTTGTAGAATTAAAATGCTTTAAGCAATTGTACGAGAGACACTTATTTCATCTACTCTTATGGAGTACTAAACTTTGTATGTGGCTGTCATGTACACGTGCATGCATTTGCACAAACAACGTATGCCAGGAAAATTTGAATGTTGTATTCTCTACTAAAGAGAGCTTTCGGTCTAAGCCCACTTAGAATAGGCTATTTGTATCAGCTCTGGAATAAAAAGAGATTATTGGGCTGTGACTGGAATGAAAGCAGCAAGATGACCTGATCATGTGGTGATGACAGAGAAAATACCATTGGTATATAATCCATCTGTCAGTGGTCAGACCATGGATTGTCATAAACTCACCATTTTCCAAAGGGCAGTTATCCCAGTCTGTTGGTTTGTTAAATACTCTTTCATCATTTGTCTCTTTCTTCGCCAACAGCAGACTTCACTGCCATCATTTGTCATGCAGTTGCACAATGAAACTCCTCTATAAACCACCTTTAAAACATTGTATTCTGCACGCTTATGGTAAACTTGATGCACTGTTGTTCATGTTCTGGTTTTGTTGAGTAGCTGACATTTCAGTTTTCTTACCTTTTTACCCATGTAAAGGAAATACTCCCCAACCAAATACTTTTCTGGTATCAACTGGTAGTTTTAGAAATGCTTCTGTATGTTGTTCCAAGTTTATTCCATTCCATGTTTTCAGGTGCAGCCACTCCTAAGTTTTGGATTGTGAAAGTATCTGCTGTAAGCATTGCAAGGAAATGTGTTTCTATTTTCATAGTTCTCAATACATTTTTGCACTGAAGTAATGCTCTCTGCCAACAGCAGCAGTTAGAGAAATCATGGTTTCCAGAGGCAAAGACTAATGTACTTAGATTTTCAGAAGTAACTGTTTAGTTTCTGTACATTAAAGGTTAGGGTTTCATACATTTGCTGTAAATCTGAAGGAGTTAGAAAAACAGAGGGTGTTTTGTTTAACAGGCGTGTGTTCCTGGATTAGTTGAATAGGCCTATTTTTTTGTTGCAATGCACTGAGTCCCCGCAAGCCTTGGTTGTATTTTTGAGACTTGTTTCTTTTCCTTTTTAAAAACCTTTAAAAGAGTTGGCAGTAACCTAGATATCAGTTCAGTCAAATAAAAAGTTGCAGTTCCTTACTTTTGTGCTCTGTAGCATTAGGAGTAAATAACCTGATTACCTTTGAACAGGATTTACGGATCAGTTAGTTTAGGTGACTTGGAAGTTGTAGAGAAGGTTGATGGCACTCTTACTTTTTAAAGCTGAGAAGCAGAGTCCCAAAGGAGATTATTGGTGTACACTTGGGGGCTTGCAAGAAGTGATGCCATAACACAGAGAGATCACCTTTCAGGTTTCTCAAAAGGATATAAGTCACAGTCCTATGCCTACTTACCTGGAAATACATTCATGGAACGTAGCATTAGTTGTCAGTAAACATGTATAGGATTAAGCATCAAACTTTCCAAAATCACAGTTTGTGGTATGGGAATTTCAGGTATACTGAGTGTCATAAGGCACCCTCCATAAGGCTGAGGCTAACGGGAGTTGTCATCTAAAACAGCTTCAAGACACCAGGCTTGCGAAGGCAACCATGGGCTTTGTGGGCCTCACTGAAGTTGAAACGTCATATTAAAAGAAATCAGTCTTCCAACGGATTAGTAATTTTTTTTTTTACAGATTTGAGTACAGAGATACCTCGGGTTAAGTACTTAATTTGTTCCGGAGGTCCGTTCTTAACCTGAAACTGTTCTTAACCTGAAGCACCACTTTAGCTAATGCGGCCTCCTCCTACTGCCGCGCCACCGGAGCACGATTTCTGTTCTCATCCTGAAGCAAAGTTCTTAACCCAAGGTACTATTTCTGGGTTAGCGGGGTCTGTAACCTGAAGCATCTGTAACCTGAGGTACCACTGTAGTGATGTTGTCATTTTAACTTTATTAGAACAGTTATAGAAATGTGCAGTTCTGCCTGAAAATGTATAATTGCAACATAACATCCTAAAACTACAGTGGTACCTTGGGTTAACATATGCTTCAGGTTACATACGCTTCAGATTACAGACTCCGCTAACCCAGGTTCTCAGGTTAAGAACAGTTTCAGGTTAAGAACGGACCTCTGGAAGGAATTAAGTACTTAACCCAAGGTACCACTGTATACAAGTGTGTGTGTGTGTCTGTCTGTCTGTCTGGAAACAACGTCTCCTAAGAATGTGAGGTGAAGATCTCTGAAATATAGTGGTTTTGTTTGCTTGAATGTCTGAAGCCCTGAGCATGCTGTTGTAGGTTTTGTATGTATGAGGTTTGCACATAAAGCCCTGTGTGCTTTTCCTTCATTTTACTTTCCCTAGCTTTCACATTCCCCCACATCCCTTTTGCCATGTACTCTGATGTGGAGAGAGTTAAATAATGGAGGAATCAGGAAGGAAGATCTGATACTGGTAGTCTGATATTAAACATTGATGTTCATCTTGGGTCTGTAGACAGGTTTTTCCTCCTTTAAATATTCTTATTTCAATCCAGAGGCCTGAAATGATCCGAAGGAGCACCTTCTACCATGTGAGACCTCTCACTAGAATTTCACCCTGGCCCCACCCACCACTGAGTCCTGCAGAAGGTTGGCTTTGAGGGAGTGCAACTCTACCTTGTGTACACAAAAGGCTCTAAGAAGCAAATCTGTGTAAAATGAAATAACCTATAGAAAGTGAAAATGCCCAGGCATTTT
Organism: Podarcis melisellensis; assembly: GCF_964234715.1. Taxonomy (NCBI): domain Eukaryota; kingdom Metazoa; phylum Chordata; class Lepidosauria; order Squamata; family Lacertidae; genus Podarcis; species Podarcis melisellensis. Next base: position 53,880,600 of record NC_138537.1, on the reverse strand, counting down.
CCTTTTTATTTCTCGGTGGAAGAACAAGGCTTTTAAAAGTGTGGGCTGGTCCCAGAAGGCCTCCCTGGATCCTGGGCCAACTTGTGCTGCTATACTCTTCTTTTTCCAATGGACAATTTTTTTTAATAGTCCTTCAGCTTCCATAATACCATGCTCTGCTCCAATGAATCAATCAAAAATACATTACCTTTGAGACTGGCCCGATCCTTTTTTTAAAAAATAGCTAATGCTAAATATTCCTTCTAGAATGGAGTCATTTTTTTGTACGCAGTCTTGGTATTTACGCTGAGGACTTGTTTGATGTTACACTTACTGGTGAGTTTGCTCCCCTCCCTGCAAACATAGAATGAATTGGCAAAGTGTTCCTTCAAGCTTTTCCTGTAACGTCATCATGTGCAACACAGTGCAGCTATGGATTTAAAGTTTAAACAGGCTTTCCCCAGCAAAACTGTACACCACTCTTCTCTGTCTAGGAAAACAAATGATATGACCTTTGAGATAAATGTTGGTGAATTGATATGTGAGTGGTGAAATGAGCAGATTTCAGATCATTTTCCAATATGTGTGACGTACCATGTAAGGAATCTATATTTACTTTAAAAACAGTCATAGTTCAGTACTCTGAAAAACAGCGTCTGGCTTTGGGCAGGCTGTCTAACATCATTCTATAGTAGTCCAGATTGCCTATTCTCTCACTCAACATAGAATTGGGTTGGACTAATTTTGGCCAAGTTAGTGCTATACTGAATTTCTGCCAGGTTTGGATTCACATTAAAAAATTCCCAAGCAATTTTGTAGTGTAGTAAGGGCAACAACTACACTTTGGCACAGTATATTAAAAAAATGGTTTAATGTGGATGGGAAGTGTGTTGACATGTTAGATATGCATGGCTAAATTATGGAAGGGATGGTTTTAAAAGATGGTTTTGAAATAAGATTAGGGAAATGCATTGGAGATTGAGACTGCCAATTCATGGAGGATCAGTGGCTGCTAGTCATCATGGCTGCGAACTGTCGCCATTGTTGGAAGCCATATGCCTTTAAATACCAGTTGCTAGGAAGCAGAGGTGGGAACAGTGCTATTGCATTCAGTTCCTACTTGTGGACTTCCCATTGGTGTATGGTCGGCCACTGTGAGTATAGGATGTTGGTGTAGGCTGGCCTGATCCAGCAGGGCCTTTCTTACACTGCCCCAAAGTTTACGCAATGCTCCTCCTATAGTCCTGTTGCTGCCACACTGCAGACAAAACATGTCTTGTCAAAGCATGGCTTGTCATGTAGTCCAAGCTCGGGTTCTTGGCTTGTTTTTCGTGCAAACAAATCATCAGCAGTAAGTCCAGAACCAACCTTGGATTATTCACATTAAATAATAGTTTGTTTTAAACTATGGTTTAGCATGACATGCAAACCAGGCCTTTCCACCATGCTCAGTGCTCTCCTTTCTCACAGGAGTTTACACCGAGGTTATGTATCTATTTGCATTTCTCTACCAATTTCTCTCATAATCTGCCCTTTCTCTAGAGCAGTGTTTCCCAACCTTGTGCCTCCAGCTGTTTTTGGACTACAATTCCCATCATCCCTTGCCACTGGTCTTGCTAGTCAGGGATGATGGGAGTTGTAGTTCAAAAACAGCTGGAGGCACAAGGTTGGGAAACACTGCTCTAGAGACTTCATGGTGAGATCTCAATACAGTTCAAGACAAAATGAAATTAAAATAAATGGAAAGATTTCAGAAAATAAAAAATTTGGAGCCAGTTAGCCATTCTGTCCATTGTAGCATGCTAGCCATTGTAGCATGTTAAGTAAGCATGTTTACATTGTTTACTTAAGCTGTAGATGTTTGAATTCAGGCTAGATTGGTTTTTGGCGTGTCATTGCAGCCATTCAGAAAGCTATGTTGTACCAGGTCAGCAGGTTCTAAGTCACAGTGAATAGAAGATTCCAAAAATATATAGGAGGTGATATATTCCTTTTTTCTAGCACAGTTTTATTGAAAATAACTTCATTTGTTACTCTGGTGTTTGGAGCAAGTTTGAAACTCTTCAAGGTGCTTTTAAAACATGTAGAAATTGATAAAATAACTTGCATGCAAAGTCTTAATAAAATGTTATATCATAATTAAGGTCAGGTATCTTGTGTTAAAAGATGTGCAGTTTCTAGTTTGGGTTGGGACATTGTAATCACCTGCTCTTCAAGTACTTCTTGTCAAGTGATAAAGAAAACGTTTGGCACGAGAACGTCCATCTATCCTTCTAACAAGATAGTAGGCTATGGGCTGCAAAACATTTCAACATCCATCTGGAAGGAAGAGGTAGAGGAGGAAAAAGCCTATTCATTTCAGAATTATCAACCACCAGATTGTGTTGCATGGAATGGCACTTCCATGTATTAAGTGGCATCATTGCTTGGTCTTGTTCCAACAGTGTTTATGAAAACAAAGTTCCTTTGTCCAGTGTTGTTAAGTGGTAAGTATTATGAAGCCACTTCAGTTTCGGAACTGCATTGCACATTCAATGTGCTCTCTTGTGAAATGACCGCAGTAGGTGTAGGTGACCCAGCTGAAACTGCACCCAGACAAATATTGAAGCAGTGATCAGCAACTGAAGGCTTACAAGTGTGTGTGTGTGTGTGGTGGGGGAGTAGAGACACCAGGATAGCAAACGCTCAGCCTCCCTGGCGCCCTTTTTCTAGTTTCAGATTTGAGGCGTTCCTGAACCTATTGCAAATGGAATTGCATGTTGCAACAGTGAGCAGGGAAATGTTTGTTTCATCTTTCTACAACTAATGGGGAGGTTGTGGTGACCTCATACAGGTTCAGGCATGCTGACTGTTGTTTGTGCCTCTTAGAGTGTGCTGCATGTGCCCTGTACTTGAACACTCTCTGTAGGCTTGCATATTTCTGGTGTTTATCATTATGGCCAAATCCATACGTTATGTCATTGGAATGAATGTTACCTCAAAGGCTTTCAGATGGCTGCTGTGCCACCAGCCCTATGGAGATTGATGGGAATGCATTGTAAGTCTCTACATCTGCCTCCATGCCTGGGGCTGGTTCGACACTGAACTGTGCTGTCCTGCTGATCCTTGGGAAAAACCTATTAAAATAGCATCCAGGAATCTTGACCCTATGGAATTGTTTTGTTTCTGCAAACACCCTGCCACTTTCATGTTTGAATCAGACATGAGCAGTCTTCATCCATGCAGTATTTTCTTTTAGCCCTCTGGACACAATTCATACTGGAGTTTTTAATCCGGCTGTGAAGATCTGAACTATTTGGATGCCAGACACCATAGAAACATTTCTACTGTTCTGATACTTTGCAAACAGTGACCATATTCCTAGAGTCAGATCTCGGCTTAATCAGCTGATATATGCATGAACTTCATGCACTAGCACACAGCCCCCTTTGTTCCTGTTTCACTCTTCCTTTCACAGAAGTGGTGAAACAAGGCAGGAAGCCAGAGTTGATATGAACTTCCAGTTCCTGACTTCTTGGAATCTATTAACCATAGTTCCCTTTTCAGATGTAAGCAGAAGCTTACTGTGGCTTCCTTGGTCACTCAGATAAATGGGGAAGCAAAGGAACTGCTTGCAGGTGCATAGTTCTCAGGCATATCTCAGCTTACTAAGGGGAGCTGCGATCATTCAAAAGTGGCTGCTGTTTACTGACTGCAAACACACCTATCTGTAAGATTGACCAAGAACACTCTTATCAGTACTATTGGTGATATAGAAAAAGATATTGGTGTCCCCATCACTAAAGAGTCCAATAGTTCCTAAGGAACTTCCAAAAATTATGTGAGAACTTTGTATTCATATTGGCCTGTTGTCATTTTGATCTGTAGAGTAGTGGAGATTTAAATTTTGTTAGGATTTGACAGACCCTTACTATTCAAGTAGTAGTATTGGAGAGGTGCTATAACTTTCCCTGGCTGTGTGGATTAAAAGTTTACTAAGTAGATACATCAAGATTTGAACAGATATTTTGTTTGCTGTTAAATAGGAAAATAATATTTGGATACCTAGGATAATTCAAGTGCTTTTTAGCAACATAGTAACAACACTGTTTCGGCTGAGTCACTCAAGTCGTGACAAGTTCCTTGTATGTACTGATGAACATAATAAGCTTGCTTCAAATTTTAAAAACACATATGGATGGAAAACCACTAGTTGTGCTTAATTTTTTAAGAGAAAAGTTACCATAAAGAGATAGCAAGAGAGAAAGCGCATTCTCTTAAAAAAAATATTCACTTGCAGAGTGAGAGAAGAAGATGGTTACAAACAGTGACAGTAATGCAGTTATCCAATTATATCAGAATATTAAAAGTTTGGGTTTGTAGCCATAACTCATCTTAATATGTAGCCAGTTAGCAGAAGTAAGGCAAAACTGATTGGAACCCTGAAGTCATGTTCATGTTCATGTGCCTTAGTGAGCGTTTCAGTAGCCGAGTGCCATTTATGACCTGGCTTGGTTGCTCTCTATTGCCAGTTTGCAGTAATTGGACCAAGATTACATCTTCGTTTTGCATCTTGTATTCTCATAACAGGTGTCTGCAGACTCTAGCTCCTCCATGAATTCCAACACACCTTTGGTGAGAATAACCACTCGTCTATCCTCCAATGCTGATGCTCCAATGTTGGCAGGAGTCTCAGAGTATGAACTACCAGAAGATCCAAAATGGGAGTTCCCAAGAGATAAGTAAGCAAAATTTTGCCATTTATGGTATTTCAATAGCTCTGGTAACTGTGGAGCAAGGAGACCTCAGTCCATGCTTCCCATGCTCTTTTCATTTACAGTTCTTCCACTTATGTCATTTGCATTTGCTGATGGTAAGGCAAACCATAGTAGTGGGGCCTAGGCAAATTATATATTTCCTCTGAAGAACATAGTATTCCTTGAGAGATTCTATCTTTATTATCAGCTTCCTGCCTGCATATTTGTATAAAACAGCCAAAAGAAAGAGAATGCCTTAATGGAGAAGTATATATGTTTCTTCTGGTTTGAATGCTATCTCCATTATTTATTGTTCAACAAAATGTTCGGTTGAAAAATGGACAAAGAAACATTAAATTAATTCCCAGAAATCAGTGGACACAATTTGCAGCCCATCATATTGACTTCCTTTTTCCCCCATACTGGTACTTCCAGCAGCCATGACAGACTAAAAAAATTATTCTTTTTTTAATAATACAAACTGATATTTTGTGGATTCTCTTATACATCCTATGTGTCATGTGCTACCTTTCGCTTTTGGAATGCCATCTGTGGTGTATCAATAGGACTAACATGATGGTGCTAAGGGGCTTTCAAGCAACATGAGCAAAGCTTTCCCCACTGCCACCAGGAGCTGATATGGAGTTGTATCCAACAGTAGCGCTCAGTTCACAGTACAGTTTCTGTCCAAAGAATGTATAGCAGGCATAGGCAAACTCCCATCATCCCTGACCGTTGGTCCTTTTAGCTAGGGATGATGGGAGTTGTACTCCCAAAACATCTGGAGGGATGGGTTAGCCTATGCCTGATGTACATGGAAGCCATTTCCAGTAATTCCCCATTTCCGTCTTCTCTAAATCAGTTCCACAGGCCTGGGGGCACCCTTACTGTCAGCTGAACAACACTGTTGGATACAACCTCTGCTCTTTAGTGTCTGGTGTATGCTAAGCTTATAGTATTGAAATGAAACAGGGCACACATTAAAACTAGAATTAATTTTAATTATTGTTGAATTTTCAGGAAAAAATAGAAACATTTTAGAAATTGTGCTACTGTTTGAAAACTTAAAACCACTTTTTTGAAATTTTACCTGTTGATTAAAAAAAAGGAAAAAAATATTTTATGTTTATTTATGGAAATAGTCTTAATTATGTGGATGAAAGATGGTGCCATGCATTTCACTTGCCACCTGCAAGATTCTAGTCAACAGTGGGGGTCTGTCTATATAATTCTGTCAGCCCTTTCCCTTAGGGGAAACATTAATGCGGAAAATCTTAGAGCATTAAACGTTTGAAAACAGCATTCGGCATAAATGTGGGTGGAGAGGGTTTGTAATGAAAGAAGGCTCTTTAAGAGCAGTTTATTAGATTGGGGGCCGCAGAAACACAATGACAGAATTGTTGTGTTCATATTAGAAGCACAAGAGCACATAAATTAACCATTTTCCAATGCAAATGTTTGCTTTCTGCCAAGATCTTAAATTCAATTTTGGTTTCGGGGGGGGGGGGAAATGCAGCATGATCTCAGCACAAAACATACAACTCTTTGGTCTTTGTGTATTGTCAAAGTAGCATGCGATTTTCATAACAGATATAGCCCAGTGTATACATTTACATTAGCATGATTAAACTGAGAGCTTTTTTCAATTAAAAGCCCCTATTTAAACTCATCCCATTTGATTTTTAATCATGGCATTTTGCCAAGCCCACTTAATTTTCTCCAGGAGAGAATACAGTGGACTCCTCTTGCACCAGAACATTGCCAGAACTAGTGGAAGAGGTAGGCAGTAGAGGCTCTGTTGTTAGTTTAACATATGGTCTGTGCTTAATTTCTAATCGGAGATTTTTATCAACAATAATTTCTATCTGTCTGCTGTGGAAAACTGAAAAAACAATAGTCAAAAACGCAAAGCAAATAGTAAAGAAAACAAACAAACAAAGCTGCATATGAAAAACAGGATCCCTTATCCCCAATTCATTTCAAGATAAATTCTTGCTCCAGGGAGGGCGCCTTTTACAATGAAGTAAGGCAGTTGGATCACCTTTGCAACATTGACAAACAAAGAGCTTCCTCTCCGAAATCTCTCTCAATTCACAGTGGTAAAATATACGTCACAAATAATGATTCACTGTATCAATATAAAGGTTTTCTGCCTTCATTCGTACAGGAAGTTCTTTGGCCATTAGTATCAAGAGGGTGAGGAGATTCTAGTACCATTGTTGTAAAGTTTACAACACTTTGTGTCTAGATATGTTGGGAGTAATGAATAGGCCTTATTTTCTTAGACAGCCATAGAAGCCCTTCTGTCTGGTTGCAGATGCAAATACAGGGGCTAGTTGTGATTACTTAGCAGTGAAGAAAAAGATACTCTTCACATGCTCTGTGGTGGTTCAGATGAAGCACTCCCCAAAGTTGGTAGAAAAGAGAAGCCTCTCTAATTAAGCTTCCTTGTCACTCTGTGGCCTTTCTGGAAAAGGAAGGAGGGCCACATCCACACCGTACAAATCATACCGTGTTAACAATCAGGGCTTCCCACAAAGTATCCTGTGAACTGTAGTTTGCTAAAGGTGCCGAGAATTGTTAGGAGATCCCCTATTCCCCTCAGAGCTACAGTTCCCAAAGTTCCCTGTAAAGACAGATTGATCGCTAAACTACTCTGGGAATTGCAGCTTCTCTTTCTGCAAGTACATGAAGAGGGTCTGTCATGTAAGTGATAAATGCGCACACGCAGAATTTGTTCCTCAGAAAACTTGCTAGAGGCGCGTGCACAAGCCCTGACATCTAGTAAGACCCTTGTTAGTTCTTTACAACAAATGCTCTGGTCAAAAGTGGTCTGCTGAAAGATTATTTTATTTTTCGCTCTTGAGTTTCACCAACTTCATCTCCTCATCAGATGCCAGGCGCTAATCCTCTGTTTACATCCCTAGGTTGACGCTAGGGAAGCCCCTTGGGGAAGGATGCTTTGGTCAAGTTGTTATGGCGGAAGCGGTGGGAATCGACAAAGACAGGCCGAAAGAAGCCGTTACTGTTGCAGTGAAAATGCTGAAAGGTAATATGGGGTGAAAGGGAGTATTGAGCGAGGTGGCAGGTTCTGTGAATAATGTTTCTTTTGTGGCGTCCAAACTCTCTAACTGTAGAAGGCCAAAGTTCATTTTGTTCACCTCAGGCTTCAGCAGTTTTCGGTATAAATCAGTGCCTTTGACAGCCTATTTATCTTTAGCAGCAGGTATTTACAAGCAAGTCAAAGTCTTGGTACAATTGTTTATTCCTCAACTCTTGATTTGATCCACAGGGAAGTCTACATTCTTTCATTTGGTTGGCTAAAAGTTACTGAAAGGCAACTGTAGCATAAATGCCTTAGGTAAACAAATGACAGGACCTGACCTAGTCTCTTCTAACACATTTAAAAAATGTGCATGTGAGAAAGACAGAGTGCAAACATTTGTAAAAGGCAATATATAGAAATATGATGGTGATGATGATATTTATTCTGCAATCTAGTATATGTTTATGTGTATGGGATTTTATACAATTGTGGGCTTTTAAATTTTGTAATTTTATCTTGCTACTGGTCATTGACCGTAATAAAACAAATATACTATACTTAATCTAGGATCTTAATTTTAAAAATACATATTTATACTTATGCCTGAATAATGACTGACATTGTAAACAAAATAGGTAATTCTTCAAATGCCTTTTGCCCAAACAAAAGCCTCCAGCATGATAGGGAATGCATATAAACAAAGAAAATGACCATTTAGGATAACTTCTGAGTGACATATGCATCACTAATTATGGAGCTAATCCATTATTTGGTGTGCTATCAGTGATCTTGTATAAGTAATCTAAACCATTGTATGTTTATTATATTAATATAATAATATTTTTTAAAACTACTGAGCACTGGAAAAAATAAAAATATTTCGCTTGGAAGTCTTGCCGGCAATTCTCTGATATGTTGTTTGCAACAGGGATATCTGCATTAAAGGTGCAGAGATGGGCAATTAAGGAGGTCTTAATTTAAAGTGTTACTGTTTTATATGTTCTGATATGACACAAGGCGCATCCATCTCCTTATGGTTTTAAGTTTTATGGAGCTGGAGAACCACAGTAGGAAATTAAAGCTTATATAAAATGGTTTCTGAAGTTGCTTGAACTGGTAGAATTCCCAGACAAGAGACTGATAGGCATCACATTGAAATCGTAACATTTGGACTACATCATACAGTAGGACTTTTTGATGGTATATAAGTTTCTTAAAATTATTTGTGATACAGTTTCCCTTCGTACTGTAATGTGTGTGCTTTCCTAATTTTTGTTATATGTTCTTTTGTTTTTATGGAGGTTTACTCAATGAAAAGCAGAGCCCACAGCTTAAACAACAAAGGACCAGTGGTTTACTTTGTTGCTGGCCTTGGGAACCAGAGTTGCAGGGAAACAGTGTTACTATATCTGTAACTTAATGGCCTGTAAAGTACCTCAAGCTAGTTGGAGAGCCTGCAAGGAAACATTTTAGCAGAAAAAACCAATTGAGCTGGTGCACTAATTTAAAACTGTTGGTGGAACTCGTTTTGTCTTGTGCAGATGATGCTACAGAAAAAGACCTCTCTGACCTAGTGTCCGAAATGGAGATGATGAAAATGATTGGGAAGCACAAAAATATCATCAATCTTCTTGGGGCCTGCACTCAGGACGGTGAGTGTCGTTTTGGTTTTACAGACCGAAGGTGGTGATATAGTGCAGTTTTTATTATGTGACATACTCTTGTCTGTTAATTCTGTGTAAGTGTAATAAAAATGACACTGTGGGAGAGTAGAGTGGATAGATGGATGCCATATTGAATTTGTTTTGAAAATATGCAGGAACTTGCATCTCTGGCTAAAAGGAGAGGAATATAGAAGCAACATTTGTCATTTATTTTTACACAGTACTTTTCTCTGATTCAAATGCTGGGTGGATTAATTTATGTATTTATGTTATTATTTTTCAGCCCGCCCATCTGATTGCTAGGGCACGTTACAATAACAAGATTAATTAAGTTCATTCTAGGGGTGGGCAGACTTCAGGCGTTTGGGATCTACTTTGTTTTTTCCCCACTGGAGCCAGGTGCAGAATACTGGCTAGGGAAAAGACAACACTCTCTCAGAATTAAGGAACAGGGCACCTTTGAGTGGATGCTCAGTGCAGGAATGTCTACAGCCCTGCCACTTCAAAATCCACAATCCACTCCTGATTCCCTCCACCCCAGCTTTCATTATCACAGCAGCCTTAGTTAGAAGGGAAACAAATATTTTTGTTGCTGCTACTGTTCAGCAATTTGGAGCCAGAAACCTTGCTGATCTACTGCAACTCTTGCACAGCTCTACCGACAGAATGTGATCTGCATTCCTCCTGTATTACAGCCTATTCTAACTCTTTGGTAACTGAAAGCCAGCGTTGAAAATTGAAAGCTAGTGTTGTGCTGAACACTAGTTTCACAGTGGTTTTTGTTCCTGTTCATTTGATGGAACAATGAAGAGCAAATAAGATTCCAAAAAGTAGTCGGGAATGAGTGGGTGGAACTTCATGATGAAATTCATATGCACAAGTTAGCTCTTCAGTGGACCTTCTGCATTTCCTTGACGTCTGAAATACATGAGATGACTTTCACATGGTCAGAAATGGAGAGGAATAAAAAGTACAAGGCATGTACTTCCTGCTCCTTTTGTTTTACCTAAACATCTCGTGCCAATCTCAATAGCCCTGTTCATATGCTCTTTGCTTTCCACCCCCTCAGTTATTGTCACATGAAAGGGAGAGCAAGGGTGAACTCGTTTGGCTCACCACCTCCCTCACATCTCTGCCAGCATTGCTGCAAACCCCATATGTTGGTGCTGAACATTTGCAGCTGGGAGCCTGCTGTTTAGTAGAATCCCTGCCTGATTTAGAAACCCTTTCTTCAAGTTTACTAGACTTGCGCATGGAGCCTACTTGGGTAGAAAAAGTTCCCTGCTGCAGAAGTATAGACCCCAATATGTGTGGGACTGTACAAATGCTGAGAGAGATGGTGCATGTCAGGGGGTCAAGCCCATGGGTTCATCTCCTCTCCCACCCCCGATGGAGGAGAGACATGAATCTGGTTATTGAGCTTAAAGCATACAAAGCAGAAACTGCTCCACCTCCCTTCTGCTTTTGGTAAGACTGGAAGGGAGTTCTTATGATGAAGGCAAAATGTGGCAAGAGTGCATATTCTGCTTTGTGATCTTGTGTATGTTCACCTGGAGTAGGTGGATGGGTAGGTATGGCGTCATGGGGGGGGGGGAGAATGTGAATGTTTGAAGGCAGCTGATTTGAACTGAATGTATTAAAGAGTTGGGTGTGTTTCGGACTCCAGTAACTTTTATTTTGTGAGAATCACCTCTTTTATTGAATTTATACTATTCTGCTCTATTTGGAAAATAGTTCTATTTGTTTTATAATTGCAATGGTTTTATCTCTTTTGTATAATTGTATATTATATTGTTGCAACCTGTCCTGGGACCATAAAGTGAAGGGCAGATGAGAAGTCTAATTAAAAAATAAACATGCTACTTGTACTACAGACAGAATGAATTTATTTTCTAAAGAAATACATGGCAATAGCATTTTGAGAAAAATCATCCAATGAATCGGAAAAGATTCATGCTACTATACTTTTATGGGTCAGTAGAATGGAATATATATATATATTGCTCCTGGTTTTCATTCATTCATATACTGTCTTATCTGCTCACCTTGAAGGACCACTCTACGTGCTGGTTGAATATGCTTCGAAAGGGAATTTGCGGGAGTACCTGCGAGCACGGCGGCCACCAGGGATGGAATATTCATTTGATATTAACCGGGTTCCTGAAGAGCAGATGACATTCAAAGATTTAGTCTCATGTACATACCAGTTGGCAAGAGGCATGGAATACTTAGCATCACAAAAAGTAAGCCAGTGTTATTGAAAGATGACAGCTTTGCATGAGCTTGCTCCTCCCTCCCTCCCTCCCTTCCCTCCATCTATAAATTGCATTTTTGAAGAAACAGATCTGAAACATGAGATTGGCATCCTGAATGTCACAACACATTCTGAGTTTTATACTCATCTGCCTGTCCCAGTGTTACATCAAGCTTATAGGCATTGCTCAGGCCCAGAGACAATAGCAGTGTTCTTAACTATTTGGGCAAATGGGTACTGCATTCTAAATTCCAGTGGTGATTCCTCTTGTAGAAGGTGAGGGAGTCAATGTTGGAAATCTAGGGGAAATCCTGTTCCAGATGATGTAGGGGAATAGGAGGAGAAACCTCTTGTGGAATTGCAGAGCATTTCCAAATGCAGTTGGCAACAGTCATAGACTATTTTGCAAATTAGGTTGATCGGGGCTGCAAAATTAATAAATAAAAGCAAGTAACCCTTAGTGCTAAACAACTTTTCCACTCCTTCCTTTTCAAGTTTTTCAGTTTGATCCATTTGAATGGCAGCTTCAGCTATTTTAATATTAATAGGCATTTTTACTAGCAGAATTGTTCATAGAGGCTCCAGTAAAGAGCTGCATTTAATTTGGAAGCAAATGTATGCATAAGTAATCAAATGCCAGGTTATGCCGGCTAAGGTTTCTTTTAAAGACAGAACAAAGAAATCATTATTTGGCAAACAATATCAGAAAATGAACTTAGATATTCATGAATTCCAATATTGATGTGGATAAACTGTGAGCTGTTTAGTCAGGCAACAAAAGCATAACCTTGAAATTTGCCTTATTAAACTAAAGCCTAAACAGTTTACTAACTTACTGAATATGAAAGAGAGCGCCATTCATTTCCCAAGAGGTTTCAAGGGAATTCCATCTGCCGGCATTGGCTAATTGGTGAAAAGAAGCAGCAGCAATCCTGTGAGCAAATTAGTCATTTGTCTTCACTTAAAATATTTGCCTGCTGAGAAAACTAACTGTAATAGCATCATTTTGATATTCAGTCCTTGGAGATCCCTATTTGGCAGATTCCTCCACAGCTAAACCTAAAATTTTCCTGTGCCTGTAAATACAGTGCAGTCCTCTGCTTAATAGACTAAATAAGGACGATGGTGGAGGTGCAAGGCCAGCTTTCTTAGTAACTGAGTCAGACAGAACATAATTGGCTTTGTTGTTGACTACAGCATTGTGTACTAGCACATGCTAATCAACGTTCCTTTATGTGAGTTGCTTGTTACACCAGAAGTAATATTTTCTAAATATTTTAGTCTGTATTTAAATTTTGCAGGCAGACATTCCATTTTTTGGATGCTGTGCTTGTGCACATAGCGCCAAACCATGGTTTAGCATCGTGTGGGAACATGGTCATTGTCTTTTTGGCATGCAAGCCAACTTCAGCTGTTTAAATAGAGAAATGCAGTTGCTAAGCGTGCACAAATCTTCTGCCCTAGAGAAGGAGAAACCACATCCTTGAATGAATGCCAACCCCCAAAAGAACTGAAATGTACCAGCAGAATGGAAGGTTTTGAGAGTGCAAGGCATTAAACAGATAGTAGTCACATCTGAGAAACTAAACAAAAGGGAAATACATTCTGATTCTTTAAACAGCTTAATATTGACATTTCACCAGCTTCCCCATACCCTTACTTGCTCCTTTGGGCAGAAATAATATGAGTTTATATTTTCAGGATGTTCTTACCATCCAGGAACAGAAATACACAGAAATTCAGCGTGTCCAGTTGTCATCTTTATAACATGACATTAAATAAAAAAATGCAAATGCAACAGATTTTACCAGGCAGTTAAACTTGTAATGAAATAATGTTTATTTCTTTATATCACCACGTAGCCTTGTGGGACTGGTAAGCGAAAGAAAAGTCCCTCTTCCTCCCCTTTAATACTCCTTCGGCTTGACTGCGTTGGATAGATAGAAATCACTGAAAAATGCTTTCTAGAATTGAAAAAAACTGTAATGTTTAAAAGGGTCTTACTGCTTCTGTGAGTCATGTAATGTGCTGCACCAGCAAGACTGTGCAACCCAGAGGTGGATTTAGGGGGCATGGCTAGTGCACTGGACCCACGGGAGAGGGGGATGCCGCAACTATGATTTAGAACGGAGCATAAGAGGCAAGGAGATGCTGATTTTGGCGTTGCCCAGGGCGCCGCTGAAATTTGAGACCCCGAAATCTAGATCTGCCCCTGTCATTTTGAAAATGATTTGTAGAATGAAAGAAAGGCCCATTCACAGTCTTGGCCACCTCAAAAGTAAGGTGACATAAACCCTCTGCACACCACCATGTGAATTTCATTGACGTTTTCTCTCCCTTTTTGATAGTTTTTGAATGCCGGAAAAAATGCCTGGCATAGCACTAGTTCTGACTTGACACTCGGCCAAGGTTCATAGTTTGTTCCTTCCCTGTGAGATTAAGGGGGAGCAAAACATTACTATAATGTGCAAACTGGACCACTGTTTTTGTTGTGATGTAACTATTCTTTTGGAATTTAATGGCATTCCAATAATTTGTAATATAGATCTCGATGTTGCTGGAATTTTGTTACAATCTTTTATTTTATGGGTTTTTATTTTAGTGGAGCAAAGCCAGATCTGCACCTTGCGATTCGGATTTGGTTAAAAGAAATAACATGACAAAAGAATACTTTCTGTTCAAAAAGTCCATCAATAAGAGCATGTAGTGTTGCACTGTGGAAGTATGATATCCTGGACCAAAAGGAGGGGGGGGGGGAAATCCAGTAGAAAGTTTCACAACATGTTTCTCCTGCTGCCTCTTATTACTAATGACAGAAGAGCTTAAAGCAAGCTATGGTTTCCATCAGCAGGCAGAACTTCCTTTCTGAGTCAAGAAAGGTCAATTGTGCATTTTCAAAAAGGTGCTGACGTGCAGGGAGGAAAGAAGGTTAAGGGTGTGGGAGACCACTTTCAAATTTCATTATTTACGTTTTCTACAAAATGTTAGTTTTTCAAAAGTCGGTAACTTGGTTTCAAAACCTAGTACGCTGGATATCTCAGAGGGCACAAATGTGCTACATTTCAGCCTTTTTTTGGGGGGGGGTAGAGAATATAGTTGTTTTTATTTTTATATACTTCTGCAAAAAGTAGCCACTCTGACTCCACATGTTAACTTGAAATCCTGTTTCTTAGAAGTTGTCGAGTTCATACAAACGGGGTTTATAGTGGAAGTCATTATAGTGGAAGCTATTTCAGGAGCCGTATGATACAATTTAATGTACAGTTTTAAACATTTGATTCAGTTGAAGGATGGTCTCCCTTCGCAGCATAAAATGGAGTTGTGAGTTTTCAAATGCATTTTTTTTTTAGAGATTTCTAGTAGTCACTAAGGGAAAGATTTGGTTGCTATCTTGCCGTATTTTAAACGCTCTCATAAAAGCAGTGGAAAATAATTACTTGGTATCACTGTATACTATTGCAGAGCTGTGCTTTAATGGCAAAAGATAAAATCAGCAGGTTTTAAGTGGCAGGAGACTTTAGACTGGTTTCCTAGGAGAAATGACAGTATTTCTGGAGCCTTTGGTACATGTTGCTTGACTATTTTTAGGGATGTTGAAATCATCTTCCCAGAAAGCTTTAACATGAGTGAATTGTCTTCTGACAAATGTGTTTTAAGTATATAGAAAGTTGGCCAATGGGAATTGTTTTCTATGCTTTAAAACAAAACCTGCCTTCAAGTGGTTGCCACATGTCATTTAGTTTCCACCTGCATTCCCTACCTCCTCACCCTTTCTGGTCTCCCAGCAATGTTTTTTCCCCAGGTGCAGAAACACAGCTGAAAGAAATTGTGGGGAGGGTCAGATTATAGCAGCAAGAATCGCATGGCCACAAAATTATGTTGTTCTGTACTTCCTTCCACACCCAGTCCTTTGAGGCATAGTCCAGAGGACAGAAACAGATCCATCAACTATGCCAAGCGAAGGAAGATCACAATGGCAGTGCCCTCCAAGAGGCACAAATGCATCTTGCTCTTGCATTTTGGAGTTGTGTACTCTCAGTGACTTGCTTGTCTGCTTGTACTCAGGACTTGCTTGTCCACAGCGTAAACAAATTGTAGTGATCTGTGCATAATTTAATACAAAAGTCTTTGTGTTACACCATTTTAGTTTTGAGGGACTAAGTATATGAACTCCTTGTCTCCTTTCGTTCATCGTTTTAAAAGAAAACGTTTCATAATCCAAAAATGTTTTACATTTTTTGGGGGGTGGAGAGAAGTGCTTTTTAAAAACGGGGGGGGGGGGGCTACTTTTTCTGGAATGGTTCCATTTTTCTCTGAGCCTTCACATCTGTCCCTGACTGTGTGTACCTGAATGAAGCAGTGTGAATTCTGATGGCTGAAGGTTTATCAAGTTGGGAATCGGGTTGCAGATGGGATGCGTGTACTCACTTCTGTGAATTCATATTTTAAATTTTATTTTCCAGTGCATCCATCGAGATTTAGCAGCAAGGAACGTTTTGGTAACTGAAAACAACGTCATGAAAATAGCTGACTTCGGGTTGGCCAGAGACATCAACAATATAGATTATTATAAAAAGACTACTAATGTAAGTGGAAGGCAGTCTTATCACTTGATCCGGTATCTTTTTTCCTTGCTGCATTTAAGTATGGCAAATGTATTCCTAATGGACTTCTTGTACAGCAGCCTAACTTTTAATCAAAGAAATGAAAATAATAGGCAAGTGTGTTAGGATTCCTAACCCCTTTTTACTAGGAAAGGAAGGTTATCTGCTTACACCGGCTGGGAGAGTACGTGTTACATGATGCTTTCTAAAGGATAAGCTTTAGCCTTTTTCGTTTTATGGCCTCCATGAAACTTGCAGCACATTCTTTGACTGTTAGCTAGATACCGAATATGAATATAAATTTGGCTTTTTGTAATCAATGGATAATTTTGTGGAATGTATCCATTATGAAATTACTAACATTTGGTTTTAGTTTTGTAGAAGTCTTTTATTACCCACATTTCAGCAGAAGCTTATGACATTCTTGGCAATCCGCTGGTTAAATAACAAGCACTCCCCATTTAAATGGCATGCCCTCACTGTGGATAGCAGCTTATTCTGTTGTGTTTTTTTTTTAAAAAAGGAACAGGATCTCTTAGCATACAAAGTAGTGATTAAATCTATTTAGAAAAGGCCTAACATGCGGGGCTTCTCTTGCACATTATACTAGATGCCCCTGCACATGAATCATATTTCTGGGTCAGCTGTCATTTTAGTTAACTTATTTATTTAGTACATTTATATTGCATCTTCTTTCTAGCACAGAAATCAGGGTTCTTTATATTGGTGGTCTCCCATTGGACTCCCATTTAGGCGTTGAACAGATCCAGTCTGTGGGCATGTGACACTGAGAAGGACTATTTGACTTTGGTTGAGGAGAGGAACTGCTAAACAGGCGGCGACCATTTTGTGTTTGTCCAACTGACACACAATCACTGATGCCTGGGTCCTTTTGGACCTAGCAGAGGGCAGAACAGGGGCAGGCTAATGCAGTCCATGTGGGGGCCAGGAATGGAATCCCCATGCAAAATGGTTGCCGCCTGCACAAGGGCATATTCCAACATTTTGGTTTTTAATTTTTTTTTACCCCTGAGTATGCTTGAATAGAGCAAAATAAAGCACTCCCTGTATTATACAGGTTCTGCAGAGTGCTGATGATTGGGGAACGATGCCTTGGTGGGGTGAAAGCTGTGGCAGAGCTTGACTTTCTGATTCTTTCAATTCTGAATAAGACGTTTTAAAATTCTCATTCTATAGAAGTTAATGAGAATCACAGCTATGTTAATGAGCCAGGAGACTAAGGAAAGAGGGGTTGTGTTTTCTAATGTTTCATGGAACTGTTAATTTGCTTTAGCAAAATTTAGTATTGCAGCTTGACTTAATCTTTGCCAGATTCATTGCTGAAATTGACTAATGATCAGTAGATAACCAGTTGCTGCTTTTCTATTTTATGTCCAGGGTCGGCTGCCTGTGAAGTGGATGGCACCAGAAGCTCTATTTGACAGGGTTTACACACATCAAAGTGA
Source organism: Podarcis melisellensis (assembly GCF_964234715.1). Lineage (NCBI taxonomy): Eukaryota > Metazoa > Chordata > Lepidosauria > Squamata > Lacertidae > Podarcis > Podarcis melisellensis. The sequence goes on along the minus strand of NC_138537.1, from coordinate 53,862,851 downwards.
TGTGTAAGTAACTTTATCTCAGAACCTTACTTTTATCTTTTTATTCATTTATAGCTTCTTCCAGTGTACTTGAATTACATGTAATAGAAATATATATGCAACAGATTAAAATATGTCTCTCAACCTTTGATCCACCAAGGTAAATTAATTTACTACAAGCCAGACACCTTTATTCTGGCAGGTTAAAAAGCTGAAAAGAAAAGCTTTTTGTGCTTTGTTTTTTTGCAAAGGCTTTTTTGTTTTTTAAAAAATTACCATGGAAAACTTCAGAACCAAAGAAAACAATGGATATTTTCAATCTCATTGCTGCCTCATGGACTCATTCTTTCAGCAATATTGTTGACCTCACTTTGGTAGATTTTACATTATTTTCCCCTCCTTTACTTCCTGAGACCTGTGACTGCTGTTTTATTCCCCAGTAAGTGGTAGCCTTAGAAAGTGAGGATTTTCTGGAAGACTGCAGACCAGTGCTCTGTTACTAATCTGGCTGGCTTCAAAGCACATGAAAGGTAGAAAACACTGGCTTCCTCTTGCCAGTGCGGAAGTTTACTTCCCTTGAACCTTCTTTACAGATGTGCAGCTCTGAAGCATTGTTTTAAATGGTTTGGTTGGAGCATTTTCTGAACCAAAGCCTGGAGACTCTAAGACTTGAGTTGCTGTTAATTGTTCGTAAATCTGTGACTGCAAGGGTTTCCTCAGAATTGCAGGTACATTTGGACAAGAAGCAAAATAGTCAAAACAGTCTGTTTCCTATGCTAGTCCTCGCCTGTTTCAGAATCCTATGCAAATGTCTGATGCACATATTTGTTGTATTCATGCGACCTTTGGGCAGATCAGACTTATATAATGGATGCACATCAGCCTCTGACAGCAGATCACACACAAATGCCATTGCCTTACACAGTCCTGCCTTTACGGATTGTTGAGACGTATCTGCAAGCAAATATGGTTTGGATTGTAACTATGGAACAGGTTGCTTATATTTGGATTAGATTCAGCCAGACCCTACTTACATCCCATGATTCCGTGGTTCTGGTTGTGTCTCTTTGTCTCTCTCCTATGTGTGTGTTATTATGGGGCAGTCAATGTGGTCCCTCCATATGTTGTTGGACTACTACTTCCATCATTCCTGCCCATTGGCCACATTGGCTGGGGCTGATGGGAGTTGTACTTCAACTGGAGGGTACCACATTGGCTAGCCCTGCCATACTCTTCGCCCAAGGTACTCAGAGCAGTTTCTGCATGATTCCTAGAGGTTTTCCATCCAGGTTGTTTACAGAAGCAGATCTGCTCAATTTTTTAGCAACAGAACTGAGTCACCCCCAACATTTCTCTGTTTTTGTTTGTTTTCATCATGAAGTACTTCCTCAAACAAAATGATTTTTATATTTGGAGAGGGGGTAGATTAGGATTGGTAAAAAATGGCAAGGTAGATGGATAGCTATCATTATTCATCTGCCGCCAGAAAGAGGAAAACAAGCAAGGAAAGTAGCGTTAAACAACTTTGCTGCTCAGATCATAAGGTAGGTAGCTAAAAATAGATGTCTCTATGCTGTCTTTAGTAAATCTGATTCAGCCCCATTCTTATTCCCTTTCTTGTTTTAGATGGTCATTTGGTGTGCTAATGTGGGAGATCTTCACTTTAGGAGGGTCACCGTATCCAGGAATTCCAGTGGAAGAGCTCTTCAAGTTGCTGAAAGAAGGACACAGAATGGACAAACCTGCCAATTGCACCAGTGAACTGTAAGAACTCTTTCTTGCTGGGCCATGGGCTGAAGAGGGATGTGCTAATATAATCAGCAATATTTATATGATACAATGGGAGCACTATAACATTATATGCATGTGCACACAGGGCAGCTTCAAAAATGAGTATTGAAAGAGATGAAACTAATCAGTCACAGGAACAGGGAGGGTCCTGAAAACACACATCTCAGCTGTTAAAAGCCAGGATAAACATCACATGTCTGATACATATTTTTAGCAATGTGAACAGGAAGCGTATGATTTGGGAAAGTTTTAATTATGCAGTCAGTTGTGGACCTGCCAAAAGTACACATCAATAAGTTGATCTTTTTGTTTGAGTTGCACTTAGACCAGGTCCAGCTGCAGACTTCAGGGGCCCTCACCACAGTGCTGCTGATGCCCTCTCAACAACCATTTTTCTTCTCTACCCTCCTCGTTGGGCCCTCAACAGCAGGCTTTACACAATATCTGACTTGAATCATGCAAGAGTAAATCTTGTCTGAAGTATTGTACAGGGTCTGAAAACCCCACAGGCTTTTTTAAAATTTAAAGTATTTACTTTACTCATGCATCTGTCTCATACATCCCAAAGTTGCTTTCCCAGACCTGTTTTAAGCACAGCATATGGTTCACAGATTCATCAAGTAACCAGCAGTGGAACTTGTGATTTCTGCTCACATATATGCTGTGGCCCAATATGTGGGGCCTTCCAGTCAGTTATAGGAACATGTTTTATCTTTAGTGCTATGCATGAAATAGCCCCAGTCTAATGCCAGTAATGTCCTAGCTTATCCCCATATAATGTATTTGAAAGAGTGTGGATAGTGATCCTGTCATTCTCAAGTGTGGGGCTGGAAATGGAGCTGTATGACTGTCACTGAACAAAGCCAGTGTTGGAACAGGCTATACAACTGGCAAGAGAGAAGAGTATAGGGGATGGAGAAGCCTCACCATTTATTTATTTTTAGAAACTTAAGGTAGCATTCCACTATGTTTTACTCAGAGTAGACCCATAGAAATTAATGAACCTAACTTAGTCATGAACACAGGAGTGCCTGGCGTGCTCTGGTCCATGGGGTCACAAAGAGTCAGACACGACTAAACAACAACAACTTAGTTATGGTCATAATTCAGTTGAAGAGCCACCTATTTCAAAATCACTAATCCCAGCCGATATTGGGTTTGGATTGCCCTCTTGGAGTTATATGAATGCTCCAGCACTCTGGTTAAATACAGATTCACAAATTGCCTGAGCCTGGGGTGGGGGTGGGAGAAGTTGTGTCGCTTAAAAATGCTCCCCTTGGCCAATCCCTCAGGCTTTTAGATATCAGCATGAAGCATTTGTTTTTAGGCAAATGGTTTGTTTGTTTATTCTAAAATAGTCCTAAAGCAAGATACAATACCACTGAAATGCAATAAATTTGTATATTAAATTGATCAGCAAAACAGTAAAACTGCTGAGAGTGCAAACACTGTCAAACAAATGAACTATTGTATTTACAAATGGTGAAATAATTTCCACAAGAACCATTCTTGGTTTGCTTAGTATATGCTTCACATAATGGTTACTCAGATTCTCCCCTGTGAGCTGCTTTGAGCTTTATTTCAAAAGACAGAACATAGGCTACTAAGGATGATGATGATAATAATAATAATAATTGTATATGTAGAATATGAATAAGCATCAATGGAAATCACCATAGTTCATAATGCATGCATCTTAAATACTCCAGACTGTAACATGTGAACACACCCTGACTTTAACTGAACAGCCCTGAAGTATTGTGAATATGGAAGATGCCTGACATAGACACATTGAGTTAATTAACACAATGAAATTCTGCCTTCCACAGCTACATGATGATGAGAGATTGCTGGCATGCTGTGCCTTCCCAGAGACCTACTTTTAAGCAGCTTGTGGAGGACTTGGATCGGATCCTCACTCTCACAACTAATGAGGTGAGTAAGGCGCTTGCTTTTTAAACTTCTGAAAGAACAAGCAAAATGCTTTCAATGTTATAAGGAGCATCTTAAATGAGAACATGCCTATTGCAAGGTATGTTAAGGAGAGTTTGTGCATTGCAAGGCCCCTAGCAGTGAAGGGCACTTGCACAAGTTATGCACAATAAACATTGCACACATTCCCTGGTAGAATCCCTGTTCACAGAGTACAAAGCACTGAGCACTGGTTTTGCCCACACTACAACCATGTCCAAGTATCTGAAAAACAACTATTAATTTCTATGGATAAACTAAAAGAGGTGCATTCAGTGTATTAATCTCTTCCTCTAATCCCTGCCAGTGAGAATCACCCCATTCCATCCTGAGTTCTTTTTCAGGGTTAAAGTGCACTGCAGTTTGATTCTGATTTGTATATATGTAGGTATAGTAGAAATAGAAGTCTGAACACAGCACCAAGATCAGTTAAGTATTGTAGAGGAGAAACAGTACTGGAGATTCTGTTGAACCCACAAATTATAAAATTTCTTAGGCTTGCATTTTAATTTGAAATGGAGTTTCTTCCCAGGTTGGTATTTATTTTTGAAGTAGTACACCCTTGAATACCAGCTATCATGGATTGTCTTCCATGGTAAATTGTCAGCTGCATGGACTTCCCCACATCTAGGGGTCATACTATAGCCGCATATTGAAGCTAACAACCAAGTAAGGATTATCACATAAATTCGTCAACTGAACCATCCTTCAGTGAATATATGGATCTGTTGAATATGTGTGAATCACATGGATAAAGTCTTTCACTGGGTATCCCTATAGCTTTCTCCTTCCATTTGTGGTAGAAATTTCCCGCTCCATATTTTTCCTAAAAGCTGTCATGCTAATTTATATTGAGGAAATGACAACTTCTTTTGAAGTCAATGGGCTATTTGCCATTGATGGTAGAGGCGCCACAATTTTAGCCTGTGCATACCGATAGATTCATATTGTCTCTAAATAGACACGGAGATCACAGGGACCAGACATGAAAGAGTACTTACAAGATATGGAAGTAACATCAGATCAAAAGTGTACTATGAAGTTTTTTTTTTGTTTTTTTTTTGCTGTGTGCCATGCTTCTGTTTATTTTACATTGAATTAACCATCACTGTCTTAATAGGAAAACATTCACTGTTGGTTTGTTTTTTTTTAAAGAAAAATCACATAATTTGTTAAAAACGCACACACACACACGCAGCCCAGCTTTTAAAAATTGATTTTTTCACATCTTAGAATCGTAACTTGTGGTTTAGCAAATGAAGCGATTGGTATTTAAATGAATACAGCTGCTCTGCAGAAGTTGAAAGAGAAGCAGCATTTCAAGGAGAAAAAATAACTTTATTCTCCTGCCAAAACTGTTGTTTCAAGAACTTCTATAGCCCTGGCTTCAGATTCAGCTGACACTATAGCTCTTTTTCTCCTCTTCCTCTTCTTTTTAAAGATTTGTTTTATTTTCATTAAACATTTACAAATGACAAATAAAACAACACAGAAATGTAGCTGTTACAAGACTGTACAAAGCAAAGCACAATACAGTAGCAAGGAAAGTATCCACCAATGTAACATGGTGAGCACTCTGCTCCCATGGACTTGGAAATTCATCTTAAGGCAAGGATCCTATGCGTTATATCCTATGCCCCACTTTCAAAAGGCCTTTCCATATAGGAGCTGAAAAGACTGGGGGATACAAAGTATGCTTTCCCTTATATATGAAAGGGAAATAGAAAAACCAAACTTTCACAAACCTATCCCTTTTTGACATACCACACCCTTGATGGTCCTCTTCTGGCTAAGACAATCCAGATGGCTATGACACAGACATAATTAATCCAGGTCTCCATTGGTGGCTCTGGTTCAGCTTTCCAGTGACAAGACAGAGTTGGTCACTCTGCCGTCAACAAGAAGAATCCTAGGTCCCTATGCTTAATCACTGGGTTTTATGTACGCCCCCCCCCCCAGCTATGAAAATGTAGGACACAAGCGACTAGGAAGGTTTTCTGTGTTAGACTCATTGAATGAAAGTGCCATGCTCCTTCTGATTTCATTGGGACTTGCTCAAAATCATTGCTAAGTTTATTGAGTTCCACAAAAGCTGGTGGAAGCAACTACAGTGAGCAAAAAAATATACTTAGAGTAACGTATTGCAGTGACTTGGGTATTACTTGCTTGAGCACATGTAAATTGAAATGTGATATTATAAAATACAAAATAGCCAGCTTAACCAAATGGATATTGGAAAGAAAGGATCGTTCTCTCTGCAAATTGTTTCCATGTGCTGGGGGGAAAAATAGTTCTATGTAGGGTGAAATTTTGTTTTTATCATCGTAAGCAAAATGTTTGCTTTTGATGTGGCTACAGTATATGTCTCGACTGGTGTGGTTAAAGTTGATGTTTTTGGAACTGACACATCTGCCTCAGAATTCCCTTTTTTGTTGGTTTGGGTCCCCCGCTCCTTTTTCACACTCCTCTGGTGACTTCTAGTTTTATGAGTAGCTATTACCCTCCCCCCCCAAACTCTCCGTCTAAAGAGCTTAAGGCCTTCTTTCCCTACAGTGTTATCCTCACATCTACTATATAAAGTTGAGTTAGCTGAGAAATGAAGCCAGCAACCCAAAAGAAATCATCATGGATGGGTAGGGATTGAACCCGAGTTTCTACAGTCTTAGTTCTGACACTGGCCCTGTGTGCACATCTTGAGTAAACCGTAGTTTGTACCATGCTTGCTCTCAAGCGGGCTCCTTCATGCTTGCATGCAGATAAAATGACCCACAATATATGGCTTTGCATTCCATCCAAACCCAAGTATCATGGTTTGTTTTGCTTCCAGCAAATCGCAACCGGTAAGCCAAGAAAAACCCTTTGGGTACAGAGCACCAGTGAGATCAGGAAAAGTGAGAGAGCCCTCTTATGCATGTTTACAGTGACCTATTAACCATGGTTTACTGTGATATGTGAACTGATTCAAGAAATCTACTTTTGAATGCTGAATGGTGCCAGCCTGTTTTTTTTTGTTTGTGTTTCTATATGAATGTGATATTATTTACACACACACACATTCACACACCCCACAAAAGTAAATGTGTACACTCCTAAAGTAAATACGTGTATGAATTTATCTTACAGGAGTACCTAGATCTTAGTGGACCACTGGAACAGTATTCACCTAGCTACCAAGACACAAGGAGTTCCTGTTCTTCAGGTGATGACTCTGTTTTTTCTGCCGATCCGATGCCTTATGAACCTTGCCTCCCTAAGTACCAGCACATAAACGGCAGTGTCAAAACATGAAAAGAACCCTTATTTTATTCCTCAAAGGAGTAAGAAAACAAGAATGTCTACCTACCATGTGAAAAAAAAGAGCCTTTCTTCAGACACACAGGATTTTTGTTTGTACATATGAATTGTAGGGACCAAAACAAAAGCAAAAAATTGGCAAAAGGTGTTATGATCACACCAGGGGGAAAAGTGGTGTACTTTGGAATGCTAAACAATTTTCAGAAGAAGAATTTTATGGGCCATATTTGGATGCCAGTTGACAGGTCTGGATACCGCAACACACTTTCTACATTCAGTGGACCAGTTGGACTTGAGGCAAATGTTGGGTTAGCCTTCCTTGTTTATTTTGTAATATTTGGAGAAAATATATGTTGGCACACACTTACAGAGCACAAATGCAGTATATAGGTGCTGGATGTATGTAAATATAATCAAATATGTATAAATATATATTATATATATTTACAATGAATTATTTTTTGTATTGATTTGAAAATGGATGTCTCACTTCACCAAGCAAAATTAGCCTTTTTTAAAAAGAAACAGCTACCTGTAATTGCTGTTCATACATAAAACTTTTCTTTTTTAAAATATCACCACCTAAAGGTGAAAAATACTTTGCTTTCAGGGAAAATTGTTATCTCATTAATTTATTAATTAATTGGTAATGTACAAAACAATTAATCTTTTATAGGGTTGTGTTATTTTGTAATTTAAATGGCATTTCTATGCAGACAGCACAGAGAACTAGTAGATATATTGCTCAAACTTTACTAGTTGTCAGATCTTTTTTTTAAAAAAAGAGAGAAATATTTACGGTATATAACTAATTTTGGGAATTAAGGTTTTAATTAATTTGGGTTGTTTTTTTAACAGTGACATGCTATACATGTCTACCCTTTGAGTTCAGCAGGTATAGGATTGCAGCCCAAAGTTACATGAGAGGTTATTGCTGTAACAAACCAAAACTCTCAGAAATAAAAAAAGTATCTTTTAATGAGAAAGTATTTTGCTCCCTGTATTGCCAGGTGTGTAGCTGTTTTGGTTGTCACACTTTACAACTCCTCAAATGCAAAAAAGTTAGATGGCCACCCCTGTTCATTTAATTAAATTGCTCAGTAGAACGACCCAAAAGTCTGAGACTTACGCCATAGTATTCTAGCTTGTCTAAACTTCTACAATTTTTAAACGCCCTAAACCTCAATTCTTAGCTTTCTGTACATGCTTCAGATTAGCAACTATGTTTGCTGAACGTCCAATAATGCTTTTGGATATTTTGATCAAACACACGCTTTTGAGGCTTCTCTTGTACTACGAGAGCACCGAGGTTGTCATCATGGCAATTACAGAAATTCATGTTGGAATCTGACCATCTTTCTGAGGGGTTATTTTATTCTTGCTCCATTACAGCTTTCCAAACCATCCTGCTGTACCAGGTGTCAGCCCTGGTGCCTGGCCAAAAATATTACTGCATTTCTATAACTTGTCTTTCAGAATTTAAAGCATTATGTTTTCACATTCAAATCACCTTTCACGCTGGTGTAGCCATGCAATATGAATGCAATCCATACCGACTTTACATGTTTTTTAAAATGGGGGGGAGGGGGTAAAAAGTATTAAAATCTGTTAATTTTTGTACTGACAATAAAAATCTTTCTACGGATATTAATGTTAACATTACAAAATAAATGTCATGCATCTTATTTTTTTAAATCATTTGTGTCTTACAAAATGGCTTCGGGTTTTCTGCGATAATATAGCCAGAAATGGAATGAACACCCATTAGTTTGTGTTAGTTATTGTTAATGTATGACTGTTCACATTCAGCACAATCCATTACATGTCATTTCCAGACCATTCCCAATTTATTTCAGTACAGTGGTACCCCGGGTTACAGACGCTTCAGGTTACAGATGCCGCTAACCCAGAAATAGTACCTCGGGTTAAGAACTTTGCTTCAGGATGAGCACAGAAATCGTGCAGCGGCGGCAGCAGGAGGCCCCATTAGCTAAAGTGGTGCTTCAGGTTAAGAACAGTTTCAGGTTAAGAAGGAACCTCCAGAACGAATTAAGTACTTAACCCGAGGTACCACTGTAGTTGGAAAAGGGCAACCAAGTATTGTTAATAATAATGCTAGTAGTAAGCAAAAAGACAAGCAAAGTTTGTTCCCATACAAAAAGGCCAAACTGCAAAAGATGATAAAGCTGCATTGTACCAGTGACCCTGCAATGGAGTGCTTTACACTGGGCTTAAAGAATTCAATTTTTTTTGTTCTCTCGGGAACAGAAAAGGTCATGAAGGGGTCATGGAAGGGCTAGAAGAGTGCTAAGTGCAGCACAAACTCCTTTCACATGCCCCCCTTTTAGAGAATTCAATGGCATAATCTGTTCAAACAAGAAAAAGTGAGAATTTATGGAAAACTCCATCCTGCCAAGAACCACGTTTCAAAGAGGGTTGTGGCCAAGATACAATATTTCGTCTAGACATTTCTCTCTGGCGCAGTTTATTTTATTTTTTTATTTTGTTAAAGGTCTATATTCAGTAGAATATAGTGCTTCCTTCTGCCCCAAATTCTGTTGCCACAGAGATGTACAAACTGGAAACTAAATACTGAGCTATGGACACTTAAAAAAACAATAGCATCAATGTCACAATTCTATGTCATTACGTCCCAGAGTCAGTGTGTTGAAGGAAACTTCAAACATTTGCTATAGAGTCATCTTATGTTGGGAATCAATATGGCATGTTGCCTTTAAGCCAAATATGAAGCTATTGATTCACACAAAAGGTTTGCCGCTGGGATCTATAACATGAAAATGTCCTCTCTCCCTTTCATTAACTCATGTGTGTGCATGCTTGTTGCATAGAGTGTTAAAGCCTTCAAAGTTACTAGTAGCATTTATTTTGATGCTAACTTATAGGCAGATAGTATCCCTGTTCAAGGTACCCATTGAATTTCATGACTGACATAGATTCTAATTTTTGCTTGGTCACTATCGGTTTAACCTACCTCTCTTGGTTGTTGTGAAGATAGAGAACTTGACATGTACACAGCCTTGAATTCACTGGACTAAGTGCAACATAAACATTTAAATGCACTTTATGAGTTATTCTGTGAATTACTTAATGTAATTTGACAACTGAATAGCATTTTTTCCAACATGAATGGCTATAGCTGCAATGGTTGTAAAACCAGAAAAACAAAACAAGTGATTTTTGCAAATTAGATTTAGTGTTGTTTTTTAAAAAAAATCAACAAGACGTCCTTCCAGCATCTTAGAATACATTTTTTTTGGAGGCCTTTAGCAAAAAGATCAGAGGCTTTTGAGCTATGTCTAATCTGACTTCTGACAAGTTCATGCAGGCTGCTCCCATACATAACTTAGAAATAAGTTCCAGTAAGTTCAGTGGGACTAACTCCTTCATATGTGGGCATAGAACTGTAGCTTTTAAAAGTCACAGTAGTAAGTTTCATTTTGAGTGTTAGCTGCAATAACCTTTTGCCTATCACTCACAACCACACCAAGGGATGGTGAAATCATACATACCAGGCCTCCTTAAAAGTCAATAAACTTAGTTCTCACCCACACATGCCCTCATACAATACTTTGTATCCCAGATACAAAGCTTTCAAACACTTGACTGATTAAAATAGCCCTGCCTAATGATTCCAAAGAACAACAACTTTTGGATCATTTAAGGGAGTTTGCAATGTGTGCTTAGAAGAGTTTGTTCCGAAAGTGATGCACCAAATAATTTTTGGGCCAAATCATTCTGAAATGGGCCAAGAAATTTCACCTCAATGAAAGACATTTGTTTTAGGATCATTACATAGTTTTTTTTTCCCGTAGTGGGATCAGGTAGCATTTTATTATTTGTAGCCTGCTGGCTTCACCAAATGGTCCCAGGGTATTGTGGAAAGAGCTATGGGTTCAAGATTCAATGCCATCTGGATATCCTGCTATATAAACATGAAGGGAAAGGCTAGTAGAAGTATCGTGAGTTGCAACTGAGAGCAAAGCCAGAGAAGACCATTTGGGAGGGAGTGAATTCAGTGCGATAGTGGCATATTGTTGTTTCAGCATTTGTTGGGACATGAGGAAGGAGCAGGGTAAGCATTTTGAAACAAGGAGAATTTGAAATTCTCGTCAAACTTTCAACATAGACGGGTTCTTGCAGTGGTCCATGGCATTGCAATGCCTACAGCAGAAAATTTAAATCACAACCCTCCCAGCATGGTGGTAAAAATATAACGTGTTATTGAATTTTTTATGATAAATTTAATTATTAATTAAATTTAATGATAAGTTAAAATGTTAATGAAAATTATGGAGAAAGTGGTAGAGTGTTTTTCTCATAACAGCAGAACTGGACATCCAGTGAAACTAAGGTACTTCAAACAGCACGTAAACTATGGAAATTGCTCCAACAGGAAGCTATGATGACCGCCAATTTATATGATTTTTAAAGTAGATTGGAGAAATTCGTAGAGGTCAAGGCTATTAATGGCTACTAGCCATGATGGCTATGCTCTGCCTCAATGGTCACAGGTAGTAATGTTTTTGAATGCCAGTTGTAGGAAACCACAGTGCAGAAGACCAGGTTCCGTTTACGGGTTTCCCACAGGCAACTGGTTGACAACAGAACAGGACGCTGGTCTCAATTGGCCATTGGGCTGCTCAAGCAGACTCATCTCTTCTTACATCTTAAAATTGGTGCTTGTGGCAAGTCACATTCTCCTTCCTAATGTCAGAGTTAACCCCAACCTCATCTTCCCTTTCAGAATTGGTCTACTACACTTCATTTTTAATTATTGGGGGTGATTTTTGTGCTTAAAGTGGGCGAGAGATTTGATCAAACTACACACATATGGCTCACATAGTTTATAAAATCTTCAAAACATACTTGGCATCAAGTAGTATGGGAAACAGCCTTATTAGAAAAACTAACCAATAAATTGAAACTGACATGGGGACAAATAGAAGATGCCTTCACCCCAGTATGGTTCCTCTTTGCCACATACACAGCCCAACAAGACAACAACAAGAATCTGACAACAACATACGAATCAATCTGGCTAACCTGATCCAAACACACATGCACCCCACTCACACACAAAAACAAATCTCATTACAGCCAACCAAAGACAAGAAAGACAACCAACCATACCCTAGGCCACTGCCAACCTCTCTCACCCCCAAATACAAGTGAATAGTAAGAGAACCCACACAAGTGACGCTGACACAACACCCCTCATGTACATTAAGCAGAAGAATAGAAACTTTGCCACCTAACCCCACATCACTCTCCCCTCCCCCTCTTCCCCACTTTCCTTCCTAACCTAACACTGTATGTAACACTAATGTCTCACAACAAATGAAACTGATCTGTAGAAAATGAAACTTGAAACTTGAAAAAAGAGACAATGCTCATATTTTTGTAAACTCAGAAATCATATTCATACACACACACACACACACACACACACACACACACTTGGCTATCAGGTTTTGAATTGATTTCAGTACCAGTCACAACATATTCTTTCCTATTTATGGTTAAGAATCTGTCACTGCCCAAAAGCTATATAGCCATGAGTGAAGGGTGGATCTTCCGGGCCAGTGTCTCCTTTTACAGGAGAACGAGGGGGATGAAATAAGCCAGGTTTTAAGTTTTCTGCCAGGTGCCTAAGCTTTAACCATAATTTGTTAGCTATTGTTGACATAGCTATGGATAATGTTAACCATGACTTAGCATTGTGTGCAAACCAGTACACTGAATGCTTCTCATGACTTTCTACAGTATATGAAGGAAGAGAAATGCATTATGTTTGCTATCTACTATATCTACTCTCAGGGCCCTTCCTCCTTCCAAACCTGCTGGCCCCAAGAGTCTCTTTGCCCTAGCATGAAGCATCAGTCGTTCGAACACATGTGTCCTCAAAGGCTTCCATATCTTCAAGATTTCTTTGTAACTCTAACTGCACACAGCCGCGGCCCCCATTAATCACCCTGTTCTCCATGACAATCAGTAGATTTACGGTATAGCATTTATGAAACACAGAATGCAATTAAGTGCCATCAGTCAGCTTGGCTATAGTTTCCAGATCCTCTTGAATCCATTTCAAACTTCAGGGTGGTTTGGTCAAAGTGGGGCTACACAGGAGATGAGCTTTGCAAAGGGCTTTAACTTTCAGCTATTCCAGATGCAAAGCAAAGATCGATTCAAGATAATAAGGCTCATGCTTAAGAGTCACTGTGGAGTTCCTCACATGTATCATTCTGTTTCCATGAGTATGGAGAACTGTGAAATGACACAGAGCAAGATCTCCAGCTCTGCAGCAACAGGAGTAGATTTGATGCTGCCCTTTCAGTTTGAATGAAGCAGCTATTAATACAATATTCTGTCTTGGAAGAAGGCAGATTTCTGTTAATTCAGGCCAAGAAAGTGATATTTCGCAAGTTCTGCAAAGCCACATGGCTACATAAGTAAACAATTTTGTGCACCCTCTTTTTAGAAAGACACGTCTTTTGTTATTTTGATTGCAACAGCATTTCCCTCCTTCCCTCCATGGAAATGTATGTGTTTATATATGTGTGTGCCTGTGTTAGGCAAAAGGAATAGATAACTGCTTTGTCTGACATCTGAAGCAACACAGGGATATGCAACATCTGGCTACAGAAGGAATTGATATTGGCTGAGGGACTCCTGGTAATATTGCAAGACTTCTCCCCCCACCCCCCAACCCTTCAACTATCACCATTTTTGGAAACGCAAGTTCAGAAAGAATACAAAAAATAATAAGGGAATTCAAAAACTTGTGAGGTTTTTTCATGGGAGTAGAGTGGTACCTCGGGTTACAGATGCTTCAGGTTACAGACGCTTCAGGTTACAGACTCCACTAGCCCAGAAATAGTACCTTGAGTTAAGAACTTTGCTTCAGGATGAGAACAGAAATTGTGTGGCGGCGGCAGCAGCGGGAGGCCCCATTAGCTCAAGTGGTACCTCAGGTTAAGAACAGTTTCAGGTTAAGAACAGACATCCAGAACAAATTAAGTTCTTAACCTGAGGTACCACTGTATTCAACTAAGGCTTGTTCAGAGTAAACCCACTGAAATAAATGGATGGCACTAAGTTAGGTCCATTATTTTAAGCAAGTCTACTTTGAGTAAAACTTAGTTGCATTCAGTCACCCGCCTCCCACTGCAGTGTCTCTACCAAATGGTTTCTTAGTGTGATTCCTCCTCCTTTTAGAGAGCTAGGCATGTGCAGCCCCAGCTGCTGAATCAGACCAAGGATTCATGCACACACTACCTGTTTGCACAACCATGATTTTCGCTAGGGACACATAGAGAGCAGAAACCTGAGGCCAGTGCTTGTCAACCTTGTTTTCTTAAAAAAACAAACAAACACAGAGATAAAAACCCTAACATACAAATCTCACAGCCCACTTCAAACCTGGCTCCCCTAATTATTTTACTTGGATTTCCAAAAGGGTCGAAACATGACTTTTAACAAGCTTTACAACAAAAGCAAGGCACTGGTCATTTTAAAAGAAATTTTCAGATTTTCAAAAAATTAGCATGGAATTTTAAATTAGGATTCAGCTTTAATTATTATCAGTGCAAGCATTGATGCTGCATGCTTGTCATAAGCTTTTGGATTCTGGGCACATCCTAGGTCCCTTTCAACATCCGGTCTGTTTTGCTCCTTTGCTTTAATTGCCATAAGAACATAGAAACCAGCTTTGGGTGAAATCAGAATAATAATGCGCAGGCCCTGATTTCCTGTTTTGGGGGTACACAGGGAGAAACTTCAACCAAAACATTTCAGAAGTGAATTGTTCAAAATCATCTTTGGCATGTTGATTCAAACATCAGTTTCAAAAATGCCTCTTGGAGGACTGAATGCCAGTGATTAAAAGGCTTCCTTGTAAGCTTCCATGCTAATGGACATGAGATAATTTCAAACTACTGTTCATCCATGATGACATACAGATCACATAATAAGTTGTGTACGGTCTTGTCACCTTCCAAACATAACATTTCACACTACTATAGTAAAATATTGTCTGTTAGGTACTTATATTGTACATTTTTTTTTTTGGTACACAAGGTCTTTATACACCCCTCTGGTTGAGAAACAGGCCTAGTGTCCTGAACCCCTAGCCTACCTGGTAGGAAAAATAGTCCAGGGTCAATCCAAGTAGCCAAGTGTGAAGTCCAGCAGTCAGCATACAGTCCAGAGTCGAACCCAAAGCACAGTCCCTTAGAGGTCCAGGAGTATCCAAGCCAAGGCCTCTCAACATGGGCAGGTGAGCAGACACAGCACCTCTGCTCTGCTACTTTGCCTGCTGATTGCAGCATCTGGGTTTGATGAGGCATGAGACCCTCACCTGCTCCAAACCTACTTCAGCTGAGGAATCACATGCCTCCTCCCAGAGCTAGCGAGCCCCACCTGGCCAGCTAGGAATCTGGGCTGTGGGCCCTTGCCTGCCTCTGCCTCCTAGTGCATTCCTCCTGCTGCTCCCTATGCCTCAGAGCCTGCCGTGTTTGGGGAGACAGGGGCTCCTCCGACTCTGGTGGTGGGTCCTGCTGCTCTGGTTCCTGAGCACTGGCCCCCATCTCCTCGCCATCCTCCCTCACCCTGCGAGCACTACCTGAATCAGGACAAAAACTTTATTTCCTTACTGAAGTGAAAGTCACAAGAAGCTGCGCCTGAAAGAGAACATTTTCTTCTTCTTCCTTCTTTTAGCCAGTCGGTCTGCAAAGTGCATTGCTTTTGTCATATCTGACCCTTAGACATTACCAGATTTAGCACTATTCATATGACATCACTGCAGTTTATTTACAGATGGAGTGCCAGCGCATCCTTTTTTCCTGGATGCGCAGAGCCTCACTCTGCTTGGCTAGGATGAGAAAAGGGTTGTAATCTGTGGGGAATTGTCATCACGCGCTCATATACCACAAGAGGTATGAGCATTTGGCTACAGTAACTTTTTGTGTGTGTGGTTTAGTCTCAGACAAAAGCTGTGCATTGACCTTCTTAATTGCTCATCCACCCCAATGAAAACACAGCTCTAACAGCTGCTTGGCTGAGGGCTGGGATTGAAGCAGGTGTGCCAATTATGGCTTAAGTGTAGCACAAATGGCAGTTGAGGTAACACAAGGGGCTGGGCAGACAAGACTGTGCGTTATCCCCTCCTCCGCTCCCCAGTTACAGACATGAGGCAGGATTGGCAGGGAAAGGTCATGTTAAGAATTCAAATCTGAAGGTATTTGAAAGGTCTGGGAATTGGTACAGTGGTTGTCATGTGGAAAAGCATGGAGTGAGGAACCAATTGCAGCCCAAGGGCCAGATTCAAACCTGGCCAGGCCTCTTATGGTTGGCAGGGGTTATGTACTTTACATAATTTAATGTATTCCATGTCTTGGGGAAATTGTATCTGAAATAAGTAAAATATTTACAAAATGTATGTAAAAAAGGTATGTAAAATTGTACGTCTTCCCTTGGGAATGCCACAGAAAATATCAGGGCAGATCAAAATGATTTATAAGTGATGTCAAATGATACTACATGATTAGTGAATGGGTGAAATTTGCCAGTAACAGCCCCTTGGGCCATATTAGGTCCATGGGCTGAATTTATGTAGCCAGGTGATCATCTTTTTCATTGGCCCAGTCACTCATTGGTCAGGAGGGAAGGCAATCTCTTTGCCTGAGCCCCCATGGCATTTCTGCTGGTTTGATAAAGAATCTGGCTCTATTTGGCTCGATTACAAGTCATGTAGGAGGTTGGCTTTGCTGCTTAAACTGCTTCCCAGTTGGATGGAAGAGATGATTGACAAACCAGCTTCCAGGCTCTCCAAGTGTACCTATTTTCCAGGGACAGTCCCAAATTTACAGAAGCCATCCCAGTTTCTGATTTGACCTTGGAATGTCCCATTTGTTCTGTAGAATGTCCATATTTTCATCAGAGAAATATTGGAGGGTATGGAATTATGTGATCTCCGAGCCAAAGACGTAAGTAACTATACACCCTTTAGAAGACAGTTGAGGGCAGCCCTATATGGGGAAGTTTTTTTAAAAAAAATGTTTAATGTTTGACTATGTTTTTATATATGTTGGAAGCTGCCCAGAGTGGCTGGGGCAACCTAGTGAGAGGGGCAGGGTATAAATAATAAAATTATTATTATTATTATTATTACTACTACTACTACAATTGAATACCACACCCCTATTTTCATCAGAGAAATGTTGGAGGGTATGAGCTTGAAGTACCTCACTCTCTATTCACAGGAGTAAGAGTTGTCCTGAGTTCTTGGGACACAAAAAACATGCCTGGAACAACAACAACAAAATGTGTGCATTCCTTTTACCCCAAACACTGTGGGTGGAACAAAGCATTGAAACCCTGAAAATGTATGTGTGGAAATTACTAACTTCATATGACTATGAAAACACAAACTTAAGGTTTTAAGGCTATGATTCTGGTTCAACTGGTTTTTATTTTAAATGCTGTGTTTGAAGCCACTAATGATCTCTTACAAGGAAGATGAAAGAAAGAGCCAGAACTAATGTCATATATAAGGCAGATGATTCCATATTAATTCATCACTCTTTCTTGAAGTGGCAAAGCCTTCTTCTGAAGAATGATATGGGTAATCCAAAATCTATGTTTCATACTGTGCTTCAGATGTAATGTCAACAGGCACCATGCCTGCTGTTAAGCCAAGAAACTTGGGGCCTTGATGGATGATTCATGTGCAAAATGTTTATAGTGGGTAGGGCTCTGAGGAGATTGCTTAAACTGATCCTGTGGCAAAATGAACAATGAAGCATATCTGTACATGCTGCAGATATTCCTAATGCCTATTCTGGATGGCACTTTATTGACAATATGGGCAGAGCTGTAGTTTCAGCAGAATGGTGCACTGTAATATTTGTTGTCCCTAGGCATGACTTTTAACACCGAGCATTCCCGACAAGTGGTAGATGCCAGCGTCATATGAAAAAATATTGGCTTATTTTGGTGGAAACACCATAAAATGCTTGTGTCCATTGATCCCGGAATTAAGATATGAGAATTCCAATATCAGAATCTGCACACTTTAAAAATGTTCACACATAACATCTACCATGAACTGAGAAGTGTTTCCAAGTTGATGGCCAAGAATTTGAACACTTACTGTAATTTACCCCCACAGCATGTGATTCCTAGACCACCCTGTATATATGGTCCTTATTAGTACCAGGTTTTTCAGTGGTTGCAACCATGTCCAAATAAAACAAACGGGTATTGTGAAGATGTTTTCTATGCCAATTTCTATAGGCATTAAGTTCATTCACTTAATAGAAGTACGTAATATGCACTTGAGGCACAAGCATTTGGACTCTGATTCCAGGGTCATCATTGCCCAAAGCTTTACTATTGTTGTTGTTAAAATTTCTAGGGAAAGAAGCACATGTTAGGTCTAATTTTGTTTCCTTCACTCTGCCACTGTCTTTTCAATAAAGTGCAGAGTGACTCTTTCCATGGCTTCCCTGCAATGCATATGTCCCATTGCTGACCCTCCTGCCATCATAGCACATTGCCAGAACTTTCTGCCATCACACCATGGAGACTTCTAATTGCACACATCCATCTGGTGGTAGACATCCCTCTCCATCAGGACGAGGGAGGTCTGCAGAATCCTATGACCTTTTAGCTGCCCTCCCAGGAAATCCAGGAGATCTCCAGTGGTGGTCACTTCAAACCTTTGTCCTTAAGCCTTTGTATCTTTAACAAAAGCTATATTTTCTTGCCATCAGTCTTCATCATCTGCCACAGACTCCCTATCACAATGATTACTGAGATAGTATGGTATAGTATTATTAGGTTATTTGGGTATATATTAATGTAAAAGCATATTTTACTCAACATTGTTCTTCTATATTGTGCCAGTGTATATTATTATTTTATTTTATTTTTAATTTTTTTTTTATTTCTGTGGTTGATATGACCATGATGGTCAAAAGAGCAACAATAAACAAATCTTTGATTACTGAGATAATGTACATACAATGCACAAAATAATGTACAAAATACTTTGAGTGCTCAAAAAGCATTATGCAAATACTACATATTACTACTCCTATCATTTCTGTTATTAATGACAACAAATTTGTTTGCCCAGAGTGTAACAACAGTTTATTTATAATTTATCATCATAATTGGCGATTCTTAACTGCTTATATAATTATTGCAAACACAAAGAACAGCAGGGGAGATGGTATATTGCTATTATGCATCCTCAGAGTTGGAGTATATTTGACCGCACGGACAACTACTACTGAAGGAATTGTTTTCACTTTTAACCAATGAGAGAGACCGTTTACCATTCCTAAGCAAGCATATAAACTTACAGATAAAATGTTATTTTGGAGATGAAGTAGCTGTTGTGAGACGGGGGAAAGCTGAGACCCCACATACAGTACGTAAAGTTCACTTTCTCCACCATTTTCATGAAACCAGAATCACACAGTTACGTCATTTGCACTTATGTCCTTTGGGAATCTTGGGGATTTAAGTTTAGCTTACAAGTTTAATTGGTTATGTATAACTTTCCATGTTAATCATTTCTCTCAAATGGGTCTCATTTATCACATGTTTGCACTGGCCTGATTTAAGCGGATGGGAGAGGGTAGTCTCTAAGCACTTTTATCTCTCACGCTGCTGTGTGTCCAAATGAGATAAAGCAAAACATTTGCTAAGCTAACTTCTTTGCATCATTAAAATGGATCAGATTTGTTATATTGTCACACTGCTCCCTGTATTAGCCGAGGTAAGTATAGAATGATAGACTGCTGCGGATCAAATTCTTTTTCTTCATTTTGTTATTTCCAGACAGCAGATACAACACAGAATATAAACCATGGTGCCTACCCAGTGAAAGGGTTTATAATCTAATAACGACACACTTATATAAAAGAAGAATTCTAGTGAAGTAGGTCAATGGCATTGTGGAAAGTATCAATCCCAACTCCTAACTTGCTTCCCACTTTGATACCACCCTGTGGGATGCGGGTGGCGCTGTGGGTTAAACCACAGAGCCTAGGACTTGCCGATCAGAAGGTCAGTGGTTCGAATCCCCACAACGGGGTGAGCTCCCGTTGCTTGGTCCCTGCTCCTGCCCACCTAGCAGTCGAAAGCACGTCAAAGTGCAAGTAGATAAATAGGTACCGTTCCAGCGGGAAAGTAAACGGCATTTCTGTGCACTGCTCTGGTTCGCCAGAAGCGGCTTAGTCATGCTGGCCACATGACCCAGAAGCTGTACACCGGCTTCCTTGGCCAAAAAAGCGAGATGAACCCCAGAGTCAGTCACGACTGGACCTAATGGTCAGGGGTCCCTTTACCCTTACCTTTTGATACCACCCTGCTTCCTTTTCCCACACCAGGCATTGCCCAAGGTACCTACTCAATACTGGATGCAAGTGGGCTGACTGGAACTCTCTCCAGAGAAGGGTGAAATCATCTTTATTGTTTACAACAAGGTTGTGGAACCTCAGGCCCCAGGGGAGAATGAGGTCCTCCAAGTTTCCCAGTCTGGCCCTTGGCACTCTCCCTAGGTGATGTTCCTCCCCAAGTCACAGCCTCTCTTCACTGGGCCCATTTCCACACACCCCACAAGTGCTTTTGCCTGCCCTTCATTTGGGATAATTCCTCTTGCATACCAGGACAGAGGATGGAAAGGGATTTGTGGATGTAGAAACCTGACATTTGTGTAGCTGGAATGTAGTGTTCTGTATACAAGTAAGAGCCACATCCATTGCTCCACCCACTTTTGCCTCTGGCCCTGCTCACTCCTCGTATGTGGCCCCTGGAAGGTTGCGTGTCAGGCTGAAAAATCTTCCTCCATCCCTGGTTTACAGTAAACGTACTTTGAGGCAGTGATGGTGATTTCCCTGCTTGATACAGTTTGATTAATCTGGATACGATATTAAAATTAAACAACTTCTTCTTCTTCTTCTTCTTCTTCCTCCTCCTCCTCCTCCTCTTCTTCTTTTGAGTAAAGGATGACTGAATGCTCTTCTCCTCTCACTTCCAGAGTACTGTAACAAAGATTGGGTAGTCATTATAGCTATTACTTGCAGCCATGAAACTACAAGTAATGGTGTGCTATAATCTTGATTTCCTATTTCAGTTGCTACTTCTCAAACTCTGCATTCTCGGAAAAATCTTCCAGAAAAACAATAATATTTTGGATGGAAAGATATATTTTGCTTGACTTTAACCCTACTGAGTATTGTGGATTCAAAGAACAGACTTCATGGTTCCCAGATTCGCACTTTGCCAATAAAATTAAAATAAAAATTCTTGACTACAAGGCCTTCTTGTTGGTGGAGTGGTGTCCCACAGGAAGAGGTAAAATCACCATTGTGTGAGTCATTTTCAAAGTGGCACAAACAAAGAATGTGGAAATGTGTGTTTCAAAGACAAATCTGGTATCAGCGGTTCCTTTTTGCCATTTATGATTCCATGAGCAACCTACTGTGAGATGCTTCTTGGAACTGACTGATTATAAGAACATTTTCCAGGGATTGGTTCCAGAACTCAGGACCAAAAGTCAGCATGGGTCAAATGGCTTGTGGAGCAAGCTGTTGATTCAAGAGATGGAGCTGTCTTTCATGTCGTAATATTTGGTCATCTTCCTTTGAAGTATCTGCCTTTGCCTGTTGTTATGGAGCACACCCAAAATAACTGTTGCATTACATACTATACCAAGTGATTAATACTTTCTTCCATTTTAAAATGTAAAGGTCTGCCTTGTTTGCATAGGCTTATTTATTGTATGGAAAGGGGTAAACTGCATTGTAAAGTAGGGGTGGCTAAACTGTTGGACACAAACTCCCTATCAGTCCAAGCCAGCATGGCTGATAGCCAGGGTTGATAGGTGTCCAAAACATCTGGAAGGCCCCAGATTGGAAATTACTGTTTTCAGACATGCTTGGTAAAATCAGGGTCTCCATGTGCTGTAAAATCTGTGGAATACTGGTTTTGACTTTGGACACGAGAATCTCAGTTTTGCCATGCATGTGTTTCAAATGATCAGCCTTCCTAAATACCCACCTTTCTGCTCTTAAACTTGGGTATGCAGGGGGTCTTGAACTGCTAATATAAGAGATATCAAATGAGAATTCAGCCTCTGAGCTGAATAACTCATGGTGATGTCATCTGCATGGTGATCGGCTTCAGCAGCAAGAAAGGACCAGTGACTGACAGTTTTGGTTTCTCTCAGTTTCTCTTTTTCCCCCAATATTTAATCCTTCTCCGCATCTCCACATCAGTTTTCTTTTTAAAAAGAAGTCCTCAAGGAAATTCATTAACATTCTAATGAGAATTTCTGCTAACAGACACGTTTTAGTATGCAATTTTGCCTAATACACATTTTCCCTGGATATAATGCCTTTTCGTATGTCATTTTCACTGGTGTATGCTTTTCTATCCACACTTTGTCTAGTAAATGCATTTGGAGAAATGAACTGCAAAATTCGAGGAAGTGTGAATTTCAAAGATTTGGTTGCCTTTCAGTTTACCTATTATTTTGAAAAGTGATATTTAGGTAGGGTCACTTTAATAGGAAACTGAACTGCATTTCTTCCCCATCCCTACCAGCAAGGAATCCTCCTTGCAGCAACAGGCCCAAGCAGGTTAGGTGATATACCTTGACCTCTATAGCAAAGGGTTCTGGGTGAGCCTTGTTCACTGGCCATAGCACCTCAGACACTTGGATCTTGCTCCTGGTGACCACTGTCTCTCTCCCTAAAACCGTAGTAAGTTCCTCAGGAGCCTGGCTATGCAGCAAAGCAAAGCATGGAAATATAGGCTGTTAGACACAGCCTTCCCAATCTGCACCAGCTGCAAATCTGATCCAGAATTTGATGGCAGTGCAGGTAGTACGCAAGGGAGAGTGAAGAAGGGGAGGTTCTGTTGAGTGAGAGGAAGTCATTCCACTCACACAATGACTTTCTTGGATACAACCCAATGATTACATTTAAGAACACATTGTTAATCTTGTTTATTGAAATAGCCTACAAGACAATTTGGCTACTCAGTATGTTTGTCATGTTCTTTCTATAATCAGATGATTAAATAAATTGAAATACAGTCTCCACAATTATTAGGCACCTGGTAGATTTTGTACTGTCGTTGATGTCAAGAAATGATCAGCACATTATCATGTAGGTAATGTCTGTTTATTGATTTACTTCTAGCCATGAAATGGAAGGCTTATTTTGAGTTCCAGAATGCATTGCAACAAGCCCAGATAACTAGCTGAAATAAAAATGAAGTGAGTAATAGCGGTTAAATTTACCGTTCATGCCAAGTTCATTTGCGGTTCACATATTTCAGTCACCTTAGGTGGACAGTGTCTTAACAAGCCTTTAGTACACCAAACAAAAAGGAACAATGACTCAAACAGCAGAGAATGTTACACATAGAAACACAGATAGTGTCTGAAAGAGCGACATACATTCCATTCTGCTGGCAAGGGCCTGGGTGGAGAAAACAAGATGGATTTGGAACATTTGCATTGATTCATAGTGTGATTAAGATTTCAGGTAAGCAACCTGATCTTATGGATGTCTGTCCAGACATAAATCTCCACTGAAATCTCACTAAATGGGAATTGTTTCCAAATGAGTAGGCATTGCCTTGCAACCTAAGAGCATGACCTGAAGCATTTTCACCTGGAAGTCAAGCTAATTGAAATAAATGGGGCTTACTTACATGTTTTATGTTTATTTTTTCCAGAGTGGGCCATAATGTGCTTACCTATCTGAGTAAACATGATTAAGGCCAAGATGCCAGCATTTTAAAAACTGAATCTTGGATAAACGCTACTTCCTCATTTAGCAACTTTGCTCCAAGCTCAGAGTTGTATATATTTTTTGTATAATACATGTCAGTGTAGAACCAAAGCTGAGTAAGAACTTACTCATGCTTGTAACTTGGCAAAAAATGTTTGTTCAGTTTTGATTGGTTTGCCCTTTTCCAATGCCCCTTCAAGGCTAATTAAAGTGTTTTTATTTTGTTTTACAAGTCTGGAAACCAGAGTAGTCTCTAGCTGAGGTGTCTATAGGTTTTTAAACCAAGCAATATAAATTCTGCAAGCAAACATATTTTCAGTGCTGCAGCCTAATATGACTAAGATCCCCTCTGAACGCTGGGACATCAGCGAGGATTGTAGAACAGTTTATGTGTCCCATAAGGCAATAAATGTTAGTTTTCAAATATGCATTTAATTAATTTTTTTTAAACAACAAAAAAATTGGTATAAAACATTAAGCAAGCACCAATCTGCTCCTCTTTAGTATTCCCTAAAACTGATTGCCTTGCAGCCTGCAGATTTCACCTTCTTTTCACTTCATTAGTGCTTGATGTTTTTACAAGTTTATACCTGAAACTGTGCCCTGCTCTGGGGGGGGGGGGGAGATTACTACTCTTCTGTTTTCTGAGTTTAAGAAATCGAAAGGCATTAATCAGCTCAATGCCATTGCTACAGGCTGATGTTATGCAAGCTCTTTTAGTATACAATTGCAAAGCAATAAACAAATCACAGCATTTCTTCCCCCTTTCTGCCACTTAAATATGCGTAGTATGCACTTTTCTTTCAATTTAATTTGCAGCATAAGCCTAACCATGTTAACTCAGAAGTATTTCCCACCCACCCCCAGTTTCAGCGAGACACAAGCAAATAAGTTTAGGGTTTGCAGTCTTAGTGGTCAGGTTCTCACTACGAGTTACAGGTGAAAATGCACCTGCATATATCTCCACCCCAACCCTTTGGAGCTGATTTGAGAAGGGTGTAGTGCCAGAGACACCAAGTTCTGCTGCAGATGGGGGGTGTGTGCACGTGTGACTTCATCCCATCATTCTGCCCAGATGCTGAGGTCCAGCGTCGAAGGCCTTCTGGCGGTTCCCTCACTGCAAGAAGCAAAGCTACAGGGAACCATGCAGAGGGCCTTCCCCATAGTGGCGCCCGCCCTGTGGAACACCCTCCCACCAGATGTCAAAGAGAAGAACAACTACCTGACATTTAGAAGACATCAGAAGGCTGTTCAGAGAAGTTTTTAATGTGTGACATTTTAATGTATTTTTAATCTTTGTTGGAAGCCGCCCAGAGTGGCTGGGTACAAATTAATAATAATAATAATAATAATAATAATAATAATAATAATTCACACGTGTGATGTCATGTTGCAATGTCAGGAGCAGCTGGGGGCTCTTTCCACAGCAGCAGCAGGAGTAGCCACCCACAGAAGCCATGGCACCCTCAGAGAGCCAGTGTGGTGTAGTAGTTAAGAGCAGTGGACTTGTAATCTGGTGAACCGGGTTTGTGTCTCTGCTCCTCCACATGCAGCTGCTGGGTGACCTTGGGCCAGTCACACTTCTCTGAAGTCTCTCAGCCCCACTCACCTCACAGAGTGTTTGTTGTGGGGGAGGAAGGGAAAAGAGATTGTTAGCCGCTTTGAGACTCCTTCAGGGGAGTGAAAGGCGGGATATCAAATCCAAACTCCTCTTCTTCTTCTCCCTCAGTTCTGTACTTTCCTCTGCACTCCACTGCCCCCTGATCATTAGGGCTGCTTCCCCCAAAAAAATATTGGGAGTGGGGACATAGCCATAAGTCCATTGCACAAGTGTACAGGGAACTCTGCAGCCATTGCATTCTTCTCCATCACCTCTACTGTGTCGCATTTTGCTTTATAAAACAATTCCCTTCTCCAGGTTTTCACGAGATCCCAGTAAAGTGCAAGCAGGAAAAAAACCTGTTACAACATATCTCTTCTGCTGTATTCTCAGAATTTTAAAAGAGTGGATCTTTCAAATGAACTTTGGTGTTTTCCTCCAGCAAAGGTGAGTCACAAACCACCACCAGCATCCAGATGCAAGTCATCACTCTGCCTTCTTAACTCCACATGACTACAGCTGGTTTAAATTTCTCCACCAGAACAAAAGTAGCCTGGTCCTATCCCATTAAAAAACCCAATTGATGCACCAGTTCTGGCTTACTTTTCTGCACTCATCTGGCAAGTTTTAGTTGTGAACACATATGCAAAGAAAACTTCCAGCGTAGAGTGGTATTCACCTAACAGTCTGATCTCATAAATGTTTATTCATAAAACTTACTGACTCTAGTAGTACTTATTCCTAACGAAGGCCCCATCTGCACTATATATGTAATGTAGCACCATACCAGTTTAAACAGCCATGGCTTCCCCCAAAGAAACCTGGGAACTGTGATTTGTTAAGGGTGTTGAGAGTTGTTAGGAGACTACTATCTTCCTTGCAGAGGTTCAACAATGAGACCCTCTTCCGAGGGAACTCTGGGAACTGTAGTTCTATCAAGGGAATAGCTCTCTAAACCCTTAACAAACTACAGTCATCATGATTGTTTGGGAGCCATGAACTGTCTAAAGTGGTACAATACTATTTTAAAATTATAGTGCAGATTAAGCCTGTGTGTAAAATAGCAGCTTACATCTGCTACTGAGGGATCCATCAATATCATACATATAGCAATTACTTTCACACAGGGTCACATTATGCCCGCTTGAGAGAAAAACAAGATGCCCCATCCCATTACACATGGGAACGAGATAGAATCCTGCACCACACTTGCGAGCAGCAAACTGGATTCGGAAGCACATGGTGGGCCATGTGGCACAGACTATGTCCTCCAACCCAGAAGATGAGGCTATCAATGACTACCAATCACAATGGCTCAGTATCAGAGGCAGTGTGCTTCTGAGTACCAGATGCTGGGGAACATGAGTGGGAAGGGTGTTCATGTTGTGCTCAAGTCCAGCTTGTGGGTTTCTCAGAAGAATCTGGTTGGCCACAGATTACTGAACAAGGTGGGCTTTTGATTTGATCCAGCAGGGCTCTCCTTGTGTTCTAAGAGGGGAATGGTTTGGAGGGAACTCAGGAAACAACATGGTAGAACTGGCGCTGTTTCCACAAGTAATAGTTTGAGAAACATTCCATTGGAACTGACCCCAGATTAATGGGGTTTAGAGTGGGCCCATGATAAAGCATGTACTTTACACACCGGACGGTTCTGACTTTTCAAGACACTTCAAAATGGCCGATCCAATATTTCTCCTTGGGGTTGAGTCTTCATGAAGTTAAGCATCTGTTTAAATAACCCGAATAGCTTTTTAGTTTTAATGTTGTTAGGTAAAGGTAAAGGGACCCCTGACTGTTACGTCCAGTCATGGACGACTCTGGGGTTGTGGCGCTCTTCTCGCTTTACTGGCCAAGGAGCTGGTGTTTGTCCGCAGACAGCTTTCGGGTCATGTGGCCAGCATGACTAATCACCTTCTGGTGAACCAGAGCAGTGCACGGAAACGCTGTTTACCTTCCCGCCGGAGTGGTACCTATTTATCTACTTGCACTTTGATGTGCTTTAGAACTGCTAGGTTGGCAGGAGCTGGGACCGAGCAACGGGAGCTCACCCCATTGTAGGGATTTGAACCACCAACCTTCTGATCGGCAAGCCCTAGGCTCTGTGGTTTAGACCACAGCGTTCCCGCGTCCCCTTAATATTGTTAGCTTGATACTATAATCCTGTTGCTATGCTGATTATAACTGAGTTGTTTTTATTTAGATGTAAGGTTGTTTTGTTGGTGGATTGTGTTTTGAAATATTATGTGTCACTTTTCCACCACAGTGCTCAGCAGTTTTAAAAGCCAAGGCATGTCAAATTCACTTTGTAAACTCATACTGTTTGTGCAGATCTTTCTGTAACATAGTATACAACTTAGACTGAAATAAAAAATAAGAATACATGGCCCTTTTGACTTCACAGCTGCATTGCATAAATGGAATCAAAGATTTCTTTCATACAAATATGCATTCAGTGTTTTTTTAAAAGAAATTATTCTGTGAAGAAACAGTGGTCATATAGAGTAAATGCACTGTGTTTGTGATGGCGATTGATACCCTGCAACAACCAGAGTGAATGAATCTTTTTGAAACTTCAAAATATGTTTTATTATGACTAGACTAGAAGACTGTGTGAAATGAATCCCTTCTTTCTTTCTTTCTTTCTTTCTTTCTTTCTTTCTTTCTTTCTTTCTTTCTTTCTTTCTTAAAAAATAATAATCTAAATATGGTGCACTTTTAACTGTTGCTGGGCTGATGATCATAGATGTTTGGTGTGTGGAGCTGACCTAATACTATGGAATTAAAACTAGAGCTCTTTGAAAATATATTCTTTAAATCTGGGCCAAAATAGATGAGATCCAGGAGTCTTGTGAATACTTTCCTGGCAGGGTCCCCCCCAAAAAAAAACAAAACAAAACACAAAACACCCTGAAAAGGGGGTTGTGAATTCGATTGGAGTAGTAGCAGTGGGCAAGGGTTGCTAAACTATTTCCCTGGAAGCCACTATTAAAATCAAGATTATACATAGTCCCTCTCTGCTCACAATCTGCACTGGAGGGAGAACTCTTTCAAATGAAGATCAGATGGATGCTCTTTGGGGAGCCTGGTGGCAGTGTGTGGAGCTAGCATGATTCTATAACCCACTCCTAAACATAGTTACTTGGAAGCAATGCCCTTTAATCCCACCAGAAAATGGTTTGGGGTAGAATCTTAAGCATTTGAAAGATCTGCATGTGGGATAGGGCCTCCAGATGTTATTAGAACCCAGATTTCAAGAGTTTCAGCTAGCATGACCAATGGTCAGGGCCAGTGAGAATTGTAGCCAATTATTATCTGGAGGATCACTGGTTCTACACACCTAATCTACACTTTTAAATTCTTCTTTCAAAGCTTTATTTCCTGGGCCTACCATAATTTTTCATACCTAGAAAGTAAACCTTTCCAATTGTTCCACTGTTTTCCAGGTCATCCTGGAAGAAAATCCCCAGCTTCTTTTCAGCCCAGCACTGTCAAATGGTTGAAAAATGTCATATCCTGTAGATGCAAATATTAACACTGTATTGACAATAAATCAGGCAATGAATTCTGTATCTGTATATTTAATCTAAATTTGTTAGCACTGGCAAGGGAGAGGTCATTTTGACTCCATGCCGGCTCCTGAAACTGGGACGCTGTTCAGAAATTCTGGGTTTCTGTATCCAGCTGGGTACATATGTTCTGTTATCTAATACTTAATTGCGAAGAAAACAGGACCTGGCAGAATGTCTACTATACTGTGTCAATATTTAAATGGAACAATTATGTGGGGGCTCAGATGTGTTCATTATGATATGTAAGGAGAAAAGTCTTTGCTCTGGTTACTAACATGCAGCTTAAATCCTGTGCATGCCTTCTTGGAAGGAAGCCCAACTGAACCCAATGGCAAGAACAGTGGATAGGATTGCATAGCATGCCTAGGCATTTGTGGAAATCTCAACAAGAATCCATCTTGCTCTGTGGAATCAGCTGTGACTACAGGGCTTGGGTGAGTGTGTCTGCTGTCTCTCTCCATACGCTCTCAACTGCATGGAGAGAAACATCTCATTGGTGGTAGGGGTTTTACCATGCCAACTGCTTTCAATGCTGAATTCATGGAAAGTGCCTTTTCATTGTCTCAGCTTCCTCCCCCCTCCGTCTGTACCATGATCATTACATATGCAATTAGCTCCGTGAGTCAGGGTTGCATTTTCACAAACCCGACCTTTCCCCAAAGGCTTAAGCGCATTTTGCTTTACGTAGTTCCCATACCATCTACTCATCCTTTCCCTATACTTAAGAAAGTTAAATGTGGAGAACGACGGCATGATATAGCCAAATAATATAGCGGGTGTACAATATCCTTGTCCTCTCCCATAGCTGCTGGAAAACTTTCGTGAATTCCAATAGCCAAGTGAAGCGTGACTCTCCCTGTTAAGAAATCCTTCTGGTTTTCTCTAATCAAGCTTTTCAAAGTGGGCTCTCCCATTTCACCCCTTAAAATAGTCCCAAAGACTTTTATCCTATAACTGATGGAAATCTAACTGTCTTCATTTTCCAGCATACCCTTTCGGCACTTCTGAAATCGACTCCTTTCACAGTCCCTAGATATCTGTTTCCTACACAGGAGCAGTTTGTTGCTAAATGGAAGCCTGTGCTGAAGCTACCTCTAAATTCTTTCCAAATGTTCCTTGAAACGTTTGTGAGCATCAAACCGCTTGATGGCTGCTTATGGCTTTAATTGTTAAACAGCTCTTGCCACACCTGCTTTACACTTTAGCCACACCCACTTCAACATTTCGACCACACCCAAGTTGCCATGGTGCCCCCAGAGAGTTCACCATGAGTTAATGTGGCCCTTAGCCCCTAAAAGCTTAGCCACCCCTGTTCTGCCAGAGCCTAACTCTAGCTTTGCAGGATAAAATATATGCCAGGCTTGATTCTAATGTGATTGATTCAACATGTCTACATACCCGAAAAAGTGTACCAATCCATTTTGTACTGCCCATTTCTTATTTTCCTACAGTCCTGCGTACTCCGAATTTATAGAAAAGGGGGCTTTGCCTGCTGCACATTACGAATGTCAGATATCCAGATATGGAAGCTAAGAATTTGATATTGTGACTGGAAAATGTAAAAAGATTTTTGGCTCCAAGTCAGGCGCTCCATCCTTGTGGTCATTCCTGATTTTTTCGCAAGTGCTTTCACTGTAGATTCATCTCCTGCTTTTTCCTACCAACAGGCTCCCTCAGCCTTTCAACATCACTGGCTTTTGCTCTCAGTCAGGTTTTTCTCTGCCCAGCGCAATTCACATTCAATTAGTTGCAAAGAATTGCGAGCCTATTAGCTCCATTCTCTGACCAAAATCGGCTCGAGCACAGCATGGTACTAACATAAATCAGGAAACAAGACATTTGTCATAAATATCCAGAGCTGTTTTCCCATTCAGATGCTTGAAATCGCAGGCAGCAGCTATGCCAGCTCGTTATAAAGTGTGCTTTGTTTGCTGCTTGGCTTATCTCAAAGCACAATAGTATCTTAAGGTAACACACCCACCCTTTTCAGGTTTTTCTGGGCAGCCACCAGTACCATGTGCTACAGAGCGTTTATGAGTTTACATGTAAAACTGAACAGTATATTATAAAGGCTGAGGGTGGCAGTCAAAATTATATTTAGACTGAGCTTTAATGGGCATGGGAGCCAGATTGCAAGCTGAGTTATAGCTCTTTTTTTGGTTTTTTTCCTTCAAATTGTATAGTGGCAGTTTCAGGCTACACCTAGGTAATGGGAAAGTTATGTGTTGCCTTTATTTGATGAATGTCTTTCTAAGGCTGGGTACACCTTCAATTGCAAATAAATGGAGCCATTTAAAACTTCGCCAGCAAGTAAATGCTGCAAATGTATCTCTCTCATTGTGATCAAAGGGCGCTGGTGGCCCAGAATCAGAAAGAAAACATACAATGGGCTGATAGGTGCACAGAGCTGAGATGTGTCTTTTTTCCAAAGAAGCAACAAAAATGCCTCTTTTTAAATGTGGGGGAAGTTTAAAAGCTCCTCATGAGAAGTGGGGCTTCAGGGCAGTGAAAAGGTGAAGAACTGCTAGGAGGAAGAATTCAGAAACTAACTAAATATTGGTAGCATAAGATACAAATTTGGCAGTAGCCTATTTGTTAACATGATTTTGTGTCTAACAGCAAAGCTGAATCATATATTTGTCACATTTATATACTGTTCACTCAACCAAGTTCTCTGGACAATAAAATAGTAAATATAATTTGCAATTAAAAACAACTGCATTTTTAAAAGTCACAAAACAGAAGGAACTGGCATAATACCTGAACAAGGTTTTTCTCGCTGAGAAAACTGTGATAGGATTCTATGGAGTCCCAGCCTTCCTAAGAACACAGTCTGAAAAGCACCACTTTACCCAGGTAAGTGCAATTCCTTCCCCACTTTCCTGGGAGTAAGCCCCATTCAACTCAGTGGGACTCACCTCTGAGGAGATATGTATAGGGTTGCACTGCTAGGGTCCAACCCCAAATATACTGACCAGGTAGTAAATCCCATTGGGCACAATGGGACTTACTTTCTCTTACGAAACATGCATTAGGTCACACTGTCAAGGCTGCTGTCAGATCAGTGCTATGAGATTCAGGAGTGGGGAAGAACAGAGTTTTCCTAATTTTCATAGAGAAATAAACCTGAGATGTCTGGCGGAAAACACACACATGTGTGAAAACACACACTTTTAATTTTTTAAGGTTTTTTTAAAAAAGTTGTATTTATAGATTTTTTACAAAACCAACCAACCACAAACACTATAAATTCCTTCACAATTTCTCATGGGGAGGGGAGGGCAGAAGATGGTTAATATGCATCATAGCTGTTGCAGGGTTAAGTGGAAAATGACAAAATATTCAGTATATAGTTTGTAGCTGACAAACTGACAGATCTGAAAGGAGTCCCACAGGAACACACACACACACACACACACCTATTTTCTTGAATAGTTAAGTATGCCAGGAGGCTCCAAATATTGCTGCGGATGGGGTGGGGGGACGAAATTCACAGAGCAGAGAGAGAAACCACTCCATTGCATTATGGCAGCTATTTATCTTTTTCACACACATCATGGTGACAGGTATTACACTGCTAGCACTGGACCCTGACTAATACTAGTCAGCACAGAAATGATGGCTGCCATAGACAACCCTTTCCATTGTGGAACAGAGACAAAGCATAAACATACATGTTGACCAATCTTTCCCACATTCTTTCCAGCACTGGAATAAAAACCTGGTGCATATCTCATTCAGCAAACACCAAACAAGCGTATGAAATAAATAGGGATATTGACTTTAATTTTTTGTTGGCAAAAGTCGGTGTTCATGGATGAGGTCAATTAACCGCTAAATGCATGTGGTATGAACAGTTCTTTCCATCAGTCTGTGAACTGCTTGACTGGATCCAAGCAGCATCCACTTGGCTTTCCGGCACAGTTCTGCAGTAATGTCACTTTAATTGGTGGTTTTTCTGGGGGCCGGGGAACAGAAGGAAGCTGGTCCTTTTCCAAAATTGTGTTCCTTTCACTCAGATTGTTTTCTTTCCTACTCTTTTTACTGTGTGCTCTAAAGTTTTGAGAAAGACATACAGTACGCTCTCAGTCCTCTAAGAAATGTATAATAGATGACTATCTGTTAAATTAAATAGACTGTGGGACGGCCTTGTCTGGCTCTTGAATTTCTTAACAGCATGAAACACACCCTTTCAAATCGTCTGAGACTTGTCATTCCTTAGTCTTAATCTAGGCATTGATTAGTGCTTAATGAACCTTGAAAAGCGCCTTTATTTTTTGCAGCCACGGTTTGCTGTTGTCTAGATAGCAACCTCCAGTTTTCTATTTCGTCTCCAGATGATAGACATCATAATGGGGTGCAAATCTGGAAGCTGCACGACATATAAGCTATGCCCCACCTTAAATTCATTTGTGAATGAAGTTGCATGCATTCAGTTCCTCTTAAATACTCAAAATCATCAATTTGCTTAAATCACAACACTACTGCAATCCAGCATTCTGTATGTATGCTGCAAAGCATCGACAAGTGCCCAGACTTGCACAAAAGGCTTGTTCACACATCACACACAGGTACAAGGTGTCTCTTCACGTTTACAAGTGTTTGTGTGAAAGGGGGTACACTGGTTGATTTCTGCTGCCCAGCTATTGTGCTAAATGTAATATGTGAACACACTTATTGTGATGGAAAAGAGACAAATGGCTCGCCAGTGGTTCCTTGAAATACTACGGGGCAGACAACTTGGCATATTATTTGTCAATCTAGATGTCTCAATATGTATTTATCACTCTATCCAGATGATAGAATCATGGAAGTGTAGAGTTGGAACGGACCACAAAGGTCATGAAATCCAACCCCCCTGCAATGCAGGAATCTTTTGCCCAGCGTGGGGTTCAAACCCACGACCCTGAGATAAAGAGTCTCTTGCTGCACCTGCTGAGCTAGGCTCATTGGCTATTACCTGGGTTGCTCTCTGCGTCACCTAGAATGAGGAACTATTGATAAAGGCCTCAGGGCCAAAATAGACATAAGTCACCGTTCAGTTGCAATATTGTAGAAAGGTAGGCGTATAAGAGGGGAAGTATATGGAAGAGAAGGAGAGCCAAGAGAGGAAGAGATTTTAAGAGGGAAAGGGTCCCAGGTGAAGGAGATGGAAACTTCTATATACTTGCACTTCCCCTCCGCAAAAGTTCCCTTCCTCACTTTTTTAAAACTTTCACGCTCACTTTATTTATTTAATTATATTTGTACCCCAACGAGGGGTGTATGGGGTGTCAGGGGAACAGCAGTACCTCTGGCTGGGGATATGACATGCTCCTTCTGGGGTAGTTTGTGCACCTTTGCCGCCCACCCTGCTCCCAGCTCTCACCTGTGGCTCCTAGCTGTCAGCATCTGACAGCGGCCACACCCCAGGAATGGCTTCAACTGGCCAGCTAAACCAGGTGAGGGTAGCCAGTGGGTCTCGAACCCGTGGTGAGACTTCCCTTCCCCTGCATGCAAAGACAGGCTCTGGTGGATTGAGCAGATGAGACCAATAGTGGGCCCAGCAGACAAGAAGGCAGTTTCAACTCTGATTCTAAACTGCTGCTGAAATTTAGGAATAAACCCTA
Organism: Podarcis melisellensis; assembly: GCF_964234715.1. Lineage (NCBI taxonomy): Eukaryota > Metazoa > Chordata > Lepidosauria > Squamata > Lacertidae > Podarcis > Podarcis melisellensis. The sequence continues at coordinate 53,828,206 of NC_138537.1, read as the reverse complement.
CACAAATCCGGAGTGCAGCCCCTAAGATAGTTAGATAGCGCCTTGCACCCCTCCTTCCAGCCATTCCTGCAACCAAGCTGGTGCCAAATGTATTGCTCTGCTTTCCTTTGTCCCACATCAGTGAGGCTGAGAGGGGGATCTTATTGTCTGGGCAGCCCAGGACCTCCATACACACTGCCCAGGCCTGTGCTCCAGAGAGGTCACTTGGGTGCTGCTAACACAGTGGTTTGACTTCACTCCTGGAGGCGCATTCCACTGTTTCTCAAGACAGACGGATGCCAACAACAGTGAATCCCACTCTCTCCCCCCCCCATCCAAGGATCTCAAGGTGGCATACATAGTTCCCCTCTTTGCCATTGTACCATCACAACACCTCTGTGAGGTATGTCAGGCTGAGAGTGAGTGACTGGCCCAAGGTCACCCAGAGAATGGGGATTTGAACACTGGTCTTCCAGGTTCTAGTCCGACACTCTAACCACTACACTACACTGCCTCTCACTGGTACGCTGGTGCCCCTTCTGCTCCATTAACTGAGGTGTCATCTCCACACCCACAATACTTTCTGCTGGGTTTAAACCTACAGATTAACTGCTACCTTATTCGGTTTGTTGATGAGTTAAAGGGACTAATGTTAGGCTGCTTTACTCTCCTGAGTTTGTACAGATCTGTGCTTGTTGTTTCTTGTTACTGTTTTCAGTATTTACTCGTTATATTGGACAGGAAAATCTATGTATCATTGGACAAAATTCACTACAGAAATAGTAGAGTGTTTCTGACGTTCGTAAAAGCCTCGCCCCTTTCCCTCACTCTGTGTGGCCAAGAAATACAAAGAAATGTCATGTCTTTGTGGAAGAAGCTACATCATTTGTACAGGATTTCCTGGATGAATGGGGATCAAGGAACATACTATTGAAAAAAAAAAAGTACATGCATTTGAGAAAAAATCAGTGGAATAGCTCTGAATGTGATGAACTGGACATTTTGCCCGGCTATCTAATATTTCATGTTGAACTATTACATTTTGAGAATGCATTTTTTGAAAATAACATCTTCATGTTGTGGCATTCAAATGGGCAAATTTTAATTCAACAATTGTTTTCCTTTATTTGTTTTACTTCAAAAAGCAAAGCCCATGTCAAAGGTGAACAATTAGATCTGGCTGGTGGGTTTGCAGGTCTGGGGGTTTGCAGTCTGTTTGGAAATTAGGCTTGGATTCAGACTGTACCTGCCAATAGACATTTTTTTCCTCTGCAGGCAGTGGGAGAATGAGGTTTGATTCTGAGAGGAGTCCCAAGAAGCCTAGAGACATGAGGTTCTGGGATATACCTCAGATCTCCTTTAGTGCAAACATTTCTTAGGATGGAGGCGGCTTCTTGTTCATTCTAATCTAGAGGTGAAACACATTTCCACAAAGGTACCACAAAACTTCTGAGGGCAGCCAATTAAATCCCAAGGAAGTTATTGGAAGGACAGTGTGTGGGTCCAGGGGCATTGAAGCCTCAGGCAGTGGGGCCAAGGCATGGTGAACTTGTAGTAAACACAGGACAACCACTTGGGACTTAAACAGGCCACAGATGTCAGCAGGTTTTGGCGCAGGCATTGGGTGTGAAGTCTGAATCAACTAACCTCTTCTGCTGGTTGATTATTTGGCAGGATTAACCAAGGATATGAATCGCTTTATGATGTACAGCAAACTAGGGCAACCCCCTCCTCTGAAATCACCATTTTGTGGGTGCTATGGCCCTGAATCCTTTTAATGGGGTACCCTGATTCCATGGACCAGGAGTAGGATGAAGGTTCCTATCCCACTTTTCTACATTAAAAAATTGTATTTATCTAAATAATAAAAAATTATTGTAAAACAGAAGCAATATAATAAGAAAATAATAATGAAAGATAAGACGGCACAAGAGCCATTCAAATAGTTTAAAAACTCCAATAATGAATGTCTGTCCTCATAGGCCATCTGAAAGTAGGAAGAGTAGAATCTGTTAGATTTTCTCACGGAGGATATTTCAGAGTTGTGGTACTGACTCTAAGGAGCCACTAGGCATGTCTACTTCCAATGAACCAAAGAGCAGGCCCACCATGGCCAGTTTTAAGGGTTGGGCTGGTCCAGACAGGTGAAGGTAATCCTTAAGGTATCATGGTCTCAGACTATAGAAAACATTAAAGGTCAATATTGGCTCCTTAGCCAATCCAGTTTATATAGATCTGGTGTTAGTTGCTCATTAAATCTAAAGTAATGGAATGCCAAGTATCCCACCTTCATGCCATGGGCATGTGCTGAATCCTTAACAGACTAAACCCCAGTGATGTGCTGACAGATTGTTCCCCATATACAGTCACAAGGTCACACATGATGTCTAGCTCATAATTTCTTGCTGAAAGATCATCAAAGCTGAAAGGTAAAACGCCTCCCCGCATGCTTGCATTCCTCACCACTGGCAATTTCCAACACAATCACATTGCTTTTGGTGAGCAAAGCAGAATCTCTTCGGATACTGATCAGTTCTAGACACTTAGCAGTGTGCCATGTCATGCTTTTGTAGCAAAGCAAGGAGCCCTCAGAACAGCCGCTCGTGGTGCCAAATTGAAAGCTCTCATCGTATCCAGGCAGAGGTGCAGAATCTGGGCAGCACGAGAGAGCTGTGTTAATAATAACATTAGCCCACTGAAAATGAAACACTAGCACGGGGTGGTGAAAGAGCTTGATTTTTATTTTGTTTTCACACATTAGGTTTTGCTTCGAGCAGACAAGTACCAGGGAGAGAGCATTCTGAAAAGAGGCTTTGTATAGGAGCTGGAGTTCTATCCATCAGATTTGTCATTTCAGGAATGCAGCCAGATGTATTGACTTACTAGCAATTGCACTGGTGCCATTTGGCCTGCTGGAGGCTGTATTAAAGATGGAAAAAATGGAACAGAAGAAATGAAATTTGTTCATCATGCCATTGCCCTCACTGCTTATTTTAAAGAGAGGAAAAAATGTAACTTCTTGGCAGGGGGCATGCTATTTGAAAATAAAAAAAGAGTATAGGGTTTGGAGGAACAAACGTTCCAAACCCCCAAATCGAGCAATTATGTTTATACATAGGCTTGAGAGCTGGCCTCTGCTGTTGTCATTCTGTATACTTTTCATTATGAAAGGCTTTTAGCTCCTACCGTTCTGAGCAGCAGAAGAAAAATAGTTTCCCCCTTTCCCCACAAGCCACCACACACTGAATCATTCTGGATTCATTGCAACCAGATATTTAGTTCAGCATTCTTTCTGCAGTAGTGATCCTCTCTCCAGCCCATAGGCAGCTAACCTGTGGTCCTTCAGATGCTGACGAACTACAGCTCCCATCAACCTTGGTCCATGAGGCCGATGGTCGGGGGGATTGGAGTCCGACAGCAGCTGGAGGGGGGCAAGTTACCCATCCCTGCTCTCCAGCTTGTTACACTGCCTCCGGCATTTTGTTGTGTGATCATGAGCATAGCTGTACATTTAACCCAAATGCATTTTAATATGCTGTTCCAAAAACTGGTTTGTGGGGATGAATTGGCACCCTCGCCCCACAAGAAGGGACAGCATTTGTTTCATGAAAACAGGACAAATTTGCAGATTCTGGAGAATGCTTGTCAATCGTCTAGAAACGGAGGGCCTGACCAATTAACTGTGGAGCTTCCTACCTTAACAGTTGAATCAGAGGCAGTAAGTATAAATAATGCTCCTGTGTAGCAAACAGGTTTACTACATAATAGTATTATTTCTGAGGTGCTGTCTTCTGCCTAAGATGGAGGGGCCCCGGCATGTGTTGCATGGGTGTGACGTCAGAAAATGTCTCTAGAACATTATGTAAAATGTGATTTTCCAGCATTTTTTGCCTCACTGTATTTATTGATTTACTTTTTGCTTTGGCAACCTTTGACCCCAGACACTTTTGCCTGTCCCCTTTTGCCTCTTGCCCCTGAAGGTTGGCCAGGTTTGAATCTGGCCCTCAGACTGAAAAGTGTTTCCCATACCTGCTCTACACCATCCCCTTCCTGTACAATTCCATAAAAACACAGGATCAGTTCAGTGACTGACAGATGCAGTGGCCTGTAGGAGAGTTAACTAATTCACATGCTTCCTTCAGTCAGCATGAGCCTCCAGCAAGACCTTACAATTAGGGAGAGTGAGGCTGCTGCCTCAGGCAGCAAGGCACTGTGTGTATGTGTGTGTGTGAGGAAGTCAAGACCATTCCGCTTGAGCCTCTCTCTCTTCATAGTAGCACAGACTTCTCTGTACCTGGTGGTCCACCCTCCTCCACCCTTTCAGCTACCTTGCCACCCCTTGGTCCTATTGCCAGTGCTGGAGGTTCAAACTGGCAATTTGACAGGTTTCTGTACTTGAAATGGGCGATATACCATCTTATCCACTCGGCCCAGGCAGCAAAATGTAGTGGGTTGCCCTTGCCTTCAATAAGCAGAGAGGTGCTTTGCCTTGCTCTCAATTTCAAAGCAAAGGCAAACTAATAGAAGGCTACCGAGCTTCAGAAAGCATGTAACTGGTCATTTTGGCTTTGCAATGAGTATATCCAATTGCCATGGCTTCCCTTGTGGGCAGCTTTGGATCTGAGACTGAAAACAGCTGTGTTCAGACACAGGAAATTTTCTGAAGAAGCATGCCTAGACCCGGAATATAATGAGTATTTATATTGTTCTACTTTCTTGTACCCTGCCTTAGAAAGTCCTCTGTCTTGAGCGTGATAAATGAGTTTTTATCCAATGTACAAATGATAAATAACACCTCTGCCCCACAGTCAAAGTGCATGATATCCTAGGCTGGTCAAATTGTTCTGGTGCCTGAGACAGAAAATCTAACAAATACCTTCACCCTCCTGGGGAGTAAAAATATAATTAAATAAATAACAATTAGCTAGCCTTTCATGACACCCCAAATCAGCCACCCCACTCTTCCTAATAAGAGGGCTGGCTCTGAATGGAATTACTACAGATCAGCATGAGTTTGTAGCCATGCTCTTGTGCAGCTCCTATTCATTTCAACAGAGAGGCATGCAGGAGAACTTACTTTTCCCCAGTCTTCCCCCCACCCCAATGAGTGGAGAAAGAATAACATTCCATTCCTTTACTTTAAATTCCATTCCCAGTTAAATGCCATTTGGGCTGTTTGCTGTCATTAGAATGAAGCGGTTTCAGTTACAAATTGCATCCCACTGTTGCACTGGCACGAGTGGTACAGCATGAGCTGATGCATGGGTTAGACTAGCAGTATAACACTCTCTCTCTCTCTTTCTTAAACAAAATGTACAAATCACAAGTATGGAATCTGCAAAAAGAAAGCAACAACGCTATGCAACTTTCTTTTAAAGATAAAAGGTGTCAGCTAAAGAACCCCAAATGTTCTGTCCCATGCGCAACCCTATCTGTCATGCTTATCAGAGGGACGACAGCAACCAAACTTTAAATCAGGCTCAGTTTGGCAAGCAGTGACCAAGGCCTGAACTGACCCAGCATGGGCTCTCTTCAGCTATTTTGTCCCATTATCCAGAGCCAGTAACAGAGGTCCACATACAGAAGCAGGCTGTCTCATAAGAGAGAATGAGGCGAGTGCTCAGTTTGCTGGTGTGTGTGTGGGGAGAGAATATGACCCGCTTCTGGGATCATCTACGGATTGAACTTCAAAAAAGGTCACAACTTTAGACCCCTTCATTTGCCAGATTCTCCCCTTCAGAAAGGGGAGGACAACCAGTGACAGAAAACAGAGGGCCTCACCACTGGCTGGCACAACCAACTCCAGAGGTTAAAATGACATTTCTGAGCATGATCTGAAATATTATCTAAAAATCTGGAGTCTGATGGGCCAGACACGGGCTCCTTCTGTTGCCTTACCTCCCCACCCCCATGTGCAATGGAAAGGAGGGGGAGTCCGTCACCTGGGTTTTGCAGTTGCAATCATTCCTCACAAAACTCCTTGAGTTTCTTGCTGATTGCATGATCACAAAAATGAAGATGGTTTCCGAGGTGAAGAGGAAAGGTCTTGCCATACCTTTAGCCACAGGTGATCTTGTTTCCTATATCAGATGCAGATATACATCTGCATTGACATGTGTATCCAGATTAATAGTATTTCATGCGATCTCAGTGGAACAAGGCATGGTCATATCCATCTCTCCTACAATGTAGTTGTGCAACTGTATTTGCTGCAGTGGTGCACAACATCTTATTACCCAGGGCATGTCCCTGGGTATTGGAAAACAGTTCTATTTATCTATAAAAAGAGGCGTCAGAACTCACAATGAACAACTCCCTTGTTCTCTTATAATGGCAATGGCACACACCTGAGAGGTGCAGGAACTACCGGTAAGTTCTGGTGAATTCTGGCTGCAAAAAAGCCCTGCTGGGAAGTGTAGTTTTGTGAGGTCAGCGGCTCCCTTGATAAGCACCTTTTACAAACTACAATTCCCAGGATTCTCCATGACTGTTCAAGTGGTATAATAAGTACTGTATGGTGTGGATGTTGCAATTGTGTTGGACACAAATTGATCATGGGTTGGGCCAAACTGAGTCACACACCATCCAAACTGAAGTCCTGTGACATCAGTGTCTTAGACAATAGTGTTAATGTGATTACTGCATTTTGTTGTATGTTTACTGTTTGCACAACATCACAGTGTGAAGCTGAATTAATTCTACAGTAGCTAAACCTTTGGGGCAACCCAGTTTGATGAGTGGGGTACAATTATTATTATTATTATTATTATTATTATTATTATTATTATTATTATTATTAGCCAATTTGAACCCAGGGATTTCTCTGGGCCTTGAAAGGGATGAACAAACAATTGGGACCTGTTTTGTTTAATACAAATAGGAACTTAAGGAATTTAAGGAATTTGTACTTGGGTTTACAGCCCTATTAAATGGTTCCCATCACTTTTAATAGAACTATTTCTAGTTCAGCTTAAGGGTCCAAACACTTGGATAAGTTCACTTTGCAGGAGGCCTGAAGCACATTTTATCCAAAATTTCATCTTCTCAACAGAGCACAGCATCTCTATATACTTGGGTAAAATTAGGAATGTACTTTCTAATAGGAAACGTCTGTGAGATATGGTGTCTTTTTCAGTGTCCTTTAAACAAAAGCACTCATTGATACCTGAAATGCTTGCTGGACCTTTTGGCAGACCAAATGTGTGCATCATATACCTTTCTGTTCTTAAAAGGATCTGCAAAATTAGAGTTCAGAAAAGGGAGTAGATATTATTGGCGTCTTCCTTGGTACGGATATCCTAGCTTGCGTGAAATCAGTTAAGTGGAAGATAAAAGAGTATGAAGTTGACTCATTGCTGTTATGCTTAACAAACTTCTCTAATCCTGATATTCAAGGAATAATCGCCCCTACATTTTGCATTAAATAGTACAGTAAACTCACAGAAAGGATGCTTGCATTCACCTGCAAGGGAAAAGCACACTCAAGCACTCTGTGGCAGCCTGCATTTAACTCACTGCTCCATCAATAATTCTTATGTTACAAACACTACAGTCTATATCCAGTTACCCCCTGGTAGGTGATAATAACTCTGCATTTTAGAAAACATGATACAGGAAAGCAATTTTAGTAAACATGATACCTGAAAGCAATTTCCAAGCTATTTCCTGGTATTTGGAAGCATAATAATCCAAATGGCTAGATTATTCTTATTTTAATCTACTTTTCAGTTTCTTCTTTTGGTATTGACTCTGCAGATTCCATTACGTCAGCTGCTACAATTCTGCACCAAGCTCACGGCTGTAAACTAACCAAGATGTCTGTTAATCCTGAGCTGTTTTATATCCAGTGTTCGCAGTGTGTGTAGTTGGCCAGAGGGCCTTCTGTTCAAACAAGTTCCCTTCCTATGTTACAGAAGACAGCCGTCGGTTCAGAGGGCTGTCAGAGGACAGTTGTCTGTTTGAAGCATCCTGTGCCAGGTTAAAGACAAAGAACTACAAGAAGGGAGAACAAAAGTCTTGAAGATGCCCATCAACAGTTATTTCTTTAGCACTCGGACAGCAGGCACAGGTCACATGGCCACAGTCTTCCACACTATAGTGAGATGTCTCATATAATTATTTATAAATTTGCATGCATATATTATGGTTGCCATATGTCTGGACGTGTCCTCTTTTGGGGGGGCGGTATGCCCATCTGGGTGGATTTTTGCATTTTATACAAATGTCTGGGGTTTGGGAGCATTTCTAATTTTTTTTATGGGGGGGGGTTGGAGGGCACACATATGCTCGGGAGAGCATGCTTGGAAGGGCACTGTGTCCCAGAAGTGGAAGCATTGCAGAGGGGTCTGGAGCGAGGTCTGCATTGGCAGTGGCATCGCATTGGCAGTGGCATCGCAGCCACCAAGGAATTCTGGGAATTGTGGTTTGTTAAGAAGTGCTGAGAATTGTAGCTCTGTTAGGGGCAAACTACAGTTACCACAATCCTTTGGGGGAAGTCATATACTTTAAATGTATAGTCTGTACACAGCCATATTTTTGAGCTGTTATTCTGAAGCATTAACCTGCACCTATTCATTAGGTTCTGTTCTGGCTCAGGTTCAGTACACTTGCAACTAATTGCTCATATTCTGTTCCAGTTCAAGAAAAAAATAAATACATATTTAGCCCAGATTTCAGGACTGGTTCAGTTTTGACTCCCTCAGTGGGAGGTAGGAGCCCAAGAATATTGACAAGGGATGCACAGATAAACGGCATTGTTTCCCGTCTCCAAAATGTCTTCTTCAGTGCTTGTAAGAAAAGCCTGCTCTTTCATTTTAGAAATTGCTACTATATCAGACAGTCAGAGAAGAAAGCGATATTTGTATCATTCTAAAAAAGGCACATTTATATGCTCCTGACATAAGGACCTAAGACTATCAAACCCCCTTTCTTTACCTCTGCCAGAAAAATAATTGAAAGCATATTGAGCTGTAGGAACATGGAAAACTAGAGGCATTCCTTGAGCCCTTGTGGTTAGTTAAAGACAAATACTGAGAGACATTGAAACCAGAGTTTGTATGAGGCAAATGCTCATGTCACTGAAATAGGAGCGAATACCTTTCACCGTGGTATCCTTTTGAAAAACAAGGTTCGAGGTTGTTTGGAATTGCTCTTGTGTGGAAAAGGGTGGGCTTTTGGCCACACTTTTCTGCAGGGAAGCCTGTTTGGAGAAAATTTTTAAAATATTAGTTCCTTTTCTCTTCTGACCGTACACTGAAAAGATTCTCAGCAATTTTTCCTGCTTGGTGAACGCTTCTATCCAAAAACAGGGCCTCTCCAAGTGTTGTGGCTGATGTGCATTTTCCATTTAGATCAAAGACATCAGCTGCATGTTATCACCTTAAAAATACCAGACAGATGTTAAGGTAGCTGTCAGCAGCAGTAACTCCAAAGGCCTAATTTACTGAAGCTGGAGGAGACAGCTGCCTATCAGTCTTCAAGCTTTTCCATTACCTAAAATTCTTCTCTGGTTTTGAATAGCTTCACTTCAGACTCTTAGTGTTCTTTCTGCTTGCCTTAAATCATGCCCAAACGTTATACTGTCACACTAGAGGTGGGAAGTTCCTTCAGCAGGAACAGCCACACTTGTGTTAAAAGGAAGATGGTTTGTTGTACAGTGGTACCTCAGGTTACATACGCTTCAGGTTACAGACTCCGTTAACCCAGAAATAGTGCTTCAGGTTAAGAACTTTGCTTCAGGATGAGAACAGAAATTGTGCGGCGGCAGCGCAGCAGCAGCGAGAGGCCCCATTAGCTAAAGTGGTGCTTCAGGTTAAGAACAGTTTCAGGTTAAGAATGGACCTCTGGAACGAATTAAGCACTTAACCCGAGGTACCACTGTATATGGTTTCACAAACATAGTCACTGCCTAGTCAGAGCAAGGTATTATTTTGAAACGGTTAATCCCACACAAGTGAGAGAAACTGACTGAGAATCTCAAAAGTCTTCAGCTGTGAGATTAGAAGCCACTTTTAAAAACTGCAATGATTTTATTTGGAGCAGGGCTAGGCGACTGCTTATAGGCCATGGTGGTTTCAAACATGTCTTTGAGCTTTTTGGATTCTCCACACATTTTGTTCCTGCTGCCTCCCCACCCCACTTTCTGAGGGGAAAATAATTGTACGGCAAAACGCTTTCACACAACTGGGCATTTCGCGGAGCACCTGCTTCACTATTAATATCAACTGCATGAAGGAAAAGCCCTGAATCAAGGCTTGGATGCAAAACACCTTTGATGTTTCAAAAATGCTTCAGAGGAATCAGTTCAGCAAAGTATGCTCCAAACTGTTTACAGCTGTGGTCTTATGAACAACAGTGATCGATTTGAAATTGCTAAAACAACAAAGTCTTGTGGCACCCTAAAGACTACCAGATTTATTATGGCATCTATTTATTTATTTAACCATTTCTGTCCCACTTTCTCCTATATGTCTTTTAAAAAGGCTGAAGGCCTTTTAATATATATTTATTATATGTTAAATATAATAAAACAGAATCGCAAAACTCCTAGAAGCAGCAGCGTACCTTCCCCCTTCCTCAAAAACACCCAAAATACAAAGCAGCCATTAAAGTAATTGGCTGTCTTCCAACAGAAAAAGCCGGTCAATTTAGAAAGTTAAAACAGATCAGTACAGGAGATTCAAAAGCAGCCATTGCCCCCAAGCCCTGCTAATCAGGAAGGTGTGGAGCACCGGTAGAAAGATGTTAAGAAACCTTAGAAACCACGGTGGCACTGCAACTGTTTGTTCAGTGGCTCACACAGTTAATAATCCTGCTGACTACACATCTGGGGGCTTATTCTCTGCCAGCCATGCATGTACTTAGTAGCAGCTAGATACAAATTACCCTTTGCATACGACACACCTTTCCCCAACATGTCCCTGCATGCATGGAAACACAAGCATGCCAACAGGTTCTGTCAGTGGCGTGCAGTGAATTTTCTTATAGGGGAACAGGGCTGTATGTAGAGTTGGGGACCCCAAGGGGGCTCTAGTCCAACCGCCTGCAAGACAGAAATCTCCACCCAAGCATCTCTGGCAGATACCTAAAAGCCTTCAATGAAGGAGAGTCCACAGCCTCCCAAGGAAGTCCATTCCCCAGCTGGTCAATTTGCCAGTTCCAAGCAGCTTGCAAAAAGAAGAAAAGTTTGGCTTTGCTTTGTTTTGTGTGTTTTTTGAAAAAGACAACCCCAGGTGGAAGGGTGGACCCCCCCCTTTAAAAAACCAATTTTTAATGCACGCCCTTTCTTCATCTTCTCCCTTCTATGATCATGTTATTGTTGGTTGTTGCATGCTGCTGCTGATCCTTCAGGTTCTGGCAGATTGGGGCTGGGGGTTTATGTTATTAAAACACCACACTTTCAAAACACACACACACACACACAGTGGCTGTTCCACCCCTACCCCAAAGGCACCTCAGGCTTTCTGACTGCTCTTCCTTAAAAAAATGAAGAAGGGGCTTCAAGCAGCCACTTCCTACTCATGTGTGTGTGTTGTTATGATTAAAGAGGTAATGAGAGAGAAAGCCTGGAGCCTAGAGACACTGGCTAAGCAGGTAATAATAATAATAATAAATTTTATTTGTACCCTGCCCTCCCCAGCCAAGACCAGGCTCAGGTATAACACCAGATATAAAACAATTGATTGAAATACAACTTAAAAAACAAGATTAAAATACAACATTAAAATGCAGCCTCATTTCAGCAGAAACTCAAAAACTTTTTTGGGGAGGAAAACGTCAAGTCTTCACCTACAGACTCACCCTCAGACTGCTCCTACGTGGGCCAGAAAAAAGCCAGGGAAGTCCCCAAGTAGGAGTTCCATCACAGAAGGCACACAGAAAGGTCCCGCTGGGAACATTAAGGGGACTAGGCTAGTGCCACTAGTCCATGGACCGCACACCACTGAGTTCTGTATAGTTTGTTTCCCCTCTCCTTTGCTCCTGCCTATTGGAACTATGATGGTACACTAAGGATCAGCATTCCAAATGGTAACAGGGCCATTGCCCTAAGTTATATAGTAAAACATAATTCAAAGTGGCACGGTTAGTTTTGAGGCATGTGTAGGGAACCCCTTGGCCTTCCAGATGTCATTGGACTCCAACTCCCAACAGCCCCAGCCCACGTGGTGAGTGGTCAGGGATGATGCAAGCTGTAGTTCAACAACACCTGGAAGGCTGAAGGTGCCCCACCCCTATTCTAGAGAGTTGATAGGCCTCAGCAGGACTACAGAGTCCAGACAAGCAAACAGTCGAGTCTCAGGAAGGTCAGCAGCTAGTGTGAGAATGAAGGGTGTCAAGAAGAAGCTCAGATCGGCAGGAGCTTCTTAAACAGCCAACGCTAAAAAGGAAGCACTGGTTGTTGAGCCATGGTGGACATGCAATGACTGGTTTCCTAAGACTAGGTTCCATGTAGGTTATTATACTGGTTTGCTAACCAGCAGTTGGCCTAAGAAAGAAATGATCAGCTAGCAGCAATAAAAGCATGATGATGATGGTGATGATGATGCCACCATCTGACTAGGTTGCCCCAGACTAGGTTCTGGGCAGCTTCCAATGAAATGTGATAATATTAAGTTCCATGCTTGCTGTATTGGGTATAGGGCACAATGGATAACGTTAACATAATTGAAATTAGGTTTGCTTTAATATATAATTGTGTACTGGGTTTGATCTCCTCTGAGGCACTTTGCATAACCGCTTTCAGATACATTTCTCTTTTCCTGTAGTGCAGAAGCCTGATACGTACGACTTCACCATCACACTTAAATTTACTGAACTTTTTAAATATTTCAATAAAAGTTCTGTTTCTCTGCTTATAGATAAATCAGTACAAAAGTGAGCATTGTGTTTAAATCAGCAGCTGATTTGGGATGCCTTGAAAAGGAATTCACAACAGCTACAATAGCAGTTGGCCATAAGTGGAAACAGAAAGAACTACCATCACTGAAAGAGAAGATTAGTAGGATCTGGGATGTGATATACATGTTGAAACTTACAGACATTATTAAATAGAGAAAAGACAGAAAGGGAAATAAAAGTTTCATTGAAAAATGGTCCATGTTTATTATGTACTGCACTACAACAATAAGGTACGAGATGATGTTCAACCATATAACTTATTAGAAGCTTTGCAATAGGGACAGCTTGTTTTCTCCCCCCCCCCCAAACTGGAAATATATGAAATCAAAAGTTTATTCTCTGCTTAGTGTAAGTGTATGCATAGATACACACACACCTTTTTCTTTTGTTCATTTATGTGCTTGTAGATAAAATTTCTTAGCAATAAAAAGGATTTAAACATTTTGTGGTTTTTTGTGTAAAATATATGATATATATTACCTAGGGAAGGACAAATTGTTAATTTTGGTTACCCTCAGTTTCTCATTTTTTCCACTCTTCATTTTAGTTTGTCATATTTTTCACACCAGTTTGCATTAAAAAAAAACCTCCAAATAACATTTAGTGCATTTTTCTCCTAATATACACATTTTTGTATGGAATTTTGCCAAATGTACAGTTATTTTACAAACAATTTTCCCTAACATGATGCATTTTTTGTATGTTTATTACTACTGTTATGTGCATTTTTTACAGGCACGTCCCCTATTATATGTATTTTGGTACACCTAGCTTGTTTAGAAAATGGCATCACAAAGTGTGGAGAAGTTGGGATTTTCAAACATTTCAGTTTAGTTCAGTTGTTCTGTAAAGTACAAATTAGGCAGGCACAACCAAAGTGGAACCCCACCCCCCAAATGCTGCTACAGCTTGACGGGAGAAGGCCATATGGATTTTCTGGCTGAGGCACCAAAATATAGTTGGCTGCCGCTGTTCTTAGGCACTGGTTTGCCTTTCAATGGGGCTCATCTGGAGATTTTTTTTTAAGGAACACAGTCTGCAGCAAGTCACTGGAGGGATTTGCAGGGATCTGTCAAGCAAATGTCATGCTGAAAGACTCTAATTGTACGGTAACAGGGTTAAGCACTTATCTCCTCTTGCATGTATAAATGTAAGAGTCTTTGCTGTTTTTGGCAACAGGTATGCATTAAAAACGATGTTTCTGAGTGTTTAAAGATAATGGCACAATGAGAAATGAAGAAGTGTTTTGTCTGAGGAAGTCAAAGAAGAAGTATGAAGCTGATAGTATTTATAAAATCCTGTTCATGGTGGAGTGTGTGCGAGAATGTAAAGAGGATTGGAAGTGATAAGTGATCTCAGGGGACCATTAAAATAGTGTTTTAAGAGAACACCTAGTGCCAGCCATTTGTTGTTAAGAGAGATAAAATTTCACATTTTCCCTAATCCCTGTATTTCACAGAAATTTGTTGAGAGAAAAAACCTAGGTGGCTTTGATAACCACACCAATAGTTGAATTTGGGCTCTTTCTGTGGGTCTAATATAATGCATGCACCTTATGCTTACATATCTCAAAATAGTTAAAATCTGTATACAGGCAGGGCTGTGGAAGTTCATTGCTTTTCTCGGATCACTTAATTTACCTGAGAAGTTTGCGAAGAAACACAGCCAGTTTCCCCATTTTATTCTCATCAGGTAGATTGAAAGACAGAGGCAAGTGTAAGGTCATCCAGTGAGATTCATAGCTGAGCCGTTCTTGTGGTCTAAGTCCACCCATATGCTTTAGGGGGTTACATAGGTTTCAATTTGCATTGGTGTGTTCTCTTTCTGGGTTGCTGTATGTTCTCTGCATTTCAGTGTGTATTCTGTATCCCAAGTTGCTCTGCATAAAATTCACTATAATGGAACATTTAAAAATGGTTCTAACTTTTTTTTCCTTTTGGCCAAAGTGGATGAAATTAACTGGCACATGAGCCTCTCCAGAGTAGACTAGGTATGCCAACTTGTAGACATATAGGGGATTCACTTTTCTCAATAATTTTTTATTTATGAGGGCAGGGCAGAATGGAGACTTCTCATTTTCTTACCTTAAGGTCATTAAGACATGGCCAAGTAGTGCATATTCTTGCTTCTCTCTCCCTCTCTCCCCCCCCCTCTGTGTCCTCCAATGGGACATAACATATGAGGCTGTCTAGAATGGTGCCTGTAGAATTTGAAAACTTTTTATTTCTTTTATTAAGCAGATCTGCATAGGATTTTAACATAAAAGAAAAATAATCCTCTGCTGCTGTGCTTTAACAGAACTCTTCAGTGTTCCACAGGCAACATTTTGCAGTCTCCTGTCTTCCAGGTTGAAGGTAGTCAAGAATTAATATATGAAAACTGTATTGTGCATTCAGAACAATTATTTTAAAGAAGCAAGACAAGGGGAGAGGACTTTGGACCTGTTGGCCTGCCAGACTGCACGCTAGCAACTGCCATGGGATCGTGCACTCCAGCGAGCTGCCGGGACTTTAAATATTAAAAAGGAGATAGCACTGTGATGAATCTCCTCCAGTACTTTAAATTTTAAAAAGGAGATAGCACTGTGATGAATCTCCTCCAGACATTGTTTTATTGAATGCCACATAACAGACTGGAACAGGAGTGAAAGAAGCCTGTCAATTACTATAGCAGCAAGAAAACCCTTGTTCCCTACCATAGTGCAGAACTGCAGCTCTTTGAACAGCAGCAGCAGCAATGGCCAAAGGATCTATTGATGCTCTGTGCAGGTCTGGTACTGAATGGAATCTAAGATGGTCCCTTATGTCACTATTTGAATTTTTGTAAATGGTGCCCAGAAGACATGTTGGTTGAAAGAAATGCTAGTTGGAATGCTTATTTTAAATGGGCCTGAAATGAAGGCCTCTGATGACTTCATAGTCATACTTGTGTGCTAAGACTAAACATTTTCTTTCATTTAGGCTGGCAGTGGAAATGTTTGTCATATCTAATACAGTGCTCTATTTGTAGATATTAATATTGCATTGGCCGGCTGCCAGTTTGTATGTTTCTTTTATTAGGTGTCCTCTGCATTAAGCCTGCCCCCTTTCAATTTATGTGCATTCTGACCTGTGCATTAGTAACTTATTTCCATTACTCTGTATTAAACTTTCACAGGCCATCTATCATGTAAATTACAGTACTGATTTAAAAGGTATTTGATTCCTCCCCACCTTCGTTCTGTGACCATGTTGTATACATCGCTGGCTTAACTGCTCAACATGAAGATGTTTACATTTTCATCTCTGTTTTGTCCAGCTGAAAGTAATACGGAAGGGTTCGAAAAGAAATAGGCAAGATAAGAGGTGGGATCAAAAAATACTTCATGAGAAAAGGGACTTCTACTGATGGAAGTGCTATTGTACAACTCTTTCTAGAGCTTGTGCAACCTCTTACAGAAGTAGAAGCACAAGAACTGCTCTCACACCTGCCTTTTATGGTATTGTACAAACTCTTGCATGAGATGACAGAGCGAAGGCTGCCTGCTGATTTATTCTTCTCTGAATTGAACCCATAGTGAGCTACTGCAGATTCATGCATTATAATCTAGCTCTTCCCCTTAACTATACAGCCTTTTCTTGTGGCTGTGCAATGTCACCATAGCTTCAGATTGCCTGTGCTTTCAGCTGGTGCAACAGGGAGTTCTGCAATGGCAGAGCTGGGTGGAGGGATACCCTCATCACATCCTAATCCCTTCCAGCTCAGCAGATCAGGGATTAGGGTTCTTCTGTTAATCAGATTTAAATACAATCTGTATTCTGGATTCTTCTCAAGAATAATCTATTTGGAGACAATCTTATGAAATAAAGCGGCTAGTGGGTGGTTGAATATATCCCCAAACTCTTTACAAGGAAATACCATTCCTTCACGGGCTTCTAGTTTTAATTTTAAACACACACATGTAGAATTCTCTTCCTTGTAACTTTCCTAAACCCATGCTCTTCCTAGTAGAATGTGGATATAAGAGTCATTTTGGAAGTGTGTAATGGAGAGTAATAATCTGTAAAAGCATCACAGATCCTCTTATTCTCAGTTATAAATGAACCTTTCCACTGCTTTATCACTGTTACTGTTTGAGAGTTTAATTTACAGGGTAGCCTTCTCACCAAGAGTCTCCTACTTGCTTTTCCACCCCTCTCTCGGTAGCAGTTAGACCAAGACTGGAGAGACCCAAATTGTCATGAAGCTCACTGACTGAGCTTAGACTAGTCAACTCTCTTGGCCTGACCTACCTTGCAGTGGAAAGGTGGGATATCTGTGTAATAAATAGATATGGAGTTAGTAAACCTTCTACCATATAGATATGGAGTTAGTAAACCTTCTACCATATCCCTTTCCAGACTTTTGATAAAATGTTATAGGACATCCAAGCATGATCTGGCCACACACACACATGATCCTGTCGCCTAATCCTGAAGTACAGGCCCTCCTAGGAGGGTGCTGTTCTTTGCACACATTTTCAGCGCATAACACTCAAAGAGATCCTATAGCTTCTTCCAAAAGTCTTCTTCCAAAGCTTTGCCAAAATGTGAAGTTTTGACTGTATTGACATGAGCATTTACCACACAATTAAATCACCTCAAATAATCCAATTTTATGGGCAGAAGTTAGGGCAAGCTGTCAGAGAAAAGTCTGCAAGAATCCATTTTACAAATGTACATACCTCCCTTTTGGATCTATAGTAACAAAAGAGTGTTGTTGCTTTTTTAAGACTACAGCACCGTGGCTCTCCTTGCTTTTGATAAGCCAGCAGTAACAGATTGATACAGGAGTCAATTAGATTTTTTAAGAGGGCTCTGACCATTTTTCGTATATGTTTCCTGGAGCAAAACAGCTGAGTTTTATTTTTAAAATGTAGCAAGGAAGCAAACAAAGAATAGCACCGAGAACTATGAGGAGATTTGGCAAAGAGGGGAAAATTGTGACTGGCCAGCAAGGCGAAAAGAAAATTAGTTCTAATATTAGGCAAAATTGGAATATAGGTCCCTATAGGCTCCCAGCCAAAAGAAATTCAGCCCAGTTTTTGTCAAAGTGGTACACATAACTTGGAAGTGGTGGCATGTCAAAGTTCACAATGGGTCACTTTAGCTCCAAATAAAATATTATCTGACATGGTTGGCTTTAGTTTTCATGCACCAGTCAGTGCAACAGAGCTGGTCTAATTTGTGTTGTGAATCCAGTTTTTCATACAGTGCTTTCTTTATTGAAATCTATATAAAGCTTTCTTTAAGCAGCATTTTTCACTGGAAAGCAACAAAGGGGTGTTTATACAGGACAATAGGAGAACCTTCATTTACTTTGTGGAGTTGGTTTTTTGGCTTATGCAATGAACACAAAAGGAAGTGAACACCCCCATGCAGTCTACCTTTTTGTTCCGTGTGTAGGAAGTGTGGAGATTTGTTATTATAAAGTCTGAAACTCCATATGAGCTTAAGTTTTTAGTTTAGCGAACCACCAACTATATAACATCTACTGTGAACACAGGGATAATGATTTCCTTGTGTGTTGTTAAGATTAGAGTGAATGAATGCAGAGCAAGTCAATTGCCACCTTTGCTTGAAAACTGTCTTGCAGTGAAAGAAACCTTGAACAGTGATTCATTGTTGCACAACACTCAAACTTCCTTGGCCTTGGGAGATGCAATGGACCACCTCACATATAACCAAATACTTCACCTTAGTGGATCAGCAAGGAGTCTCTTCAGTTATGGTATGATCTCTTACGTTCGCATGTTGACACAGAAACTGGCTAGGCCAAGGGTGAGGAACTTTTAGCCCTCCAGTTCAAGTTGTTGGACTCCAGTTCCCATTAGTCCCAGTGAGCATGGCCAATGTCAGAGATGATGAGAGTTGTAGGCCAGTAACATCTAGAGGACCACAGTTTCCTTATACCTGGTTTAAGCCCTAGGTTGCTCCACCTGCTTGCAAAAATAACCTCTAGCAGCCTCAATTTAAACAGAGCAGGGATTCCCTACCTGCGGTCCAGGGGGCTTCATTCTGGTGGTCTGCAGCATGCCTGTAAAATACAATAATAATAAAAACATTCAGCATCTAGAACAGTGCTGAATGGGCAGAAAAATCATTAGATGGTCCACCGAGACAATCAGCAATTTTCAGTTGGTCTGTGGGGAATAAAAGTTTGGGAACCACTAATATATAGATATCAAATCCTCCTGTAAGTGGATTGTTTTTGATATGATCTGCCTTGGATCTTCCCTGTCCCTGCTTCTCATCACATTCCTAAAGCTCCTCATCACAGTTTTTTAATTTGTGGTGCAGGTGCCAGGAATACAGGAAGCTATCATTCATCAGGTCTACTGATGGCAACAAGGTTTCAGGCAGAGTTCTTTTCCATCAAAGTCTCTAGACCAGGCTGTAAAATTTTAGCCCAAGCTACTTTATCAGAACGTTAACATGGTATAGTTCAAGGGCAGCCTAGAACATTATGGTTCTTTCCCACCCATTTTAGATTTCCTGAAATGTTCCATTTCCTTTACAAAGTTGCCGCTACCACCACCACCATTACACACAGCCTTTAAAGACTGTGCTGGTGTGTCTGTTATAATTGTAGTGTAAGACAGATGTTCTTGGGACTCCAACTTCCATCATCCCTGACCATTGCCTATGCTGCCTGGGGATGATGGAAGTAGTAGCTCAATAGCACATGGAAGGTCATCCAGTTGCCTACTACTGTAAGAGATCAAGAAAAACAGTTGGGCTTTCTGCTCTTAGAATTGCTCATTAGTCCAGCACTGCCTTTCAGCTGTTCTCCACCTCTCAGTCCCATATCCAGGGAAAGTGAAAACAATTTTATACTTAGCCAGGAGTAGATTGAAAGTTTCATTTTGAGGACTTCAAACAGAATATAAATCTAGATAGTGTAGTGATAAAAATGTTTGGCTGAAGTCTCCTATTGGCTTTTCAACATGAAATATAGACATGAGGGATTTTTTTTATAGGCACAAATGTTATTTTTCACTGGCTGTCAGAAGAGGCCTATTATGGCTCCTTCTACAATTCTCTATTGTGATATGCTAGCAAGTTTATTCTTTGTTTCCATTAGACTGAATAAACATTGGGATTTGGTTCATCTTCTAATCCATTATATAGGATTTTCATTGTGAGGGACATTTTTATTTTTTTGCCTGACAAATTCTCAAAATATAGCATTTGAAAACTTTTTTTAAGTAAAGGCATCCACCACTCATTTGGTTTACAGTTACTGGCACATTTTCAATATGAGAGATCCTGGTTGATTTTTTAAAAGCAGGGCAAGAGTACTCAAATACCCCTATGACAATTGAGACGAGCTCTGCAGAACGAGTTTATAAATATTTATGCATTTAAAAGACGAGCGTCTATAAGCCCCAGTGTGGTGGAAAGGAATATATCTAATTCAGAGATCTTCACAGTGTTATAATGGAACTGCAGTACCAGTAATGCCATTTGACTGAATGCCACTGTTCTTCTCAACAGAATGAAAACATAACACAACGTACACAAAATCAGCAAAGCATCATGATTTGGAGTTGGGGGAAAAAAAAGAATGGATAAATTCACAGGAAAGAACATCTTTACTATAAACAAGGAAAAAGTTCAACTTTTCCATCTGGCTCAGTGTGATGGCTTGTGAATGCTCTTCTCAATAAGTACCTCTGCTCACTCAGAGATATATACAGTTCTTTATTTTACATATGTACAGACAGCGTATTACAATCGTGCATCTGAATCCGCTGGTTCAGATTCTGGAAGTGGCCTGCGCCAGCTTCTCCTCCAACAGAAAAGGCAGGGAAGTTTCATGTGATGCCTCTCCCCCTTCCTCCTTAACTCTCTCCTCTCCCTGGCAGATGGAATAGGCATTGTCTCACTATCGGTGCCAGAATATCCTGTGCGGTGCTGAGGCTCTGCTTCAACATCCGAGAGCCTTCCCGCCTCCTGGCTTTCCCCTCTTTCCTCAATCGCCACTTCCTGCCCACCTCCCTCTGCCTGTTCCTGCTCCTCCTCGGCATTCTCTGGCAGTACCATGACACTCAGCTTCTGTCATTTCCAGGGAGAATTCTTCCTGCAATTCCTGTCAATCGTGTGTTTTTGAAAATTAAATATCAGGTGCCAGGTACCATAGTCATCAAGATCAAAGCATGCAGAGAGACTGGCAGGTCAGGCAAGTGAAGGGCCGGGTGCTTCCCCACCCTCTCCTGCACCACTTTCCCCCAGAAACAGGAGAGAATTGAGGCACGAAGAACAGAGGCAGCTTCCACGCAGATATAGGGGGATTATACATAAGATGGTGGATGGTTGCTGCAACTGCTCTGTAGATGACAGACCTGGGAATAGCTGCCTAGACACTAAATTGGTGTGTGTGGTATTCAGAGCCATGAAAACTGCTGTGTTACCTTTGGCAATAAAGAGTGAAGTATCTGCCATGTACATTCCTTTGCTGGGGAGCACCCCTGACACTACCCCTCCCAGTTTTGTGTCATCTGAAAATCTGATGAGCATCCCGTCAATTCTTTCCTCAAAGTCTTTTATAAAGGCATTGAATAACAACAGGCCCAGCGGCACTTCACTTGTCACTTTTTCCAAGGATGATGAAACATGAATGAACACTTTTTGGATTGGGTTAGTCAACCAGCTACAAACCCACCTAACAGTTATGTTGTTCTTATGTAGCCACATCAGTTTCTTCACATGCCTCCCACTTTTCTTTTTTGCTGGAATTGTCTGCTTTTCTGCCTTCAATATTCCACCTTTAAGAAACTCCCATCCAACTTGGACTCCACTTTCTGTTTGAGTATTTCTGACCAGGGGTTCTCACTCAGAAGTTCCTTAAGCTTTTCAAAACCAGTCTTCTTCAAGTCCAGAGTGGATGTCTGACTACACTCAGCTTTCCAATGTGTTTTCCTTTGTAATTTCCCCTTGCTCTTGTGTTCGGACTGATTAAATCAAATTTTAAAATAACGATATTTTGACAATAATGATTTTAATTACTGTTCTACAAAAACCTCTAGTGCCATATTTGATTTTGGTTTCCTTTACTCTGGAGTCCTTGGAATTCGCTCTACGACTAATTGCCTGAGCAGACTACCCAGTATAGTGAGTTTGCTGAGCCCCTAAGCAAGTTACAGATATTAAAGATCTGTTTACTGGGAGCAGTAAACATGGGCGTAAGATGCCATCTTGGTGGCAAGGGTGAGGGCCAAGAGAAGGGTGGCTGGGTTTACTGGCTGGTGTGTCTCTCCTCCCTCTCAAAGTGCAGGCTACATCTTGTGCCATTACACGTACGTAATGTTCACACCATTTTCACACCTAGTATTAAAGTTTCTTTTTCCACTCTGTTGTCTGGACTACTTTAAGCGGGCACTTGGCTATCAAATCCACAGACTTAGGAACATGGAAGAAAGTCTATTGAACTCTCCTGCTGCTGATCATGCCTGAACGGGCTAAATATATGCAGCAAAAATATCTAGCGAGCCAAAGCAAATATTTAGATTCCCCTGAACTCATTAAGGAGGGAAATTCAGTTGAGCAGAATTCAGGTCCTTACATCCATCAAAAAGATGTAAAAAATCTAATTTTCATAGTGAATGATAGATTAAATAGCAGTGTATTTGCATTCTTCTACCTCTATAGGTGGGGGACAGGGAGGGTCACAGATTATATGAATTAAGTCTTGTGAACCTTGCAGAAAATAAGGGAAGTTCATTAGCAAGCTCTTGTTTTACACCGAAGCAGGAGTGGTGGCAGCTATTCACTCTGCACAGCAGTAAGAGTCACAGGCAGCATGTAGAAACTCAGGTAACTTCTCAAGTTTCAGGTTAAACCTAAAGAAAACTCAGAAGGCCCTTCCTCCCCTCACATTTCTTTTCATTTTATGTGGAGTTAGCAGCATTCAGTGTCAATTAAGCTGCCAGGATCTTGAGATAATAACAGCAGGAAATTCTCTCGCAAGATAAATTCAAGATGGTAGCTACAACTTGTCTTTACTGAATGAGACCATATTCTGAAGTGTATATATAAACCCAAAGTAAAATGTATTCAGCATTTATATTGAAACAGCAAAATATCTCATTTCACTACCCTGCCATAGCTAATATATATATATTGCCTCGAACATATTCTGTTTATAGTCTGCAAAGGACAAGGTTTATTTGGATGGGGTGTGTTTTGAGTTCATGTGGGTTTTCTTCCTTGAACTGGAACATATATATATATATATATATATATATATATATATATATATATATATATCAGTGTCTTGTGTCGTTTTGCCCAGCTTTTCTGTCTGTAGCCTTGCCAAGGTTTATCACTGCTCACTTCTGGATAGTGTTAATGATGCGGTCACTTCCTGTCTGCAAAAGAATGGTAACATTCACCAGATTTCCCTGCATACTCCAGAGAAGCTAGGGAGCACTATCTGAATGGTAAAAAAGAAAAGAAAAGAAAAATGATAACAGTATATGTAGAGAAATTTGGATTATAATATACTGAACACACTTTGTCAAATGGATGAGAAAGGAAGTCTTTTCTGCATGAATCTTTTGCCTGCTAAATGCGTTTTCTTCCACCCTGTTGTGATTTCTGAATTTGTCATGGAAATAAGCTTCTCGTTTTCATCACTTCATGCAACATATTGTGAATATTAGTGGGAAGTGGAAACCAGAAGAAAGAGAAGAAGTGATGAGAAGCGACGAAGGGGGTGCTGGCAATAAGTTATCCTTACTCACCTTTGTGACTACGCAAAGCCCAAAATTAGAACAGACATTGTTTTCAGTGGAACATATGCTTCAAAGTCCTGCTTTTTCCAATACACAGAGAAGAAGGGGGTTGCTTAGAAAAACAGGGTAATAAAACACAGTACTCAAGCTACCAGTGCAAATATAGGAAATGTGTTTAGATGAAGTCACTGTGCCTAAGTAATTCTGGGTATGCCATTTCCCCTCTATTTCCAGTGTTCGGGCTGTGACACCATTGCAAAAAGAATGCTCCGTAGCCATAGACTATTTTTACATGCCACCCTAATCTCTACAGCAGTGTGGGATTAAGGGGTTCCAGGTATGCTTACCCAGGGTCTGTGATTCCTTTTGGAAAAATGAGGCACAGCAGACCCAGTAGTGTCTTTATGATATATGGTTTATACAGCATGAGTCTACAATGAAGGGGTGCACAGCATTCATACCCCAAGAGCTTCTTGCTTCTTCCATAGTTACAGAAGCATTTAACTCCTTACTTCACAACATTTCAATAAATATAAGATTTTGGGTATATCAATGTGAACAAGAGGAGAATTGTACTTTTCCTGGTGGCTATATTGCTTCTCTTTTCATTCTAACAAATGTTAGTTACATATGGAGCTCTTATTTTTCTTCAATGTTGTCATATAATGGAGATCTTAAATGGAGTGATGGATATCTCCAACAAGATTCATTCCACAGCTTCCACTCTGTGCTGGTAGAGCACTGTTAATCCTCTCTATGTCAAAAGTGGTTCCACCTACATAAATATACACTCTTAGTTATTGCTTCTCTTTGTCTGAAATTTGGTGCCATCAAATTAAACTCCAAAGGGGTCAGGTTTTAATATATTAATATTAAATATTAATATACACACTCGGGTTATATCTTTAAACTTTGTTCAGTTATATGCATGACCTAAACACGAGGCAGAACCAGCCCAAGACTTTAGACTGCCTGAGGCAAAGGACAAGATGTTCCTGTCCTCACCCAACCTACAAAACCTGATCAAATTGGCAGTCAAATCTTACTTTAACACTGGCAATGGACAATGTCCATTAAGCGGGGCAGGGCAGGACACTCGGCACACCCAGCTCTGTCCTTCAACACCACTCTACCACTTCCTGCTCATCAGCATATTCTGCCTGAGTGCTAGTCTCTTCACATTGCCTAATAATAGGGTCAGCTCTGGCAGGATGGGCTCTGTTTTTATTGTATCAGATATCTGCATGGACTTCACCGATAGATTTTGTGGAATGCTTCTTTGCCATTCCAAAGAAAAACTCTGTGTACAAGTTGATACATTCAACACATCTAATTCAGCATGTATCCGATGTTCTTTGTATTTTCTTTGTTGTTAGGGTGAAATTGTTGGTTTCTGCTTTCTTCTCTGTGCAGCGAAGTGCTTGTCACGAGACAGGTTGTTTACATTCCACAGAGTCTGTACTCTTGGAGGTTTTCCCACGGGAACGGGAGACTGGATATGACGTACACTGGTTTCCTGTTTTTCACTGTTCTTTGCAGTTTCAGTTTGTGATTCTCTCCGTGCTTTAGAGGAGAGATGACGCTTTCTCTGCTCCGGCAGAGGGAAGATGTTTTTCTGTAACTTACCAGCTTTGAACTGTAAATAAAGTAGTATAGAGCATGTTGGCTCATACTTCTCATCATTCCGCTGTGCACTGGACACTGCTTATCAACAACATTTGGTTTCGGGCCCAGAAAAATGCAGTGTTTTGAGGATGGTCTTCAGAAGTCGGGCTCCTGGCAAAGGAACAAAGGAGCACAGAGACGAAGTGCCGGCAAAGCATCGGAACAGCGGCAGAGGCACGGATCGCAAGGTATCTGCTCTGCGCGTCAAAATGATTGATGAAGGTATGTGCTACTGCTCCGGGCAGCCTGCCAGCTTCTAATTAATGGCTTTATGGCTGGACTTTGAACTTTTAATAGCCGGTTTTGCCGCGGCACAGGCAAATGGCTCAAAGGGACGCTATGCTGGGGGAAAACGAAAGTAAAGTGCTGTTGTTTCAAAGCAGCTGCAAATGTGACGCAGCAAAAATTAAAGGGCAACATTGAGAAAGCACTTGGGGACTATCACTTTTGAGCTTGCTTTTGGAATGCAGTTTGAAACAGCTGCAGATAAGCAACGCAGCATACAGAAAGGCGCAGGCTCAAAGGCAGAGGCTGTTTTGAAATTGCCTTTGGATTAAAGCAGCTTGATTTAAAGCAGCAGCAGACAAGCAGAAATGGCGACTGCAAAGCTAGCTGATGCTTGTGGGATTCCTAAGCTCAATAAGAAAAATTATGCGGACTGGGTTTTGTATGCAGAGGCAATTCTGCGGAAAGAGGGTCTGTTTGAGGTGATTACAGACAACCCCCCAGCTCCAGTTACAGATGAATGGAAAGCTAAGGATTCCAAGGCAAGGGGAACTCTTACATTGATAGTATCCCCAGAAGAGCTCTGTCTATTGCGTGATAAGACCTCAGCCAAAGAAATTTGGGATGCTTTGAAAGAGGCTCACTTAAGGACAGAAGCTGGGTCCACTATGTTTTACTTCAACAAGCTGCATAATATGGCTCTTGCTGAAGGTGGAGATGTGCGTATACATCTGATGGAGATGCAGAATCTGAGACATGAGCTGCAACAGAGAGGACTCAACTTTCCAGAGGCTGTGTATTCCTTCATGATACTACAATCTTTGGGTTCAGGTTGGGAGTCTGTTGCGACTCAGATTGCTATACAGCCAACTGCTCAGCTGACAGTGAACTATGTTACTGCCGTGATATTGAATGAAGCGGATCGCCGCGGTGCTAGCTGCATCAACAAGGGGGAGACTTCACAGTCGTCATCCCGCAGTGCAGTGGAACCACCAGATGGCGCCAAAGCTTTGAAGGCAGTGAAATGCTACTCATGTGGACGTCTAGGCCATATGAAGAGGGATTGCAAATATCCCAGGGCCAAGACAGAGCAGCGCAGTGGAAGCTCATCGCGTGGAAAAGGCCAGAGCAAAGGCAAAGGTCCGGTGTCCAGGACAACGCAGCACAAGGCAATGGTCTCACGCTACGTTCCAAAGGTTGCAAAGGTTGCAGAGGTTGCAGAGGTCCAGAAGACATCTAGATCTTTCTTCGTTGTTGATTCAGCTGCAACGCATCACATGTGCAACGATAAGCGACTGTTCGTGTCTTTTACACCGCAGGAAGGTGCGATTCACCAGGCAGATGGCCACACGATTCCCAGTAAAGGCTACGGAACTGTTGTTCTTCACAGTTTGGACTTGTCGATACAGGACGTGCTTTATGTGCCGGACGCGAAACATAATCTGCTTAGCGTTGGACAGCTGATGGAGCGGAAAATAGACGTTTCCTTTAAGAACAATAGATGCATCATCACCAAGAAAAATGATTATCAATTGTATGCTGAATTTGTTGATCGTTTGTTTCTTTTGTATTATGATGATGTTGTGCAGGATGACACTTGTTGCATTGCAGGATCTAACAAAAGTTTGCATGCAGAATGTATTCACGATTTTCACAGGAAATTTGGTCATTTGCATTTTGAGGCAGTATCTAAAATGCCTGCTTTGGTTGAAGGTATGACTATTAAACCCTGCAGGTACCACATGAAGTGCAAGGCATGCGCAGCAAACAAGGTGAAAATGGCTGCGAAAGGTAAGGTGTCTAGTAGGCAAGCTACAGAGCCATACCAAATTATTCATGCTGATTTGGTTGGTCCACTAGCGCCCTCTTTGGGTGGGAATAGGTACTTCATGGTTCTTATTGATGCATTTTCCAGGTATATTTATGTGTACAATCTCAAGCAGAAATCAGAGGCTTTTCCTAGGTTCAAGGAATTCTGTGCTTGGTTGGGAAATGTGCATGGTAAGAAAATAAAAATTCTTTTTACTGACCGGGGGGGAGAGTTCACTTCTCAGCAGTTTGAAGCTTTTCTGGCTGAGAAAGGAATTCAACATGATTTGTCTAGTCCTCGCTCGCCATGGCAGAATGGGCTTGCGGAACGAGCAAATCAAACATTGCTTCAAGGGTTAAAAACCTTGCTGCATGATGCAAATCTTCCAGAGAGTTATTGGGCCGAAGCTCTCTCATGTTTCACTTACAGTTATAATCGCAGGTTATCTTCAGCGATTGGTTGTACCCCCTATGAGAAGATGTTTGGCAAGAAGCCATACATCAAACACATGAAAATTTTTGGTTCGGACATGTGGGTTCACTCTCCACAAAACTCCAAGTTAGACAAGCGTGGATTGCATGGTATCTTTCTAGGTTATCAGAAAGGGTCTTACAGAATAATGATGACTGACTCTAAGGAAATTAAGCTCACAAGAAGTGTTGAGTACAATGCCAAGTGGGGGGAGAATGTGGGAATTTTCCAATGTTATCCTGATGACAGTGATGAGACTGAGGATAGTCAACAACCCACACCCACTGATGAAGGTTCTGATTCTGAGTCTGAAACTGAAACTGAATCGGGTGATTCAGAGGATTTCAGGAGTGCGAAAGCCTCTATGCGACCCTCTGAAAGCTCTGATCTAGAATTGGAGGAACCATTGTTCACAATAGGTCGCTTTTCTCCTAAGAAGGAAGAGGAGAGTGTTGAAGACTTAAGGCTAATTCGCAGGTCACAGAGAGCCACAAAAGGCAGACCTCCAAAGAGATTTGCTGATGAGTTTGCTAAGATAGCAGTAACAGCTGTTAAAAGCTCCAAGAAGGTTTTTGAACCTTCAAGTTTCCAAGAAATCCAGGATTTGGATTCAAAGGAAGCTGAGCCATGGTTAAATGCCATGAAGGCTGAGCTTGATTCCTTGGAAAGGAACAAAACATGGGACCTAGTTCCAGTAGTTCCAGGAATGAAATTGCTTGGAAGCAAATGGGTCTTCAAAGCGAAGACTGATCAAAATGGCAAGATAGTCAGACACAAAGCCAGATTGGTAGCCAGAGGTTTTGCTCAGGTACCAGGTGAAGACTATCACGAGACCTACTCACCTACAGTGAGGTATGAGAGCATTAGGCTTATGCTCAAGCTAGCTGCAGAAGAAAATCTACACATTAGTCACCATGATGTGAATACAGCTTTTCTGTACGGATCTCTAAATGAATCACTTTATATGCTTCCACCTGATGGCGTACAGGTAAAACAGGGATTTGTTTGTGCTCTGAAAAAGTCCCTTTATGGTCTCAAACAAAGTGCACGGTGTTGGCACACAAAACTCACTGAAGTATTGTTTTCTCTAGGTTTTCAGCAAGGGAAAGCTGATCCATGTGTATTTGTCAAAGAGGAGGGGCAAAAGAAACTGTATTGTTTGTTTTATGTTGATGATCTTTTATTCTTTTGGAAAGATGTCACAATGTACAATAACGCCCTAGCTCAACTGAAAGAGCACTTTGACATGAAAGATCTTGGTGAGGTAAACAACTACCTATCTCTGGAAATAGAGAGAGATCAAGATGGTAACATTCTAGTACACCAGTCACGGAAAATTGCTGATGTGTTAAGCAAACTAAACCTGATGGATGCTAACCCTGTGGACACACCGATGGTAACAGGTTATCAGGTAGATGACACTGAAGAAGCATTTTCTGACACTACACTGTACAGAAGTGTGCTAGGCAAGCTAAACTTCATTGCCAGATGTTCAAGACCAGACATTGCTGTTAGCTGTAATTTGCTAAGCAGACAAGTCAACAATCCTACTGTTAAGGATTGGAAAGCTCTGAAACGCATAGCGCGGTATTTGAAAGGCACTATGCATTACAGACTGAGATTTAACAATCAGAAGTCTGGTGGTCTTGAGATATTTGCAGATGCAAGTTTTGGAAGTGACACTACAGACAGGAAAAGTACGTCTGGAGTTTGCTATAAGTACAATCAGGGTCTATTTGATTGGTCATGCAAGAAGCAAACAACAGTTAGCTTAAGTACTTGTGAAGCTGAACTGAATGCACTGTCTTATTCACTTAAGGATTGTGAATGGTTGTTACAATTGTGCAAAGACATGAAAATTCCTGTCAAATGTCCAATCCAGGTTTACCAGGACAACAAAGCATGTTTGGCTTTGCTGAATTCTGAAGGTTGTAAGCAAAGCACGAAGCACTTGCAATTGAAGTTGCAACATGCTAGGGAACGTATTCAGAAGGGACTCGTAACGGTGTCCTATATGCCAGGTAATGAAATTCCTGCTGATGTATTGTCCAAGATTGTATCAAGGGATCAACACTGTACCTATGTGCAGAAGTTGGGTTTGTACTGATATTGTACGAACACGCTGCCCAGAGATGTTCACAGAAAGGGGGAGGATGTTGGTTTCTGCTTTCTTCTCTGTGCAGCGAAGTGCTTGTCACGAGACAGGTTGTTTACATTCCACAGAGTCTGTACTCTTGGAGGTTTTCCCACGGGAACGGGAGACTGGATATGACGTACACTGGTTTCCTGTTTTTCACTGTTCTTTGCAGTTTCAGTTTGTGATTCTCTCCGTGCTTTAGAGGAGAGATGACGCTTTCTCTGCTCCGGCAGAGGGAAGATGTTTTTCTGTAACTTACCAGCTTTGAACTGTAAATAAAGTAGTATAGAGCATGTTGGCTCATACTTCTCATCATTCCGCTGTGCACTGGACACTGCTTATCAACAACAGAAATAAGTCAGTCCTTTTATACAAGTATCAAATGTTTGAGAGTGGACTCTGGAGGAGGAGGAGGAATTGGATGGTGTGGATGAGAAAGTTGAGGGAAGCAAAAGGGGACCTTTGAATGATTTGCCCAAGATCCTTACAATTATCACTTTAAATCTCTCTCTCTGTCTCTCCCTGCCTTGTCCGGAGGCAAATCACAAGCCTCAGATTTCACTCACAATGTTCTGTTAGCATGTTCCTGGCACTTGAAAAAGTAGATAAGTTGCTGCAGGCAGATGCTTGAAGAAGGTGTGTGCTAGTTGGCTTCAGAGAGGGGAAATGCTCATCGTTAATTTATATTATTTTTAGTAGAGCACATTATATCATCCATGTGAGTGAACATTCAGACATCCATATCAAGCCCCAGGCAATGTTTGTTCTTTTTTTGGAAAAGATTCCCTCCTCCATTTCTTGCATAACTTGTTTATTCAATTTGTTTTTGTTTTTTTTTTAAAGATGCAATAAAAACAACTTCTTTTACGAAGGTTGTGGTTTAGTAGTGGGAGGCTGAATGGTTGGATTTTGAGCTTCAGTTTGAATGTTGCCCCTTAATTGGGATTCCTGAATGTATTCAGAAATGTAAATATCAAATGGGTACCTTACTTACAGTGAAAACATGAAGAGATGACCAGAAAAGCCAAACTCTCTCAAGTAATCAGTGGAAAATAGATATTTGATGCTAAGTGGCAAGAAAAAATTGGAGGAAGTTTCAACAAGGGGCTGGTTTTAATCTTAACTGCTTGGGACCATGTACCTGAGAGCACTTTCTTCCCCCAGGGGAACTTGCTGGGATCTTATAATCTGCTGAAAGGTGCTTCTTCAGGTCTCCTTGCCATCTAAGATGAGGTGGATGATGAATGACGATAAAGAGTGGTATCCAACTAACATGTTCCATCAATGCCAGGATTTTTGCTTGTGCAACACGACTTTCTTTCCTCTCCTCTTCCTATGCATGTCCCAGGCCCATGCCAAGCTTACCGGAGGCCTAGGCCGGGAGTCTTGTTGCAATAAGATTCTTGGCACAACAGTGCAAGTCCACCCAGTTTAGCCATCCGAGGCCCAGGGCAAGTTTACCCAACTGCCCCTCCTTCTGCCCAGGCCTGCCCAGGCCACTCCCAAATCTGCTCTGGAGGGTTGGGGTAACCCCAGAATAGGCTTAGGGGGAAGAGGGGGGATGTTCTGTGAAGCAGGATTAATTCCTTGCACTGAGGGAACACATTACTTAGCCCAACATCAAATACAATCAGGGCTTTCTTTGTTGTGGTGCCCTGACCTTCCCATTTTCTCCCCTTGAGGTTTAATGGACACAAGTTTGTTTTCCTTTTGGCACAAAGTAAGAAGCTTTTCGCTTTGGATTTTAAAATTTGTTTTTAATGTTGGCTCATCGCTAATTGATTTTTATCGGCTCGGCTTTCCCTTCCTGCTTTTGTTTATTTGTTATTATTTTTATTGATTTTATGTAAGCTTGCCCAGGAATCTTGTCAGCTGAAGAGTGGAGTAAAATGCCTCTGATATATGTAACTTTTCTACTACCTTTTTCTGTCTCCTTAGAAATGAAACTACTTTTGACACCTTTTTGGTATGTGTATCAATTGCAATGCAGTGACAAATGGCAGCGACTCAGGCAGCACTGTCAGGTCTCCTGTCATCTTGAGATGAAATGCATTTTTAGGCATGCACTATGTGCTTGTTACAGCATGCAGAGGAGGAGGAGGTAGGACAAGAGAACAGTGGAAGAGCTGGAGTTGGAATAGCATCTCTCCCACACCATTAGGGCTTTTCCAAAGTATTGACGGCATATTTGTGTTACAATCTGTCAGACTATTCTCAAATCTTTTTTTTAGGGGTGCCTATAACATTCTCCTCATCCAATATTTCCCCAGGGATTTCTGAATTACCTGGTCCTTTTTCCAAATTGATATATTAGAAATCCTAGAGTATTTTGTGTCTATACATTTACAAATTTGGTACTGAGCACTGTGCTTGGGAAGTTCTCCATAACTACTCTGTTCTTTTGGTTCAGTTATGTCTTCCCCACCAAGTCTACATTACTGTAGGCATGCTCTGGGGACAGTACAGCAAAGCAACCTTGATGGGATCATATGAGAATTGCATCCAGGTCCATTTTGTGTGGTGTTTTACCAGGGGTGCAGGAGGATTACATCAGTATAACATGGCACAAAAAGAATTTTGATGGGAAACTAGTATGATCACATCTTTTCCTTCCTTCCTTCCTTCCTTCCTTCCTTCCTTCCTTCCTTCCTTCCTTCCTTCCTCCCTCCCTCCCTCCCTCCCTCCCTCCCTCCCTCCCTCCCTCCCTCCCTCCCTCTTTCTTTCTTTCTTTCTTTCTTTCTTTCTTTCTTTCTTTCTTTCTTTCTTTCTTTTATCGCAGGGTGAGACTCTACTTGCCTGCAGACTGTCTTGCCAGAGTGGTGCTATCCAGTGCTTTTTTATATATATAAAAATGTTTAGGGGTACTCTCATTTTGACTCAGACTCCGTATGAGACTCAGGAAACACTGTGACATGAAACGAGGCCATCAGGCCAGATTCACAAAATGTTTACGGGTACACGTATCCACACGTATCCCTGCGTCCCCCCAGAAAAAGAGCACTGGTGCTATCTCCTGCTTGGAGGGCCCTCTTGTTAGTGGCGCCCTCCCTGTGGAATGACCTCCCTTCAAATGTCAAGGAAATAAAGAATTATACAGCACGAACCCATCGACAGCATATGTTTCAAAATGGCTAACTTAACCCAACAACACCCACACACGAATGAACAAATCTCACTGCAGCCAACCAAAGACAATCAACCACACGCTAGGCCACCCCACCCTCTTTCACCACCAAGGAAACATAACAAGTGAATAGGAAGAGAGCCTATCCAAGTGATGTTGACACAAAACCCCCAGGCTGCCCCTACACTAAGCTGCCCAGACTGGCTGGGGAAACCCAGCCAGATGAGTGGGGTATAAATAATAAAATTATTTATTTTTATTATTATTATTACTGTATTATTATTATTATTAATCAGTGCACAAATGCAGCACAATGGGTGGGAGGGGGGAGATGTAAATGAACTTAAGGAGCCAAAAGCTGTAGCAAATGCCACATGCTCAGCTGTAGAATTAACGTTAAAACTTCAGTTGGTAAAACTGGAACTCAGGAGGATTGGAATGCCAGGTGGGTGGAAGGAAACACTCTTAAGCAAGAAAACCAAGGGATACACAATCATTCATGTGGGCAATTTCACAGGAGATATTCGCCATGTAAAACACATCAGGTACCATCACATTATCATTATCATTATCATCACATGTGAATTGGTCCTGAATCCATCACACCCACATCATGCATTTAATGAATACTTGGCTTCCCCAAAGAATCCTGGGAAGTGTAGTTTGCCAAGGGTGTTGGGAATGGTAGCTTTACAAAGGGTAGACTACAGTTCCCAGGATTCTTTGGGAGAAGAAAAGTGCTTTAAATGCATGGTGTAGATGTAGGAAACATGCTCAGTAGGTCTTGAACTGGGGAATCACGTTGAAACCCTTCTCTGCTTCCTCGGTGGGTCGTCGTCCCCTTCCCTACGTAGACCTGTTGCATTCCTTGTGCTCTGGGAGCAATGCCAAAATGACGGAACTGAATCTATGGGATGAATGGTAAATGTCCACTGAGAACGAGAAAGAACAATGACCAACCTCTTTTTAAAGTTTATTTATTTCATTCCATGATCCATTCAGAATTTCTTGTGAAAACAGGATGCAGAGAAAGCCCTTTATATCAACAGTGGTTCTCCTTCTAAGGCTGAGAAGGTGGGGAAGAAATGTAAAGTATAAACCCCATGGTGAATGTCACAGATAGAAAGGGTCGGGGTAGAAGGAGACATAGCAAATGCATACAGTTGCTTTTTTTCTTGACAGGGATATGACAGCTTCAAGAAATATGAGTGAAGAAATAAATCTTTTCATGAACCAGGCTGCATCTCAAGGATCACCCCGGTGTCTGTACAACCTCAGCAACAGGAAGCTGAATTGCCAGCTAGGTTAATATCCTGTGTCTGATCAGTGTGTCATAATCAGTCTCTCAAGAGTAAAGATCCATTGTGTCAAGAGGCCACATTTACACCAAACTAGCTTGCTAAGCGTCTTTAATGCTTTCAGGCAGTGCAGGGGTGGAGGAGATAGAAAGCAGGCAAGAAATACGATTGCGAGTGGATAGCCTCCTTCAAGATTGTCCTCCCTTTTGTTATGTTGCTGTATCGGCTTCACAGCTAAGATTAAGATTCCATAACAAAGCTCATTTTCCTAGGATGTCTATTAGTCACCCATAACAATTTGCCGAAGGTTGAAGCTTGGCAGACCAAGGCTTCAGAGCAGGAATTCATTTTGGTAACACTTTATCATAAGTGTTCTTTAATTAATGTTAAATGAAAATGAAATTCCAAAGAAATTACACACGGCCGTCAAGATCGGCACACCGAGTTCATCATGATTAATGGCAGCTGAAATGAATATCAAGAGTAGAACTAATCAGGATTGGCCTTTCGTTAGAAAGTGTTGCCAGAAGCATTTTGCCAGGGCTGGTGGTGAGACTGTATTTAAAGAGCCACTGTCAGGTATGAGAATGAAGTGCTGAAAAGTTAAAAATAAAAATGAGAATGTAAAGGATTATTACTCAAACATACACAGCAGAAGCTGCGATACATGAACTCATTGTACACAAGAATGTTTTGTCTTCACAGGAGACAATCCCCTGTAGCTCTGTCAGTGAAATACGGGTATGCTAACAACTCTCAGCACACCTAACTACATTTCCCAGGATTCTCTGGAGGAAGCCATGACGGTTTCAAAGAGCATGATACTGCATTAAATGTATAGTGCACATGGGTCCCTATATGTCTTTTCCTCGATCTTCCCTTTTCAGCCACTCTATTTCATTCCCCTTCTACCAGGTTTTCATTTTTTCCCCTTTCGACAATCTTTCAGCATTACATGGACATTAAGTGTGCTCAGTTCTCTCTGGATTGTGTTCTGGGTTGCCCCCACTTTAGGGTTTTTCCCCTGATAATTTTTTGGTGGTTTTTCAGATATCCAGGTTCCCCCAAGTCTGCTGATACCTCCTCTTTGTGTTACTATTGCTATTTTGGCAACATAAGCAACGGCATCCAGAGAACTTAATTCAAATTAGATTATGAAATGGGACATTTTTGAATAGTGCCTACAGACACACACCAGCTTAATAGCCTGCCTTCTGTAGTAAGTATTAATGAAAAGTCTTGACTATCTGAATACAAATTTTGTCCTCGATCATAGCAGTGGTTTCTTAACTATTCATATACACCCCTGTATCCCCATTTGCTATTATTTTCTTCAGCAGCGCCACAGGGCCCAATTTCCTCCCTGCAGACAAAAATGTGATAATTACTTTAAGCAACTTTCCAAATCTGGCAAAGAGATATAAAGTTAAACACAGACATACTGGTGCCAAAACAGAACAAGGAAGAAGAAGGGGTGGGAGGGAATCAGTGGATGGTTTGCAGGCATCACACTTGTACAGTACAGTTTCTTGTAGCTTAGCTATGTGGGGAAAACAACTTTTTCCCCCTAGTATGATTTATTTGTTTAAACCACATGTAGAAGAATCTAAAGCAATTTGATGCAGATGCAGAATCTGATTTTTTTGGGGGGTGGGGGTGGGGAGGTAAAACAATTAACATGGAAAGAACCAAACAATATCCAGAACAAAAAGGGGAAAAATCTGACCCTCTTCTACTCAGCCACCTACATGTATGTGTTGGAAACTGAACATGGGGACCAACAACCCTCAGGACCTCTGCCTGGTGATGGCAGGAATGGGGAAGTGTGCTCACCTCTTCTTCCTCCTTCACCTGATGTTAATCGTGTGGAGAGACAAATATCCAAATACAGATAATGGAGCGGATCAAATTGGAACAGAGAAAGGTATTAGATCTTTGGGAGCAACAATGAAAGCAGGCTACTGGATAAATCAAGAATTCCAGAAAAAACGAGAATTCTAAAAACCCGGGTTTCAGAACTTTTTATTAAGAAGTGTTATACCTCAGCTTATTAGTTCAGCTCTCTGGGCAGCTGCTATGAGTATGGGATCCTAAAACAAATTCTAAAAACAGGTTAAGGACTCCATTCAATGTGAAGCCAGTTTGAGAAACAACACATCGCATAGTAGTATGTGATAACAAAGTACAGGATACATATGCATTTTTGGATAACATGGATTGAAAATTAATAAAATAAAATAAAACAGAAACAGCAATATGATAGGATGCATTCTTAAATGACAGAGCCTATTACCTGCACTTTTCAGGAATGACTGAAGATTTTGTTTTGTTTTGTTCTGACACACTTTCCTAGTTGAATGAATAGGTTTCTGCCATGGATGTTTTAAAATTTATCTGCTGTTGTTGTCTGTGTTGCTTTTAACTTTTTTAGATTTTTAAAATTGCATTTAGTACCTTGTCTTGAAGAGTGTGTGCGGAAGGTGATTAACAAACAAACAAAAAAACAAAACACACTTACTTGGAAGTAAGTACCACTGTGTATAGCGGTCTTACTTCTGAGTGAAAATAGCTTAATGAAAAGATTTATTTTAATAAAATATTCTAATAAGATATTATTCTAAGTAAAGTATTTTAAGGGGATATTGTATGAGATGCTAAAGCATTACTAAAGAATAGAAAGTTTGAAACATGTTTTTCAGAGAAAGCTAGCTGAGCAATGAAGTCAACTGATCAAATTAGTTGTGTCTAACAAAAATCCTATTAATTTCAAGGGGACTTGTGTGTGGCTTTCTCTGAATTGGATCCAAATGGGGGGAATTGTATTTCCTAAAATGGAAAACACAGTGGCTTATCTCAAAAATTATCCCAAGAAAAGAAAGAAATTAGATCTGTTTGTTCCTTGGTGGAGATCTTCGAAATGCCCTAGTTCTTTTTCCTTTTCATGGAAAAGGGAAACAGTATCCTAGTGATACTTGTCATTATAATTTATTTTCTGGAACAGCCAACAGCATCTAACATCCACATTCTCTTTACCACAGTACCGCAATGCTGTATCTAATGTTCTATGGTGTGGAAAAAAGAGGATGAATGAGGATGTGCAAAGAATAAAGGAAGTAAAAAAATAAATACAGACCAATGCCCCATCTTATATTGCATGTACGAGTGCCAAGAAGACCAGCAGGAATGAAAGAGGATGCTGGAGAAGCGGAGGCTGGTATGAGAGAGGGGGAAAGCATAGCATTGAGGGCTATAAGCTTCACAGGAAGTAGGATCTGGGATGCGAAGAAGTAGGCACATCTGGCATAAGAAGAGAAAGGAAAGAAAGTGCTGCTGAGCTCAGCTCCTGCTTGCAGGCTTCCCACAAGTATTTGGTTGGCCAATGTGAGAACAGGAAGCTGGACTTGATGGGGCATTGGCCTGAACTAGTAGGCTTCTTCTTATGTTCTTAGATGTTTTGGCCAACAACTCCCATTCATTCTAGTCAACAACTCAAATAGTTGGGAGATATATAGATAAATGATGGTGGATATTTTCATCCAAAGCTTCTAGAGTGTACCAGGTGGGGGAAGACTGCTGCAGAGAGTGGTAGACTGACAAGACAAAGAGTGAAGGAAGGCCATTGTTTGTTGAAGGGGTGGAGAACGTTATCTGTGTAGGTATTTATCCACACAAACCTTGATGGCAGACCTCTAGTTTAATCTTTTAAAACCAATAATGTGTCACACCAGATCAACCTTTTTTCAGAGTTTTATATTCTGCAGTATCCCATGTGCCCTGGAAAAGCGTCATGTAATTAAAACAAGTGATATCAATGAATATGGGAGGATTATCCCTAGTCTGCAGAAGTGTCAAGATAACTCCACTACAGCTTGAACTCTGAATCTAGATCTTGATGCATAGCAGCTTATAGGTTTGGGCAGGGATGGGGAACCTCCCAGATATTGTTGGACTTCAGTTTCCATCAGCCCCAACCAGCATGGCCAGTGGTCAGCATGATGAGAGTTGTAGTCCAGCAACCTTGGGGCAGGACTCCCCACTATATTGTTCCCATTTACTCAATGACATTTGCTTCTGAGTTGACATACATAGGATTGCACTACAGTGGTACCTCGGAACATAAGACACAATGGTGCATCTGCATGGGTCGCATTTTGCCGCTTCCACGCATGCGCGTAACGTCATTTTGAGCGTCTGCGCATGCGTGAGTGGTGAAACCTGGAAGTAACACACTCCATTACTTCCAGGAGTGCAACCCAAAAGTGCTCAACCTGAAGCACATTCAACCCGAGGTATGACTATTAATTTAGTGCCTTTCCACAGGCCACATGCTTGCAACTTCCATAAGTACAATTCTAAAGAATTATCTCACATTTCACCTCGAAGTAGGGCTTGCCATAACTTATAGAAGCAGTGGATTAAATATAATCATATTGAACAAGGAGTCCTTTTCCCGTGAAGGTCCAGAGGCTATAAGCCAAGTTATCAGTCATTTATTTATTTCCTTCTTTGCTGTTTTCAGAATAGCAAAGCATAACAAATTTGGAGACTCTGTCATCATTTTAGGAAGCATTGGGCCAAGGGGCTGCAAACACTTCTAAGGCTTTCAGTTT
Source organism: Podarcis melisellensis (assembly GCF_964234715.1). Lineage (NCBI taxonomy): Eukaryota > Metazoa > Chordata > Lepidosauria > Squamata > Lacertidae > Podarcis > Podarcis melisellensis. The sequence goes on along the minus strand of NC_138537.1, from coordinate 53,789,237 downwards.
GCTTGCCAAAATAGTTCCATTTTTCTTCTTTCTTTACAAGTAGATTATTATTTGGGTTCCAAACGATAGGAAACATGAAAGGTAACAGCAATTATCACACGTCCCTGGATGCATCAAAACTGTGTTTCTCCCTCAATGCCGATATTATATAACACTGAATGACATCACAGTGCTGTTTCCCATTCATTCTTCCCTTACAAGGGCAATATTGTATGTTCAACAAGCTGTCAAAGATGCTAAAAATGGCCAGGGAGTAATTCTAACTGTAAGGTAGGTTCACCGTCCTGACTTGTCATAGGGGCTCAGCTGTTGGAAAGCAGCCTAAAAAAATAGCAATTTAAAAGGAGGGGGGAAAACGAGGACCTCAGGCTTTTGGTGAGGGCAGACATTAGCTCCATTTAGGATTTAAAGCACCTCACACTTAATTGTAGGCTTGCTGCATTTGCTTGTAGGAGTAGTAAAAGCATGTAATTTGACCTAATCAGATCGGCACAGGAACTGGATGCTTAGTGCCAAGCAAGGCTGTGGAACCAAATAACAAATGTGGTTGGGGGGTGGGGTGGGCGAGAGAAAATGTGGATTCCATTGCTGAAAAGCACAGGGTTCAAATCAAATCTAAAACTGGACAGTTCTGAAAATGCTCTTAGAAAAATATTCCAGACATTTTGAAGGGTGGAAGAATCCACAGACATGCACTGATTCAAAATCTGGCAAATTTGCTGCATTTGTGGAAGTCACGAGAAGAGAAGACTCCCTGGAAAAGACCCTGATGTTGGGAAAGATGGAGGGCACAAGGAGAAGGGGACGACAGAGGACGAGATGGTTGGACAGTGTTCTCGAAGCTACCAGCATGAGTTTGGCCAAACTGCGGGAGGCAGTGGAAGACAGGAGTGCCTGGCGTGCTCTGGTCCATGGGGTTATGAAGAGTTGGACATGACTAAACGATTAAACAACAATTGATTTTCACCGAGAACACTCTATAGTGGTTTTACTTTAAGGAACTGTTGTAATGTTCACAAACAATGTTATGTGAACAATTTTGATCAGCACATAGTAAAAGTGTTATATTAACCCAAACTTGCTCACATGATGCCGTCTAGATGTTGAACTACAATGCCGTCCTATCATCCCCAGCCAGTTTAGCCAATGATCAGGGATGGTGGCAGATGTAGTCCACCAACATTGGGAAGGCACCTCATTGGTTAAACCTGTACTGAGTCTACATCCTAAACACACTTAATAGGGAGTAAGTCCTATTGGACAGAGTGGAACTTACTTCTGAGTGCAGATGTACAGGACTGTGATGTAAGCAGAATTTATTATTGTTGTTGACATATCTTGGCCCATGTATACTGAACATATACATATGCGAAATATACTCCACAGTCTGGAATCTGTTCAGTGTTGGGTCACTTTCCTGACCCATGGAAATATACAAAGGAGAAAATGTGTTTCTGTGTGATCATGCTGTATTTTTCAAGACTCCCTTACTGGAACAAGTATAATTAACCATTCAACTATACTCTCTTCTGGGGTTGACACTAGAACAGGCTCTGATTGTCCCGGTGCATGAAATGTGAACAGATTAAGCACCCTATTAGAGAGAGAGGAGGTTTATCTGACAAAAAAACAATAATACTGTTTGTATAAGCAATGAATGCACTATGGCTGAACTACAAATTTGTTAAGTCTCAGTAGTTGTATAAACATTTGGCATCCTTTCTCAGTGGATTTAAAATGGAACTCTGCACCCCTCCAGCCTGTAATTCTTTTTAAAGCTTCAGCAAAGTAAGCCATAAAAGAAGCAGAATGACTTGATTGGCCTTGTCACTGATAAAGCAGATAACGACAGCAGTATGTCAAAAGTGAATACAGATTAATCATATCGTCTTGGCAGCAGTCCCCAAAGGGCTCACTCTAAAGTAGCCTGGTTATGAAAACTTATCAAATAATAAATCCCTCTTTTGTTTGGTTTCATGGAACTTAAATGGTTTTGGATCAGGCTAGCCAAATGGCTCCCTCTTCCAACATGAATCTGCTTGCCCCACTTCCTGTCTTCTTCTTCTGAGGTGTGGCTGGTGGCCATGAGAGAAGGGGCGGGGTTCTTAGTGATGAGTTAAACACAGAGTTCCCTGCCCTGGGAAATCAGGTTGACTCCTGCATTGTCTGCATTTAGGTATTAGGGGGAAAATTACTAGCCATGCATATTGGTGCGGTTGCCTTCTCTTCAAAAGGGCTAGCCTAAGTGGGAGAGCATCTAAGGGCCCATCTCTCACTAGGGCAGGCATCTCTCAGTAGGGCTGGGGGGAGACTTGTACAGTGGTACCTCAGGTTACATACGCTTCAGGTTATAGACTCCGCTAACTCAGAAATAGTGCTTCAGGTTAAGAACTTTGCTTCAGGATGAGAACAGAAATCTTGCTCCGGCGGCGTGGCAGACCACCGGAACGAAATAAGTACTTAACCCTAGGTACCACTGCATATGAAACTCTCGAAAGCTGCTGCCAGTCAGTGTAGACTATACCAAGCTAAATGAACTACAGTGGTACCTCGGGTTAAGTACTTAATTCATTCCAGAGGTCCGTTCTTAACCTGAAACTGTTCTTAACCTGAAGCACCACTTTAGCTAATGGGGGCCTCCCGCTGCCGCCGTGCTGCTGGAGCACGATTTCTGTTTTCATCCTGAAGCAAAGTTCTTAACCCGAGGTAATATTTCTGGGTTAGCGGAGTCTGTAACCTGAAGCGTATGTAACCCGAGGTACCACTGTAATGGCTTGACTCAGTATATGGCAGCAGCTTCCTCTGTTCTTCATAATTAGGATTGTTTTTATAATGGTTGTTTTCTATCATAAGGGGTCCCCTCTTAGGAAAAGAATCCAAATATTTTTCTTTACTTAATTATTGATTGTTCCAGTTCAGTATGGGATAGCTTTTCAGGGTTGTTGTTGTTGTTTTTTAGGTCAGGATATTCTCCTCTCTCTCTATATATGCACTTTGTTGATAATTGTGCATTTTCCCAATATCAATCAGTTACTTAATCTAGTCACAACCACTGTATAGCCTCTGGTACCTGTAAGGATGAAGGACAATTTGAAGATGTTTTAAACAACATAATCATAAGTAAGTTCCACGGTGGTGAACATCTTACCTTCAACAACTCCATCTCAACCATCAAGAAATGGTGAGAGCAAGGAATAGTTCCAGGCTAGCAATATTTCAAAAGCCAAGAGAACTTGATGGCCTGATTCAGCAGAGTAATGCATGTTGGTCTCAATAACACCTTTTGTTAAATAATATAAGTAATGTTTGAGTTATATTACATTTATTAGCTGAAGGCGCACATATAAAAGACTATTATCCTAGTAAAAGAAACACGCTGGATTTCACTGTAATGTTTTGTTTTTGTTGGCTTACAACTTTCCAGACCCACCACACTTTTCCTCCAAAGAGGAATGGAAAAGTAGTTCAGAAAACTCTCAACTTTTTTGTAATATAGTTGCAACATTTTTCAATTGCATGGGAGTTCCATTGTCAAACCAGTTGAGCCCAGGCTACTTAAACTTCAATGGCCCGAATGTGTAAGTTGCTTTCCATAAAGATCCAGATTCAGAATTCTAGGTGTAGTGGAGTTATTCTTACACTTCTATCTGCTATAGAATCAAGAGTCTGGTAGCGGACAAGAGCTACTTTGAGGGCTTCTACAGTGGCGTCTAGCAGGATTTGCATTGGGGCATAGTTCAAAAGAGTACCTGTTGTGGAAAGCCCTAGCCTCCTTGTCATCTCTTTTTTCCTCTTCAAGTTTATATTTTCTTCCTCTTCCAGTTTAGTGCTTCAGTGCTAAATCAGCCATGGGCAAAGCTGCCATCTGGACACAGCCTTTATTTCCATACACTAATTTCTTCCAGGTGTAATATAGGAATTACATCAAAACTCATAACCCATCTCTGAACGATCAATTGATTTCTGTAGGATTAAGTTCAATAGGACCTACTCCCAAGTAGGTGTATATAGTAGTGCAGCCTTACAGAAGGTTCACCTGTCTGTTTTTGCTCACAAGCAATCCAACTAAACTCTGTAGGCTTTACTTGCATGGGGTTTTGGACATTAGATCATTGAAATGGTCCATGAACAAAACTTTGCTTTGAATTTTTTGGTTAGCTAACTGGCACACATGAGAATGTTAAAAGAAAGTCATTCACACACATTAACTAGAGATGTCAGAGAATTCTGGTGAAAACAAAAACAGGAGCAGAAATTGCTGATTTGTTTCATGTCCAAGATGGAAATTAGTGTGGTGAATACAATTAGTGTTTGCTCTGGTTCACCAGAAGTGGCTTAGTCATGCTGGCCACATGACCCGGAAGCTGTATGCTGGCTCCCTCAGCCAATAAAGCAAGATGAGCGCCGCAACCCCAGAGTCGGTCACGACTGGACCTAATGGACAGGGGTCCCTTTACCCTTTATGTAGCTTTCACAATCAATATGTAATTGATTATGTTTTCTGCCATTTGCATGGATTTCATAGCTTTGAGATGAATGGGGCAGAATAATGAATTACACTGTAGTTTACATAATTAATTACATAGGTACATAAGTTATATAACTGGCCACAATAGCCAGCATTTTGGGTGGAAGGCAAACTGAATAGTGGAATAGAAACAGTGATGCATGCAACAAATACAGAGTGGATCAGAAAGTGATGCTTTCTTACATCCCCACTCTTAAGATCATTAAAGGTGAGCATGTATTTGGAATCCATTTTTCATTGGGAAGGCTTTATTGTGGGCCAGTCATGTGACAGTAGAAGACTTGCCTTTAAATATGGCTCTGTTTTCAGTTGAGGGTACTGAAGACTGTCTGGTCCAGTGAAAGAGAAAATAGGATAGCCTATTTAAAGATCCAACCTATTCAGCATGAACAGGCATTAAGGTTTGCAGCGGGGATTTGTTCTATAGACATAGGGCAGTGCTGCCTGGCCCTGAAAATGTGCAGAAAGGACAGCTTTAGATTTCATTTGTAGGAGCAAAGTTCCTTCTCAGAGAGAAGGGCAATACAGCGTATATGACAGACATGTGGTGTCAATTAAGAGCACCCACCTCCCTATCACTTTTAGTTTTATTATTCCTTTTTATGGGCTCTTATAAGGATAGGGAAATGGGTACTCACAGAACAAATGATTGCCATATGGATAATATAAAGCACCACAGAGTGTCATATCTTACCTTATATATCATTCAAAAGCCACCATGAAACCATACTATAAAGCTCCCAGAGTTTCTTAGGATTAACTGTCGTATAGCATCCTCCCTATAATTCTAATTTAATGAAAATTATCTTATTTTTAGAAACTGATTTCCTGTGCAGCACACCTATAATGCATAAAGGCACAGGAGTGTAGAGCAGCTAGAAAGATAATTAATTTAAGGCTTTCTTCCTTCTTTAAAGGACTCCTTTCTGGATAAAACTTCAGTGCTATTATATGTGATTTATAACTAACAACCCCAGCCTATTAATGTGGTTTAGCTGCATAGCTCAAGCAATAGGCTGTCCTGCTGTGGACAGAGGGGGATGTTTTGCCTGGCAACCTGTTCACCCTGCTCCTTGCCACGTTAGAGCACTGAAGAAATCCAGTCATAGAAATACCCTTTTATTTATTTTAATGCCACACATGGGGGTTATCCATAGTCTACTTACTCATACACTCCACTGCTATTAGCACAAACAAGCAAGCCTAAGTCACAGTTGGCCTGAGGTGAAGAATAAGATGTCCTCCCACTACACATACAGAAACACATACAGGAGCCCTCTCACCAGATGACTCAACACTGGCCATGGGATAGTATCCCCCACCATTCCTATGAGGAGTGAAGAGCCTAAGTAGCATGCAGGAATAAAACAATCATACAGTGAATGTGGCCAATGTGGTGCCCTCCAGATACGGTGGACTACAGCTCTCATCATTCCTGGCCAATGGCCATGCTGCTTGGGGCTGATGGGAGTTGGAGTTCATCAACCACAGGAGGGCACCCCGTTGCCTACCCTTGAAAGCTGTGGAACAAATGATCTAAAATCAACAGATGCATTCGAGCCAAAGAGAAAATCTCCAAACATAAATCATTCTCTACACCCGTTTCTTCAAACAAACAAATATAAATTCTGCGCCTGGCTTTGGCTGTGACAAAGTCATCATGAATGATGCCATTGTGATTCAGCGATCAGAGGATTTGCCTGTCATTGTTCCAGAGGGATAAAGCAGTGAAATGTTCTTGATTTATAGTGGATCAAGGCCATTCTGGTCCTTTTAGTAGGAATGTTCTCCACTGTTAGTGATTATCAGGGGCAAATACTGCCTCAGTGCAGCTTCAACATTTGGAAAACATCCATTTGCCTGAATGGCAATAGTTAAGAGGGGGCAAGGGCAAACACACATGCAAGCTCCACCTTCTCCCTCTCCCTCTCTCCATCCCCATGTCCATGTGCCCCTTACCATTCCCTGCTGAGCAAGGAAGGTCTGCTGGGTAGGAGTGGATCTACTGTGAAACCTCCTGAAGCTTAAGCTGCAGGGCCTCTAATCCAGGAGGAGCCCCAGAAGTGATTTTAGTCCACATTTCTTAACTTTTTTGGATCTAGTAGACCCAGTTTTGAGTCACACAACTCAAATTGATTATTATTTTTTGTATATATTTCAACAACCCTAAAGTTTAAAAATCAGGAGCTCAGATGTTGTCAAGGTATGGTGAGCTTCTTCTTCTTCATAATCATCATCATCATTATTGGTCATAAACGTATTAGTGACTTGTCACCCAAAGGGTCACCAAGTGACTTAATATATACAGTGTGTGTATACGCATAAATATCCAGTGCTTTTTTTTTAAAAATGTTAAAGGGTACAGTGGTACCTCGGGTTACAAACGCTTCGGGTTACAAACTCCGCTAACCTGGAAGTAGAACCTTGGGTTGCGAACTTTGCCCCAGGATGAGAACGGAAATTGTGCGGTGGCAGCGGGAAGCCCCATTAGCGAAAGTGCACCTCAGTAAGAACGGTTTCAGGTTAAGAACAGACCTCTGGAACGAATTAAGTTCGTAACCCGAGGTACCACTGTACTCTCATTTTGACTCAAGAAAATCACCATTTTATATTTCAAATTGGGAAAAAGAAATACATTAAATGGACAAAAGTACAAAGATTCACAAAATGTTTAGAGGTATGTGTACCTCTGCATCCTCCAAGGAAAAAAACATTATATCATAGAAAAGAAGGGGTATTAATATTCCATACAACATATAGGGGAAGCAAAACATACACATACCACTCTTACTTTGATGTAGACATAGGCTTAGGTGGTAAAAATAACCTATTTGCAGCGCTGAATGAATGTCATGAAAATACAACTTTAGCCCTTGAAACCTTATAGAGAATGACCGAACTCTACAGATAGTTGAATTTTGCAAAGTCTGTGGGCCCACCTCTATTGAAGGAAGAGCCCATGAAGGAGCAGAGCTCCCGGTGCATCTGCCAGAATCTCATTCAAGCAAGCCCTTTCCCTTAAGCCTCTGTGAATCCTTACGGACGGCATTTGGATTTGCCTTGCATTTATCTTTCTATGAAGTATTCTCTGGCTGGTTGTTTATAAAGGGGGCTGTGGTGACACATGACGTAAACAGACATACATTTTCCAGGACAGGAAGACGAAATACTGAAGGAAATCAGAATCACACCAGAGCACCACAAATCATTTTAAGAAGTTATATGCCTTAAGGTGGATATATCTGGAGACTCCTTCCTAGACAAGCTTTTATTTGTGAGCTTAACTATACATTTCCTATTGGGAAGACTCCAACAAAGAGCCAAAATTACATGTGATGTAGGAAACCTGTGATGGGAGCACCTCTTGTTTTTATTGCACTTTAAAGCAGCTACAGGGGGCTCTGAATTTATGGCAGCATTGCCCCTGAAGGAGGAAGGGGTTTACTCTTTTCACTGTGCCGTTTTCCTGATCTAGATCCTCCAATGTCGGTATCAGCCCTGGGGAGTGGGCTAGAGATATACAGATACCACTCTTTTGGTGATACAGACAAAACTCCTGCACCTAGCAGCTGGTACCTTGCACAGGCATCTCATTTGCCACTATGAGAACAGGATGAAAAACTAAAAGGTAAAGGTAAAGGACCCCTGGATGGTTAAGTCCAGTCAAAGGCGACTATGGGGTATGGCACTCATCTTGCTTCAGGCCAAGGGGTCTGGCATCTGTCCACAGACAGCTTTCCAGGTCATGTGGCCAGCATGATGAAACCAATGGGACACCGTGACGAGTGCCAGAGCTCACGGAAACACTGTTTACCTTCCTGACACAGCGGTACCTATTTATCTATTTGTACTGGTGTGCTTTCAAACTGCTAGGTTCACAGAAGCTGGGACAGAGCAACAGGAACTCACCACTGTTGTGTGGATTTGAACTGCCAACCTTCTGATTGGCAAGCCCAAGAAGCTCAGTGGTTAGGCCACAGCGCTGTTGGCCATTGTGAGAACAGGATGAAGAACTAGGAGCAAGGCTCTTCTTATGTTCTTATGTGCCTTTCTTCCATCATGGAATTTTAGGTGACATATTCTTGAACCCCAAAAGAGGTCTCACTGCAATAATTCTAGGCTGTCTGACTCAGAAGTCCTGGCTTTAACTATCTTTCTTTTGTACTCCTCCAGGTAAAGCCTTGCTGTGGCCAAGGACAGCTTGCTTGTCCTGCTTGTCCTCCTTTTTCCTCCTTTTCCTTTTCCTTTTAGCCTCAATTTCAGGCTATTATGAGCTACAAAGAAGTCACCACAACAAATGTCTTCTTTCTTTCTTTCTTTCTTTCTTTCTTTCTTTCTTTCTTTCTTTCTTTCTTTCTTTCTTTCTTTCTTTCTTTCTTTCTTTCTTCATAAAGTCTTGAATACATCCATTAACAGGCCTTTAACCCTTCCCCACAAATGAGTGAAAACTCCCCCCCCCCGGTGAAAACCCCCCTGAAAGGGTACCCTCCCTCCCTCCCCCTCCCCCCCCTCTCTCTCTCTATATATATATATAATTGGTTAGGACTATCTAAGCATATATATGTGCGTAGGTCATGAGTTTCTTTTTTAGAAATGACACTGTATGTAATTTTTTCCTTAGCTCTTAGCAGATTCCTGACAACTTTATTTTCGTAGCCGACTTTCAGCAGATTCAATGCACTGCAGTCTCCCCAAGTGTCAGGCTGTGGGTGGTCTGCTTCATTTTGAGTATCTCTAGCCAAATGTGAATAGAAAACAGCTTTTTGTTCCACAGACTTTTGGACTTTAACCTTAACTACTTACCAGGATATAATCACCCGCACATTCCCTATTGCCAGGACATAAGCTATTAGGCTGCCCAGTCTTGGAGTTGGAAAGAAGCAAGTCTCTCCCTGGTGGCTAATTTAATCGGCAACATCAGAGCACAAAGGTAGCTCATCATTTTTTTATTCTGATGATGACTTGCATCTTTCGCATGGATAGAACAGCCACAGATTGTTTCTTTTACTGCAATGAGATTGTTATAGGAAGAGTCATTTCCGTGTAGCTAGAAGGCCAACTCTTCTTCCGTTTTACAGAGCATTAAGCAAACAGAAAATAGTTTAATGGGTTTAGCACGGGCGTATTATGAAACTTTTGCATATTATGGGAGTGTTTAGAAAACACAAAGAAGAAGACTGAATCCTGAAAGCACTCCTTCTGGACCTGAAGATTTGAGAGATAGGAAGATTTTGGTTTAGGCAGTTCTGGGGGTTTTTTCGATTAAAAATTAGGTGCCGGTGATCATATATTGATAAAAGTATCATCGATGCCAGCACAATATGGCTGCCATGGACAGCAAAAAAGAGGCACCAGTACTTTGTATTGATGAGCACTATCATAAAATGCAAAAAGCCTGGTTTATGAAGAAGTGGGACCAATAACAGAGGCATCTGGTGCCTCTCAAAAGAACTAAAATGTTCTGACCCCATGGTTGTTCCAAGCTCCAACTCTGTGTCTCTTGCATTCCCTTTCACTTGCTCTGCCTCCTATTCTGGCCACTCAAGCTTGTGTAGTAATTCAAGGGGACTGTGGAACTGCCGCATATGGACATTTCACAACATTTTCCAACAGATTTCTTCTGTTCTCATTCAAAGTTGATTTATGGGGGCGAGAGCCCCAGGATGATTCCATGCTCTGTTGTCGGACTGATTTTACAATTTGTTCTACAAATGAATCTGGGTTATGGTGTCTCAATCATTTTGCAGTTCCATCCTCTGTTCTACAATGTGATGAGATTCAGCCAGTCGTAACCTCACACATTGCCAGAGAATAATGAATACCGGTATATAACGTCTACCTCTTTTTGTAATGTATTGGGAGCTAGAAAATGCTAAACATGGATTTATTTATTTTTACAAATTCCCCCAAAGTTGATCAAAATGAGTGTTAACATTTTCCTGTCCTAAAAAGGCAATCCGTTTGTATGTTAAAAAGAACAAGAGGATGAAAATCAATTTGACCATTGCAATATTGATGGTTTTCTTGACTGAGCCAATGAAAGTCAATGAAACAACAAAAAATGTAACTTGGTTAAATGATAGGAACATCTCCCATTTGATCCCAATATTTGTGTTCCCCTGTGGTGTACCCTGTTTGCAGTACACCAGGGTACTCAGTTTCTCATAATAAGGTAAAGGTACCCCTGCCCGTACAGGCCAGTCTTGACAGACTCTAGGGTTGTGCGCTCATCTCACTCTAGAGGCTGGGAGCCAGCACTGTCCCCAGACACTTCCGGGTCACGTGGCCAGTGTGACAAGCTGCATCTGACGAGCCAGCGCAGCAAATGGAATGCCGTTTATCTTCCCGCTGGTAAGCGGTCCCTATTTATCTACTTGCACCCGGGGGTGCTTTCGAACTGCTAGGTTGGCAGGCGCTGGGACCAAACGACGGGAGCGCACCCCGCCGCGGGGATTCGAACCACCGACCATACAATCGGCAAGTCCTAGGCGCTGAGGTTTTACCCACAGCGCCACCTGCGTCCCTTCTCATAATTACATAGATGCAATTTGTAGCTCCCCAAGGAGCTCTGAGAAGGAGTTGAAGGGCACTGGGTTAAATCCTGTTTTACTAGGCAACCTGGTTTCTGTTATAAACAAACCAATAATCCTCCCTCCCACAACATATTTAAAAGCACATTGAATGTCAATCAGCCCAAGGCCTGGTTGAAGAGGAATGTTTTTGCCTTGTGCCTAAAGGTGTATAATGAAGGTGCCAGGCAAACCTCCCTGGGGAGAGCATTCCACAAATGGGGAACCACTGCATTAAAGACCCAGTCTTGTGTTGCCACCCTCGGGATCTCCCATGGAAGAGACACATGAAGAAGGACCTCAGAGGATGATCTCAGGGTCTGGGTAGTTTCATATGGAGAGAGGCAGTCCATGAGGTATGTTGGTACTAATGCGTTTAAGGTTTTATTGGCCAAAAACAGCACTTTGAATTGGGCCCAGAAACTAATTGGCTGCTGGTACAGTCAGACTAGATCAGTGTAATATGCTTAAACCGTCTTGCCCCTGTGAGCAACCTGGCCACTGAATTCTGCACTAGCTGAAGTTTATGAACCATCTTCTTCAGCAGCCCTGTGTTATGCAAAGTCGCAGAATCTGCAAAGCTAAGTTTCCTACCTAGTTTGACCACTTCATCAATCCCTTTAATTTCTACAGAATCCACTCTTACAGCTATAAAATCACAGAATTGAAAGCAACCCCCAAACACATTTAGCCTAACCACAAACTTATTACAATATCTTTTAGATCAATGACAAATTATTGCATATGAACAACATTTTTATGGTTGGATCAATTTTTAAATGTTGGCTTTGCAGATTTTTAGGACACTTGGAATAACATCTTTGTGGAAGGGGAGAGTGGGGTGATTTAAATATATATATACACACTTATCATGTGTTGGTTCATCAGTTGACAAAACCAGCATGGTTGCAACTGTTAAACCAAATTTTCACTCTCATTTCCTCTGTTTCAGCAAGAACATTAGGACAGGCATTTCTGAGCATCTTTGTCATCTGGTTCCAAATTTTAGAAACCTTTTGAGAAACCTTGCATTTTAAGAGGGATAATTCACATCTTGTTGAAATGAACAACTTTGGCGGCCTCTGAATAAGCCCTACCCTGTGTGTGCATGCTGGAGAAATGGAAACATTTTGTAAAGGCAGATATTTTGCCATTCATAACAACCTTCTGTTTCCAGTTTAATTAAAGTGGTGGGGCAGCACCAGAAACATACATAACCCACATGCAAGATGACGCATAACTGCGCGTTCTGCGTCCAGGGATCAAGTGCGCATTCTTCAAGGCCCTGCATCACACAGAGCCATAAAGTATGTTTTCCTTTCGCTCTCATATCTGAATGTTGTTAAGGGCAGGAAAGCCAAATAGCCATCTATGGAGTTAGTAACATAAACCTCCAATCTGGAAATTAGAAAGCAATTTCTCAAGGAGGGCGCCTGGGAGGGACTATATTTCATAGGCACAGCTTGGGCTCTTTTGAACTGTCCCATTGTCTGGGCAAAGCAGTACTGGAAAGTGTCACTCACAACAGCGTAAATCACTTCTGGATAACTCCGCTCCTAGTTGGGTTAAGAAAGCTGTTTATTGTTTTCTAGGGAATGCTTTTGGGACCTACCGTAGCTAAATCAAAGGAAATGTATGGCGTTCAGTTCAATGTTATCGTTAAACAAAAATTCTGTTTAAAGCAAAACTATAAATTTGTAACTGCTTTGCAAGAGGTCGACATTTACACTTGTGGCCTTAGAGCACTTAAAAACAATTTCAAGGTTAGCTTACAGAGGCAGGGAAAAGAGACTGTGTCTATATGCCTGCTCGGGTCTCATCTGTCCCTCATCTGGGTCTGTTTTCAAAACTATCCTGCCATTCGTTTTTGGCTTTGAAAAATTCCATCTGGTTGTGGCTTTCCTTCCCTCGTGAAAAGGCTTAGTTGAGACTGTGACTTAAACGTGGACTCAGCCCTGCATCAGGGAGAGCTGCCGACTCCACCCCTCTGTCTAGAAGAAGTCTCTGCAGAAGAAGAGCAACGCTTTATGTCCTGAGCAGAGCCTGTTTCTGAGCAGTGAGCTGATCTGCCAACAATAAGCCCCAGAGTAATTTGTACAATGATTGTGTCGCGTATTCTACGCGAAGCTTTCAGCAGAGACGCTAAGAGTTCCAGGTTTGTCCAGTTCTGTCTTTTTTAATGTGAGCTATTTACACAGGCATGTACAAAAGAAACAGTCCATACAGAGTACTTACAAACGAATACTCTCCTCCACCACAGCTCTACAGCACAACCACCATACAGGACAACCACCACACCAACCACACCCACTGTTACACAGGCTCTCCTTTTAAAGCAGGTGATACCAATTACACTCCTGCTGAGTCACTCTGACCCAGCAGAGTATTGCATCATCCTGAAGCCTGCAGGCTTATCCAGTATCCTGCAAATCCCAACACTCCTCCTTAAGTCAAAGGCTTGAGACCTAATAATTCTCTTAAGTCTCGAAATTTAGGAGCATCCAAACATTTTGTATACAAATCTGCCACATTACATTTTGTGTTACAGTGCTGTACCTTTAACACATTTCTTTCCAAAGCATTTTTCACATTTCCGTATCTTATAGCTATATGTTTGCTCTTGCTTTTAAAGTTCTGTTGGTTAGCAAGCTGTTGTGCAGCCATGTTGTCACTTAGCACAGTGATTGGCATTTCAGAAGGTATTCCAAGCTCTTTTGTTAGGCAAGCAAACCATTCTATTTGTGATACACATTCACTTATGGCTGAGTACTCTGCTTCACAAGTACTTGTGGCAACAAATGTTTGTTTCTGGGATTTCCACTGAACCAGGGCATTTCCAATATATATGGCATAGCCAGTGGTAGACTTTCCATTTTCTCTGTCCCCCCAGCTGGCATCAGCGTATGCATACACTTGCTGATCACATCCTGTATCCAGCACCAGTTTGTAATCTTTTGTGCCTTTCAGATACCTTAGGATTCTTTTAAGTGCTAGCCAATCTCTCTGAGCCGGGTCTGCACTTCTTTGGCTTAACATGTGCACTGCCAATGTTATGTCAGGTCTTGTCCAACAACTTAAATATAACAGAGAACCCAACAGAGAATGAAACGCTGTTGCATTCTCACATTTTTGCCCTTCTGGTTCATTTTTGTACTGGGTAGTTATGGGAGTATCAACCTCATTTGCCCTCTCCATTCCATATGTCTTTAATAATTTTTCAATTTTTTCCTTCTGACTCAGAGAGTAGACGCCCTCTTCATTTCTCTGAACTTCTACTCCTAAGTAATTCTGAATCTCTCCCAAATACTTCAGTTTGTATTTGTTACCTAGGCTGTTCATAAACCAAGACACTTGCTTTTGTGCAGTTGTTATCAGACAGATATCGTCAACATACAAAAGTAAATAACAAACACTTCCTTGCACCACTGCTGAATATAAACAGGAATCAGCCAGGCTTTGTTTGAATCCCATCTTTTTCAAAGTTGTGTCTATGCATTCATGCCATAGACGTGCACTTTGGTGCAACCCGTATAGTGCCCTTTGCAGCTTTAACACCATGCTGTCTTTTTCCAGCTCATAACCTGGTATTTGCTGTAAATACACCTCGGCGTCTATAGGAGCATTTAAATATGCTGAGGCAACATCAAAATGATTAACTTTTAACCCTCTCAGACTTGCCATTGCTAAAACTGATTTTACTGTTTCAGCCTTTGCTGTTGGGGCAAACACTTCATCATAATGTATCATTTTCCTTTGTGTAAAGCCCCTTGCCACCAACCTGGCTTTCCTCTGACAACTACCATCAGCCAGCTTTTTCACTTTAAAAACCCACTTACAGCTTATGGGCTTTTTACCTTCAGGCAATTCTGTAGGGACAAACACATTGTTGTTTAGCAGAGAGTTATACTCTGCCTGCATTGCCTTTAACCACGCCTCTTTCTCTAGAGTAGGTAACTCTTGCACTTCTTCAAAGTTTTCTGGCTCAGTTACACAAACCTGGTTTATGGTGGCTGGGAACCCATAACGGTCTGGAGGCTGACCTTTATTACTTCTTGCAGACCTCCTTGGTTCATTAATCTCATCCCTTGGACTACCTTCAGGACTGCTTTTGGGGTGGATTGACTCTGTAGATCTACCTCCTCCTGTCCCTGTTGCACTTTCTTTTCTCCCCTGCTCCATACTAGCAGCTGGAGAAAAATGCTCAACCTTTACCTCCTCCCTTTCAGTTTCTCTGGGAGAGTTGCCAATTCTCAGCTTTGTTTCAACTGCCTTATCAGGTATGCTCGGCAGTAAAACTTTTTCTGGCAGCAGGTTTGCATGTATCTTGGGCCAATTTCTTTGCTCATTAAAGCTGGCTGATCGACTATAACTCAAAAGATTTTTATCATCTTCAAACCTGTAAGCTTTCGTACCACTTTCATACCCAAGAAATAGCAACTGCTGTGCCCTTTTCCCACCTTTTCTTCGGTTCTTTACAGGTATGTCAACCCATGCCTTTGTCCCAAAGATTCTCAAATGTTGCAAACTGGGACTTTTGTTATAGAGAATTTTATAGGGTATGTCATCTAGTACCCTTGACCACAAGCGATTCCCAATATAATTTGCGGTCTTAATACTCTCAGCCCAGTACTTAATTGGGAGATTTGCATCTGCTAGCAATGCTTTCATTTGTGTCTGCAAGACACCTCCCCTACGTTCTGCTACTCCGTTCTCCTGAGGCGTCGCCACATTGGTAAGCCTATGTTTGATCCCTTGGGAACGCAACCAGTTTCTTAGGGAGCTTGCCATAAACTCTCCTCCCCTGTCTGACTGAATAGAGCACACCTTTTCGCCAAGTTGCCGTTCTACCCTTCTTACCCAGAACTTCAAAGTTTGGGCAACGTCAGACTTTTGCTTCAATGGATAGACCCAGCCAAATCTAGAATAGTCATCCACTAGGATCAAGCAGTACTTGTTATGGGAGACACTTGGTGGAAAAGGACCAGTTACATCAGCATGAATCAACTCCAGTGGTTTCTTGGTTTCTCTCTGGCTTGCTCTTGCTACTGGGCAAGCCCTGCTTTTAACCTCCTTGCAGATATTACAGTCTAAGTAATTATCACAACTTTTTATGTTTTTCATCCCCCCACACAACTCCAATGTTTTGTTTAGCACCTTATAGCTAGCATGAGCCAGACGCCTGTGCAGGAGATGAATACACATATCATGGGTTGGGACATTTTGCACATTAGCAACCTTAGACTCACACTGCAGTACATACATATTAGCTCTAAGGTTAGCATTTGCCAACACTGCCCCATTTTGCTTTATCTGGCACTGGTCTCCCACAAAGTTTACTTCAAAGCCTGCTTTTGCCAAGTCAGGAATGCTTAGGAGATTGTTTTGCAAACTAGGCACACACAACACATTCCTGAATGTGTGTCCCAGTTGTGGGAACACAACCTCCCCCTCACAAACCACATTAGCTTTCTGGCCCGTAGCAAGACTTACATGTTTTTTGTTTGAAGCCCTAGCATCAGTTAGCAGTCCTTTTCTTTTACAAAAGGTTTGAGAAGCTCCACTGTCCAGAACCCACAGCTCTTCATTTTCTTGACCATCTGCAGACACCCAAGCGGTAGACTCTCTCTGCTGCCTCTTGTGCTTCTGCTGTTTTTGTTGTTTTCTCGGGCAGTCCCGCAGCAGATGTCCATTGGAGTTGCAGCAAAAACACCTTTTTACTTTGTTGACCACCGGCTGGTCTGCAGCAGCTCCTCCTGGCTGTTTCTCCGGCTCCCGACACCTCTGCTCTTCCCGGCTGTTGTTCCCTCTGGGATGCTCCAACAGCTGGGCTGAGGTCATCTTTCGCTCTGCACGCCTGTCCTCCTCTGCATACAACCGTCCGGTAACATATTCCAGAGTCAGCTTATCAGTCTCTACAGACTCGAGGGAGTTGACCAGCATATCATAGCTGTCATCAAGGGAACTCAGGACTATAAAGACTTTGTCCTCTTCCCCCACAGGCCTCCCTCTTAAGGCTAGCTCCTGGAAACAGCCTGTTAGGAATTTTAGGTGGTTTACCAGGGAGTCCCCCGGTTTCTTCCGACACCGGTACAGTCTCCTGGTCAGTGTTATCAGTGAGCCAGCTGTCTCTCGCACATGGACAGCCTTGAGCGCATTCCACGCCTCACTTGCCGTCACCTTATCAGCTACGTAGACTAGCTGGCTGTCGTCCACTCCAAGGATGATCGTAGCCAAAGCTTTCTCATCCTTTTCTAGCTGGGCCTCTGCTAGTGCCAGCTTTTCGTCGTCGTCCTCATCTTCCTCAGGGGGCTGCGGTGGAGTTTCCACCACCTTCCACAGTCCCTCACGCTTGAGGAAGTGTTGCATGCGGACCGACCAGATGCTGTAGTTAGTGGCCGTCAGCTTCTCCAGCAACACGCCAGTTCTGGACTGCTCCATCCCTGCAGCTCACCTCCAGCACCCACGGCTAGATATCTGCCACCTGTACTCTTGCGCAGCGGAAGCGTGCTGGGCCCATAACCCTGTCGCGTATTCTACGCGAAGCTTTCAGCAGAGACGCTAAGAGTTCCAGGTTTGTCCAGTTCTGTCTTTTTTAATGTGAGCTATTTACACAGGCATGTACAAAAGAAACAGTCCATACAGAGTACTTACAAACGAATACTCTCCTCCACCACAGCTCTACAGCACAACCACCATACAGGACAACCACCACACCAACCACACCCACTGTTACACAGGCTCTCCTTTTAAAGCAGGTGATACCAATTACACTCCTGCTGAGTCACTCTGACCCAGCAGAGTATTGCATCATCCTGAAGCCTGCAGGCTTATCCAGTATCCTGCAAATCCCAACAGATTGATATCTACAGTGATAGATATGTTACTACCCTGTAAAATGTGGGCGGAAATCAGCCATGCACAGGCAGAACTGCAACTGGTATCACCAGTGACAGATACATTGCAACATAAATGAGTTGGTTTGCAAGGCCACTAGGATCCCCTCAGACTATACAGTCAAAGTACAGGAGGTGCATGATGTCAGTGGCATTAAGGTTGATGAAGTTTTAGTCAATATAAGTGGTCTTCCATTTAATCAGCTTACTAGCCAATTAAAAAGAAAGAAAGAAATTAAGTTAAGTAAGTAATCCTGTCTTTATACAAATAATGGCTTCTTAGAGATGCAGAACCAGTAAATTTATAGGCATCCCCCATTAGATTGTTTATTTATTTGCACCCCAAAGTTTTCTTTTGACAACCTGGTTTTATAGATTTTTGAAGTGCTTCCGTCTGTAGTCCAGAAATGCTGAAACAAGCACTCAAAGCATGACTTGATATTAATATTGAAGGGTGAGGTATAACTTTAAAAAACAAACTAGTATCTCCTATTTTCCATTACATTTATTTCAATTAGCAAGCTACAAGGTGAGGAACCAATGCTACAGAAGCAGTAGGGGGGAAATTCCTCCTTTTGCTCCCGAGAAAATAATTGTCTGTGTGTATACTACCTTACAGAGTGACTTAAATTTGAAAACACAACATAGATTAAACTTAAGCATTTTCATCTTGTAAACCACTTAGGGATTTTCTCTTGTAAACCACCTGGAAGTTCTACTATGCTCAGGCTGAATATAAATTTTGATAATAATAATTAAATCCACCCTTTTAAATAAATTTTATTTTTCAGTTTTTAAGAAAGTTTTTACAGAAATACAAATCCAGTATTTCCTCAATAAACATATATATTTTGACTTCTCCTACTCCTTTTGTGGTGTCTTTTTAAAAAAATCCATAACCCTGCATTTCCTTCATTACTCTAATTATTAATTACTCTCTAGTTTTTCCAGTAGTGGTGTAATTACTCCCTGGTTTTCCTCTAGTTTTCCCAGTAGTGATGTATAGAAGTGAGAGCTGGACCATAAAGAAGGCTGATCGCCGAAGAATTGATGCTTTTGAATTATGGTGCTGGAGGAGACTCTTGAGAGTCCCATGGACTCCAAGAAGATCAAACGCACCCATTCTTAAGGAAATTAGCCCTGAGTGCTCACTGGAAGGACAGATTGTGAAGCTGAGGCTCCAATACTTTGACCACCTCATGAGAAGAGAAAGCTCCCTGGAAAAGACTCTGATGTTGGGAAAGATGGAGGGCACAAGAAGAAGGGGACGACAGAGGACGAGATGGTTGGACAGTGTTCTCGAAGCTACCAGCATGAGTTTGACCAAACTGCGGGAGGCAGTAGAAGACAGGAGTGCCTGGCCTGCTCTGGCAGCATGAAACTCATCTGTACCCACTGCTGCAGCCCGAGAGGGGAGGAAGGCTTGTATTCTGCCAAGTCAACAAACTGCCTCCCCCACCTTTCCCTGCAAGCTGCATTGAACCCAGGGATAGGAGAAAATTTTAATTTTGTTTGCATTTTTAACAGGAAACTGCACTTCTTGAGCCAATGCACAGCTCTAGCCCCAACTGTTCTCCACAGTTCACACTTTTAGTGGTGCAGTTCTCCAACCAAATTGTGTGTACAAAAGTGCACATAATACGGGACGTGTGCATTAAAATGTCTATATTCATGAAAATAACATATAAAAAAGCATTGCACTATGGGGACAGGGCTTGCAAAAATGTTAATCAGAACTGCATGGGGAAAAATGTGTTTATAAGGAGAAATTCATACTAAATGCTGATGAATTATCATGAGGGTTTGTGGGGATGGGGTTGTGGAGAGAATCACAAATTGCAGCAGAAATGTGGAGAACTGAATATTAGAGAAATGAGAAATTGAGAGGGATGGAAATTGACAGATGGTTCCAACTCCAGTTGCACCTGCTATAGCTCACTCCTTATTACAGATCACAGAGGAACCCCCCTTTGTTCTTTTCACAGGACTATGAACACTTAGTTCAGATCTATCAATGTTTTGCAGCCCCAGTTACATGCCTCTCATGTAATAAGGCAAAGTAGGAGGTTAAGACTGTCCAGCCTGTTCATTCTGTTGTGTCCTCCCTGTTGCCATCCACATATTGGGTGCAAAACATCTTCAGGGAATACTCGTTCCATACTCGTTCCATACACATGTAATCAGAGTTCTAAATCTACATAATCAGGGTTCTATGTTGCACAGGGAGCCTGCACAAGAAGAGAAAATTCCCTGATGTGAACATTCAGCACCTTCCATGTGGACAGTGAAAGGGGACAAGACCATTGGACAACTAATGGTAACTAATGGTAATCTGTGAATTAAGGAAACGGGTAATAATAGTAATTTATATATTAATTTTTGTTCAAAGTGCAGTGATAAAATCTGTATTCAACTATGAATCTTCCAGTCTTGTCTTACTCTTTTACCATACATTTTGATTCCTGAGCTTGTAAGAATGACAGTGAGGATGGCGAGAATTAGGAGCTTATAAATTCATTACAAGCACTAGCATATTCAATCCCATAAGGCTCTTCCAGCAATGAAAGGAATAAAGTTGTTCCACAAATTCAGAATCAAATATGCTAACAGAGAAGACCCGGCACAGTTTAATTACAGTTGTTAAGAAAACCGCAAATCAATAATGCGCTGGAAGGTATATGAAATATTTTTCTCTCATCCCACATGAGAAGCAGAGATGACAAGACTGTACAGGCCTACCAAAGGAATTACATTTTATATGCATCAGAAAGGGCTTAAAACATTTTTTTAAAAAATATTACCTACTCCTTTTGAAAAAAAAAGGAGGCTGAGCAATAAAAGGGTTTGTCCAAACAAGCTTTGAATAATGAGATACTGCTCCAAAAATCTTTCAGCAGCCCTGTAATGTGAATGAAAATATTAAGCACTTTGGAGCAAAGCGTAAGCTGAAAACTGAACCACAAACACAAGAATTCTAATATCACAAGAATGTTTTTGCATGGGTGAAATGGATCAGGAACGAAAAATGGTCTTGAATCACCTGAAATGACAGTTCTGGAAACATCGCATAATGTTCCCTGGGAATAAGTCCCACTTGAACTCAATGGGGCTTACTTCTAAGTAGACATGGACAGGACTGCACTACATGTGGGTTCGCTCCATGTGACCCATCCTGCTGTAAAATGACCACATGGAGGAAGTACATCTAAACCTGCAGATCCTTCTGCTTTTTTGGTGAGCGAAGTTGAACAGTGAGATTCTTCCTTAAGGAAGAAGGCACCATGTGGAAGCTTGACTCTGGAGGAAGGTCAAAGAAGAGTAGTCCTGCCAGCTTTTCAACCAACCATTGTGGAAGGTGATATTGCTTATTTCCATTGTGTAAAAAGCATCCAAACTCTTATAAAATGTGCAAAGAGCAGGGTGAACCACTTGCTTCGGTCTGTTGGCAAGCTTAGCAGGCAGATGAGTAAAGGGTGGTGCAGTGGAAATCCTGCCAAGGCTGCAGAAGCATCTCCTCAAAGTTTCATGCAGTAGTTGCTTTCACTGCTTCCAACTTGGGACACAAGCCAGAGTCCTAACTCACTTGATATCTCCAGACATCAAGATCATCACAGAGATCCTACCACATTCTCCTGGAATACGAATTTGGGTTTCACTTATTGCAAGGTCAGTTTGAGGTTTCATTATCTGTGGGCCCTAATGGGCTTACCTAGCAGAGTTGGTAGTGCTTCCAGTGGATTTGGGTGTCCGGGGCTACAGCAACAACATACATTTAAAGCACTATTTATGCCACAAAGAATCCTGGGAGCTGTCATTTGTTAAGGGTGCTGAGAGTATTTGGGAGATCTCTATCCCCACCTCCAAAAAGAGCTAGAATCCCCAGAAGAAACTTTCCTCAGATTGTTAAACCACTCTCAGAACTTTAACAGTGAAGGAAGTAGGTATCTAATTACTCTTAGCACCCATAACAAACAACATTTCCCAGGATTCATTAGGAGGAAGCCATGACTGTTGAAGTGGTATAACTGAGTACAAATGAGTTGGATATAAACTGAAATATTTAGGGATTAAAGACTTGGGCTGCCTTGTGTTAAAAGAGAGAGAGAGTCCATCTTATTTTTTAGAAAAAGGACAAAGGACACGTTGTTTGTACAATCTGTGTGGATTCCAAAGCTTAGAATATAATTTTTAGAAACATGGTCGTTTCCAGTGGTTAATGACCTGCTAGTCTGTGAACCATCAGGAGGGGAAGCCAAAGGTTGTTAACACTTTAGGAAGCACAGCCGTTGCTAATAACTGTAATGAGCCATATCTAAAGCTTGCTATTGCCAAACCGTAGATAAGGGCAACACAGTGAGACCATTTGACCCAGGGTGGACAATTAAAATGGACTCAAGAAAAAGTACTGAGGAGGACCACAACCATTTCAGGAATGGTGTTCATGCCTCACATGCTGCAGATAAGCCAACCTTCATGGCAATGTTCAACACTTAGAAAACAAAGAAAAATGCTGGAGAAGCAGAACAGAATAATACACACAATCTGAGAAGGAAAAATGAGCTGACACTGACTGCAGTATATGGATATTTGGAAGAGGGACAACCAACTTTTGTATTGTTCTCCAAGCAGTGCTCTGGAAATGTATATACTTTGGCACTGAAACTGGCCATGTGGTCAAGCCCGATAAGAAAGCCACCGCTGTCTGCCAGATAGGGCTTCCAAACTGTGGAGCATGTGTGCATTTACGCATTTACGACAAAGTCAAAAAGAGAGTTCAAGATTAAAAGTGTGAAATTTCTCTAGTTCGTGCCATTTTCCCTTAGAATGAAACTGTGGTCACACTGCTTATCGTACTGTGATTACAAGATAGGAGAGTAATGCCAAGTAAATATCTCTTGATTTACCACATCGGGACTGTGGTTTGGGTGTTTCCAGACCCAAAAAACTCATGATTAAAAAAAATTAAATTACTGTGTATACGTCCTCTTTTCACATTCTTTTAGTACTGTATCTGTCTCCATTCCCTTCGTATTTAATTGAAGCCCAGTTTTTGACTTTTCTCCCTTGTGCACCTCCTCTATAATTGTGTGTGTATTAATGTTTGTGTGTTTTTAAATGTGACTACACCTGTGAACCTATTCATGAAACCACTGAGCTTCTTCGAATGTAGTCACCAGTTGAGTGAGGGAGAAGGAATCACACTCCTTGGCCGCACCCCTGGACATAAATGCAGTTGCTGCCTACATTCCTAGTGGCAGTACACACAGTCCCAGTTTGGTCTGAAGAGGCATTATTCATAGACAAGTGCTAACAAGGGACCCTAACTGGCCAAAACGACCACTCCATTTGAATTTCTATGTGTGCACATTTGTATGTGGATAGGGAGTATGCATCTTGTCACTGGGAGCATGGCTAGTGGGTACAATCCCATTGTCCACCATAGGTTCTGTGAATATTGTGGGGGGCGTTTTCAGGATGCCAGCCGTGTTAATTTCATCAGCAAATTAGTTTTGGTGGAAGCTAATCTCATCCACAATCGTGGCACTATCTCCTCTATTTCATGTCACCACTGCTTTACATAAAGAGGCTCTATGTAGCTATTGTGGGAAAGCATGAATGGTTGCATGGTCCCACCACATTTACAACTTAGATGTGTCACAGCGGTTAAAAAATAAGTGGGTAAGCTATGCAGAGCACCCATACTTGGAGCCATGTCACAATGTATTGTGTCATTGTGGTGGAGTATGCCAGCATTCATTTTCTCCACCCTTACCTATAAAGTAAAGGTAAAGGGACCCCTGACCATTAGGTCCAGTCGTGGCCGACTCTGGGGTTGCAGCGCTCATCTCACTTTATTGGCAGAGGGAGCCGGCGTACAGCTTCCGGGTCATGTGGTCAGCATGACTAAGCCGCTTCTGGAGAACCAGAGCAGCGCACGGAAACACTGTTTACCTTCCCACTGGAGTGGTACCTATTTATCTACTTGCACTTTGAGGTGCTTTTGAACTACTAGGTAGGCAGAAGCAGGGACCGAGCAACAAGAGCTCACCCCGTCGTAGGGATTCGAACTGCCGACCTTCTGATCGGCAAATCCTAGGCTCTGTGGTTTAACCCACAGCACCACCCGCGTCCCACCCTTACCTATAGAGGGTGCCATATTAAAGTGTGTGAAGTAGCATTCTTGTCAAGTTGCATTTCCTAATGGATGATGTTATCAAATTTACAGGGATATTCATGAATAGAAGTGCACAGGTGTAACGTCTAAAATTCAGCACAGATGAATTAAAAACGCTAAACTTGGAGACTACAAGGAACTAGCACAAAAATAACAATCACAAAGATTAGCCCAAGGGCAGTGGGAGACAAAAGTTAAACGAAACGCAAGGCAAATGTGTGTCCCTCATGTTTAGGTGGGGAACACTTTGATTAATTGCATGGAATGGCTGAGCAGCTTGGTGCCTCCTTTGTTCCTACAAATGATAGCTATTCCAGAGGTCATGGCTGTCTAATTACCAAGTGTTTTGTTGAGAAAAAGAATATATTTTTAAGCATCAAGAATCGCAATCCAGCCTTCCACTGCCATATTGTTGTTATCTACAGGGTTTTTTTTGTTGACTGTCACCAAATGGTCTCTTTTGTCTTGCCCTCCCCATGCCCAAACATGGCTATGCTCTTCACTAACTCCTAATGATTTTCACTCCGTGATCATCTAGTGCACATGAATTAAAAGAGCCCATAAATGCTCACTGATTAAAATCAATACAATCTGCTTCCTCATGTTCAAAGTGCACCCCACTTTTTATCTTATGTTGACACACCTACCTTTTCACCCCTAGATTTCCACCTCTCCACCCTCCCTTGAACCCCTGCAGGGACGTGGGTGGTCCTGTGGTCTAAACCACTGAGCCTCTTGGGCTTGATGATCGGAAGGTCAGCGGTTCAAATCCCCATGACGGGGTAAGCTCCTGTTGCTCTGTCCCAGCAGTTTGAAAGCACGCCAGTGCAAGTAGATAAATAGGTACTGTTGCGGTGGGAAGGTACTGTATTTTTCGCTCCATAAGGCGCACCTAACCATAAGGCGCACCTACTTTTTTTGGGGGGGGGGAATTCAAGAAAAAATATATTATTTAAAGGGAGCGCTGAGCAGAGCCTGTATGCATCCCAGGCTCTGCTCAGCGCTCCCTTTAAAGAGCTGCGTGGAGTGTGTGTGTGGCTCTTGGGGACTTTTACCTGAGGAGGGAGAAGGGCAGCCTGTCACTGACAGCAAACAGCAGCGCAGCCTTCCCGCTGCTCCCAGAGCTTGTTGGGGCTGGCGGGGGAAGCCCAGGTTTCCCCCTCCCCCAGCCCCAGGGACCACACATTCTCTACATAAGACGCACAGACATTTCAGCACAGACATTTCCCCTTAGATTTTAAGAGGGAAAAAGTGCATCTTATGGAGCGAAAAATATGGTAATCGGCATTTTCGTGCGCTCTGCTTTCCGTCACGGTGTTTTGTTGCACCAGAAGCAGTTTAGTCTTGCTGGCCACATGACCTGGAAAGCTGCCTGTGGACAAACGCCGGCTCCCTCAACCTGAAAGCGAGATGAGCGCTGCAACCCCATAGTCGCCTTTGACTGGAATTAACCGTCCAGGGGTCCTTTACCTTTTACCTAAACCCCTTCGCCTCCCCCAAATCCACTTTGGAGTGCACAGGGGGAGGAAAGAGAAGACTGTTCCCCCTGGCAAGCAGTAATGCTTAAGCTGATGGAACTCTCTTCTTAGCACTGCGTGAAATTCCACTCCGAATATTTACTATTGTTCTGCTTTTTGTTTTCTGTGTTTTGCAACTTGAATGGCTCTCTTTTCTTTTCTTTTCTTTTTTAATTTAGAGACAGCCCAGAGCAAAGTTCTGCGGGGTTGGGAATAAATTTCTTTTTATACCCCCCCCCCGCCTTTTGCTTTAAAGGGCAATCAGACTTTGTGCATTGTTTTAATTTGAGAACTACTCTTCAGCAAATGGAAAATAGATGCTCTTGACTGTATAGAAATAGAACCAACATTTTAAAAGACAGGATGCCAAAAAGAGTTTTTCAGTTTAAAACTGACAATTGGTAACTATAAATATAGCTTTTAAAAAATAAGGGAAGAGATAATTTTATATAGTTATTTTTTTAAAAAAACTTTTACTACATTGAGTTGAAAAACAAACATTTTGTTGCTGTTGTTGCAGAAAGCAACATTCAGCATTTAGATGAAAATAAAGCATATTTTTCCCCTGACTGTGCATCTTTGAGGTTTGTATAACTACACATTCCTGCATTTTTCATTCTTTTATTGTGTGGAAAGTTACAACTCCAGACATGGAAAAAGCAACAATATTTAGAGCTTTCGGAACTTGTTCCAGCTTTATTGCTTCAGCTTTTGTCGTAATAGGATTATGCACCATATAAAAACAAAATAAAGAACAGATTACTGAATATAATACAAAGAGATACAGTATTATATTAATATGCATTATATGGCATCCTATTATCCCACAAGATGCATGCATTCACCGCTCAACGAAGCAAGCATGGAACCAATGGGAACTCAGCAAACATCATAATAAGACGTTTATTATCCAATATTATCTGGCATCAGAATCCAGAAATGCTACTGAAATGTCCAAAGTGTGTTTTCCTCATACAGAATTTATCAAGCCTACTGACAATGTGAAATAGAGGTTACTGAAGTACAGGATGGCTAGTTTTTGCCCTCCCTGCCCACCATCCCCCCCACCCCCGCAACAACCACAACTTTGTATAAGTCCACAGGAAAGTTTCAGGTCTTGTATTGTGGAACATTAGTTTATTTGAAATGAAACGGAACCTTATAAATCCCATGCACCCCATTTTATGCTTCTATCCAGTACTCCATACTGGTGAGTATTCCAGTACACCTTGTGACAATACTCACCAGTATGGAATACTGTCACCTCATTTTGTGTGGGTGTTCCCACGGCAGCCATTTTGTGCTGCCACCCAGAGCACATTTACCAATATATTAATATCAGCACTTCTTCTTCTTCCCAAAACTGGCACTGTTCGAATCTTCAATGCAGCATTGATTCTGCCACTTCTGACTCTGTACCCCATCCTCCTCTCATTGCCTCGGTGCTATCATTGATCTCAGGTATGTGACTACTTACAACCGCTCTAATCCACTTTGCCTGACAAGATAGAATTACCAAGCATATTGAAATCAATGCTTGCTCAACAGGACCAACATGGTTTCTGCATGTCCTGTCTCACTAACTGCATAGAGTTCTTGAAGATTGTCACAGGTGATCCAGCTGACATTATGAAAAGCCTTTTGACAAAGTAGCTCCCCGGAGTCTCTTGAGCACTCATGGAATAAGAGGAGAGGTCCTCTTATTGATCAGTAACTAGTTAAGGAACTCGAGGCAAAGCACAGAAATAAATTGACAATTCTCCTAATGGAAGGATGTAGGCAGTAGAGTCTTTCCCAATGATCAGTATTGAGACCAGTGCTTTCTGACTTGTTCAGAAATGACCTAGAATTAAAGGTGAACACTGAGGTAGCCAAGGTTGCAGGTGATTGTTCAATGTGGTGAAAACAAAAAGGGGTTCTGTTCTAACCCAACTGGGTGAACAGGCAGTAAAATAACAAATGCATAATGCAAGGACTTGGGTTCATCCAGGAAAGCTGAATGCTGGAAAATTCAGGACAGACAAAATATTTTTATTTTTATTTATTTATTTTGCATTGTGCATCATTAAATTGTGGAATTTATTCGCTGAAGATGAAGAGACAGCCACCAACTGGGAAAGCTGTCCTGGGGAGAAAGATAATCTGGAAGCCTTATCTGGTTTGATAAGGCTCAGAGGAATCTCACAAACTGGATTTGAGTGTGAGTTGGCTTGGTTCCCCTCACCTCCTGAAATGAAGGCTGATACAAGTGAGAGACATTCACATGGGTTCAGAGATGGATGGCTTAGTGCAAGCACACACACACACACACACACACACAACAGATACCCAAGCCAATGGTCCTCTTGGCTAGCTAATGTACGTCAAGGTTATGTCGCTTCAGAAGCTCTCCATTGGAATTTTTTGAAAGGGACGGGGGAAGGAAAATGTGTTCAGTGAAGAACACCATCAGAAATGTTGTGGAGATTAAAACTCAAGAGTTGTTGTTTTTTTGGGAAATGAGTTCAGCATGATCCATATGGAGCTGTTCAGGCTAACCATATTGGAAATGATCTTCCACATTAATGTTTGTCTGTCGTCGCAAACAGTGGGGGGTTCCAGCTTTCAGTTAAAAGCCCCTCTATGCTTTCCAAAGGAGCACCCAAATGCTTAGAGTTTTATTAATGTGATTCCAAATGTGGCGTGAAAGCTGAGTCTGAATGTCTGAAATAAGTTGCTTCATTAGGTTTCATGGCTTCTCTCTCTCTCTCTCTCTCTCTCTCTCTCTCTCTCTCTCTCTCTCTCTCTCTCTCTCTCTCTCTCTTTGTGTGTGTGTGTTTCTGTTGAGATTTAACAGTTCTAATGAAGGACTGAAATTATATTCAGGTTATACAAGATTCCAGGATTAGTTCCACGGCACATCATTTGTTATTAAAAAAACAAGAAAAAAACAAGAGAGAGAATATGCACTATGCTGCACGCGTTTGCTTGGAAACCGAGAAGAGCCAAATGAATCTGCGTTACAGTCATTATGCCTGCAATTTCATTCTTTTTCCTCCTGTTTTTGTGTTTTCTGCCAGGCTGTCTGAGACATTTTCAGGCTGATTGGTCCCTCAGAATAATAATCCATAAAACACTAGGAGGTAGCCTGTGAACATACCCAGCAAACTCAATATTATGAGAGAAGGTCAGTCTTTCATATTGTAACCTGAAGCATTCTTTGTCTGAAGCTGTGTCATGGACATTATGGCCTCAGCTCCAGCATTTTCTGGTTATGACCTTCAAGTTAGTTTAAATTTATTGCTCACTAGGAGCAGTTAATACAATACGGTTGTAGTTCTGACTTGCGGCTGATTATGCAGCTGACTTTTTAAAAAAGCAAAAAAGCCCAGCTCCTCCTCCCCAACAACTCCCATGCTTAGCTTAACTGCCTCCTTTATCCTTGCAAGCGTTTGGGGAGTTTTATAAGGACAAAGGCAAATGTCAACAGTGTAAAGTTACTTTAATAAAAACTGACCAAGATTGAGTTTCCTCCTTGGCTGCCTGCCACCGGCCATCCCTTTGTCAGTGCTGTAAAATTTCCTGCGACAAATAGAACTCCTTTTATTTCTCCCTCTTTCTCTCATTGAGCGCAGTTTAATTAAAAGGTGAAGAGTGTGATAGCAAATGCTGAAATCCACAAGCCACACATTGCAGGGGGCAACAGTCACATGGACTGGCAGAGGCCTTTTGTAAGAGGAGGGAGTTTGTGAATTGGAGCTGCATTTATCTTAACAGGGGAAAAAGCCCTAGGGAGGGCGGCACGGCGCACCTGCCTTTTGAACTCTGCCCAAAGCCTTGGACCTCATCATTTATTTCAATGTCGTTGGCATTTAAAGGCAACCCTCCCTAATCTGCACTTTCCCAAACAATATGCGAAGCAAAACACAGCCAGCTTTTGAAATACCGTACACACTTTTCTGAATTTTGCAATGTAGTTCTCCAGCCAAGTAATGTGTTAAAGTGTACATAAATCACAGTTTGTAAACAGACATGGAAATGTGGAGAACTGTATTTAATACTGGAAAAATGATGAACTGAGGGAAACCAAAAAGAACATATCTGCCTATGGCTAAGTGTAGGTTTAAAGAACCTCACTGATACATCCTGTGTGAAACATGAAGAAAAAATACTTTTGTTGACAAGTTAGGTAATTTTAGTGACAGAGCTCTCAAAGACAAGTATTACATTTGAAGGCCACAGTAACCAAAATTGCCTAATTTGGAAGTAATAGTTTTAAATCTAGGTGTATCGGAAACCTTTTGAATAAATGGTTTCAGGAGTTCAATCTATCCTCGCCTCTTATATTAGTATAAACAGATGTGACTGTCTCTCTCTCTCTCTCTCACACACACACTCTTACTATCTATGTATCTATCTAGCTGTGGTCATAAGATGAAAAAGTATAGTAACGCTGAACGTTACAGCACAATGAATTGATTAAACAAATGAAAAGAACGCAGTATAGCTGCAACAAAAATAGAAACATTGTGAGTGTCCTGGCTCTAGCTAATGCTAACTTTATTATGTGAACATAAAAAGAACAAGGAAGTAAGAATGTGAAGCCTAGGAAACCATATTTAAGGACAGTTGCTTTTTGGTTAAAAAAATGTACACGTCTGATAGGGAAAAGGGAGGCAATCCAGGATGACTTTTGGGTTGCTTCCAGACAGAGGGTTCGATAGTGTAAACAGATCACTGAGATACCAAAAATGGGTAATGGGCAACAGATTTTTACAATTTACTGGGAAGGGTGAATCCAGATTAATCTAGTGTGTATGTGATACAGTCTGGCATTTAGATAACAATGTGGCTGTTGCAAGAAAGCTCGCATGTGTAAAGAGCACCAATCCCATAATAAACACCATTCTGGCAGAACCTTCTGCCTCTGGAAGCTCTATTTCGCAACCACCCCACTGCAATGCGTATCCAAAACCAATTGGAATTCCTCGCCGCAAACTAATGCATATTTGCCACTGTATCTCTAGCCAGACATTCTGTCCAACGGCCTTGGAATCGCCAGCCAAATTTCAAACTTCATCACAAACATTCTACTCAATTTTAGGCAGCTTCGATATGTAATTACTGTGCCAAAGTTTATCCAACTGAACTTCCTAGTCATTTCTGGTAATATATGATTCTTTATTGGAGTTGTTGACTAACCCTCATCAGAAGGATGCCAGTGTGGGATACAATAACTCCGCAGCAAGTACTGTGGTCACATATAAAATATGATTGACTATAATCCTAAAAATACAACCTCAAAATTGAACACTGAATATTTTTGCAGCAGCTCAAAAAGGGTCTAATTGATTTGGTTACTTCCAAATGGTTTCATATTAGAGAAACAAGTTTTCAGACAGTGGCAAAAACCACTCAGTAAGAGGACTCTGGGGGAGTGTATGGCATGCATAAAAGTGGTGTTCCATTTATACAAAATGGACTATATGTAAAATGCCCTTGAAATACAAAGAAAAGTTTTTTTGCTTTTATTTTTAAGAAACCATGTGGTGGTATCTTTACTATGAAGCTTTCCTCATTCTACTGAAACAAACTGGAGCTAATTCATCCATCCCATATTAATGCTGGCTATTTGCCACAATAATAAACACTGATTGATTGACCCATCTATCCAACATTGAATGCTATCTTTATTTGAATACATGGTGCTTTGCTTCGCACCAAACATACTAATGACGACAAGAAAAAGAAGAACTGGCTGCCAATTTACTCTGGGCCAAGTGTAAGGTTCTGTATTAGCTTCTAAGTCCCTAAGCAAGTTGTGGCAAGGTTATCTAAGAGAACACCTTTCCCCATACAGACCTGGCCATCAGTAAATATCATCTACAGAGGCCCTTCTGGTGAGCTGTACAGTCTGCAGGCATCCATCTGGTATTAACCAGTAGGAAGGCCTTCTCTGTGGTGGCGCCTGCTCTACAGAATAGTTTCCCCCTAGATACAAGGTATGAACCAACAGAGATGCAATTCCAGCACATGATGAAAACATTTTGGTATACTGTGGCTTTTTCTGGCTATCGATGTCAGCTGTTAAGATAATCTTTATATTCTTACTGTGTGCCTGATTTTACGGTACTATATCGTTAGTATATTCATACTGGGTGGTATTCAGCAATGTTTTGTTCACAGTAGACCTATTGAAATTAATGGACCTAACATAACTCATAGTCATGAAGTTCAGTTAGTCTACTCTGAGTAATACTTAGTTGAATACCATATATTTTCTCATACACAGCTTTGATATGCCTGCATAACAGATGATATATTTGTGTGTGTGTCTAAAGAAAGAATAGCCTCTAAAGCACTTAACATGCATGGTCTTGTCATCCTTAACAGCAACCTTATAAGGCAAGTCTATATTTTATTAATACCCCACTCTAATATAGAGAGAGGGTAGAGGATGGTTTGCCTAAGTCTACCAATGGGGTTTGTGGCAGGTGTGAGATTTGAGGGGCCATCCCAAGACATGTTGCTGTTGTTTGAGGCACAGCACCAAATGGCACTCCCTACCCCCAGTTAGGGGAAGAAATGGAGGCAGTGAGAGAATTTGCTTTCTTGGGCTCCATGATCACTGTGGATGGTGACAGCAGTCACAAAATTAAAAGACGCCTGCTCCTTGGGAGAAAGGCGATGGCAAACCTAGACAACATCTTAAAAAGCAGAGACATCACCTTGCCAACAAAGGTCTATAGTAAAAGCCATAGTTTTCCCAGTAGTGATGTATGGAAGTGAGAGCTGGACCATAAAGAAGGCTGATCGCTGAAGAATTGATGCTTTTGAATTATGGTGCTGGAGGAGACTCTTGAGAGTCCCATGGACTGCAAGAAGATCAAACCTATCCATTCTTAAGGAAATCAGCCCTGAGTGCTCACTGGAAGGACAGATCCTGAAGCTCAGGCTCCAATACTTTGGCCACCTCATGAGAAGAGAAGACTCCCTGGAAAATGTTGGGAAAGTTTGAGGGCATAAGAAGAAGGGGAAAGTTTGAGGGCACAAGAAGAAGGGGACGACAGAGGATGAGATGGTTGGACAGGGTTCTCGAAGCTACAAACATGAGTCTGACCAAACTGCAGGAGGCAGTGGAAGACAGGAGTGCCTGGCGTGCTCTGGTCCATGGGGTCACGAAGAGTCGGACACGACTAAATGACTAAACAACAACAACAACCCCAGTTATTATATTATATTATTATATTATATTATATTATATTATATTATATTATATTATATTATTATATTATAAATTATAATGTATTCTATTTACGCCACAATTTCCCAGATCCGCCTCAAGGTACATGGTCTCTAAGCTGAACCCTTTGGCACCTAAGACAGAAAATTCCTGTGGTGCCTATTCCCCTCTGTGGAAGCAAAAAGACAACAATAAGAAATCAAAAATAACTAACAATTTGCTGCCCTTTCACAACACCCCAAGCCAGCTGCCTGAGGTAGATGCCTCATTACGGTAGGGCTGGTCCTGTTTTCTGATTTATAGTTCGTTCTTTTAGCCACTGCTCTAGATGTTCAGAGAGCTACTTGAGATACGATGGGCAATGGTGCCAGATCAACAACAAGCAAGAGCGCAGTGGCTTTTTAATAACATGCATACATCTTGCCTGAAGTGACCTTTTGGGCGTGCACCTATACAAGAGCAAAATAATTGGCATTTAACATGGCAGAGGTGCAAGCAAACCCGTCATCTCAGCATGAAAGCCCCCAGTGTTTC
Source organism: Podarcis melisellensis (assembly GCF_964234715.1). Classification (NCBI taxonomy): domain Eukaryota; kingdom Metazoa; phylum Chordata; class Lepidosauria; order Squamata; family Lacertidae; genus Podarcis; species Podarcis melisellensis. Next base: position 53,755,799 of record NC_138537.1, on the reverse strand, counting down.
CCTCCTTGCAGTTGCCTAAAATAAGTGCGCTCAAAGCTGGTTGGGCACATCACTATTTTCATTTGACCAGCGTTCACTGATGACCTGCCAAAGAAACATCATTTGCTAAGTATTTATTTTGTCTGGGCTGTGTTTTGACAATTTTTTTCCCCTTGGCCCCAGGCAGCTAATGCCCTCCTGTCACTTCTAGATGCTTTACTAAGACATCTGTTCAGTTATTCCACTTTGTATGTTTCACATAGCAAATTTGAGCCTCCTTGTTGTATGCTTGGAGGGAAAAGCAGTCATCATAATTGGTGGAACCCCGCCGTGAAGTGCCTCTAATGTTCACTACAAGGAAGTCAATGTGGCTCCTACTTGGACTTTCCTGACACATAAGCAGATATATAATGCATGGTCACTGGGTGAATACAAAGCCATAATTCTACTGAAATGTGCTTTCTCTGGTGTTTTGAACAGTAGGGAGGCCGTCTGAATAGCTAGTAATATAAACCATCCATTCACTTATCTGTTTCCAACACCAAGTACTATTAGAGCTTACGCATTATCAGCTACAATAAATATACATGCTACAAATATGCGGAGCTCTGTTTAGTTAGCTATTTCTGAGCTTCACAGTTTCTCAGAGTTGCTGTTTGATTCTCATGTCACAATTTCCCCATTCCCACATATAATGGTATAGAGAGAAGCATGCATTGATTTTAGTACCCAAGAATCCTAGCCCTTTATTATTAATATATTAGTTTCTGGCCTGATGGAGAGAAATCATAATGTAAGCTTTAACTCTAAAGGAGTTTTTCTTTTCCTTTAATTTCCAGACAGTAAAAATCATGGCTAACACATATACATGATCATGCACACAGACCACTATCAAATCATGTCAGTTTCAGTGTCATACCACTGATGAGACACATGGAGATGTGTTCTTCACACATGACAACAGCTTTCTTCAGGGCACCAACATAGATATATCAAACACATGGAAGAGGGGGCAAGGTCCATTGTTTTCTGTTCTGCACATAGCATTTGTACATGCCACACACAGTCAGGTTCTGTGCCAAAGAGCTGATGACTGTATGGATGTCAGAGGTACTGCCAGCCACCATGATTCTCTTCCCTGCTCCATAAATTCAGTATACCCACATTGGTCATGGAAGCATCCTAATGCATGCTTCCTAATGCGATCTCTTATCTCGGGAGTCGACCAACATCACAAATTAACCAACACAAAACAGCATGCATGTGAACACATAGGCTACATTTGGATGTAATGCTGATCCAGCACTATAGAAACAATCTTGGGCAAGCCTTAGGCTTATGAATTCCCCTCTATTTCTCTTGAGCAGCTATGACTCAGAAACCTTTGCTTCTATTATCAACTAACCACAGTTGATTGGTCTGAACTGAGAGCCATGGTTAACATTACCGATGGTTTAGGCAAACAAGCCAGGATTGTAAACCATGGTTTGAAGATGCTTCGTTTCCCTCAACCATTATTAAGACTAATAATAGTTTGTTAAATTGTAGAAATGGCAGTTATTTCAAAATAGAAGTGAAAACTCATGTGCATGCTAAAAGATGAGAGGGGAAATGGGAACATGTGAGCTCAAAGGCTCATGCATGTCACAGTGAACCATAAATTTACATCTGTAGCTGACCACACACTCATGGAACTTCACTGTTTGACCAAATGTTTCTTCTTTTATGTAAACTGGGTAGCTTTATGTTTCATATTTATAATGGATGGTTTATGATAAACCACTGGAACCATTTTTGGTTGGTTTCACCCATTTGTCCTCAGTGTAATTTATTTTTAAGTTGGCCTCTTATTTGCAACAATATATACAGAGGTCTTGAATTCAGCATTGACATAGAGCTCAAGCCTGAACTACACAATCAGAAGCAGACCTTGATCTGGGAAACCAAATGACCAGCCAACAGCTGCAAAGTGACAGCTAGGGGAATGTGAACATGTCATTTGCATCAAAGGAGCTCATTATTTTATCTATGCACCACCACCACCCCGTCTCCCAGGGGATTCTGCTACAGCCAATCTTCTTGAATTGAAGTGGAACATATTGTCAATTTCACTTCTTTTGGTTTCTCACTTTTCCAGTGTTAAACTCAGTTCTCTGCATTGTGCAGCAGTTTGTTTAAAAAATAATCCTCATGAAAATTCATCAACATTTTAGTGCAAATCTCTGCAAATAAACACATTTTTATATGTAGTTTTCACACACACACACACACACACACACGAAAGCAATTCCCTAATATAATGCATTTTGGTATATTTTCACTTATAGCTTCATTTTTAAGCACATACTTTACCTAATATGTGAATTTTTGTAAATACCGTTTGGTTGGAGAACTGCATTGCTAAATCTGGTTAAGTGCGAATTTGAATTTGGGAGGATAGCTGTGTTTTGGTTTGCCTATTGATTTGGAAAGTGAGATTTTGAATTTAATTTCTCCTCTATCCCTACTGCTGTATCACGACAAAGGGTCACCAGGGGAAAAGCAATTAGTAGGAGGGAAAGTTTACAAAGGAAATATATGCACCTGAAAAGTAGAAGATCACAGATCCTACTTCATTTTCTATTAGCATCTACATTTTGATTTACTTGTCATTCAATAAATTATTATTTCTTACTGTTGGGTCATTCTTCCTCTGAAGTATTGCACAATTCAAAGATATGGAATATTTCCCTGAGTACTTGACTGTTCTGTAATAATGAGCTGATAATATTTCCCCAACTTATTCTTTAGGGAAACTGGCCATCTACAGAAATAAATATATCTACAACTATGCTGTAAGTCATTACAGTATCTTTATTCTATAGTTGCTTTTGATTTCCCTCGAGCACAGCACTAATATGTGTTAAAAATAGACAGTTGACTGGGGATTTCATTAGGAAAGAATCGCACAGCATTTTAATCATAATGAAACCACCTCCCCACAATAAGTTTTGCCTTTGCTCTAACAGACAAGGAAGAAGTTGTTGAGTAGTGAGCAGTATTCCTACACATCAACTGGGAGCAATGAGAAATGAGAAAGATGGTTGTGCATTTAATCATAAGTTTTAAAAGTACTAAGCTGGGCAAGCATTGCTTTCCCAACCTGGAAAATAACCACGATGCAAATTAGCACCATTGATCCTGTGAGGCGTAGCCTAAGGGCAGACATTTTTCCATTCTCTTTCCACCTATGGCCATAAATGGTGGTGAGGTATCCCATCTCAATCAAGGCAACATGCTTCCATATACCAATAAATTGCCAGGCCATTGGTTTGATACAAGTTCAGAGGCAAGACTGTGGCCACACGCTGGTCCAACACTCTCAGATACTAGTGACTTGTCCAAGTGCGTGATGCCTGTTACACTTCATATCCAAACACAGGATCATATAACAGCTTAGCAAAACCTATTGTTGGAAACAGCTTTAGCATAGGATGGAAATATTTCCAACCTCTGGGTTTGATGTAAATTGTAAGACACATACCAGCCAGAAAAAGCCAAGATTCAGCTTTGGTCTGGATGGGATAAAGTGAAATCTCAATACCCGTCTGAACATTTAGAATAATAATCACCATGTCAAAAATACCAAATCAGATGCCCAGCTGAATTATGTAGGAGAGGCCGGTGGAACAGTGGGGGCACCCCTTCCATCCATTCCTCGCCCAGATGATATAATAGGCAGTTGCATGGAATCCCTGCTTGCATAGATTTCCTCCTGCCAACCTACATTTATCTGCCCAACGGAACTGCTCTGCATGACTGGGTGTTGGATGCATAGCTGTCAACCGTCCCTTATTTGGCAGGAAAGTCCCTTATCCCAGCGCTGTGCCCCGCTGCTGTCCCTTATTGATGATGTCCTTTAAATTTCCCGGGTTTCAAAGGAAGCAGCTCCTCTCCCTCCCTCCCTGCCAGCCAGGGAGGAGGGAGGCTCAAACTATGTTGCTTGGCTGTGTTGCTCACCAATAAGGAGTCTAAGAAAGACTGGTGGGTGGAGCTTGCATGCTTTGTACCGATCAAATCGGCTGCGTTGCCTTTGCTCAGCACTTCCCAGCGGAGAGGTGACGGTTGTTTTCCTTGCTGCATCCCCTTTGCCAGGTTGCTGCACTGTGGGAACCACCACTTGAGGCTTCGTTTGGCTGCTAGTTGACTAAAACCCCTTATTTTGGCTGCTGATCCCTTATTTCCGAGACTTCTGGTCCCTTATTTTCAAATCTGTAAGTTGACAGCTATGGTTGGATGGAGGGCTCAGCTCTTGCACTGCATCATTTGTATGCTAGAGGGAAGGTGGTGTCCCCACTTTTCCATCACACGAATATGAGCACTGCCCTAAGTTATGTAGGAACTGTATCACAAACAGATTAAATATGACCCTATGAAAAGAGTGGCTGAAACTCAAAAGTATAAGGACTTTCACACCAGCAATCACTTAAATTGTCAGACATATACCAGAATCAGGAGGTGTCTTTATAAAATCGGAGGTCGTAAAAACAAAATATGCTGTGTGGTGTGAATTTTTAGTCTCCACTCGCCTGTCCCTAAGTTTCTGATCACAGTCTCAGAACTCTCCTTATTAAAGCTTAAGCTTCAAATATCTCAGCCTTATGTACTGATTTTTGGCTTTAAACACATTAGTGGCTTAAAATGCAGTGGTTGTTTACATTTTAAAATGCAATTAAAATGCAGAGGTTGTTTGCATTTTTACTTTGCTGTACATACCAGAGAAGAGACTCAGGTGGTGCTGTGGTCTAAACCATAGAGCCAAGGGCTTCCTGATCAGAAGGTTGGTGGTTCGAATCCCCACGACGGGGTGAGCTCCCGTTGCTTGATCCCAGCTCCTGCCCACCTAGCAGTTCGAAAGCACGTCAAAGTGCAAGTAGATCAATAGGTACTGCTCCAGTGGGAAGGTAAATGCCGTTTCTGTGCACTGCTCTGGTTCACCAGAAGCGGCTTAGTCATGCTGGCCACATGACCTGGAAGCTGTACACCGGCTCCCTCGGCCAATAAAGAAAGATGAGCGCCGCAACCCCAGAGTCATACATGACTGGACCTAATAGTCGGGGGTCCCTTTACCTTTACATACCAGAGAAGAGGCTTTACCTGAAGCATATTACCTGATTTTTTTGCCCATTCCTCTAACCTGTATGTCCTGAACTTATCACTGAGAGGGGAAAACATCAAACAAGAAAACTACAGGTCACATTATGTGTACTCAGCCTCAAACACCAGCAGCAGGAGTGCACTGGAGCTGAAGGTAATGTGCACACAGTTTCTCTCAAACTTTGAAGCTAATGTGATTTAGGGCTTGAGATAGATCTGGCTTCAAATTTCCCAAAAGTTATAAACTCATTGTATGACCTTGGTTAAGCAATTTTCTCTCATGCTATATCTATCTATCTATCATCTATCTATCTATCTATCTATCTATCTATCTATCTATCTATCTATCTATCATCTATCTATCTATCATCTATCTATCTATCATCTATCTATCTATCATCTATCTATCTATCTATCTATCTATCTATCTATCTATCTATCATCATCTATCTATCTATATCTATCATCTATCTATTATCTATCATCTATCTATTATCTATCATCTATCATCTATCTATCTATCATCTATCTATCATCTATCATCTGTCCTTAACATTGACTCTTGCTGGCACTTGTAATTCAAGACAGAGCTTGCAATATTTCTGTTGAAACAGGATATTTGTTGCTATTAAAGTAGTTAGGAAGTGGTAAGACTGAACATCCAAGAAAGTGGTTTTGAAGCAAAGTTTGGACCTGTATCTAAATTTTATTGGTTTTGGGGTGGCCTTGAATCATATATTCCAATAAAAAGTGCCAATGTAAAATAAGGTAATGCCCCTCAAATATAAATTGAAATTCCATGGCAAGGAATAAACTAGGGTACAATGTTTGAAGCTGAAAGTAGAGTGAGTGAATTTAGCATGACGGCGAGAGGAGGGCATTCTCTTTAATCCAAGGTACAAAAAATTATTGTAAATGTGCTAAAAATTAGGAGTAATATTTTTGCTACAAAATGAAATCTGTATGTGAATGTCTTATTTGCCAGATACTGTGTTTAATAAAGTCCACACAGAAAGTCCTTTTATTTTTCCAATTAGAGGTTAGTGGTTAAATGTCTACCCAGAATGTGGAATTGAAGTGTTGCAGCACACAGGACTGTTGCTGGTGTTTAATTTAAAGGATGACCCAATTGATCAGTTCTCTGTGCAAGGTTAAAGATGATCAATTGATGTCCCAGGATCTGTTAAGGCCATTCCAATCAAGATCATTAAGGTCACTTTATGTGCCAGCTTGTTTTCAGTAAACATTCACATTTTTAAAATGAAATCTTTATAGCTAAATAGTTTGCATGGAAATAAGAGAATAACGGTGGGTGTGCTATTTCTAATTTCCATTAGACTTGGGCCAAAAATACTCATAATTTATCAAGAACATTTCCAGAAGTGCCTAAAAAGGCCTCTCCTTTTCAACATCTTTGTCTTGTATGATAACTGTTCATTGACATTGCCCTCTCTTGCTCTTGTTCTAACTCTCACATTGTTCCATTTTGGCTCCACTTGACATTATCAAATAGTCAAATATGTCTGGCCTTATAATGTCATCACATCAGTCTGTTCATTGTAAGATCCACGACTGGCTGGGATCACACATATATTTAAGTCAGGAACTAGTGTCCATGTTAGGTGTTGTTGTGACATCATCCCATTCACTAAATGATCCCTGATTGGCTGTGACCAACTCAGGAATGATTAAGAAGTTGAAGCCAAGGGGAAAATGATTCTCAACCATGAAAAAAAATGAATAGCCACACAAACTAATTGGGGTGGTGGTGTTGGGAAAACATTCCCACCCTGCCAAAACCCACTATTTATGACCAGAATATTCACTAAAAAACCCTGATTGGTTAGGACTAAGACAGGAAGCAGAAACTGTGAGTGCAGGTAGGAGGTGGTTCCCAAACTACAACAACCAAAAGAAAAAGATAAAAACTCACACAAAACATTTTAGGGAAAATATTTCAACCCTAGCAAAATCAGCATCTGTTACCTGAAACCTGGAGAATGTTTGGCACAGCCTAGTTTATACTAATATAGAGTCATTTGAGGCTATACCTCAAGCAACCCCTAGAAAATAGTTATGTGAAGGTGCTAAGAATTCCCTGTTAAAAACCCATTAATTCCCATGCTATGCTACATAAAGTTAAGCTTGCTGGAGTTTTCATTTGGGCCAAAACTACACTTGTAGCAATTCTTTTTTATGAATTCAGGAGGCCTCACAGTGAATAAGTGAATGGCAAGTTTCTGCTGAGAGATATCTATGCTTGGATAATTAAAAAGTGCTCTCTTCTTGTAGATCTGTGTTTGCTTAGCAGCTGTCACAGAATAGTTGATGTTATCACATAACCCCATAACTCTTCTCATAACACTAGAACTCATGGATGTCCAGTGAAACTGGATGTTCAAAGATTTAAGGCAGATAAAAGAAAGTACAGTGGTACCTCGGGTTAAGAACTTAATTCGTTCTGGAGGTCCGTTCTTAACCTGAAACTGTTCTTAACCTGAGGTACCACTTTAACTAATGGGCCACTCACTGCCGCCACACCGCCAGGTCACGATTTCTGTTCTCATCCTGAAGCAAAGTTCTTAACCCGAGGTAATATTTCTGGGTTAGCAGACTCTGTAACCTGAAGCGTCTGTAACCTGAAGCGTCTGTAACCTGAGGTACCACTGTACTTCTTCATGCAGTCAGACTATGGTACTCTGCCCAGAGGCAGTGATGGCCACTTGGATGGCTTTAAAAGATGATTAGGCAAATTCCTGGAGGAAAGACCTATCAATAGCTACAAGCCATGATGGGTATGCCCTATTCTCCACAGTTGGAGGCAGCCGTGCTTCTGAATACCAGTTGCTGGAAACCACAGAAAGGGAGAGTGTTTTGTTCTCATGCTCTGCTCAGTAGTTGTCAGGTGGCAGAGGAACCAACCCCCACAGTAGGTTGCCAGGAACAGATCAGACAAGGAAAAGTCCTTACCGCCTGCTTTTTAGTCAATATTTTCAGAGAGAGGCTTAGGAATGCAGCCTCTTGGAATAATGGCGTTGTCCCGAGAGAATCTCCACCCCACTTCTCTACCACTTCCTCATTCATCAACAGCACTGCCCACTCTATGGTTGCTGCTTAGGACCGTCTGTCTTTGAGCCGTTTGCTCTCCTACTTTTAAGGCTTGCCGGGTTCTGGGAGATGGTGGGTCTGGAATGCTTTCTAGTGATAACATGTCAGCCAGCTGCTCCGGCTCTGCCTCCTCTTCCTCTCCCATTATTTCCCAACTTTTCCCCTCATCTTCCTCTGAGCTGTGGCCTCCCTCTACCCCCTGTTGTAATTCTGAGCTGTCTTTTTCTTCTCTGGAAGGGTCAGGCTGGGGAGGCGGTCTCCACCATTCCTCCTCTTCCCAGTCCCTGACACTAGTTTTCCTCAGGCAACTGGCTCGCCACTGTGAGAACATGATGCTGGACTAGATGGGTTACTGGCCTGGTGCAGCAGGCTATTCTTATGCTCTTAGGTTTATTGTCTGAATTGACTTTGGAGGCTCTGCCTTTAATAAGTCTTTAGGCGCAACTGCTTGCAATGTGGTAGCCACTAGGCGAATCAACATGAGTCACAAGTGGCCATGTGCCAACTGACATTTCCGACGGGTTGCTTGGACCTCTCCACATGTCTGGATGCTACAGGTAAGTGGTTGCACACTGTACATTGCCCTGAAGTGAGTTGACTGGTCCACAAGTGGTTACCTGCATCCATCCTACAGTAAGCTATTACACCACAAGCAGCATGAATATATTTATACAGTGGTACCTCGGGTTACATACGCTTCAGGTTACATACGCTTCAGGTTACACACTCTGCTAACCCAGAAATAGTGCTTCAGGTTAAGAACTTTGCTTCAGGATGAGAACAGAAATTGGGCTCCAGTGGCGCAGCAGCAGCAGGAGACCCCATTAGCTAAAGTGGTGCTTCAGGTTAAGAACAATTTCAGGTTAAGAACGGACCTCTGGAACAAATTAAGTACTTAACCCGAGGTACCACTGTATGGGATTTTTATTAGGGTGCAGATGATAGAGTTAAGTTTTTAGGTATATAATAGATTATTAGTAAATTAGATGTCAGACTTTTAACTCCCTACCCCATTGTGCATAAAGAGCAATATACTTTATTTAGAAAACACTGTTAGTATTGCCGAGGGAGCCACCATGTACATTTCATATACCGCTTGCTTAAAAGAACACTTCATAGGGAGGAATGAACAAGTTGCTTCTTTTGGTCATCTGTTAACATCAAGGGGGAGGGGGGAAGAGATGGATTTGCTGAGGAGATTGTGGAAAGGAGAAGGAGAATGATTGTTTGTATCTCTAGTAATAATTTATCTTGTAGAGAGAGGAAACAGGCAACTTCTACCCTAAACCCCATTCATTCATTACACCTTTCAAGGCTTGTCTTTCTAAAGTCAACAGTGCTCACTTATTTCAGAGGGGTCTGTATTTGTAGAAACAGGTGTCCGCTAGTACAAAAATTCCTTAATGTTTCAGAGCTTGTTTCTTATATTCTGTGAAATTGTGATGCTTGGAAACCTATAACAGAGTCATGTTCAAAACTATAGTAGGTGTCTCTCTTAAACAGCCACCACAAAACTCTCTCTCTCTTTTTGCCATAAAATGCAGTGTTGTATATGTGAATGGTTTGAAGGTATCCAGCAAGTTTGAATAACTGAGATTTTGATAAAGGCATATGTTCTTCCTCCAAGTATGTGAGTAGAAAAGAAGGCAGCATGGCTAGTTCTGGCATGAACAGTGCAATTCTTTTCTCCAGATGCATATATTAAATATGTGCCTCAAGGCTATCTGTGAAATGAACTTCAAGGACTGCAAACATTTTGTATAATACAGATGCCAGAGTGAATTGGTCGAAAACAGAAACAACACATCAGGAGAGTGAGCTAGAGAAGTTTCAATGGAAACCATTCTGAGTGCCATTGAAGTTCTTCAAAAGTATATATGCCAAGTTCAATACAGGTTGTGCTTCAAATTACCTCCAGAGCTTTGCATGCTACGTTTGCATGCTTCCACACACCAGCTTACTCTTCAGGTATGAAGAATGAAATACGATCCTTGGAGACCATCATTGAATGTAGTGCCAGAAAATATGGATTAAAAAAAAAGAATAGAAAGAGAAGGGCGTGGAAGTCAGTGTAGTGGTTAGAGTCTTGGACCTGGACCTGGGAGCTAAAGGTAAAGGTAAAGGACCCCTGGACAGTTAAGTCTCGTCAAAGACGACTATGGGGTACAGCGCTCACTTTGGTTCAGGCCAAGGGGGCTGGTGTTTGTCCGCAGACAGCTTTGCGGGTCATGTGGCCAGTATGACTAAACCACTACTAGTGCAAGAGAATACTGTGACGAATGCCAGAGCGCACAGGAATGCCGGTTACCCTCCCACCACAGCAGTACCTATTTATCTACTTGTACTTGTGTGCTTTTGAACTGCTAGGTTGGCAGGAGCTGGGACAGAGCAACGGGAGCTCACCCCATCACGGGGATTCAAACTGCCAACCTTCTGGTCAGCAAGCTCAAGAGGCTCAGTGGTTTAGACTGCAGTGCCACCCCACTCAGCACAAAACCTCACTGGTTGACCTTGGGCCACTTGCTTCCTCTCAGCCTAACCTACTTCACAGGGTTGTTGTGGAGAACCATGTACGCCACCTTGGAGAAAAAAGGTCAGATATAAGTGCAATAAATAAATAAAGAAAATAAGAAAAAGGAAGTGCTCATAAACTATTTTTATCTACTGCCTATGTATGTGTACCTATAAGTAAGTCCCCCTGAATTTAATAGGAGTTGCTTGCTTTCAAATGTTTCTCCACTTCGTATCTAAGGTAAAGGTACCCCTGCCCGTACGGGCCAGTCGTGTCCGACTCTAGGGTTGTGCGCCCATTTCACTTAAGAGGCCGGGGGCCAGCGCTGTCCGGAGACACTTCCGAGTCACGTGGCCAGCGTGACGAAGCTGCTCTGGTGAGCCTGCACCAGCGCAGCACACGGAAACACCGTTTACCTTCCCGCTGTAAAGCGGTACCTATTTATCTACTTGCACATAGGGGTGCTTTCGAACTGCTAGGTGGGCAGGAGCTGGGACCGAAAGACAGGAGCTCACCCCGCTGCGGGGATTCGAACTGCCGACCATACGTTCGCAAGTCCTAGGCACTGAGGTTTTACCCACAGCGCCACTCGCGTCCCTGCGCCACTTGCGTCCCTTATCTTCCACTAAATGCAGTCTCCAAGCAGTGACCCAACTAGGCATTAACCAGATCCAGGCTTGCTTAGCTTCAGCAAAACTTGAGCAGGAAACAAACCATCCTGTAAAGCAAGGGTGGGAAACATTTTCAGCCTCAGGGCTGAAATTTCCCAGGAGAGGCAAAAGCAAGCCAAGCAACAAATGGAAAGTTTACCTTTGTATGGTAGGCTAATTCCAGCACACATACCCTGGTATCCTCCATCCATACCAGCAAGAGCTATTATCAGAGTTCAAGGATATATTCCACTCAGGCAAAAACATTCAAAGTACAAAGCTAGCCAATGGTGGCCTGGTGGGCATTCTAAGGGCCAGATAGCGATGCCTGGGGGGCCACATCCAGCCCCTGTGCAGTAATGAGTCAGCCATTTTCTGAGGGGCTAGCAGGCTTGTGTGAGGAAAGGGATATGAGTAGGCTTGAAAACTGAGTGTGCTCTCCTTTAATGAAAGAAAAGCAGAACAAGTTTTGGATGGCAAGTCAAATTCCATTGGATGTTTTGTAGCTTTTTGTTTTGCTTAATTTCTCTGCTGCCGAAGGTACTTGAAACCTGCACGCTGCACTTAGCTAGATGACTTTTTTGTGGGGGGTGGGGTGGGGAAAATAACATGATTTCAGGTCTCAACTATTGTTAGTTCCATTTAAGATATTCTTGGCAATACAAAAATTGCTTTTCTTGGAACACCTTGAGGTTCTTCAACTGGCTCCAGGATTCTCCATTTTTCTGGGGCATCAGTGAAGTTGTGTGAATTTATGTGCAATGAACCTCAAACTCTGGCCAAATGCGGGCTGGATTTGGTTTGGTACTTAGTACAAATGTAAACCTCAGCCTGGCTTGGAGCAAAGTTTATAAGCTTATGCTGAATGTACAAGTTTGCACAACCTTCTTTGACGTGCCAATTCCTTTGAACCTGCATTCCCAACAAGCCCCAGATCTCTTTAAAGCATTAGTTGAGGATTTCAAAAATCAGTAGCCTGCACTTTCCAGTGCATTTCAGGGGCACCCCTCAGATATTTCAAACTCCCATCGTTCCTGACCAATAGCCTTGCTGGCTGCTGCTGATGAACATTGTAGCTCAAAAGATCTGGAGGGCAGCAGGTTGGAGAAGGCTGCTGTGGAGATTAATAGGGGATCTTTTTTTCCCCTTTTGGTACTATGAGAGAACTCAACTGGTCAACAGAACTACTGCACTCATTTTCTCCCACCAGTTGAGTTCATCAAGTGCAGTTTAATACAGGAAATGCCATAAAGGAGAGGGAAAGTTCCAGACGGTGCTAAACACTGTATTTTTACTCTTTAAAGTAGGGAATGGGACTGATCTGTTGGCAAAGGGTGTCAACACGGCTCTCTCTGAAAAGCTAATGCAGCATACATGGGTTGTTGTTATTGTTTCACAGCCATATTGATTCCTGTCAGTCTGTACCCACCCTCACCCAGCCCCATTAAGCACGATTCCTTATGGAGAGGCTGGATAAGACAAATGGACAGTGGGGCATAACCTATTTCCCTGAAACATCTTTAATCTTTCTTTTAGCCTACAGTTCACAGGTGGCACTTTCACTGATACTTCTCTAAGGATCTTGTATTGTACTCAGTTTTTGTTGATTGCTTCTGTGTTGTATATGCAATTGTTGCTCAGTGGTAAGAGCATCTGCTTTGCATGCCAAAGGTGTTGGGTTGAATCCTCAACATCTCCAGCTAGGGCAGGGAGAGATCCCTATCTGAAACCCTGGACAATCACTATGTAGACTAAGTACTTTTTCAGCAGGGGGCCGGTCCACTGTCCCTCAGACCTTGTGGGGGGGCAGACTATATTTTTGGGGGGCAAATGAACAAATTCCTATGCCCCACAAATAAGCCAGAGATGCATTTTGAATAAAAGGACACCTTATACTTGTGTAAAAACACCAGGCAGGCCCCACATAATCCAGAGATGCATTTTAAATAAAAACACACATTCTACTCATGTAAAAACACGCTGATTCCTGGACCATCCGCGGGCCGGATTGAGAAGGTGATTGGGCCGCATCCGGCCCCCGGGCCCCAGTTTGCCTACCCATGGATTAGGGTTTCCCAAACATGGGTCTCCATCCATTTTTGGACTACAATCCCCATCATCCCCAACCACTGGTCCTGCTAGCTAGGGATGATGGGAGATGTAGTCCCAAAACAGCTGGAGACCCAAGTTTGGGAAACCCTGGTGTAGACAATACTGAACTAGATGGGCCAGGTGGCTTCCTATGTCCCTATAAAAGTTAATAAAATATAATTTGCAATAAGAAAATGGGGGAGTAGATTTGGGGAACATATGGGCTTTAAATGTTGCTGGGCTGCTCCTCCCACCATCCCTGACCCCTTGGATATGCTGACTGGGACTGATAAGTATTGGAGTCAAACAACCTCTGGAGGTTGCAGGTTGTCTATCACTGTTTTAAAACTGGGTGGGGTTGCTGGGAGTTGGAACCCAACAACAACTAGAGAACCACGGGTTAAACACCCTGTTTCAAAGGATCCACTCAAAATAATCAGCAGTTTTTCTGAATTTGCATGCCTAGCCAGGAAAAGGAGGTGGGCATACTTATCTTCTGATGTCCCACCCCTTCTCTATCTTCTCTGTCTTCCCCTCCACACCTTTGTTACCGATTACAGGCATCCAACAAAAAACCCCAGAAAATTTACTGAGGGGAATGCTGAATCCCAACTTGGGTGAAAAGCGAGATATAAAATAGAATAAACCTTCACCAGACTCCCTTGAAAAGTGGCCCTCTGGCAAAATTATATGCTGACACAGGCCCTAAATCCTCCTTGTGCCTGGATTTCTATTTTTCTTGACACACTTCCTTAAAATGGTGCGATACTGCCAGCAAAATAATAGAAACATCTAGAGATTACTGCCTAGTGTAGGTGGGGGAGTTTATTACCGTCTCTGAGAAGTTTGAAAAGCACTTTGCCACCTCAAAAATACATGCTGTTATATAGTGTAATGCAGTCATACCCCATCCATTGCCACTGGAACGGGTGCAAGGCAGAACTCCGTAACAAGGCAGTAAAACACCAGGCTTAACACTGTCAAAGCCTGCTGCTGCGGAGTATTCCCCCCCCCTCTTTCTGCTTTTGATATATTTGTTGCAGCTTGGGTAAGTAGAGAAAGATTGACCAGGTTCATTAGACATGCTTTTAAAACATTTAAAATGCTTCTTGGGTTCATACCGAGAGCTGCCAGGGCTTCTACTGCTTGACGCAAAAGGTCAAGCAGTGGTTTCATGATAACTCTTCATTAGAAGACACCCCTAAGAACATGGGGAGAATTACCTCCTTGAGCAATTGCTCCTTCAACAGAACATGGGGCATACCAGCCATGATAAACCTCCTCTTTCTGCTGCTTGGCCTTCAAAACAGGGCTTGAGAAGCACTTGGCAGCTTATCATACTTGGCTGGTGGGCCGTGTTTGGTATGGTAGGGCACCAGTTGCGCTGGTCAAGGATAGACACAGTCACGTCTGAGGAACGATCGCCAGCACCCACACATTGGGTTACAGATTTTCCAGGCATCTTTAGACCCAGCATGTTTAAAGGAAATGAAATGCTGCAACAACATACTTTGAGAACATGAGGTGTTGTCCAGATTATTACAGGAGAACAAGTTTGGTTGAAATAAATGAGATTTGAAAGCCTTGGCCTGAACTTACAGGAACCCATGCTTGCATACAAAGTGCTTCTGCATGTGTGCAAAGACTGGGCAATCTTTGCTTTCAGTGCGTCTCTCCAGATCCTTGGGATGCTTCTCCAGAGGGACCCAGACCATCAAACCAGGTCTTTTGGGATGTGTGTGTTGGTGTGTGTGTGTGTGTGAAGCGCTGCCACAGGGGAGCTGTGAAAAATCCTCATGTATGTGCAGAGCACTGCACATACCACTTTGGATTGCTATCCTTGTCCCTAGAGTTCAGAATCTTTTTCAAAATGACTTTTCCTCCCTCTCTTGGCCTGAGGCCGAGGAGAAAGAGAATAAGGGGGAAATAAAAATAAAATGGCAATTAATGTTGGTGTAATGGTATACCATTTAGTAACTCAGCGGTTCAACCTACAGCATGTTGTCCTTGGATCTTGTAACACTTCCCTTTGCAGAAATACAGCCAAAGTGAGCAGTTTAACCTGATCATTGGTGGTTTTAATAAAATCTGGGACTTTCATTTAAATTGATTGGAAATGTCCTCTCCAAATATTTTTACTTTGTTAAGGAATATGGAAAACTTCCAATGCACTGTACTATTCCAGGACTTTTCCTTGAAAGGCTGGATAATGAAGCATTTTCTAACTAACCTCTGACTAACAGTGGCCTAAAAAGAAAGAGCACAACTGCTGGAGGGCATTCAAAACACTGAGAAGATCAAAGGTCTGGATGAACCAGAGGCTTACATAAATGGTCGCATTAAAAACTTTACATGGAGAGTAAATTGGGCAAGCAGTGATCTTATTCCAAGAGTTGCTGTGCCAGTTCATATATGGTTGGGGGTGCCTTTGCAACACAACAAATACAGTACAGCTGTGTATGGTCCTATAGGCAAGCAAGGTGGCAAAGGCATTTAAGTATGTTGATTACATGGCAGTCAGAGGAAGAGGGAGGCAGCTGCCTTAGGTGGCAATGCCGATAAGCAGGAAGGAAGGGTTGTGTGTGCCATGGGGGCTGTTCTGCACCTCCTAAGGAGTAGCAGAAGACAATGTCCTGTTACCAGAGTTGAAGCAGGACTCTGCTTCCAATCTGATTGGCTTTTTTATGTGGAATAGAGAAGGCACCATCTGATGACAACGATCAACTTCACTGTAGCACGTATCTCAGAATGTGACATCTCACATTTTGCTTACTAGGGTCACATCCACACCACACATCTAAAGGACTATCATACTGCTTTCACAGTCATGGAAAACCCTGCAACCTGTAGTTTGTCAAGGGTGCTGGGAATGGCAGCTCCCATATAGACCACTAAAGAAGGGGTCCTTCTGCCAATACTACAGCCTGAAGAGGTCCAACTGGTGGGGTATGGAAGAGAGCTATCTCTGGTCTGACACCTACCATGTGGAATTCTTTTCCCATTGAGATCAGGTGAGCACCAACCATGAGGTCTTTTTGCTACCATTTGTAGACATACCTGTTCACTCAGGCTTTCGCTGACCCTTAATATTATCAATACTGGTTACTACATTTTTTACTGGTTTTATTGATCACTGTTTGTATGGGCTTGTTATGTTTGATTGCTGTGTGAACTGCTTCAATACTTCTTTATGCAAATGAAAAGTTGTATAGAAATCTTTTAATTAATCAACAGAATATTCAGAGCCTGTGATTGCTATCTGTTGACATGTTGAGCTTTCTTTTTTTACATTGCTGTTTCAGTGCTAGGATTTTAAAAAAATTGTTGGGGTGTATGTGTGTGCGTGTGTGAGCGTGAGCACTATCCTGTACCTGATTGGGATACAAAGGTGGGATATAAATGTAAAAAAAGGCAAGCTTTTACAAAAAAGCTCAGTCTCAAAGAGATTTCTCAACATAACTCCCCCCTACCACTTTGAATCAGCACATTACGTACTAATGAAGGGTTTCAAATTAGCAACTGCAGAGCACACTGTGCATTTCTTTCTTTTTTTAGTGTTTTGGCACTAATTTGATGTGGCTTTAGGGTGAAGAATGCTGCAGGGGAAGATTTGCATAAGATTGTAGCTCCTCCTCCATGACTTCTTATGTCAGCATTTCCTTGTGAGAGTCTTAACTAATGCAATATTGCCTGAACCAATTCCAAATTAATTAATTTCATTGTATTTGTATACTGCACTTCCTGCAGATATGTTCCAGGACAGTTTGCAATTAGAATTTACAGTAAAATGCAATTACATAATTAAAATGGTAGGGACGCAAGCACATTTTCAGATTTGTCACCACTTCAGAATCAATTCACACAGCAGAATGGGTGATTACATTACCAGGTTTGAAATGCAGCTTCCTTTACCATCACAATGTTTGACGTTCATTTCATGAAAAAAGTCTGTGAGAATAAAAATGTCTTAACCTGGTAACTAAAAGGCAGCAGTGTCATTGTCAACCTTTGCTGTGAAGTGAATCTGACAACTGGGGCACTCTCTTGTGTTTTATCATTGCCAGCATAACTTTGGTGCAACGTTGTGAAGATGGGGATTCTTAATTCTAAATGGAGAATGAAACAGGATAATGGAGAACCAACTGAAATAAGGGCAGCCAGAGGTGTTTCCCTCCCCTCCCTCTCTCCTCATTGAACTGAGGTGCAGGGGGAAAAGTTCACTAACTTGCTCAAGGATACTCCCAAAAGGCACTCAGTTTCAAGCATGGGAACTCTGTTGTGGTGCATCCAACACATAAAGCTACTGACATGATTGGTTATAATGGAACAGGACAGGGGTGGGGAACCTGAGGCTCAAATGTGACCCTCCAAGCCTCTATCTGGCCCATCACACCCCTTCCTCAGACACAGCCTCTCTCTGCAAGCCACATCACACACTGTCCCCGCCTGAGAGTTTTTGCATTGCTGGATTGTATCTTCAAACTATGACAATGCCTCTTGCTTGCTTGGCTGTAGGCTAGAGGGCTGTGTGAGAGAATATGCAGAAGCTATCCTAATGCACAGAGGTAAAATCTACCCATTTCTGCCTCTGGCCCTGCCCACCACTGGGATGTTGGACCTAGAAGGCACAGGGACCTTGGACCAAGAAACATTCCCTACCATGGCTTATGATTTCTGCACACAGAACTAGTGAAGTTACCTGGACATTATTGGCCAACTATTGGGACGCGGGTGGCGCTGTGGGTTAAAGCCTCAGCGCCTAGGACTTGCCGATCGAAAGGTCGGTGGTTCGAATCCCCGCGGCGGGGTGCGCTCCCGTTGCTCAGTCCCAGCGCCTGCCAACCTAGCAGTTTGAAAGCACCCCCAGGTGCAAGTAGATAAATAGGGACTGCTTACTGACGGGAAGGTAAATGGCGTTTCCGTGTGCTGCGCTGGCTCACCAGATGCAGCTTTGTCACGCTGGCCACGTGACCCGGAAGTGTCTCCGGACAGCGCTGGCCCCTGGCCTCTTAAGTGAGATGGGCGCACAACCCCAGAGTCTGTCAAGACTGGCCCGTACAGGCAGGGGTACCTTTACCTTTATTGAGAACCTAGACCTGCACTGATACATGCTTATAGAACCACATGAGCAGTCCACGGCTGTGGGCATCGCAGCTCTGGACAGCAAATCAACTTTCTCTGTTAGCTGAAATCTACATGGGGGTCTTACTGAAAGCATATCAGATTCAATACCCTGAAACTTACATTTTCAATTAATGTTACATGCATGAAAAAAAAAGCACCCTGGGGACTACAATTATGCACAAATATTTTCTTGCAGCAGCTTTATAATCTGCCCCGCCAGCAAAAGACACCACGGTTCTGATTTCTTGCATCACTTAAATTGCAATTTTAGAAGCTGCCAATAAGTTTTTCAACACATTTAATTAGACTTCACAACAATTATCTCCTTAACATGTTTGCAGGATCCTATAAAGCTCCCAGGCTTGCATGTTCAGACAAAACCAAACCAACCAAGCTATGCAAATCGTTTTGGTTCAATTATAATTATATCAGGACCAAAGAAGACATGATGGAAGCATATCCATCTCTTTAAAAGTGGGTCTGCTTCAGTCCTGTAGAAGGAGGTGTGGATATTAATTTTAGGAGCTGTGTGAGTGCGTGAGATAGAGAGAGAGAGGGTGGAGCGTGCATGCTCCTAGCCCCTCTGTTAACTATTGCATGTTCAGTCAAATGTTTCCCAAATATTGAAACTGAACTGAGGCAGTATTTACCCCCGATCAGTGGCAGAGGAAGGGGTGGGGGTGGGGTGCAGGTCATCCTGGGTGTCATCACTGGGGTCGGTGGGTGACAAAATGACAAAAATATGAGCATAAAATAAAAATAAAAATTGGGCTCACAAAACTTTTTAGTTCAGTCAACAAATGCAACAAAAGGTGGCTGGCACTGGGCGCCACACCGCGGGGCCTAGCACTCTCCTGAAACAGCAGCATGGGACATGCGTCTGCCCTCTGCCTCTCCCTCAGCCGCTCTACAGCTGAGGGGGAGGCAGTGGAGAGGCTCCACCCAGCGTGCAGCGCACCCTGCTGCAGGATGCACTTGCCGCACCAAGCACCCGAGTGGCTAGTTATGCTACTGCCCCTGATACTCACTAAGACTGGAGAACATTCCTTCTGTCTTCTAAAAGGGCTCAGAACAGCCTCCAATCCACCATGAATCAAGAACATTTCACTGCTTTATCCCTCTGGAACAATGAGAGGCAAATCATGTGATCGCTGAATCACAATGGCATCATTTGCAATGACTTTGCCACAGTCAAAGCCAGGCACAGAATTTATTTTTGTCTGCTTGAGGAGATGAGTGTAGAGAACTTCCAACTTCCATCAGCCCCAGGCAGCATGGCCATTAGCCAGGAATGATGGGAGCTGTAGTCCACAACATCTGGAAGGCTCCACATTGGCCACCTTATGCTACTTAGGCTCTTCACTCCAGAGGGTGCCCTCCTATTGCCAGTGTCAAGTCATCTGGCGAGAGGGCTCCTGTATGTGTTTCTGTATGTGTAATGGGACGACTTCTTGTTATTCACCTCTGAGAAATGGGACTGTTGTACTTTCCCCCCAAGAACACTGGGAACTGTAGTTTACTCCTCACAGATCTGCAACCTCCACCAACCTTAACAAACTACACCTTACATGATTTTTCGATGGAAGCTATATAGTAAAGGTAAAGGTACCCCTGCCCGTACGGGCCAGTCTTGACAGACTCTAGGGTTGTGTGCTCATCTCACTCTAGAGGCCAGGAGCCAGTGCTGTCCGCAGACACTTCCGGGTCATGTGGCCAGCGTGACAAAGCTGCTCTGGCGAACCGGCACCAGAGCAGCACATGGAAACGCCGTTTACTTTCCCACTATAAAGTGCCACCCGCGTCCCTGGAAGCTATATACTTTGTGCCTTAAATGTAGGGTGTTTATACAAGCAACCTCTATAAAGAAATGTAGGCAGCTTTTGAAAATACCAATATCAGTAAGAGTAATAGAAGCAACTTTTAACCTTTTGACATACTGTAACCAGATTTACTGTGCAAAGCGATGGGAAATAATTAAAGACCAGTCATAACAATGTTAATGCTAAAAATAAAATAACCCATGAATAATGTCAATGTTAACAGAGAAACCTGCACATTTTCTCCTATAAAAGCACAATTTGTTATAGGCAAAATGTAGTTTGTTATTTTATACCTTTCTCTAGTTTCCTCTCATGTAAAATATACAACATGTCAAAATTTTAAATGGGTCATGTCCTGTAAAACTCCCTGAAAGAAAATTATGTTGCTGGATGACTGATGCAAAGACAAATATTTGTGCTGACACCCCCCCCCTTTTGCATTACTGCAGCTTGGTGACCAAATTTTGATAGTACTCTCTTTCTCTGTAAATGACCCCCCCCAAAAAAGCAATTGCCGTGGTGACCAAGCATTCTGCAGCACATGGGGAAAGTGCTTACAAAATTGCTTTTGTGTCTGTATTATTGCCACAGATTATCTTCTAAATGTAAGTAAATAACTACAAGCCTTTATTACCATTCGTCTAATACCAACAGTGTACAATTAGCTGATGAGAGCACCAGCCCTATACTCACTTAAGTCCCACCGAACTCAACAGGACTTCCTTCTGAATAGACATGGATAGCATTGTACCATAAGACCACTTTCAATGACATATGAAAAAGCAGAGTGAATGTTTGGTATCGTCTAACTGGGATGTTTGGAAAATCAGATGGCCCATGGCAGGTGAGGTGGATCTTTGGGGATTGGTGAAGGGACACAGAATTGCCAGCAGCTCCTTTCAACATGTTTGGATCTGATGCTCACTTTCCCCCCAGGAGCATTGAAGCCATTTTCACACTGCTGCTTCCTATGGGTTACATGACAAGCCATGCTGCAACTCCTCCACACACCAACATTATCTCCAATATAATCTCCAATAATATCTCCAATATTAACATGAATATGGGGATGAGTCAAAATCTGCCTTTCTCCCAGGTAATTTGGTGCTACTTAAGTTGACTAACTACATAGGTAAAACTTATTTTTCTTCTTCTTCCAATCTCTCCTGGTTTGGATTAAATCCAAGCAACTGTATTCCTGGCAAAGACAATTAAATTCTTCTATTTTTTGCAAGTAAACGCCCAAGGATAAGAGAAAAACAACTATATCTCCCCTCAAGTGACAGGGACGGGGACTCTCTAATTTAGAGCTTTATTATACTGCAAATCAAATAAGGCACCTTATTCTTTTTATTTCAGAAGAAGGATTCAAACCATCAGTTTAAAATGAAATAAAAGTAGTCAATGGTCTCCAAATATCAGTGCTCTCTTTTTTGAAAAAGAAAAAAAAGCTGGCCAGGGGTCTTTATCACTTTTATAATAATGATATCCAACTGAATGAACAGGAACTTCAACTTAAATTAGATACTCTGCAAATATCATTGTTGTTGCTTTGACAAATCTGATCATTTTTAGGAGAGCCTTCCACAAAACTTCCCATCCTCCTCCCTAACCATCAGCCATGCTGGCTGGGCCTGATGGGAGTTGGAGTTCAGCAACGTCTGAAAGGCCAAGGTTCCTCACAGCTGTGCAGCTCCATCAACAGGAGTGCAGTAAATGAAACTTTCTAGAGGTGAAATGAGACAGCAGTCTCACAAAACTCTACAGCTGGAAGAACAAGGGTCAAAATCCCTTCTAGCATGAAACCCAGATATCTGTCTACTTCACTTGAACGTAAGGGTGGGATACAGCTTGGCTTACTCTCTCTCAAGCATGTACAGTGGTACCTCGGGTTACATACGCTTCAGGTTACAGACTCTGCTAACCCAGAAATAGTGCTTCAGGTTAAGAACTTTGCTTCAGGATGAAAACAGAAATCGTGCTCCAGCGGCACGGTGGCAGCAGGAGGCCCCATTAGCTAAAGTGGTGCTTCAGGTTAAGAACAGTTTCAGGTTAAGAACGGAACTCCAGAACAAATTAAGTACTTAACCTGAGGTACCACTGCACAGTGAAAGCAAAAGCAGTCATTCCTGCAGCTTCGATGAAGGCTTTTCTTTTTTTCACAACAACGTTCTGCTAATTCGCACACATCATACCAACGAAGGGTTTTGAATTACTGCCTACAGAACACATTGTGTATTTGTCAGTGTTTTGGCATTTGGTTGACATGGCCTTATGATGGAGAACGTTCCTATTAGCCTTGGGCATGTTTCTTTCCTCCCACCCCCGGGAAAGGTTTGTGCCAACTTCTGTTCTAATTAGTTCACTAACAAATAGACAATTTCTTTTTCTATGATGAAAAAAATGTAGGATTGTTGAGGTTTCCCAGCAGAAACACAAGGCGGGTTGCTTAATTGATACCAGCAAAACAGCTGGCACCATAGAATGACAGACGCCACACAATGACATTGAAAACACAGCCATATTCCTCTCTCTTGGCACATGAGATCTTGCTCAATGTCATTTGATTAGATCTGTTGAATCAGAAAGCTAGCATTTCACCCACCCACTATATATGTATATATGTGTGAGTGTGTGTTCTTCCTTCTGAAAGGCTGCCAAAGGTAACAAACTAGTTTGTAGAAGTCTAGCTTGTGTATGCGGAAATGTCATTTCTTCCAAACAATCAAAATACATATATAAGCATCGCTGCATGTACCCCAAATGGAAAAGTTAGAATTCAGTTCAAATGAATCCCAGACTTACATTGGCGCTTGGGGTGACATATGCAAATTAAGCAAATTTCTATGACTAGGCTATGTTACATAATATATTCTAATGCATGGAATGTGAAACTTGACTGAATCCATATTCATAAAAGGACTGTGATACTGTCTCCCTGGCACTGTACTAATTCAGAATGCACTGGACAAGGACACAATGGACAGAGAGTCCTCCAGCATTGAATACTACCATGTGTTTCAGTTCTAGTCATTCTTGCAGATGTGCAGAGAACACTTAATGTGGGGCATCATTCAGTTGTGACTTCCTAATGATTGTGATGCTTCAGAATTTGTCTCAGCTTCCTCTTTGGTCTTTACAGACAAACCAGATGCAGCCTACCTGCTGTGTCAGGTCCACCCCCAAAGCCAGCCCTGTGTCCAAGCCTGCCTGCCATTGGCCACTGTGCAGGCAGGCTTGGATCCAGCTCCTCACCTTTTCAGGCACGATTCCAGTGACTTGAGCCCCCTCAATGGGCCCAAGGGAGGCCACCACTGGCCCACAATGCCACCACACCAGGGAGAGTGAGTGGGCTTGCATGAAAGTTCATGGACAGAGTTTGTGATGCTTCCAGATTTGTCTCTGCTTCGTCTTCAGTCTTTGCAGACAGTCAGTAGGACTGTATATGGGTAGATAAATGCAGCCTCTTGTTAGGGATTCTCAGCTGTGTCAGAAATGTACAATAATCTAGAAAGCTGTTGCTGATTAGTTTGAGTTCAAATGCTCCATTGCCTCTAATGAGAATGCTGACATCTCCGATTTCATCTTGGTGGAGTTGTTTGCTTGGAAGTGCAACGTAAGTACAATTAACACAACATGTACGTAATTTTTGCAGTCATGGCAGAACTAAGCTGCAGTTGATTGGCTCTGTTGCACTGTGTTTCCATTATCCCCTTCTGAATGTTGAAACATAATGCAAAAAATCTGGATTTCCTGTGTTTTGATTCTTTAGCTCCCCCTGCCCCTTTTGTCATTACACTTGTTTTTTCCTTGCAACCATGAGGGCTAGACACTTCATATATAAAAAAATTAAAAATGTATGGTCACATTCTTATGATTCCAATAGTCTCTGGCAAGCTGACTAAAAGAATGCATTGAGGGGCACCTGCTGCCCTTCGGGCGATATGTTAGCTGTCCAGTGGTTAGGTTTACCATATATGGATTGATGACTCATTCCTATTGTGTTTTGAAGTAGCTAGGCTGAAAGCAGAAGTCCTGCTGAGTCACCTGTGCCACATTATCTCTGAAGTGTTGAGCTTTACAAACACTCTCTTCCCACAAATTCAAATCAGCTGTGGCTAAATACACCCTGATATACCTATGCAGTGACCAGCCATTCAGTGACTTTTGAGAGGCATTTGCAAAATACAGTGTTCATATGCATCCCACAACTCTCCTTTTCCTCCGGTTTCCCTCTACTTCCAACTTCAGGCTATGTAAATCAAAGGGAGATGATTAACTGCTCCCTTTTATACTCAACAGGGGCTAATTTCATGTTAAAAGCTTCTTATATTATGAGCTCTGATATGCAAATAAAACAAACAGCCCAGAAAAGGATCCCGCCACATTTTCCTTTACAAGTCTAAATATAGAGCCAGTTTCCTTTTAACTTTAAAATAATTACTAAAATTTGAAATGGTATCAGAAGCATCTTTGCCCTAGGAAAGAAGAGAAAGTCATTGCCCAAAGGGCCATTAATTGGGACAGTTCCCAGGAGACATCAGGCTTCTCTAATGTATGTAGCAAGCGGTTACATAAACTAGCTTAGATCTGAGGAGGTGAGGAGTTAGACCACTGAAAAAATTGAGCATCTTCATGGATGTTAGCTGTGTCAGTTCCATGACAGCTCAGTTGGTTAGAGTGTGGTGCCTGTAACACAAGGCTGCAGGTTCAATCCCTGTATGGGATGGCTGCATATTCCCCATTGCAGGGGGTTGGCCTAGATGATCCTTAGGATCCCTTCCAACTCCATGATTCTATAATCTATAATCATCATGTATACGCTCATTGTGAGGGCCTGGCTGGCTGCTGCTAAAAAACTGCCAGACTACCCCAAGGATGGGGAAGCTGTGACCCTCCCAACATAGCTGGTGCCCAACTCCCATCAGCTCCACCCAGTGTGGTTAGTAGTCATGAATCATCAGATCTGTAATCCAATTAAATCTGGAAGACAGCAGGTTCACCACCCAGATGACCCAGCAAGGTCTTAAAGTCTTATATAGCTTTCTTTCAGTAGCTCTTCTTCTGCTGTAGGCAAAGCCCAGGTCAGCCTAGGCTATTAGAAGTGTGTGTCAGAATGCTATTTCTCTTCCCATCTCTTGGGGCAGAGGCTGGTCCAGGAGAGGGAGGCAGGAAGTGATCAGAAGAGAAGAAAACACACTCAGAAGAAAACGAAGTGGTACCCACAAGCTTACGGAGGCTGGCAGCCCCTTGATGTACATGCTTGGAAGGAATTGAACTGTTTTCCTTCCTTCTTTTTCTATTCTGAAATAAGCCATCATTTCTAACCCTCAATATAAAAGTTACGCAAAAGCCAAAGTCTCCAAGGAGTCATTCAGATGGACCCTCCTTCCAAATTTAGAGGAGCCAAATGTGGATATTATCTAAGCTTAATTCAAATCATATGAGGGTTTTCCCCCCCACGTTGGCCATATTCTCTTTGACAAAAATGTCCACCTGGTTATGGGCAGCCCTCACTTGTATAAAGGAGCTGTTTTATAAATTTTCTAGCTGGCGATGAATTCAGAATCCAAAACACGTTGACAATTTTATTTAAAAAACAAAAAAGCATGAAACCAGCATTTTACCAATAATAAAAAAGTCTTCCTTCGTGACTCATTTGCAAATGGAATAATAAAACATGGAGTTAGAGAAATTGCTCCATTTCCTTTGGGTTCTTAAGAATACCCAAATGGAGAGAGAAAGAGAGACAGAAAAACTTTCTGGTAAACAGTGTGAAGTTTTTTGTAGACTCTGAAGTTTGTTCTGCCCTCTGGATGCCGCTGTTTCTTTCCTCCACAATTCCACCTCACGTCACGTCTCTTGGTCTGTTGAGTATTTTGGCATCCTAGGCAGCCAGTGTTTGTGCAGTGATTTGTTCTGCTCACTGCCCTTTCCAGTGTTCCTGAGAGCACTATTATTTTTCATTGTTGTCAACTGTATTGCATTGGAATCATTGCCTCTCATTAATTTCCATTTTAGCATGTTTATACTTAAGCTCCAAAGAAGTGCGGCTTCTAAAGTTTCTCAAAAATAGCCAATTTTTAAATCCACCTAAATGGGGCTCAGCTTATCAGTGGATTGTATATTTATTAATGTGATGCTCATTATTAGCCTATTGTTTAAATGACTGTTTACATTGGGTTGCCTCTTGTACATGCTAGTGAATTATCTTACATATTTTTTTTGCTGCTATGCATCACTTAGAGTATGGGTTGCCGTGAGAAAGTAGCATACAACTAAACAATGATGATGATCTTCAGTAAGACAAATCACTACAAATTGAGCTATATATGTGACCCAAATGTATTAAAGCACAGAGATGCTTAGATTTGGAAGTGAATATTGTATCTCCTAGCTACATTGTCACCGATTTGAAGTTGTCAGCTGTAAATTTTGTACAAATCATGACTGTGCATTTGCTTGTGCATGTAAGATACCTGTTGATCTGTGGCTCACTTGACATTGTAAATTCACCTATACAACAGTGATCTGCCTCGTCTTCCATGTTTCAGTCCATTGTAAGATGCCCCAAAGCCTCAGGAAGAAGGGCAAAATGAAGATGGCAGCAACTGAGTTTATTCACACAAAAAGAAGTGTGCAGTGAGTTATAGCAAATTATTTCATGGCTGCCTGGCCAGATCCTTTGCAGAGCTTGGGGAATGAGGTAAACATTTATAATGAAGTCCAATGAATGTCATGATTGGCTTTGTGTACTGTAGCACTTAGAATGTGTCAGACTAGGGCCTGGAGAGCAGGGTTCAAATCCCAACGTGACCATGAATATCACTGGGTGATTTGAGGCCAGTCACTGCCTCTCAGCCCAACCTACCTCACAAGGTTGTTGGGATTAAACGAAGTGAAGAACTATGCATGCCACACTGAGCTTCTTGGAGGAAAGGTGAAGAATAAATGAAATAAAATACATAAAGAAATAAGAGACCCCTCCCCAACGAAACGAAACATGGTGGGGGGAAATGTATACTTCTGGGGAATGGCTTCATTTGTCAGGCTTCCTATAAAATAATCTGTCACATCAGTGAACTGCATATATGACTCAAATACCACAGCACTATTTTTCAAATGACATCAGACTGTGCTTTTTAATTTTTGAAACTCCAAAAGCAGTATTGCCCTGTATCATAAATTACTTTATAACATTCCAGTCAATGGTAATTAAATTTGAGTGAAGGAGCTTGTGCTCGGCAGAGAGACAAGTTTTTTAGGTAGCTTGCGAAACTGGTCAGCTGAAAGCTTTAAAGTGGACCTCTGGCAGTAACAAACTTTCTGTTTATAAAGAAGCTTTGTCTCACACCGAAGACTAATAATGTGTGCAATTATCTGAGAACATATAATCACTTGCTTACTTTCATCTTGTGCGCAAATGAAGCTGGGAACCAAGGTGAATTTGGAATCTAGTTATACATAGAGCTTAATCACACACTCTTTGGTCCTTTGATGTCAGTGGGAATTTTGTCTGACGAAGGGAATGCACGATAAGGCTACTGAGTCTCTAACCTGTCGCTGCCTTTCACAGGCAGAGTAGCCAAGCAAGCGGCTTCCCGGTGATACAGGGACTTATTTGAGGGCAAATCATGGGGTGGATGTGTGTAAATCCTATAGAAGCGGAAGCAGAAAATGAGTAAAGTTTGACTTCTCTTGATAAATTTAATGTAAACTGCAGGTAACTAGTACACAAACATTGTTAAATGGAAATGGGGAGAATAGACGGAGGGGTGTGTGTAAGGAAATGATTGAAAATAGGAAAGGGAGAAAGTGGGGAAGATGGTAATAGACTATTCACAGACAGCTCTAGCCCCACCCACTTTTGAATTTGGCCCCGCCCCCTGCCAACTCTAGCCCATCCTATCCCTGGAACGCATTGCAGCCCTTGACATAAGAAAGGTTCCCCACTTGATCATAGAGGGCATGTCTGTTAAAATATAACAATCAAGGAAACTTCAGGTTCAGAGGCCCTGTGTCCCTTAGAGTGCCAGGTGCTGGACAGCAACAAGGAGTAAAGCCATAGCCCTGTGTAGTGGTGCCCAGGTTGTGGAACACCTTCCCTTGGAAATACAACAACAACAACAACAATTTATTATTTATACCCCGCCCCTCTGGCTGAGTTTCCCCAGCCACACTGAGCGGCTCCCAATCAAGTGTTAAAAACAGTACAGCATTAAATATTAAAAACTTCCCTAAACAGAGCAGCCTCCAGATGTCTTTTAAAGATAGGATAGCTACTTATTTCCTTCACATCTGAAGGGAGGGTCTTCCACAGGGTGGGCGCCACTACCGAGAAGGCCCTACCGAGAAGGTTCCCTGTAACCTCACTTCTCTTAATGAGGGAACCGCCAGAAGGCCCTCGGCGCTGGATCTCAGTGTCTGGGCTGAACGATGGGGGTGGAGACGCTCCTCCAGGTATACAGGACCAAGGCCGTTTAGGGCTTTAAAGGTCAGCACCAACACTTTGAATTGTGCTCGGAAACGTACTAGATTCTCCTTTCTTTGTTGGGGGTTTTTTTGGGGCGCACTTCTTAAAAACCTTCTCATTTCAGCAGACATTTAATCTAGTGGGCTGGTTATTTATTTCTGAATTGCTTTATCTCCTGCCTCTCTTTCAATACTGTGATTTATATACCTATTGCAAAAAAGCAGAAAAGACATATGATTGGGCTGCATACAACATTATTTGTCTATTCGCACAAGGGCTTCCACACTAATGGGTGGGTGAGTTTTAATGCTGTCCAGCAGCGGAACCCAATGCAACCATCACACCGACAGAAATACGTTGCACAACGGATTACGCAATCTCTTACGCAACATAGTTACGAGCACCCAGCAGAACATGTATGACGCTAAGCTTCTTTAAATTAGTGCTAAGTTATTTTAAATCTCTCTTTTAAAGTCTGTTGTTAGCTGCACTGGGCATTTTTATGAGCAGAAATTCAGTTTATAAATCCTTGAATGAATGGCTTCATAAAATACGTGATCAAGCTGCTTCTGGATGCCTTGACAGTAGGGCTTCATTTTCACCTGAACTGTTCGCTTCGCAGTACTTGCACTGGCTTAAATATCAGGCTGCCAAAGTAATGTTAAATAGGTCTTGGGGTGGAAACACATTAAAATGGCATGTGCTTGACTTATTTTTCAGTACAAATAAGATGACTGCAAGCGTCTGAAAAAACTTTGCTGGGCAATCTATGCAGAAGTACTTTAGATCTGTTCTTCGATACACTTTAAAAAGGAAAATAAACCTTGTCTCCTTGCATGTGGAATTCCTTCTATTTTACAAGGACGTCAGGCAAGTAGCTTCCAGGCAGCACCTCTTTGTACTTCTGCCTTACTGGGGTCATGAATTCTAATATAAACTTCTCCGTCTCCTGACAGTAGCTGCATATCACTGTTGTACTAACACAGGGATACAAAGCTGCTCTCTATGCTCAGTTGGCTGCACTGGAAAAAATGGCCTTATATCATGTCGTTTAAAGAAAAATATTTTTAAACGGGTTTGTTTTTTTTCATAGTCAATGCAAAAAAGTGAATGCTTCTCTCTGTGTATGTCTGCATACGTTTATGTATTACAGCAGTAAAAAAAAAAGCCATTGTGGAAAATTCAGTTCTGTCAGAGTTCCTAGTTATTTTAACAGGAGACCTTTAGGGGGAGAAAAAACCATTCCAGAGATGCTATTCAATCTTTGTGCAATTCCAATATGAACTGACCCGATCCACACCTCCCACACTAATTTAAGAACTGGAGCATAGTTCTTCATTTTGCAATGCAGTTCTCAGTTCAAAAAAAAGCTGATCAAAAACACACATATATGAAATGCATTTATTGAGGTGCATATTCAGAAATACTGTTAAACCTGTATTTAAATGCAAATCTTTGTAAGCATTTTAATAAATAATCCGCAGAGTGGTTCAGAAATGGGGCACACTTGTCCCAAAGTGTCAGAGATCAGAAACGGATTAAGCCCTCACATCATTTATCACTCATTCAAATCCAGTGGTTAACTCTTCTAGGCAATTTGCTCAACTGGGAGCTCCCTGAATACAGAAGTGTACTGCAGGAATTTGGCAAGGATCTGGATTTGGACCCAGGTTAGAGATGGCTAGCCATTAACCTCAGTCAGCTAAGGCAGACAGGAACAGCCCATTTCTCTGAACAGGTTTCTACATTTAGCTGAACACAGTCCTGCATTATTTTACTTTGTGTAGGACAATGATTGCGCACACACTGTACATTTAAAGCACATGACTTCCCCCAGAGAATCATGGGACCTGATATGGGGCTTATATCTCTGTGAGGTGTAAACGACAGTTCCCAGGGTTCTTTGGGGCTTTAAATGTGAACACAGCCTGTTATTTTTTAATAAGAAGTCTGTGCCAAGTGGGATCCAGTGAAAGCCTGCATGTGTTTAGTTGCTGCCCATGAAAGTCCCTGTTGCTCACACTGAACCTGACATGGATTATAAACAGACTGATCTGTCCATTGCTGATGCCCCCCACCGCTCCAGCACTCACATTCTGAATGTTTAAATGTTTTGAATGCTTCCTCTTTCAGATTTAAACCATCCAGATAAATTAATCTGTACAGAAAGAGTAGCTGCAGTAGAAATAGCAACCGTTCAGTAAACAGCATAGTCGGCCTACAGAGTTTGGACTGCTGTTATTATTTTTTGCAGTAGCATCACATTGTGAAACCCTTTGCATAAGCAAAACAGCCACATCCTTGCCCGCAAAGTGCTTACAGCCTAATATGGACAATAGGAGAAACAGAGTGGGCAATAAGGAGGAGGAGGGGGAGCAAGGGCAGGAAGGGAAGGATGCTGAGAATTCTGAGGTGACTGTTGTGCCTCAGCCTCTGTCACAAAATCTATTCATTTATTTGATCTGTTTCTACATCACCTGACATCCCCAAAACCTTCTAGGCAATAGAACGAATGAAACAGGAAAACAGCCTTGCTGCCAAAAGCCAGAACAAACACGGGGCAGTTCTAGAGCTAGAGTACCAACGCAGAAAAGGCCCTCCCATCAAATAAACTGTTCCCAGAGGAGAAACATTCAGGAGGCTCCCACTGGATGACCTAATAAGTTTATAATTAAAGTGTCCTCCCTAAATCAATCTAATCAGCATTTATTTATTTTTTATTTATGTCATAAAATGTATATACTGCTTGACTGTAGGGGGGGAAACAAAAATAAAGCAGATAGTAGTACAATTTCAGGATCAGTAACTGCACATTTGTTGGTTTATTACTTTCCCCCTCTTTGGGCTTAGATTGCAACTGACAAGTATTGTGAGGATCCCACCCTAGTCACCAATCACAAGTGGAAATGCCACTGATAAAACCAAAAACCCAACAGGCTATTGAACAATGGTTCTCCCACTAATATCTCTTTTCACATAAGTGGTTTTTAGTTAATACAGTGGTACCTTGGTTCTCAAACTTAATCCATTCTGGGAGTCTGTTCGACTCTCAAAACAGTTTGAAAACCAAGACGTGGCTTCTTGCAAGAGCTTCCTGCACTCAAGTGGAAGCCGCAACAGACATTCAGCTTCCAAAAAACGTTTGCAAACCGGAACACTTACTTCTGGGTTTGTAGCATTCGAGAGACATTTTGTTCGAAAACTAAGCGATTTGAGAACCAAGGTACTGTAAAACAAATTGTTTTTAGGTACAATCTGTCTAAAACATCTCCCATGCATGTGACCCAAATGCAGTCCTGTTCCCTTTTTAAGCACATAGTCTTGTAACCCTCACACACCACTGCCAACTTGCCCCATCATTGAAATATACTTTGATGAGAGAAAGTATTCATCTGCTGGATTACAATATACACTTAGTAATTTTTGAAGAACTGCAGAAGAACCACAGCAAAGAAATTACATTCCACGGAAGGTGCTGGGGATAGCATATAAATAACTGTGTGGTGAATTTAACAAAGATTCTTTTGTGTGATCATATAGCAAGGCCAATAAGGATAGGAAGTGGAAAGTTGCCATGTTGAAGACTGCATATTGCTATATAGTCGTCATAAATGAAAATTTATTTTCTTAGGTGAATCACGCCTGGGAAGTATTGAACCAAAAGAAAGAATGTCATTTCTACATCAATGGTCAAAGTCTAATCACATTTCCCAGAGAAGGCAGTTTCTAACAGGATGGCAAGTTTATTTTCCTGAAGAAACTTGGCTGTTAAATATATGTACTTTTCAAGCTCTTGGCTTGACACAGCTAAAGATGCAATCCATCCACTGAAATATAACCATGTATACCAAGAATAGAGACTTCAGAAAACCAGAAAGCAATCAGAAACAGCTCAACATTGTTGGTTATTCATTTAGGGTGTTTATGGAAGGGTATCATCAGCATGTCAGTGGTAATAATAGTTATGGGCAGGGCTTTTTTTCAGGAGGAACTCACCAGAACTCAGTTCCGACACCCCTCAGGTAGGTGTCATTGCCATTCTAAGAGAAAGAGGGAAGCGTTCATGGCTCCTCTTTTTCTAGAAAAACAGCACTGGTTATGGGTTTTGATGAGCTCACTCAAGAAGAGATGGAGTCAGCATAGCAGGGAACCAAGAATTGAACCCTCAGGAACAGATTGAGAACATTCCCAGTGGAAGCACTGAATGAATGACCTGACAGATAGGAAGACAGCCAATTAAGAAAAGGGTCACAAGACCCACAACTTAGAGGAAATAATATAGGAGAGGTCGCATATTCACTTCCACAATTTCCTGAGGAAGCTAGACTATTAAATGATTTATTCTTTATTTCCAAGTCAACTGGAAGGCTTGCTGAGTGATAAGAACATGCCTTCTGGAGGACTGAATGTGACATTTCCAGTATATGTAGGGCAAAGTGGTATTCTGACAACTGGGAGAATTAGTACAGTTTCCCTGAAGTGTGACCCTCACCTATGACTGTCTTTGGTTCTTTGGGGAAATGATAGCACCATAGCAAGACAGCTTATGTGTGCATTATTTCATGGAGAGTAACACATGTTTCACCACTCAATAAAATATCAGAAGACATTTCTGTAGTCTAGGCATATCCTTGTGGGGATTAATATCAATAATAAACTGTAATTCAATTATCTTTGAATTCCCAAGTGTCTGCCCAGTGAATTAAGCAGGAGGTTTTCTGGCTTATTTGATGAGCTCCCTTCTTGGCTGAATCTATCACTGTCAATTAAATTTATTATGCAATAATGAACAATGCAGGATCTACACAGAGCCAGTATTCACTTTAATGGATCATTAGCTTTTCAGATCTTGCTCTCCTTTTTTCTCCTCGCTGCTATTTCCGTGCCTTGCCAGAATGTTCATTATCCCAGCTATTAATCTCATTATACATTATGTACTTGTAAAAGTAAAAAAAGGGGGGGCTGCTGCTGCAATTAATGGCCACACAAATTAGAGAGCATCATAGTGAAGTGGAATATGTTCTCAGATCTTTCAGAAAGATCTCCTATAGTCCTAAATTAGAGGTTGGGTGTGTGGTTCTCTTCCTATATTTTGAGTAATTAAAAAGTGCTGCTGATTAACCAGCATAGATAAATTTTAATACAGGCATTTTTAAAAATTGGTGATGGCAAGAGACATCTTAAGGCTGCAATCCTAAGCCTATATATTTGGGAGTAAGTCTCACTGAACTCAGTGGGGCTTACTTTAAAGTAAATATGAATATGATTGTGCTATAAAACACACATTCCCTCCCATGTTTGTGAGAGAGTGAGAGATATCCCTTCTAATATAAAAATAAAGTATTTTTCCCCTCTAAAACTATTGTTTTTCTCCTCCCACGTGTAAATATATAGTGCAATCCTATACATGTTTACTATGTGTCTAAGTCACACAGTCTTTAGTGGAAGGATAGACAAATATGTCAGTTTTCATTTCTCTCAGTTTCTTATTTCTTAATTCTTAAGTCCAGATCTCCAAATTTCTACATCAGTTTGAGAGATTTTTTTTAAGTCATCATGAAAATTCACCAGCATTTTAATGTTAATTCCTCCGAATAGACATATGTGTGCAATTTTGTCCTATATGCACATTTTCACAAAGCAGTTTACCCCAAGAGCATGGTTTTCTGTATGCTATTTTTACTAATATGTGCTTTTGAATCCACCCTTTGCCTCAGAACATTCATTTTGGTACACATTACTTGGCTGGAGCACTGCACTGCAAAATTCAGAAATGCACACATTTCAGGTTCACCGTTAATGGGAAACCGAAACACATTTCTCCCCAGTCCCAAGTCCATTGGGACCAACTCCTAAATAAGAGTCCACAGGATCACAGCCTTATTGACTAACTGGCTACTATTTGTTTACTTGAGTGGCTGCTTTAAGTACCATTCATATGCCTCTGTTGCAATGATTTCAGTGCTTGTGGTTGCACCCAAAGTTAGAGTATACCAACTGAAGTAAATGGGTCCATTGAATTTAAATAGGTCTACTCTGAATAGAATTTAGTTGGATGCAATCCTTAACATGATTGGATCTCTTCTGGCTACTATGCCTTTTTGACATACAGTTTTGGGTTAGTCGTGCACCCATACTCCATATGTACATATTTGTCTCTCCTATCCTCAACACTTTTTTACATTTATATCTCACCTTTCTTCTGTCATGGAACCCAGGGTGATGTACATATGGCTCCCATATGTGAGCTGGCCTAGCTGACCAGTCGGTTCATGCATTCAATTACTACCATGTCCCAGAGTATGGTAGATAGCTGGATATATGAACCAATTTCAAGGAACAGGTCATCTCCATTTGAAATGATCTGAAAGTTCTACTTGAGGCTCATTCATACAGAGAAATCATCATGTTGTAACCATCAAGTGATGAGCATACATCTCTGAAAGGTATAAATGCAGAAAAGTCATAATGTACATGTTAAAAGACTATAACTATTATGTTATCCTGTGCTGCAGAGTCACACTTTTGCATTTTCTTGAGAGTATTCTGGTTCAAATTAAGGTATGACTCACGTCCAGGTTTATAGAGAAAAAAAATCTGTTTCTAAAATATAACTTTGGGATTTAGGTGTGTTAATTAACTCAGCTGAAAAGCATAGAGATTTATCTGAAATAGTATTAATGTTCTACACAGCCGTCTGTGTGAAGTTATAAACTACACGCTGTCCTTTTGTAATTTCAGGGCTACAACTTAACTTCTCCCACCTTGGCTGATATCTCCCCAGCCTCCTCTTCATTCACAATTTCCCCTTGTTGTTCGTAAGGGTGTGGGTACATGGAAGTGTGAGTCTAGGGGTGTGCATAAGCACATATACCCTTACTATATTATTCACACTGCAACCTTTATTAATGTCAAAAGGACTGATGCTGTTTTGCTAAGACTTGCCACACACTTTTAACATTACCATCTGGAAAACATAAAAAGTAGGTGCAGAAACACTGCTGTTTCACCTTGAGCAGCTCAAACTCTATGGCTGCAATTCCGTATCTGTTTAAGCACTGGAATATGTTGCTATTGAAATGAACCCTGCGAGGCTGTCTTTCAAATGGGAAAGGAAAGCACAATGTTGGGTATGCTATGTGTGAGTGGCATGAGTGCTATGTGTGAGTTCTGTTGGATGCTATACTACAAAAATAATTCAGAAAGCACACGAATACCAAACTGAAAAAGAAAATGAGTGGCAGCCGATTTTATTTGCTGCATGGGCATCCAGGATTTATTTATTTTTTTGAATATTGTCTTTTTAATTTGTGACATGACGTTTAAAGGAGGTCAGCTTGTTTTAAGAACAGAAGCAAGTTAAGCTTAGGATCCTCTGACAACTTTGGTGGGCAAGGCAGGGTGATTGCACAACAAAAGTCACATGTGGAAGAACCTCTGAAGAACCTGCTTACTCAAGAGTTTCTTGAATTGAGTATGGATTTTCCATTATCACAATCACCCTATAATTACTTATGTGGTCCTGAAAAACAACAACCTGTATAGTAACATAAGCCTTGCAGGGTTAAATATTAGAACACTGCATTATGGGCTAGAGTTAGACTCCAACCCTTGGATTTCGGTTTCAGTTGTGCTTTTTACCTACTCAGCAATAAAGAAACATATTTGTGTTTAGTAAGAACTAAGCTTTTGTTTACTCTGCAGTTATGATGATGAGGACAGCAGGTCTGGGTTGCTGAATGGTGAAATAAAAAGATAACTTAAAGTGATCAAGAAAAAGAACTACCCTAAATTACTCTTTCTTCGTTTTCTTGAGTACTGGATGGCAATGGATGAAAACCGCCCTAGAAGAATATAAACGCTGCTGTACGCACTACAGTTAGTTAACTGGCTGACAACCTAGGCAATTTCTGATTTTCTCAATGTGTGCAGCTCAGTTTGTGGCTTCTCCCCCAGAAAAAAATAAACCCAGCCACCAGTAAAGAAAACCCAATTGCTTTTCACAATTAGTTTTCAATTATTTAGTTGGTCCTCCATATAGTAACCATTTTTCCCGTGGCTGTCCAACAAGGAGGAAAATCTAAATGTCCAGAACAAGACCAGAGTGGATTTTTGCGAAAACAAATTCCGCACTAGTTTTAAACTTCTTAGTGATAGTGTAGGCTATTTTGTTTGTTTTACATATTTTGCTTTCCCCCTTTTCACTGTATCCTTAGCATCATTCTCTCCTATATAAAAAAGCCGGTTATTTAATTCTTAAGAATCATAGTAAATTTTCTGTTCTGACTTTCACATAGTCCATTGTGTAAGTTAACACACTCTCTGCATGGAGGAGGAGTTAGGGTGAAAATCACTGCCTTTCCATTCCCCTGGCCTGGCTCTCACATCCTCTCCACCAGTCAGGGAGAGAGGGGGACTGGTTGACACTGTGCATTCCCACCCCACCCCAAAATGTGCCCCACTTAGAAATGTGGCTGCTCCACCTAGCAAAGAAGGCTGGTTACAAAGTAATAGCAAACGATTAATAGAATATAGTATGATATTGTCTTAACTGGGATTATTGGGATTATTATTATTATTATTATTATTATTATTATTATTATTATTTAACCTTGCACAGTATCTTGCGAACATATATTGAAAGGGGGTTTATAAATACTGTTAATTTAAAAAAATCTGCATATACCAGATATTTCCCTCCATATGAATAGATTTTGGCAAATTATCCATATCCATGGAAAAGATCCCAGTTTGCATCAATGCATAGCTGTCAAGCGTCCCTTATTTGGCGGGACAGTCCCTTATCCCAGTGCCATGTCCCGCTGCTGTCCCTTATTGATGATGTCCCTTAAATAAGCTACTGAAGGTAATGGGGCCCTTTCTATGTCCAGCTCTGCTTTGCAACAACAAATTGTTGCTGGTTTTTTGTGTTGAATATATGCTATATGGTAATTTATGGACCTAATAGGTATCTAAAGCCATTTGCATGCAACAAAGTATGTATTTTTATAAAAGTAATTGTTGATCCCTTATTTTTGAGGCTGCTGGTCCCTTATTTTCAAATCTGGAAGTTGACAGCTATGCATCAATGAGCTTTTTCAACAATCAGATGATGGCAACTCCTTGTATTTTGTTTGCAGTCAACTATTTTCTCAGGCATCGTGGTATTGTTTTGTTAATGAACCACTTTTTCTAGGATGATGGAGAAGTTAATAAAATGGAGGAGAGAGAAAGAAGAACGCATCCCTTTCTATCCAACTAATAGAACTGATTATGCCATCACTTCAAAATACAAAGAAGCCTTAACATCTGGTCTGGTGCACCCCATCAGAAACACACCTGAATGAAAAGCGCTTCTTGTTCTATGGAGAACAGCCAGCTGAACGATGGACAGAGATAGACCCTCCCAGTTCCCCTATGCAAAAGCTCCGTCCCTGCATTTCGGTAGCTAAATTAGAGGTAACATGAGAGGGAAATATGCAGGCAGCCTCAGGGCACATCATATATTCCTTTATTCTGGAGCTTTTCCATAATTAAAAATGAAACCTAATTGCTCTGACTATTCATTCCTTTTCTAGAATGTCACAAAATTAGTTTCTGCTCAGTGATGAAAAGTGTAAAAGATTTTAAAGCAAGATGTACAACATGGTAACTTTTAAAAATGAGTAAATTAGAAAGCTATGCCTTCAGCTACGCTGGGGTCATAGATGTAGTCTCCCTTTGTGGAATTTTTTTAATTATTATTTGTAACAAATAAGGAGTTGCAGGACCCTAATTTGATTATTCTCCTAAATCGTTGTTGGTGTAAATGAGTTCTGACAGTTCATCAATGCTGCCCTCTGTAGTCACAGAAGGAGAAAAACAGTCTCCCTAGAGAGGTGTGCTGAGGAGATATTCAGATGGAAGTAAAAGGCAAAGTAACAACATCGGTGGAAACACTTTTATATTGTAAGCTTCTCTTTTGTGCTCCCCCACTCCCTTTATTGTCTTGTAAACTGATTTATTTAAACGCAGTATTTCCAAATAGTAAAAATATCTTTTAATTATTGGTTTTAATGGTAGGTGGGCAGCTTTGCTGATGAGGAATGTTCTTTGGTGGGGGGGGGGGGGAGAGAGCAGAGAAGCATTTTCCAAGCAAATGGAGACAAAACAAATTACGATCGTAGGTCAAGGGCCTGGCCCTCAGTAGTCAAATAAAATAAAAAAATCAAAAAAATCAATTGCCCTAATTGAAAGCACACCCAATCCTCTATCACTCTGAAATTATTTCATCTGATAAGGTAGCATCCATTAAGGAGTGAGTCTTTAAAACTAATGACATCAAAACCAGGCAGAAGAAATTGCAGGAAATAGAAGAGGTCGCCAGATGTTCCTAAACAGCTTCCTTTTGACATGCTGCAGTGCATAACTCCAGATACTGTATCCAAGTGTGTGGGGGGACGACTTGGAGCTCTGAATTTCTTTACCTAGAATTAATAACCCTGGAAATCCTTAAAACTAAAAATCACTTGCGTCCCCCCCCCCCATGGCATATTTTCTTTAATATATTTAAAAGTACTTGTTCCACCCTTGAAATATATGAAGAATGTTTTCCCTTGAAAGGGGCCAGCGAAGTCCACATGCAGGCGTGACCATGGTGCTCGGGCGGACTCCCATGACTGGACTGGGGCCCTTGGGGGATCTGGGCGGGATTCTTGGCAGGCCTGGCAGTGTTTGACCCAGGCCTCTATCTCTCCGTCGATCCCCGGGCACCACACATAACTCCTGGCAAGGGCTTTCATTCTTACTACCCCTGGGTGTGTCTCGTGTAGGGCTGTGAGGACCCTTTTGCGGAGGGGCTGGGGAACAACGACCCTGCTTCCCCATAACAGGCACCCCTTGTGGGCTGACAGTTCATGTTTGCGGGTTGTGTAGCCGGCGAATTCTGGCCCGGGGCTGCTGCTGGGCCATCCCCTCCACACCCAGTCCAGGACCCGGGAGATGACCCTATCTTTCTTGGAATGGTGTGCAACTTCTTGTGCCTGAATGGGGCGGTCGGGAAGCAGCTCCAGGCTCATAACCTCTTGTGCAGGTGCTGGGTCGGGGCCTGTTTCCGGTAGTGGTAGCCTGCTGAGGGCGTCCGCATGGCCCATCGCCTTCCCAGGGCGGTGAATCAGTGCATACTGGTAGCTGGCAAGGAAAATTGACCACCTGAGGACGCGAGGAGACAGCACTTGGGGGGTCTGCTTTTTGGGGGCAAACAAGCCCAGCAACGGCTTGTGGTCAGTCACCACAGTGAAGGGCCGCCCGTATAAGAAATCATGGAATTTTTTTACTCCCTTCACGATTGCCAGACCCTCCTTGTCGATTTGCGAGTAGTTCCGCTCGGTTTCGTTGAGTGTCTGGGTAAAGTATGCCACCGGTACCTCTCTTCCATCCGGGAGTTGGTGTCCCAGGACAGCGCCAATGCCATAGAGTGAGGCGTCGCATGCTAGCACAACTGGCAGCCTCTCGTCGAAGTGTGCCAAGACCGAGTTTGAGACAAGCAAGTCCCTGACTGCCTGGAATGCGGCCTCCTGGCGCTGACCCCACACCCAAGGAGCCCGCTTGTCCAGGAGTCTGTGTAGGGGCTCCGCTACCGCCGCCTTGTAGGGAAGGAAGGAATGGTAAAAGTTCAATAGTCCCAAGAAGGCCTGAGGTTCAGTCTTGTTCTTGGGCGCTGGGGCATCACAAATGGCCCGTACCTTGTCCCCAGTTGGGTGGACCCCTTCTGCATCCACCATAAATCCCAGAAAGTCCACCTGAGGCACTCCTAGTAGACATTTTTCCCGCTTCACCTTGAGACCCGCCGTCTGGAAACGGTGCAGAACAGTGCGGAGGCGGTCCTCAAACTCCTTGGGTGTGGGCCCGGCAATCAACACATCATCGAAGAAGGGGGTGACACCAGGAATCCCTTTAAGGAGAGAGTCCATTAGATTCTGGAATATGCCTGGTGCCACGCTGACCCCGAATTGCAACCGCTTTACCCTGAACGCTCCTCTGTGTGTCACAATCGTCTGTGCCTCTGCTGTAGCCTCATCTACTGGCAGCTGTTGATATGCTTGGGCCAAGTCCAGCTTGCCAAAAATTTTCGACCCAGCCAGGGTGGCAAGGACATGGCTGACCACTGGCACTGGGTATGCATGGGCCGTGAGGCCCTTGTTTATGGTACATTTGTAATCTGCACAGATGCAGACCAAACCATTAGGCTTGACGGGTGTGACGATTGGGGTTTCCCAGGGGGCATTAGGCACTGGCTCCAGCACTCCTTGCTCTACGAGTCGGTCCAATTCCTCATCTATACGGGGTTTCAGGGCGAACGGGACCCGGCGGGCCTTGAGCCTGACCGGTCATATTGCAGGGTCAAGCTGTAGAGCAATGGGGGGGGCCGTATACTGTCCCAATTTCCCATCGAAAACCTCCGGAAATTCCTTGCATATGGCGTCCACGTCCACTTGTAAGCTCATGTGGTTCACCCCGGTGATGGCTAGCCCCAGTGGTCCAAACCATGCCAATCCCAGTAAGCTAATGTAGGGGCCCTTGACCACAAGCAAGTCCAGTTGCCGCGTCCGCCGTCTGTATTGCACCCTGAAGGTCCCCACCCCCATTGTGGGGACCTTACGTTTCTGGAAGTCCCAGAGGGTGAATGGGGCCGGCCTGAGTTTGGGACCCCTAGTAGGGCACAGTTTCCTTAAGGTCCTTGCTGAGATTATGGATAGAGTTGAACCCGTGTCAAGCTCCATGCGGCATGGGGCCCCCTCTATCCGTACCTCTACATAAATTTTCTTTACGTTGGGGTGGGGCAACTGGTATACCTGGAAGTCCGTGAGCTCCGTAGAGTTGCCTTGGTGCGTTGGGCCCCGGGACCTGGGGCTCTTGGATTGGTCATCTGATGCCTGGTGTCGGGTGGGCCGAGCCCGACACACCCGGGCGATGTGTCCCAATTTT
The DNA here is from genome assembly GCF_964234715.1 of Podarcis melisellensis. Lineage (NCBI taxonomy): Eukaryota > Metazoa > Chordata > Lepidosauria > Squamata > Lacertidae > Podarcis > Podarcis melisellensis. Next base: position 53,713,940 of record NC_138537.1, on the reverse strand, counting down.
CTGCACTGCCTGCACTCTACGTTGCGGAAACGGCAGGTCCTCCTCTCGTGACTTTCTCCACAGCTTGTGCAGTTCCCTCCTTCTCGTCGAGGCAGCTGTGGTATGTGGGCTGCTTGAGTGCACTGCTGTACTCGGTGCACCTCCTCCCTGTCGGATCCTGAGTTGTTGGTGAGGTCTTCGTGGTGGACCCTCGGTTGGGACGGCTGGCTCGGCCGTGCCTCTTGCATCGACCTCTCGGCAGCTTCCGTTGCCAGGGCCTCCTCCAGAGCGACTTGGAACGTTAGGTTCTTCTTAGCGTTGAGGCGTCATTGCAGCTTCTCATCCTTCAGGCCACCGACGAGGCGGTCACAAAGCATGTTCTCCAGCTCTGAGAAGTTGCAGAACCGGGCAGCTTGGCGGAGAGAGGTCACAAACCCAGTTATGGTTTCCCCAGGGGCTTGCCGCTTTGCGTAGAAGGCATTTCGACGAGCCACCACTGAGGGCTGTGGCGAAAAGTGCCCCTTCAGCTGTTCCATTATTGTTTTGTATGGAACAGTAGCAACGTCTTCAGGTGCAAGGAGAGCCCGGGCAATTTCAAACGTCTCCTCTCCGCAGACGCTGAAGAATATTGCCCTCTTCTTGGCGTCTTCTTCATCGGTGATCCCTTTGGCTTCTAGGAGGAAGGTGAAACGGGAGGCGTACGCTTCCCAGTCTCCAGATGCTGGGTTGAACGGCGAGAAGCTGCTGTCGGTTGCCATTCTGAGTTTCCTGGGTCCCGGAGCTGAAGCCTGGATACACGGTGCGAGGCAGCGGTGCGGCAGGTGGCGGTGCTGCAGTGCTGTGTGTGGCAGTCAGCTCAGCGGGATCCCACCTTCGTCGCCAGTGAAATATACTCAGAGTCGCAAAGTGATTTCATGCTCTTTATTCAGCTCATAGTGGTGAGAAGGAATGAATGAATGTCCCCTCAAAGTATCTGCTTTATATACATTATTTACACAATGGGCTGCACATGATTGGCTAATTCTGGAATTCTACTGTAAGCCAATCAGGTTGTGGATTCACTTCTATCTGGAGCATGATTGGGTGGTTCCTGCCAACCAATCATATTGCTGCATTGTTCTAGGACCAATCAGACTGCTGCATTCTGAATCCTATTGTTCTATGACCAATCAGACTGCTGCCTTTTGGATCCTATTGTTCTAGGACCAATCAGACTGTTGCAGTTTGGATCCTATTCAATTCAGTACATAACAACCCTACTTTTTGGTCAAGTATGTTCCCAATGCAGATAACGTGTGTGTGTGTGTGTGAGAGAGAGAGAGAGAGAGAAAGAGAGAGAGAGAGAGAGAGAGAGAGAAGTTAAAACTACCAAACAAAATTACCAATAGTTCAATAGGGTTTCTCTGACTGGAGCTGCTTTAAAATTGGTTTTGACGATCGAGGTTTAGAAAGCCCTAGGAACTCTCCATATACAGTGGTACCTTGGGTTACATACGCTTTAGGTTACATATGCTTCAGGTTACAGACTCCGCTAACCCAGAAATAGTGCTTCAGGTTAAAAACTTTGCTTCAGGATAAGTACAGAAATTGGGCTCTGGGAGCGTGGCAGCAGCAGGAGGCCCCATTACCTAAAGTGGTGCTTCAGGTTAAAAACAGTTTCAGGTTAAGAACGGACCTCCAGAATGAATTAAGTACTTAACCTGAGGTACCACTGTAATCCTCTCCATTGCATGTGTGGAACTCCTTTAGGGCAGCATGTGTTGTAACCCTATGTGTTGTGCCTTATAAAAGCAACTGTTTATCAACCTACTCATCTTTATTGAGTGCTGACCTGACCTGAGAGCAGAATCTATCAAGGGATGGAAGGAAGTCTGAGTATGTACTCCAGCCCTAGAACTCACAGACAGAGTAAATATCATAACGACTCTACAAAAACTGTCCATAATAAAACCATCAGCCCATACACCTCTAAGGTCAGGGGAACAGCTTCCTGTTCATTTGAGCTTCCCCCACCTTGGGAGATAGCTAAGCAATGAGTGGTAGATACAAGCAACTCCATGATAGGGTGATCAATCAACCTCTCTAATAATAACCTATAGTCTTAAGGGACAAAGAGCTGAGAAGTCTGCCTCTCCTCAACCACTGGAGGCAAGAACTCCAAAGGCAATGGAGAATGGGTTACAAGTCATAATTGTTTGTAGGCCAGTGAGGAAAACAAGACTGCACAAGTGCTACTAATTATATTTATAGCTAGAAGCAGCACCCTCTTAAGTACAAACAAAAAGGCCACAATGCAATTGTCAATGGGGCTGGGGGGGGACGAGTTGGGAGGCAGGAAAACCTTTGAACGTGCTGGAGATGTTAAAGAGAAGATGCCTCACATGTGCAATTACTCAACATCTCTTTACAACTGTGAACACATGTTCCCATGTGGAGAAAATTATAGCTGTGAATACCACCAGGTAGGCACGCTGTCCCTGCCCTCACTCTCTTTCTCCTCTCTCTGCATTCTCCCTTCTGGTTCACAAAGCTGGGAAACAGGGCAGGTTCTGTATCAGCTGCATCAAAAGGTTCAAGGGACACATCATTTAAAGTCAAGCGGCCAGGCTGTCAGAGCAGAGACAAAGGAGATGGGGGGGAGGTGCTATTTTTATCTCAACCTGTTCCCCCTCTCAGACCGCTCTTCCTACCCAAATAGCACACATGTATAATATAAATTGGCAGGTTCCTGACGTCTTTTTCAGAAAACGGCAGCAAGTTCATAAGCTTTTCTGAGTTGCACAGAGGGGCTCAAATAGAAATAAACAGAATTATTTACCAACAGATAATTCAGGGACCCTGCATAAATGTGATATTTGCAACATAATCCTATCCATGTAGATACAGGAACAGATTTGTCACAGAAAGGACTCACACCCTCCAGCATTTTGCCGATAGGGACGTCCCATTCCATAATGATAATTTCGCTATTTATACCCCACACATCTTACTGGGTTGCCCCAGCCACTCAGAGCAGTTTCCAACATAAACAAAGACATAATAAAACATTAAGCATTTTAAAAAAGCTTCCCTATACAGGATTGCCTTTAGACAGCTTGGGGGCTTTGGATAACTCCATATCCTCCAACATTTCTCCAATGAAAACAGGGGCATCCTACGGAAAAGTGGGTCATTCCAGAATCAAACCAGAAACTGGGACGGTTTCTCTAAATCAGAAATGTCCCTGGGAAATAAGGCCACTTGGAGGGTCTGAATGACTCTGGAGATTTGTAAAAGGAGGGCTGAAAACAAATTAAGGAGGAAGTTCATACAAATATCCAGAGCATGGACTGTTAGGGGAGGGGTAGCTCCTGTGGGGGGGATGACACATGCTCCTTCTGTGGGTTTGTCCATCTTTGGTCTCTACCCTGCACTCAGCTCTCACCTGTGCCTCCTAGAAGCTGTCAGCATGTGTCAGTGGCTGCACCTCAGAAAACAGCTTCGATTGGCCCATGAAACCAAGTGAGGGGAGCCGAGAAAAGAGTAAATTCAGAGTGGATTCCCCCTGCTCCAGTCTTGCCACACAAGACGCATTTAGCTGAACCTGTGTTGCTGCACTTTGTAAATAGTGCATCTGCTTTCACCCATTTTACTGTTTTGTTGTTTATTGATTGGTTGATTATACAGTTCTATTGTATTTCGTATTGTATGCTGTTTCAGGATTTTATAAGAAAAAAATGGGTAGGAAATTTTTAAAAAATAACCAATAAAATGATTTTAAGGAAATTAGGAATCCTAGGCAAAAGAAGACAAGGAAAAAGATGTGGAACTGAAGGAATGTTACTAGAGGATGCCTAATCAAAAAATCTTGTATCTTTCCTGTATTTTCTCTTAGTAGTCATTTTGGTTTAATTTATTGTTAACTTATTGTTGCTAACACTTTACAAAAGGTAAAGAAAGGGGCCATAAATGTTTTAAATAAATCATAAACAAAGAAATGCAGCTCCAATACAAGTTTATTCTTGCAATGGGTTTGTTATAAAACTTCTCACTTTCTGAGAGGTACAGTTTTATTTGTTTTGAGCAAAACTTTCTGTACTGTTTCAAAGATGAAGGGAGAGAAGGTGGAAGAAGGGGCAGAGGGAAAAAAGGGAGGATATGTAAATTAATAAGAGTGAGCAATTATCCACCTAAGATACCTCTTCACCCTCTACTGTTAAATATTTTACTCTGCAGTATTGCTGGCTGTCAACAGCTTGGCAGGTACTTCCATATTTAGAGATGCTCGGATATTGCTTGAACTTTTCACCACATTTCAGTTGTATAAATATTCCGCCAAATTCATTATTGTGTACATTTCAGCTCGATCAGCTAACACATACAAAGTGACACGCATAGAAGCATTTTTAAAGTTTTCAACTTGGGTGCACAGGAAAGAAGAGAGATGAAACTTCTCCTGAGCTGCAGAGCCAAGTGGTGTGTGCTGTGCTGGTAATTTACAGAAAGAGGAAGTGGGAGCAAACTCTCCTTTTTAAATGTGCTGGAGTGTTGTCGAAACTGCCACAACAATACTTTCCAATATCTTACCTTTAATTGAGGAGTCTGCATTTAGCTTTTATTTTATTTTTTTGCAGTTCACTGCTGTTTCCTAATTTACTGGGTAAAAAGAGTTTTCTGCCTCAAATTAGGTATCACCTCCCCGCCTCCAAAAGAGATAGGAACAAAAATCAGAAGTACACTTTCAATTATGTAGAATATTTCAAAGTGCAAAATATTGTAAATTATGTTCTTTTCCTGTAATGCATTTCTGTAAAATGAGCAGGATAATTCCATTTTACAGATGGTGAATGGAAGCTGGCACAGTGACATACCCAATCCTAAGTAGTGAATTCAGAGTTGGGCTAAGGACATACCCATGCTCCGGGATTAAACTGGTTTAATAGCCATTCTCTTCCTAGGAAATCCTGGAAACTCGTAGTTTTGTAGTAGGTGTATAGTAAAGAAAACTGCATGCAAAATGCGTATTTTAGGAGAAATGCACGCCAAAATGCTGCAGAGGTTGTATGAGAACTTTAAGAAAGCTCACTGATGCAGAAATGCAGACAATGGAATTTAAGACTGGGAAAAATGAGTAACAGAGAGAAACCAAAATTAACAGCTTCATCCCTATACACGGATGCAACATTTTTGTATACTCTCATGGGAGCTAGTAGTATTGCTAGTCTCTGCAACAATTTCTTTTTTTAACCAGTTGAATTTCAAATATCATCAGTTTTCTTTAGCACACTGTTCTCTACTACATTGACTTGGTGTTAACGCTCATACACTTGCCCACATATGGCTATGTATTCTTACTCATTTATTTTGAGATTAAGAAACAGTCAGATCTGCTTTATGCAAAGAGAATAATTACTGGTAAACATCTGTCTTTCTGCAGAAAATAACCCGGCTTAGCTGAAATACTTCTTTTAATGCATGCACCAGAACAACGTTGTTGTTTTTTGCAAAAAGATACATTCAGTTATGATTCGTCATTCTCCTCCATCTTCTTAGCAAATATAAAGTCTGTTTTGTGCTTGTATACACACTTTGTTATCATACTTGCATTGGTAAACAAAGTAGCTTACTGCTAGAAATCCTGTGGTAGGTAGACCACCCATGCAAGCACATTTGAGACATGTTTGAAAAGCCCTCTAGTAAAGCCAGGAGTGCAAGAGAACGTCCAGGAAGTTGGCTCCTCATTTAACTGGAAAACACACACACAAACACACAACCCCAAACACTATTGCTCTTTGTTCAAAGCATGTGTTTCAGATGCATTTTCCTTTATGGATTCTCTCAAAATGCAGTGCTAAAGTCAATATGCACCATTTTCTGCAAAAAAAAAAAAAAGTACTAAGTGACCATGCTTTTCCCCCAATCCCAAGGATCAAGAAGGGAAACCATTTACTTGTGGTTGACTGAATCAATAGGAGAAAAGGTACAAATTGAAGCAGTATCATCAGCCATCATCATCATCATCACCTGCTGCTACTGCTCAGTAGTCTGAGCATAGGTGACCAGTGCAATCATTGCAGGGGCTTGTAGATAGACACCTCTGAGGTCCAGGCCTCCTCTGTAAATATTTTGGCCTTAATTGAATTGTTCCACAAGGCTCTTGATTTCATCTGACCCAGTGTGCTTCTGGCCAGATACGTTGCTACAAAGCCAAACAATGACTACTTCCCTTGTCTTGTTCCGTGTGGGAGATACAAGAGGGAAAACCATTCTGAAAATGGTTTTTAAAAATACATTGAATTTTCCATAAGGCTCACCATAGCCATCTAGTGTATATTGCACTTAAAATGCACTTAAAACTTTTTATTTGCAGCTGTATAGCCGAGTCCATGGTAGATGAAAGAGCTTTAGAAGGATACTGTTCAGCCCAACCCTATGCATATTTCAATGGGGTTTGCTCATAGCCAATGAGTTTATACCCAGTTCCATGTGAGAGTATGCACCTTTGAACTCAGTTGGTCTTACTTTGGAGCAGATGTGTATAGAAGCTGCTATGACAGAAGGAATAATGATGATACACCAAAGATTTGACAGCCATTATGAACAGCTATGGACATTATTGAGCCTTATACTGCAGAAGTGCGTGCCTCTTTTAAAAGCAAACCTACAGGCATATAGCTGCATTTTTAATTCCTACGGCAAAAACCTTGCTATTCACTTTGATGCCAGCTTTTGAGTTTCTTAAATTAATTATTGCACATTTGTGGACTTGCAACTTTCTGTTCATACTTGTGGAGGTAGGCAACTTATTTCTGTGCTATTGGATAACTGTTTCACAGTGGTGGAAGGCATCGGCTCCAATACTGGTGCAAGCAGATGGGAAACCTGATCACTGAAAGATAAAATAAAGTACCACTATATGGATTTGTAACTGATTCATTCCTATAAGCGTTGATTCAATCTTCTAATTTTGGGGGTGAAAAAATAAAACTGAATGAGACTTCAAGACAATAAAAGGAGTTAAGGCTGAAGTCTATGGCAACGGAAAGGTACCTGGACTACCATAGCTTTGAATAAATGGTCCAGAGGTTGCAAATAGTAGAAAATAGGGGTGTGCACTGCCCCAAAGGTTTGCTTCCTATCTGTATCTGTGCTTTAAAAGAACAAAACAAAACAAAAACAAAACCCAAACAGCACTGTGAGCCAATCTCATATAACAGAAGATTTAAAAGAATATGACTGGTTGTCAGTTATTATCTGGGCAGGATTCAAGGTACTTATAGAGACATACAAAGCTCTAAACTCCCAGTGGTCCAAATATTTAAAATAATGCCTCCTTCCATATCAGCTTACCCATGCATTAATACCAGCAGTGCCCTGCAACTGAGCGGCACCTTCTCTGTGGTGGCCCCACACCTCGTAGGGAATGCTTTCTGCAAATGCAATGGTATAATTTGTTTTCTTTGTTCATCCACTGAACTAGTAGTAGATAGTTTTGAATGCAGTAAATAATAAGCCAGTGCTATTGATGTTGCAGTGCTATGCCATAGTAAGTGTGTTTTGGGTAGGGAAACAGAAAGAGCAGGGAAGACTCTCTGTAACTTTGAACAACAAGGTGTTTTCTGGGAGAGGGAGAATATAAGAAATTGATTGAAGAAAGTAAGCGACATTATTTTCTAGGGTCTGGTTTCAGCATGTAAAGAACAACACATAAACCCACCACCTCAGAGAGTTACACAATGCCAAAGGGAAAATGGTAAGAGGTTTAATTCCCCCTTCCAAACATTCCTTCTGTCTTGAGATCTCCAACAGAAAGGCATGTCAAAGTTTCATAATGTTAAATCTGGCATAAGGTTCAAACCTCAGAAAAATCAGAAACTTGTTGCAGTTTTCTCAATTATTATTAATTCCTTCTTTGAAGTTCAACATATTTTCACCATATGACAAGCATTTCATTTTCCCTGAATTCTTTTCTAAAGGAGACATAGGCTTTTAAAATTCTTATTTCCAAGACGTATTTCCAAGAACTTTCATTAAAACTGTACTCAAGGCTCTCTAAAGAATAAAATATTCTTATTAATATAATAATCGGTTAAATAATCAGTAATAGGAAAGTGCATGCTGTGGTGGGGTATATTTTGAGTTTAAACCTCGCTGAAATGTGGTGTGTGTGTGGAATTCTCTCCCCAAAGGAAGCTCGCCTGGTGCCTTCATCACATACCTCTTTAGGCACCAAGCAAAAACATTTCTCTTCACCCAGGCCTTTGGCTGATTAAAGAAATATACAGATATGATGAATTAGTGGTAAATAGTGTGCATTAGATTTTTGAGGGGATATTTTCTGAGACTTTTTGCGGGTGCCATAGGAGGTACCTGCAGTTGCCATAATGGCAACCCTTGTCCTAAGGCATGGTTGGAAGTCACACCTGCATAGTATTGTTAATTATTTTGCTGGTCTGTGTGCACTACTTTGATTTTTTTTTTTAATTAAGCAGTTTGATTCAGTGCAGGGAAATTCTGACCAGCTCTGTAGCTCATTGGTAGAGCATCTGCTTCATGTTGGAAGGTGCCAAATTCAACCCCTGGCATCTCCAGGTAGGGCTGGGAGAGACTCCTTCCCGAAACCCTGGACAGTTGCTGCCAATCAGTGAAGACAATGCTGAGCTAGATGGACCAATGCTCTGACTCCTTATAAGGCAGCCTCCTTGTCCTAGGTCTCCCTCTTCGTTCAGCTCTGGAGAGAAAGATCCAATGCTTCTTTTGGTTTGGGGGACATCCTTCTCAGGGACAATCTTGGGGTTGCCAGGATAAATGGTTATATTAAATATTTAATTGCTGTTATGGGGATTTAATGTAAAATATTTATTCTGTAGCCCAAACTCTGAATGAACGGAGTAAAAGAGTTGGACTTTTGTGAGGAAAAGGCACAGCCGTTGTTCACAGAATGGCAAAAAGTAATTAAAATAGGGTACACAATGTTCAGCTCTTTAGCCTGTTCGTTTTGTTTTAGCATACTCACTGAACTGATCTTGTCTGAGGGAATATAAAAAGAAAGGAAATAATGTAATTTAATGACACAGGAAAGGTCCTGCGCCATTGCTTATCTCTATGTTCAACTGACATTCCCTTAAAAAGAGATTATGCCAATACAAGAAGTACATTCTGCAAACTTGCTATTAAACAAAATATTTTCACCCTCTAGCCCAATGGCTAATTCCCAAACTGTAACCTAATAAGTACTTTATCTCAAGAAGAGGTTCAAATTACCTAGAAAGGAACCTTTTCCACACTGACAAGATAAACGATGCCTCCTGGATATATTTTTAAAATACCACATCTGGCAACATGGTGTTATTTATTTATTTTCTAAATTAGATGTTCTGAATTCCCCAAAGGCTATTTGCATAGGTGCAGTTATTTTGATTTAAGTAAATTACTATGGTAACCCCGTGCTTGTGTAATTGAAAAACGTTGTTATGTTTTTCTTTGCAGAAGACATTCACAATCCTAAATAACAGGTTCCATGACACGCTTAATCCAATCCTCAAATTAAGATTTTTAAAAAATTGATGCAGTGTGGGCTATCTCTGCAGAAAGATTAAGGGTCTCTATAATTCATCTGGTTAATTTGATGACCTAGGTCTAGTTAACCGAGGTCATACTCCACACAGTGCATCCTCCGCTAGGCCTCCTCAGCTTGTGAGCTGTCAAGTTGGGGAAACAGCTGAAACCTCTTCACTTCAACAGGATGCCAACCCCCTGCAGAACAACCAGTACTTGCAATGACACTACTTTACCAGAAGCATCACTCAAATGGTTCAGATGAATGGTGACTTATACATCTCCACCTTGCCTTTGCTTTGAAATCCATACAGGCTTCATCTTGATCCCATTTCTGCTCAATGCATATATGACCCCTTCAGTGCCGGATTTATGTATAAGCTAAACAAACTATAGCTTAGGGCCCCAATAAATTTTAAAAAAAATTAGGGATGGGCTCATTTCTATACATAGGGTGCCTACATTCTGCATGTGCAAATGGCTTTAGCTACTTATTAGGTCCATAAATTACCCTTTGGCATATATTCAGCACAAAAAACAGTGACAATTTGTTGTTGACAAAGCACAGCTGGACGTATAAAGGGCCCCATTACCTTCAGTAGCTAAGGGCCTCATCAAACCTAAATCCAGCCCTGAACACATCGGCGCAATGTCACAAGGAGGTATGGTATCTGCTAATACTAACAATACAGAGATCTGCCACATTTTTGCCCAGTTCTAGTCGAATCTGCATATGTGCTTGGGTGCATTGGAAACCTATTGGGGAGGGGCAGAGATGTGAACCAAAACATCAGCAAACTGTGCATGCACCAATCCCTGAATTACTTCTAGGGAGCAAAATGTGGAGCAGAGCAAACCCATAGAACAATAGTGGGATGGAAGAGAAGAAGACATCCACTCATTCCTTGAATGAAATGATGAGTTGCTCTGTGGTCTCTGCTACTGTTATCTGTTAATGGGCCACAGAACAGGCCATATTCTCAGGATGTTCTTGCAATGTTATATTCTATACCTGCTTGTTGCCATCAGTTTGTCTCTTGACAAACAAATGGAGTGTGCCTCCGAGGGTGAAGTCAAACACTGTGTTAGCAGCACTGAGGTGACCTTCTGAGGGTGAAAGCCTGAGTAAGGTGTATGGAGATCCTGGGCTGCCTAGACGACAAGATCCCCCACCCCACCCCGTTTTCAAGATCAGAGCTTCCCTTCTCCTAGATGGGCTACCATCTCAGGTTGACGAGCCCCACCTGTCCTTCACTTCCCTCTAAAGCACATGCAGAAACTGCCTTCTTGATCATTGGACCCACTATTCACCATGCTCGCTCATTTATTGAATATAAATTTATTTATTTTAAATGAAATGAAATAATATAAAATAAAATAAATCTGCCAGAACCTGTCTTCACATGCAGGGGAAGTCCCTAATTCACTGAGGGTTTGAGAACTGCTTATTGTCTACAGGATGTTTTTATTCTTTGCATCACTGGAATTTTTATTTTTTTATTGCTTAGATATACTTTAATTAGCGATCTGATAAATGAGTTCTCTGTGGGAGTGAGAGGCTGAGGAAGTTAGTCCCATCTAAGACCTCTGTTTCTAAATTCAAAGCTCAATTATTACCCTTGCATTTCAACTCTTAAAAAACCCTAACTCTAAAAAAAACAGCACCCCAACAGCTAAAATACGGTGGTACCTCGGGTTAAGCACTTGATTCATTCCGGAGGTCCGTACTTAACCTGAAACTGTTCTTAACCTGAAGCACTACTTTAGCTAATGGGGCCTCCCGCTGCTGCTCTTATCCTGAAGCAAAGTTCTTAACCTGAAGCACTATTTCTGGCTTAGTGGAGTGTGTAACCTGAAGTGTATGTAACCTGAAGTGTATGTAACCCGAGGTACCACTGTAATTGCAAGTGTGATTCACATGCTACTTTCCTACTTTGGAAAAGTCTTTGTTCATTATCCCTTCCACCTGCTGCAGTGGTCTCCTTTTACCTTCTTGAAGTGGGGGCCAGGAAAGATGCAGGTAGTAAAATATCTGCTATCTCCCCCTGAAGCACTTCTCAGTATTTCCATAAATTGCATATTCCTTGGCACAGCCACAAAAATGTGAGAATATTCTGATAGAGCTGTAATTGACACTACATCCGTTCCTTGGAAGAAAGATTTAATATAAAGATTAGGGAAATGAACAACAGTCTTTTCTTCAGCTTCATTTTTCATGGGCTAATACAAAAAAACAAACAAAAACCTCCTACAACTAAATCCTAATGGGACCATTCTATTTAAAAAAATTACATTAATGCAATACCGGTAGGTTACTTTCCCATCTGTTTGATATATAAATTTACATTTTTTAAAAGAAGGTGAAACAATATAATTCAGTGTCTATTCCTTAATGGTGCTATTTTATATTTTAAGCTTTTAAGCCAATTTGGTTTTCTTTCCTTAGCATTAATTATTTGTATTAAAAAAATCAGATGTATAAAAAACAGGCCAGCTCTTTCAACTTCCACAGTGATAAATGATCAACCTGTAGAATATTGTTTGGATTCTTCTTGGACCCTTAATATTATTGAATTCAAATAACAATCTCTGAGGTAATCATTGTTTTGAAGAAGTTGGTTTAGGGTCCTGTAGTCAGAGAAATGAGGGAGGGAGGGGATGCCTAACAGCCTTACAAGGTTGCTATGTCAGTTCCAGGATGTGTCCCTAAGTAGCTTGCCAATAATATGTTATAAATTTATATCCTTTTCTCTACTATTTAAAGATTGAGTAGTGACAGATGTCATTGCTTATACCAGAGTAATATCAACAGTATGTAGTTGCAAACCTATATATTTTGAGCAGCTAATTGGCAGCAGAATCCTATGACTTGAAACACGAGATAATGAAGAATAATGAAGAAGCACACTAGTTTAGCATTGATGTCCAAACATCATCCAGGTGTAAAAGAAGCCAATGGATGCATGGGGGGGGTGGCTGAATAACAGGTATCATTCTACGTAATGCACATACAAAATGCAACTGGCTAGTCACAAGGATATCACAGTGCCCTCCAGACCAGGTTTGGGTGTGTTTTGTTGTGTGTTTTTTAAAAAAACCTTTCTCTCCCCCCCCCATTGTTTTATGGACAATTTATGAAAATAACATACATCATGGAGGTACCCCAAGGTATGAATCCTGAGAAATAAGTGAAAAAAGGATTGGTTGATTTTATAGTATTGGGGAGAAGACAAAGGCATCCATTTCCCTCCCTGTGGTTTTCTGGACAACAATTTCACAAACTGAGGGGCCTTAGTTGTTTCAGGCTTTAAAGGCTAATATGAGCACCTTGAACTGTACCCAGAAACAAACGAGCAACCAGTGCAGCTGGTTATGTGGTTATGTGAGGTTATGTGAGCGAAAAGAAACCCCAGCCAGTAATCTGGTGTAGTTTGGACCAACTGAAGTTTCTGAGTCAAGTTCAAGGCAGTCGCACATACAGCACATTGCAACAATCCAATCTGGAAGTTGCCAAGTCATCTTTGTCCAACATGGGCCATAACTGGCAAACCAGCTGAAGCTGAAAAAAGCAATTCTAGCCACTGAGGCCACCAGTGACAGTGCTGACTCCATGAGCACCCAAAACTGTAGACTTGCTCCTTTTAAGGAGGAGCCATCCTGTCCAGAGCAGGTAATCTCCCTACCTCATGGACACATGTCTTTTCAGAATTTACCATCAATTTTAGTGGCCCACATCCAAGCCATCCAAGCCATTCAATATATTAGTGAAAATAACATACAAAATGCATAATATTATTGGAGCGTGCTTGCAAAATATGCTCATTACTCAAAATTGGCTTGAAAATGTTTTTATTAGGAGAAATCCACACTAAAATGCTGCAGAATTTTCATGGGGATTTGGAAACATAATTACAAAAATTCAGGATTTGAAAAATGGAGAGAACCAAAACTGATAGGTTCTCTCTTTTTCCCCTTCTACTGGCTCCTTTCTACTTATCAGCCCAGTTCCACATGTGGGGTTTGCAAATGTCTCACAGTCTTTAGTCATATCAGTAGCTGGTCTCATGGGATAATTGTTCAAGTAAAGAAACATGTAGAAGTAGAGCTGGAGAATAAATTGGTTTGGTTCACATTTTAATGCGAACCAACCTAATTCGCACTTTATGAACCAGTGTGCAAATGTCATTCAAAATTCATTCTTATCCATCCCTGCTTAGAAGCAAAAGTTATTTACATTGACCTGTCCCATTGCAAAAGGCAGGCAACATTAACATCTCCACTTTGAAGTCTTCTCCCACCCCACCCCCTTCCCTGGTGTTACTGTTCAAAAGCAGCAAGTTTGCTTTTCCAAGGCTGACCTGCTTCGCTGGAGTTCTCTCCTTGATTTAGAATCAAGACTTCAGGGAGGCCTACTTCAGAATTCCATTAAGCTCTAGTAATATTAACAGTTCTTTGGTTTAGTAAAGTGAAAAGCCTGTGGTGGTTTTGTTTTCTCCCCTGAGACTATTGCACATGGTTTCTTTGGTTTAATTTTAGGTAGGCTAAATGCTTTTGAGTGCACAAAAGGGCCACTTGCTGAAGTGTTAAGGGAATTTATATTAATCTAACCTCGTCACGTCCCAGAGTTTCTCTGTGGCTATTTAATAAATCTACATATTATTCACTGGAAGTTGCATTTAGAATGTGAAGAAAAATCATTTGTATTTGAAAGCACACACTATTCAATAAACCATGCTGATTTAAAATGAGATTTCTGATTACTTGGTATATGTCTGGAGGAAAACACACACACAAAATTTGGTGTATCTTGTGAAATAGTTAAGAGGAGGAGTTTTCTCTATTTTTACCTTTATATAAAGCCAGAGGATCTGATAGGAAGAACAACAGCCAAACTGGAGATTAGTATTTCTGTCTACTGGGGCTTATATGTGCTTATTTGTAAAGATAGGGCAAAGTATCAGCTTCCTTCCTACCTCAGGGTTTATCCAGATGTCACAAGATGCAGGAGCCATCTCTCTTACTGTGTAAAAAACTAATAACGGGGAACAGAGAGTGTGTCACATGGCTAAGAAAATCCAACATGGTCACATTTGACTTCAGAAAGGGAAACTACCCTGAAATGAGTAAAAAGGAAGTTGAAAGGCAAATTTTAGAGGGTCAAATCACTCCAAAATGCTTGGGGGTTGGACAACTGACTGAGCAGGCTCACAGGTCACCTGGTTACACTTTCTCTCACTATGGTGAGAGGTACTGAATTTTCTATTTAAATTATAGTAATTCTTTCAGATTTTGAAAGAAAAATTGGTGCAAATCTGCATCTTCTTTTGTACTCTTCTTTGGTGATGCATTTCCTCTTTTTGACGATTTCATAAGTAGCCTAGTTTCTCCATCTCCCCCTCAGATCATTGCTATTGTGGAGAGGAGAACTGTGTAAGCATCCCATCGCATACTGAGAAAATCTAGATGTTACTAGGAAGTGAATAAATGAGACAAATAATGATGACGGGGCCACATGTCTCTTGTATTGCCCAGGGTTAGCCGTTTTTTCCAGGCATGACCCGCTGCAGCTGCTAAAACTTATTTAATTCTTTTTTTCAATATTATAATGCATTCGGTCCCCACAGATATGCACAAGGAAGGTGGGTTGCTAAGTATGTCCAGGCACACTCTCATGTTTCAGAGAGAGAGAGAGAGAGATTCAAGCAGAAGCAAAAGGCTGAAATGGATCTGTCTCTGGAAGTGGCCGTGGGGTGAATGGGGCGGAGGGTCTCTATTCCAGCCTTTTTCTTCTGCCTGCATCTGTCTCTGTCTCAAGGCCCTGTCCCTGGTCCAGGCTCCACCAGCCACCTTTGGTGAAGAAAGATCTGCGGGGGTGAGGGGCTGCTTTTGTGGCATGTGAGCAAACAAGAGGAGTCATCCTGCCCTTGGTCCTCCAGATCTGGTCAGCACTGGTCTTATTTTCTGCAGGGAAAAGCTGATTTAGCTTCTTGACCACTCCTATAGTAGTTGTTTTGTTACCTTCTTGCCTCCTTGTCTCCTCATTGCCTTTATTTGTTTGTCTTGTCATTCTCCTCTTTCCCTTTTTCCTTTCTTGAATTAAAACAAAATTCATGGGTGCACAGCCTAATGAAATGTGCTACACACGTCAATGGTGCCCCCCCCCCCGTAGAAGAATGTGAACATCCTGTCTAGGAAGCCTTTGCCTGGTAGATACTCAAAGCCTTCCCTAATCCTTTTGGAGCCAGTTATACCACTGGCTGGAAATTTCTAGGAAAGAGTGGTGGATTTCCCTAAGCTTATGAGCACCCTAACAACACAGATCCTGTCCTGGCCCAGAGTAGGGATGACCTAGAACAATATAGGAATTTGCTTCAAAACCATCTATTTTCTCTTAACTACAGCACGGACACAGGTGAAACGTGATGGCTTTTTAATGTGTCGCTGAGATGTTTGCCTTTTTAAAAAACCAAAGGCAAAGCAAATTGTTCCAGTGTAAAATATTTGCATTGACCTCTGTAAATATTGCCTCTTCGGATTCTGTCTGTACATACCAATCCTCAGCCCTGAGATTAGATGTACTAATTCCGCAGACCGCCAGACAGAAATGCAAAGGTTTAGGAAATTTGAGGATAGATCCTGGAAGCCAGAAAGCTTTCCCTTCTCAGAAGTGATCTCCTTTGGCAATTGCCTCTCTCCCACAAACTTTGCTTGGTCTCTCTGAAGGCAGCTATAATAACAAGGGCAGCAAAAGGAGCAGGAAAATTGAAAGGGGGGTGGCTAAGTATGTTTTTAGTTTTCCGCACAAATTCCCCCCTTTGCTTTCTGTAGCCTCCCAAGTCATGAATTTGCTATTTCTGCTACCAGAAGTGTTTTCCAAGAGGCTTTAGTGTGCTTTCAAAAAAATGCTCACAAGTCTTTACAGCCCCACATGGGGCCGCAGAACATGTAGCAAAAAACATGCAAGTAGTACCTATACATTGTCAGATATGGTCATCACATATTGGTCTATCGCGTGGTGCGTTCATGAAATGGGAAGCTGTAGCAGATGGAGGCTTTGAAATCTATTTGCATGTATTTATTTTTACCGGGCTCTTCAGCCAAACAGGCTCCTAAAGCAGCTTGCAAAATGTCAGTAACTAACAAGTCCCAGACCTGAAACTTACAATCTAACAGACGCTACGCAAAGGAAAAATGGAAGACGAGATAGATTGTATTTATCATGTCATGATGGATTCATCATGTCATGATGGATATGTAGGGTTGGATTCAACAAACTGGCAAACTTGAGTCTATTGATTGCAATGGGTCTACTCTGAGTTAACTGAATCCAACCTGTAATGTGCATGTTATTCTCTAATAAGGAAGTGCTACCTAGGTCTGAAATTCTATCATGTTTGAAGCTCCCTTAGCAGTTTCACAAAAGTGTAGCAGAAAGAAACTGGGACATTATCAGAAACTGTGGAATTGAAACATTCTGTAACAGGCCATGGTATAAATGGATGGTTGTGCCTGGATCAGCACACAGACTCACTAGTGCTCCTTATGCAGCTGTGTTGGTTTGTTTCATACCTCAGCATAGATCCTAAAGAAGCATGTCACTCCACCCCCTCAGGGAAGAAATGCCTTTAGTGATAAATGCAGATAAAAAAGTATTCCTTTTATAGCAACAGATTTCCGCAAGTGTTTTAAAGATGAAGAGGGAAGGGGAAGAGAGAGTAATCAAGTGACTAAGGCTGCATTGCAGTCCTATACACCAACTTACCTGGGAGTAGGTTCCACTGAACTCTGTGAAACCTCATCATATAGAATTGTGCTGTAAGTGCATCTACTCAAAAAACATTGACTGATAATGAACTGGGAACCTGATAATTTCTTAGGTTTTAAAATCGCACTAGCCAGCAGCAGGATGGGAGGGAGAGAAAGGATTTCGGATATATGAGGCATTGTTCTCTGCAACATCTTGCTTTTTAGTGCTAATCAGCCCACTTGTCACTTTGCCACTTATAGTTTCATTGGCACCAACACTTAATTTCTGGGAAAAGAATCATGTGGTTCAAGTCTGTCTAGAAGTCTCATCCAACTTTCCCAACTCTGATGTATAAAGTCTCTCTAAAGATACACAGTGATGAGGGGAAATGGACTCTGCACTTGCTCAGGAGCATTTTGCCTCAGAATGTATGCATCTTCATACAACAACAACATTATTATTATTATTATTATTATCTGGCAACACCATCCTTACTTCATGTCTTTTAGGGATGAGTGCTGGCATTGCAAACAGATGTCTTGGCACAGTTAGAGCGCTTACTAGCATGTCACTAATGCTGGGGAAATAGCACAACGACAAAAAATAGAATTAAGTACAGACAAGCAACATGGGAAGCAGTTCTGCTTTGCCTACAGGAATCACAGAATTGTAGAGTTGGAAGGGACCATGAGGGTCATTTAGTCCCACGTCCTGCAATGCAGGGATCTTTTACCCAACGTAAGGCTCAAACCCACAACACATAAGGCTACCTAAAATTTCAGTATTTTTGACTATTTCCGGTGCATGGAGTCTCAGCCTCTGCCCCCAAAATAATTTACACTTTTGAAAATCTGTTTAAAGATGCATTTCAGCACGGCACCATAATAGCCAAACATCTGTCTCCCATTCATGAGCTGGCAGCAACGTCACTGAAAAGCGGGTCCTAAACGCTACACTGCTCCATTCAGTTCCTGTAGTGAAATGCTTGGAAACTGCTGAACAATAACGGCATCCTTAAGTGGTAGAGAGGGGGGAAGTATCTTACAAAACAGAAAGAAAATTGATATTGGCAAGCAGGCTGTTATGTATTATTAAGAGGTACATCGGACTGCCTTTTTCTTTTTTTTCTGAATGTGGGAATGTCCGTAATGATCTTCTACATTAAAGGCTATGTTTTTGAAGCCTCTCTCACTCCTCTAAATTTTTTGGGTTGAAATCCCCCAAAGGCTGCTCTACGTGAGAGAGAAAGCATAAGGAGGTTTCACATTTTCTCCCCCTTCCAGAGCTCATGCCAAGGATGTCCAGATGCCCTCTTCTTAAACTTCTTCCCAAAGACCAGGTAAAGGTAAAGGGACCCCTGACCATTAGGTCCAGTCATGGCCGACTCTGGGGTTGCGGTGCTCATCTCGCTTTATTGGCCGAGGGAGCCTGCGTTCAGCTTCCAGGTCATGGGGCCAGCATGACTAAGCTGCTTCTGGTGAACCAGAGCAGCGCACGGAAACGCCATTTACCTTCCCGCCAAAGTGGTACCTATTTATCTACCTGCACTTTGACGTGCTTTTGAACTGCTAGGTTGGCAGGGCAGGGACCGAGCAACGGGAGCTCACCCCGTCGGGGGATTCAACCCACTGACCTTCTGATAGGCAAGTCCTGGGCTCTGTGGTTTAACCCACAGTGCCACCCGTGTCCCTAACTTGTCCTCTACAAATCCCCTATTCTGAATGTTGTGTGCCGTGCCAGTGATGAAGATTTTTTTGTGATTTTTTTTTTTTACTCTGCTCTGTCAAGCATGTGGACATGGCAGGGTGGCTCACGTAGTTAATGGTGGCAGAAGCAGCAGCTGCCCACACCGTAGGGGTTGTGGGTGCTGGTTGGAGGAGGATTATGGGGGTGGTGACCCTTTGGGTACTTCCATTCATCTAATTCTATGTTCCTATGATTCCAGAAGGAACAGAAGAGACAGTCAGAAGGAGCAGGTGCCTCCAGGCACACAGAGACAACTGCAAAGGAGTCGGGAAATAGAGTGTCATCTGCAGCTTTAGCCAACTTTTCTTTTCTCTGCCACACACCGCACAGCAGCAACAATTTCCTTTGATGGGTTTTCTTCACAAAAATCCAGACCGCCGTGTTAAGAAAGGCAGCAGCAATCAGTGAAAGTACAACTAATCCAGGCCTCTTCTCTTGTCACAGGAAACATGAAAGCATGTTATAGGTTCCACGATAAACACATGCACTCTAATGAATCACCCCAGGAAGTTATTTGTGCACACAAATGCAAAACAAATCCTGCCATGTATGGGTGTTCCATTTTAATTTAATATGCCTATGTAAATGGATAATACAGTGTAGATTGGGGTAAAATGCTGTCATTTCCCCAATCCATTTCAACAGGAGTAGAAGCGGCTTAGTCATGCTGGCCACATGACCCAGAAAAACTGTTTCCGGACAAATGACAGCTCCCTCGGCCAGTAAAGCGAGATGAGCACCGCAACCCCAGAGTCGTCTGCGACTGCACTTAACTGTCAGGGGCCCTTTACCTTTACCTTTTATACATCCCTTTATGCACTCAGTTACCCTCTCCCCGAAGTTAGTGGGGAAACAAAACATAAAAGAATTCTGTGTCTGCCTCACAGTGCATAATAGGACTTTGGATGAGGGCAGATGGCATTTAGGGTAATTGAAACACTGTGGTACAGGATTATTTTGATAGGTTTACTTGGTTAAAAAAACTTTTCCACATTAAAAAGACTTCCCGCATCTGCCACCCTCAGATAAATTTCCCTATTAACCACAATAATAATGACATTGTGTTATTTATTAAATCAAAGCTCCCCCGGTTTTCTTGCTTTGACACAAATGTGCTGAGTGATTCCCGCTTATGTGTGCATTTGAATTGTGGCAGCCAGTGTTGCATCATAGTCTAGCATAAAGCTTTTAACTTTGTTTGAAATGCTGGTGCCTCTGCAAGCAAGACTATAAACTAGTTGGTTCTTGTCCTGAATCAGGAGATTTATGACATTGAGGGGTGATGTCATGTTTACCAAAAGGGCTAGCTTCACAAAGACTCTTTCAGTCAGTCCTATTTAGGCAGAAAAGAGATTTAACCCCGCCTAGGATCCGTAGAAGACTTACAAAACACCCCACAAACAAGTAGGTTTGATGTACAAAATAGGTCTGCATTCCTTCTTACATTTCATCAGATGCCCATAAATGATCCCAGAGGCCAAGTAAGAAACTGGAATGATTACTAAACCAAGCAGTGTGAAATGTAGAATTATGAGAGAGATCAACAACAGTTTTGATACTAGCCAAATTTCTCAGGGGGCTTTGCCTAGCCATGGCTGTGACGATGGGGAAGAGAGGGTGAGAGCGAGCTTTTATCCCAGTTCCACTTTTTTTTTTTGGCTGGAATTGCTCCTCTTTCCAAGGAATACAAATTACGCAATCTTCATTTTCTGACAGGCACCGCATTTGTGGAAACTTCATCACCATGTTTTTAAGAGGGTTGCACCAGAACATCTTCCCATGCTGGTTGCACATCACAGGCTTAAAACGCGAATCCCCTTTTAACCTGCCTTTTGCCAAAAGGGCACATCACTTTGCTTCTTTCCATGACCATCTTCCCTCGCTTCCAAAGCTATGTTGTGTGTTAGCCATCCTTTCTACTACTTATTCCTCTTTCCTCAGGGAGAGAAAATGCTGAGGAGCTCCAAAGTGATTGTTTTTGGCTGTGCCTCTATTTAAAATACCAGGCAACAGGCTGTGAAGAAGGCTGACAATAAGCAAAAAATGTATATATAGTAAACATAAGATAAGGCAAAGTAGGAACACTGATTCCTCTTTCCAGGTCTTAGATGTTGCTGCTGTTGCTACTGCAGCTGATGTCACTGCTACAATGGCTGCTCCTTAAAAGTGCAATAGTGACCACATAGAGAATACCTGGCAGCCAGGCAGAATTAGATCTTTTGCTTCCCATGGGTGTGGTGTAGGTAAATGGGCTCTTTATTCGGGGAGTGGCTGAAGGAACCGGGGGACAGGGACAAAAAATGCCTACTCCCCACACCCTAAGTGTTCTATGTTTCTATAACTTCTTCTAGGAACTACTTTCATTGACTTGGTTAATGGTCCAAAGAGTGAAAAAGCATGTCAGGTGGAAAATGACGCAAAGGCATAAAAGAGACACACTAACTGGGTCACGTTACAGATTTTTGTCCAGCAATTTCACTTTTTCTTGCTTCCTAGCCCATTCTTCACACATTATCCATATAATCAGATCTCAGAAACACAGGGCGCTTCTTAATTTTTTTCCTCTGAGCTTTCTACTACAGACTGGAGACATTGATACCTATCTTTTCCAATTATCATTAATCACCACATATTTTCATTTTCCTACATGTGGGCTCGGAAATGCAACCCACATGTAAGCGCCATCATGTACATTCCAGATCAATTCAGCTCATGTGACTTCTAGGTCGGGGCCACTGAACCATGTTGCACAAAACAAGCAGGAGAATGAAATCATCGAAAGGTAAACAAGGAATTAAGCAAACACAGATACACAGATGCCAGCTGTGTTATGAAGCAGATAAACATGACCTTCAGAGGAGAACTACCTAAGGTAGCCCAGTTGAACAACCTATTTGGAATGGGAACAAATATTCAAAACAAACCTTCTTGAATCTAGTGTCTTTGCCCAGTTTGCAGACCCTTCGGCAACCACAGCTACAACCAGTAGGATAACAATTCCCAAACTTGAGTCCCAAGATATCTTTGAACTACAATTCCCATCATTTCTGGCAATTACCGGTATTTATTTGTTAAATTGCTATACTACAACCATCCAAGGATCACAGGGCGTTTTACAAACACAGAAACACAAAGTTACACAATATGGTAACAAACAAAAACAATAGTCCCCCTCCCCATTTAAAAGGCCATATTGCCCTAATCCCCTGGCCTACCTGGCAGCAAGTAGTCAGTATGCCAAGTCCCCAGTCTAGGGTCCATCCAAGTGTCCTAGGTCCAAAGCAAAGCACAGTCCCTCAGATCCTGGAGCATCATGGGCAGCTGAGCAGACCCAGCACCTCAGCTCTGCTTCCCTTGCCTACTTTGCCTGCTGATTGCAGCACCTGGGCTTGATGAGGCAGGTGACCCTCACCTGTTCCAAGCCCACTCCAGCTAAGGAATCACACATCTCACAGAGCTAACGAGCCCCACCTGGCCAACTAGGGAGGTGAACTATGGGCCCTTGCCTGCCTCAGCTTGGGAGAAGAGAAATGTTTTTGACTGGTGCCTAAATATATGTGACAAAGGTGCCAGGCAAGCCTCCCTAGAGAGAGCATAACACAAACAAGGAGCCACTGCAGAAAAGGCCTGTTCTTGTGTTGCCACCCTCAATACATCTTGTGGAGGAGGCACACAAAAGAGGAACTCAGATGATGATTGCAGGGTCTGGGTCAGTTCATATGGAGAGAGGCGGTCCTTGAGGTATCCGTGGTCCTGAACTGTTTGTGCTATTAGCTATTCTGGCTGGGGGTTGATGGGAATTGTAGTCCAGCAATATTTCTCATTTAAAATATATCCTGGAACTTGCCTCGTGTTCTGGAGTCAGCCTTCCTGTCTGAGGGTAATGACAGACAATGCTAAAGCAAGGATAATAATAATAATAATAATAATAATAATAATAATAATAATAATAATCTTTTTTCCTCTCCTTCTCTCTCTCTCCCCCCTCTCTCTCTCTTACAAAATGTAACTCAAAGTAGCTTACAACAAAAAAGACAAATACAAATAAACCACACACACATTACAACCAGCATAAAACTAAGAGTATAATCTAAAACTCACCACAGTGACATCTGGGCACAAGATAAGTTGATTGACATGTTACAGAGGGTAAGGAGGCCCTGCAGGTTGCTGCCAATAGCATCAACACCACTTTTTGGCAAAACCTCTACTTTAATACATGATATAGAAGGAAGCTTTGTTTGGACACTAGTAGTGGGTCACTCCTTCAGGGTGCGATGAGGGCGAGGACACTCCCCCTGGGTGACTGGTTGAAGGTAGACTTGCTCCTTGGTGAGAGGCTGGAGCATCTGTAAGTTGGAGAGTTGGAGATGTGATTTAACCCGGCTCCCTAGCAAGAGATGGAATGCTGGGGGCCCACATCTGTATTAAAAGTAGGAATACAGCTCACAAAGGTATACCCAGTGTGACTGGTGGGTTTTGGGTGATTTGCTCTTTTATAGTATAGTCTTCTGTTTCTTCCCTTTTTTGCATTAATATTCTGTTCACTATTGGGGGGGAGCTTTGCCCCCCCCCATGGTATATAAATAAACTAGAACAGAACTAGCAGCTTATTGAAAGAACACTTTCTACTCTCTACCATTACCTTTGCATCTGTCTGGGAAAGAATGACTCTGACACAGTATATGCTTTTCAAGGTTACAGTCAGTGCTCATTATTTACGGGTGTTGTGAACAGATAAATCAGTGGTCAAGCGGTCCAGAGTGATTCATAGAAACCTCTGGGGTTAGATGCCAGGAACCTCCTGGCACCCATTCTATTGGGGCTGACTACGTAGCTTTGTAATTATAGGGAAGGAGTTGATATTTCAAAATGTCTACGTTTACTCTCTGGGGAATGTAGCCGTGAATATTATGTCCATTAAGTTATGCAGCAGTCACTGATCTGTCACTTTGGCTGAGGTTTCTTTCTAACATGAGCTTAGTATTCTGGGCCCGTTCTCAGAACCATTTCTGAACATGCTACAGTGGTACCTTGGGTTAAGTACTGTACTTAATTCGTTCCAGAGGTCCGTACTTAACCTGAAACTGTTCTTAACCTGAAGCACCACTTTAGCTAATGGAGCCCCCTGCTGCTGCCACGCTGCCAGAGCACAATTTCTGTTCTCATCCTGAAGCAAAGTTCTTAACCCGAGGTACTATTTCTGGGTTAGCGGAGTCTGTAACCTGAAGCGTATGTAACCCGAGGTACCACTGTATTTGAAAAACTATGTATGCTAACTCCCGTCAAGCACCATGGCATGTTGCTTGTAATAACCATTGCCCCAACCAGAATCTGACATTCATAGGCTTTGGAAAACGTTATTTTCCATGCAGTTTCCAATATGCAGCGCTTTTTTTGTTAAAGAAAGGAGGTGCCATTACCTGAAACTTACTTTGCACACCTGAAGCCTGAAGAATGCAGGATTGATGATGGGCAGGGAGTTCGATCCTGCTCACTATCTCCCCCCCCCATCCCATGGGTCAACTTTGGCAGGTGGGTGGGACCCCGCCCGGGACCCTGCCCTCACCTGTGAATAATGTTCTATAGCATCATTATGATGCATTCTTGAATTTATTATTCAGTAGGAGGTAAGTGAAGGGAAGCGGGTGGTGCTGTGGGTTAAACCACAGAGCCAAGGTCAGCGGTTCGAATCCCCACGACAGTGTGAGCTCCCGTTGCTCGGTCCCTGCTCCTGCCAACCTAGAAGTTCAAAAGCACATCAAAGTGCAAGTAGATAAATAGGTACCGCTCGGCGGGAAGGTAAACGGCATTTCCATGCGCTGCTCTGGTTCACCAGAAGCGGCTTAGTCATGCTGGCCACATGATCCAGAAGCTGTACGCCGGCTCCCTCGGCCAATAAAGCAAGATGAGCACCGCAACCCCAGAGTCGGCCACGACTTGACCTAATGGACAGGGGTCCCTTTACCTTTACCTTAGGAGGTAAGTGATATATTATTAGGTGGCAACTGGCATTGTGCTTTTGCCTCCCAGAGAGATAATCTGTAATGCTTGTGTTTCAAAGCTTCATAATACAACTCAGTGTCAGAGACTGAATCAGTACAGAATAAGGCCCTACCTGGGTGGAAGATGGGCAGGGAGAAGCGATGTCGCTGTTTGTCACTGCATAATTGTAGATGGCGGTGGGCAAACGAGCCGGTTCTAAATCATGCTTAATGCTACCAGAGATATTTTTGCAGCCTGGACATTTTGTTGACTGGGGATTAGCTGTGTCATCTATGTGGTTGGTGGGAATGCCTGAGAGTGCGGTTTGTGTAGGGAAGAGTGCTAAGGATGTATTCGGGAAAGTTTACAGGGGGAGCAGAGAAGTGTGGGCGCAGCTTCTATTTCAGTTATTTTGCTTAGCTGCTAATGATACTGTATATGTGCCATTTCACTATATGTTTGTGCTATTTGATGTTTATCTGTCATTTTTTAAATATTTAAAAGGATATTTCGTTGTCCTGTTCATCATGCTGCTTGACCTTCAATTGTAGTATCTGATGCTTTGCAATGTTCTACTGTATCTTTTAAAATAGGTTATAAAATATCAAGCGGCATATAAATGATGTAATTATACAATTAATCCTCACTATTACTAGTGCAACACACTGACTGGTCCAAATGCACGCTGGTTTTCAAATACACTTCTCCATTTGATAATATCAGTGTGGTGCTACCTTTAAGGGAGACATGAGGTGCAAAGTTGTTCTGTTTATTGCTCCAAGCAGCCGTTTCAGTGATTACTTTCATCTGACCCTTATCAGCGTCAAACCAGAAAGTTTACTTAAACTTAGTTAAACTTACAAACATGCGCCCCCACAGCCATGGACATGCTGATACACAGGCAGACAAATAAACATTTCTAAACATTCCTGGGTGGTGGGCGAAAGCTTTTTCTGAGAAACAGATCTGCAGACAGTGAGAACCCATCACACGCACAGGAAGTAGAGAGTCAATCTAAACATTGCAGTTTCCATAAGAACCAGAAAACCATCAACTGTCGTCAGAAAGAGGGCAATGTGCAGTTTAAGATGTCAATAGAGTAAACCTAGCTGTTTGTCTGCTGGCTGAACCTCATCTTTGCCCACAGCTCCAACTTACTGACATTTGAATTGTTATTGAAATGGGATGGACGTCCTCTTGAGAGTCGCTGCATTTCTGGGAATTCTCTCAATAGTATTACTGGTGGTGAAGTGGCATGTCCCAACAATTGCAGGTTGGCTTTCCAAAGAACTTATTGTTGCAACTTCCTGAGTTCTTGAGATAGCAGGTGTCTAAAAACTCATTTCCATGCAAATAGTTTGCGCTGGCGCTGCCAAATGTTATTGAGTTGTTGCTGTTTTTAAGCTCTAATTGAATTTTTTGAATGCTTTTGGCCAATATGTGTTTATGATGACAATGTTGCATGGCACTTTACAATGTGAAAAAAGTCAAAAGGGGCTTAAAATCTAAAATATGCCATGCGGAAAAGAGGGGTGGGGTCGGCGGGCTAAATAGACAAGGAGTATGCATTTGTTTCAGTTAAATGATGTACGTAGCTTTGTTATAGCATTATGTATGGACTGATATGATGCGCCAAAGTCTTCATGGCTTTGCAGAGGAATCTGAAGATACGGCATCACACGGATCTTGTGCATCGGATAAGAAGTAGGTAGCAAGGGGGAAAGCTGGCATTGTTTACGAGTGTGTTGTCAGTGCCAGTTATCAACCAACAGATAGCAGGGAAACCCATGGGAGGTGGAACTTGTCTAACATCTTCCCATCTAAAAGTGACTTTGCAGGTGAAGGCTGTTGAGTGGTGGTGAATAGGCTTGAATACCAAAACTCTGGAGACGCAACTTAGTGTCTTCCATAGACAAAAACCAAGTGTCTTTCATAGACTGCTGAAGGTATTTGCTTTAATGCAAGCAGATGCTTCTCTTTGAAAGGGAGGTCAGTCTCTTGATTTAAAGGTCCACTAATCAAGCTGAGGTGAAAGGCCTTCCCACCCACCACCTACTTTGGTCTTTGAAGCATTCTTTGCACACCACCACTGGGAACATTAGGAAGGCCTTTGGTACACGATGGCATTTCTCTATGTGCCAGAGGCTCTGGCAGATCAAAGGACACATTGCTTCAAATAGTTTGTGGCTTATCAAATGCTTATCCTAGAACTACTGACCTCTCAATCATTTATTAACAAACCTCCATCCAACAACCTTTTGCCTCATGTTGTCTGGGGGGAAACCGTTTACATGGTTTGAACAGTTTATACAAAAAAGGACCCAGATTCTGACCTTCCTGGGTTCACCCAGTTTCCTTCTATTAAAGAAGATTAATTAAAGAAACAAGCCCAGTTTGCCTAAAATCTGTTTAAGATAGGAAAGCCCCAATTAGTATAATGACACAGAGCAAAAGCAATGATGCGGTTACCGGTTATGCATTCCTGGCGTGCTGTGAAGAAAACGGTCTCAGAAATCAAACTTAAGTGAAATATCTGACAGGAAGAGAGAAATTCTAGTTGTTATGCTACTAGGGCCCATTCATATGACCACTTTGTCAACCTCAGCATGTAGCAACATCTGAGTGCGCTACCGCTGGCCATGGTACTTTCTTTGTTTTCAAACTGAAGAGAAAGAACTCAGCTTGTGAAAAAGACCAAGGGGGAATCTAGACACATTTTAAAGAAAATGTTGTAAAAATGCTTTTTAATTTTTTTTAGAAAAATATATTGAATTTGCTGTAACTCACCATCGCCATCTAGTGTCACATTTGTATAATGCACTTTACAACACACTTAAAATGTTTTATTTGCAGCTGTATAGCTGAGACCCAAGTTTTTAAAAGTAACTACTTTAGTGTGCTACTTCATAGCTAGTAGCTGAACTGTACAGTTAAATGGCTGCATATGTCTTTTTTTGTAAACTTTTTGGGTTTGTTTTTTGCAATCAAGCAGTGTATAAATATTGCGAGATTAAACAAATAAATGAATTATGTTCAAGTCTTCTCCATATGCTTAGGTCTTCTGCAAGGAGCAGGGACTTATTGGTGGTGGTGCTGTTATTATGGACTTTGCTTTCCAGGGACGGAAGTGGTTTCTTAGAGGACCACTTGTCTTGTTCTCTTTGGCCTTCAGACTCTTGCATTTAGAAAGGCCTCTGGGGATAATGGGCTGAGACAGCTGGTTGATTGTAGTGCTGCCATTCTGACAGCTGCGATTTCAGGGTGTATGTTCTATTGCTTTGTATTGGTTCTTGTGCCTTTAAATGGATTTTAACTGGTTTTGCAGTACATAATTTTTCTCCTGGTCAAAAGTTGAGAAATCAATTGGAAATAAAAATATATTAGATTAAATTTAAAGGGTTCATCTCATTGATGGTGGTTAAATGTGTATTAAATTAAGCTGTTGCTATAGGCCTGTATATTTTCAATGCAAAGCACTTAATTAGAAATATGCATGGATGGGCATTGGTCTAATCACATAACTAATGACCTAGTCCGCTCAGAATCTCCAGTCTTTGTTCATGTGGTAGAGTCTGTTTTGGATTGTAGCCATCATTTCCATCTCTGGCTTAACTGGATAATTTATATCTCCATATGCAGCAGGCTGCAAAGACAGACATATCATGTTCTATAGTGGCATTCACATTATCGCTTTTAGTGGACTGTCAGTTGTCATTGCCATTAGAAACCCTAATTTTTCATGGCCATATAATTTGATGTTTTGAATTACACGGGGCTTAGGCTCTTTACTTCCCCAAAGCATGACAGTTCCTGAATTAAGCTACCTCATATTAGGAGGACTTTTTAAAAAAGAAACAAGCCGTGAAATAGGAGGCTTGTTTTAAAAGATTATTTTAAATAATCTTTGGGTTTTCCCCCCTTTCTTTTTTACTTGCAGGGCAAAATAAAGCAGGGCAAAATGAAGGCAGGGTTCATGCTAGCTAGTAGAGGTTTAAGGGGTTCAAACTATCTTAAACATCTTTGCAGAAGCTTAAGAAAAGCTTGGCCTTTCACTCAATATGAAAAAACCCCAAAGTGCTGCACCAACAAGCACAAAACAATCCCTCTGCAGTGCCACAAATCCAGCTTAATGATGTAACGTTGGAAAGTGTTGGTCAGTTTTCCTACCTGGACTGTTATCTTTCCACAAGGGCAAACATTGATGCTGAAATCCAGCATCGCCTGAGCTCTGCGAGTGCAGCTTTCTCCTGATTGAATCACAGAGTGTTTGAGGACCAGGACATTCTTAGGGAAACCAAAATGCTTGTTTACAAAGCTATTGCACTATAAGGCACGCTTGGCAACTCTCACCCGGAAACCTATGTCCCCACTGTGGAAGAATGCATGGATCCAGAACTGGCCTCCACAGTCACTCACAGACACACACACCGTTAAGACCATATTCATGGAAGACAATCTTACTGAGCCAGAAGTGATCGCCAAAGAAGAAGACGGCTGGGGTGGGGATTTTGGGGGGCCCAAGACTGCACCGACCCATACTCCAGGAACCACATGTCTGCAGTGAGAGTGGCTAACTCATAGTCTTACACATACCACACACATACAAAGACACACAGCTCTCTCTGCTTATCAAATGATCAATCTGATAACCAGGAAGGTAATGGTGTGCCTTCCCACCATGGCCTGGGCTACCAGGAGAGGTTTAAACATTCCTATAAAAATTTAATTAATTAATTAATTAATTATCCCTGCCCACCTCAGCAGTGCCTATTTAAACCTCCTGGCCCTTTGCCACTGTTGTCAAAAAGATCAGTGGGATCTTGCAGGAAGAAGAAGAAAAATCTGGGTTTTGCAGGTAAGTAATCCACTCCTTGGATCGAACCATGAGTTGTATCCAAGGCTTTTCCATTTATGTCAACCATTTATGTTCATGTTTTGCTAGCCGCTCCTATCCACTATGGCCCCTTGCAACACCTCCCCCCACCCAAAACTGCTGCTGAGAGTTGGGGCACCCTCTGTACAGGAAATGATGCAGAGGGCTCCAATATCTAGGATCTCGAGTAGGGGGTCAGAGAAAACTGGGTGTGAGAGCAAAGCTGCCATTAAATACAATCCCCTGTTGCTTTAGCAGCTCTGGGGTTGGATATGGGCATCAGTCCCACCAACGGCAGAAAAGGGGAGAGGTCTTCTGCTGATTCTCCCCACCCCAACTGCCAGCAGGATCACTCCACTGGGGTTTGTGGCTAGACAAAGCCTTTCTGTCAATGGAAGGTGAAGTCCTTTGTGTTTTTAGACGTTTTTAAATTATTTTAGAGTCACCACAACAAGTATTCCAGTACTCAAAGGCTGAATCCCCTGGCAAGTTCTCATTATGTAAACCCTATGAAATTAATAGGAATGGCACAAGGGTAAAGTAGCAGGTCTTAGCAAGACCCCATTTACCAGAACTCCCTAGTTTTTGCTCTTGGTGTTTAACAACAAGAAGCATCTCCCAAAGTAAATTAGCTAACCGCCATCTGTTGGCAGAAGAATAGCCAAACTTTCAAAGCTCAGCCTTTTCTTCAGGCACATGACATCTTCTGTCTGGGAAAAAACGCAACACCTCAGATTTAATGACCTAAACAAACAGAACGGGTAGATTAATTAACAGTGCAAACACTTCACTCATCTTTCAGGTAGATGACATTGTAATGATGTGCAAAAGACTTGTTAAGGTATTATCAAGACTGCAATATTTTCATTGCTTAATGAACCTGGTTACCTATACAGATTCAGGTTTGCATGAATTTAATTAACCACATGCTATCATTTCCGCCTGAAAAAAGCAGTGGTGTGAGGTTTGCAAGATTACATTCACTCAATGTTGCAGATAAAGATGGTGAATGATGTATAAAAAAACCTCTGGGACAGGAACCAGTCTTCTTATAGTGTGCAAAGTGCCATGCACATTGAAGGCTTTTTATAAGTAAAAAAGAACAATCAAGTGGTATATGATCCATTCCTGGGCCCTGGTACCAGAACAAAGAAACAATCAAGTTGTATATAAATTTAAACAAACAAACAAACAGCGGTTCCCAGATGGACCACCATCCAAACACTGGCCAGATCCAAATCTGCTTAGCTTCAACAAAGTGACTACATCATGTGCCTTTAAACCACACTGACATTTTTGTTGACTATGTTGAAAACTCCAGCAATTGGTAAATTTGAAAATTAAAGACAGAGGCCAACAGACCTTTCAAAACTATGATTATTATTATGATTATTATTAGATTAAATTAAGCTTGTTAGCCGCTTTCCACCCAAAGGTGCTTTGTGAGCTGTTGTGCAAACTGAAATGCTATTGATGGTCTACTACATGCTATCAAATTGCAAAGGCCATAGCCATTTTCACCTGCTTGCCTAGCCAAACACAAAGGTCCTAGCATTCAGGCAGGGGGGATTCTGGAGAAAGTATATTTATGATGTGTGTTATGCCAAAAGGATCTCTCTCTTTTTAGTGTATGCCAGGGGTAGGCAACCTAAGGCCCGGGGGCCAGATGCGGCCCAAATGCCTTCTCAATCTGACCCGCGAACGGTCCGGCAATCAGCGTGTTTTTACATGAGTAGAATGTGTGCTTTTATTTAAAATGCATCTCTGGGTTATTTATGGGGCACAGGAATTTGTTCAATTTTTTTTTTCAAAATATAGTCTGGCCCACCACATGGTCTGAGGGAGGGTGGACCGGCCCATGGCTGAAAAAGGTTGCTGACCCCTGGTGTATGCTGATGATGATCTAGAGCCATGTGCACACAGTGGCTCCCTGTTTTCTAAGAAGAGAAACAGTGGGGAATAAAATTACACTGTGCTCATTTTGAGATGATAATAGGAAGCAAGGCAGCATGGGCCTTTTGGCCAGTGACTAGGCTATGACTATAACTAAGCTGCAGGACAGTGAACATTTACCTGGGAGTAAGCCCCATTAACGAATGTGGGGCTTACTTCTGAGTAACCACGCATGGGACTGCGTTGCAAGTATAAACAGCCCAGCATGTTTCGATGGGGTTCTTTAACTACTTATTAACTAAAATATATTCCCTGTTGCTCATATTTATTAAGCGCTGCATGACAGATGACATCATCCTCCCTTAGAAACCTGTAATTTAGAAAACACAAAACATAACTGCGAGGGAAGAAAAAGAGAATATGGTTGGGGGTAGAAATTGTAGCAAAAGAAAAAAGACTTCAAGGACAGCCAAAGAATATAATACCATGGTGAATTGTTTGTATTTCATTGACTTTTACACCTGGGACATTGTCTTTGCAGAGTCTCAAAGAACTCTGACACTGTTTGTTTTTATTCAATGGGGGGGGTGGAATTGTACACTGCTCAAGAAATTGCCATGTAGTTTTCAATCAAAGCCTTTTCATCCAATGATTTGTCTAATCTACTTTTAATGCTGCCCAAATTGGTGGCCATCAAACAAATAAAAGGTTGCGCCAACAGCTTCCATTATGTACAAAACGAAGCAATCCTGTGCTCAGATCTGCCAGGGTTGGAGACTTACACTGACATACACTTACTCAGCCCAGCTGAGGCGGGAACTAACAATTTGAACCAGGGATCCAGTGGGTCTCCAGTTCAGATGGTTAGTTCTCTGCTTCAGCTGGGCTAGTATGTCAGGGTAGGCCCCCAACCCCAGCCCAGCCAGAGATCTTCTACCACAAGTCCGCCATTCTGGCTCAGCTGGGTTTCAGCTGGCTGAGCTGAGACTGGAGGATCGTAAGCCATTGTAAGCCCTGAGAAAAGGATGGGGACGGGATGCTAGATTTGATGGTCATTTGGTCACATCCAGCACGGCTCTCTTTACATTGTTGTTACGAGAAAGTCCAATTGAACAAACCAAAGTTTACTTCTGAGTGGGCATGTATAGAATTGCACTGCAAATGATATACTGCATTCTTTACCATCCAATATGGAAAGCTGTGGCTTTGCACAGGAATGCTAAGAACAAAAAACATGCCAAAGCTCCCCAGGCACATATGGCAAATATGTTGTTCGCGTTCATCTGCACTCAGCTCACCTTTAATCTCTGACAACTGCCTGCAGTCAGAGTGACCTTAAAGCATAGTATTCTGAAAGGTGCCTGTTTGCCTGCCTATAAACAACACCTGGAGAGCAGAGAATCCCAGCAGCTGCCTCTGCCTCTTTATAGCTTTATTATCTTTTATAATACTGAAAACATTACTGCTGAGGCCAGTCTGCAATCTCTGGTGGGTTTTGCAGATGGCTAGCAGTTGCATGTGCAACTTTTACAACTGTCATCAGAGCACAAAGAACAAATACAATCATAGGCACTTGCTGTTCTTATGTAACTGTGTTTTGGTTCAGGAATTGTTTCCGTGTTACCATTTCGGTATCAGTTGGGGCAAGGGGTGACCTAGATTTGCAATACGCTCAAGAATTGCTCTCTACTGAAACCCCATCAAGTTTTGCTTTTTTGTGAACTCTGTCTTGGTGGTTAGATGAAGGATAACCTCTGTAATCCTCAGTAACTGGTATTCAGAGTATACCTGTACTGAGCTATTATAGCCATCATGGCTAGTAGCCACTGGCAAGAGTTACTCTCCATTAATTTGTCCAACCACGTTTGTGGCCTTTGCTATATCCTGTGGTAGCAATTCCATACAGGGCCGTCTCTTCCATTTGGCTGAGTGGCGCCATGCACCACGGTGCCCGCCCAGCAGGGGCGCCCAGCAGCGGGTCCACTGCCCTCCACCGACTCAAGAGTCTCCTTGGGTCTCCTCAGAGGAGGAGGAGCCACGCCGAAAGCCCCACAGAGCAGAGTCTGGTGCTGACCATAGGCAGGGAGAGGATGGGAAGGAGGCAGGCAAGTGGAGGCGGGAGGGAAGGAGAGAAGCAAAAGCTCCCTCAACTCAGGACCCAAACCCTGGAACCTACAGTGTTAAAAAAAGTGATCCCCTGTGCGCTCCTGATTTTGCACTGCCCCCCCCCCCCGTTGCTTTGTCCCATTTGTCCCATTTCCGCTGCAGGGGCTGCTGTGAAAGCCTCTATTCCCTGCGTCTGCAGCTGAGTGTAGTGGATTTCAGATTTTAATTATTTTAAAATATGTTTGCACATTGTTTTAAGGTCTACCTTATCAAAGCAAAGGATTGAGGTGTTAGGAGAACCTTAGAATGGGAGGAAAAAATATACCATACAATGTACCGTATCAAACTATTTAACATGAACAACGCGGGTATTCTGAATTTAAAAAGGAATCAACATTGTTAAAAACAAGGTGTTACATAATATGATAGTTGTTTAAGTGTGGTGGACACATGGCTACCCTGAGATTAATCCCCACTGAGGCATATATCTTACAAATAACAAGTAAGAGTTCAGGCGATAGCACTGCAGACTGCAATGGGTTGGAGAAGGAGAGGAAGAAGAACCTTCATGTGGAAAACCAGCACACCAGAGAAGATATTAGGCTGACAAATATATTGAAGGATGGGGACAAATAGAGCAAATTTATGGGCATGGGGGAGGGGGGAACAAAGAGAAAACTGATTTCGTGCTTTTGCATTTTAAAGATGTAAATGTTTAAACTGTGCTTTAATACCACTGTTGCCTCCTAAGGAAAGTAAGGTGCCTTTGTTAACTCCCCTCAGTTGTCCTGCATTCTCAGAGTGCTGCAGCCAGATGATGGCTCTGGGGACTCAACTGGAATAGCATCACTTCCACTGTTGACAACACACTAAGTCATTTTAATGGGTAAAATAGGCCTTTCTCCCATGCCGAGGTCTCACTCTCTTCACCTCAGCCTCTGACTGGCACCTGACTTCATCAATTGGCCATTTTTCTTTGCAAACCACGCATGGAATGCTTACTCTGACTGCAGCATAAAACTTCCCAGAACAAAGTGACCAACAGTGTCAGCACGTTTTTTAATGAGCAAAGCCCCAGAGTCCCTTCTTTGAATAGTTTATGAGCAAGTCAGAGTTTCTAATAAATGATTATCCTTTAAAATACAAAAAGCCGCCCTGTGGTGTAGAAGTCAGGTTACATAGAACTACAGACACCTCAAAAATGGAAAATGTTTATTGCTCCAGAATGTGTACCAGTGCAAATCTGTCCACAAAACATCTCCAATTACTCCTTTGCCTCAGTACTAACTATATATCTATATATATACCCACACACACATATAAAAATACACACACACATATAGTGGTACCTAGGGTTACAAACTTAATTCATTCCGGAGGTCCGTTCTTAACCCAAAACCGTTCTTAACCTGAGGTACGCTTTCGCTAATGGGGCTTCCCACCGCTGCCACAGCGCAATTTCCGTTCTCATCCTGGGGGCAAAGTTCACAACCCAAGGTAACTACTTCCAGGTTAGTGGAGTTTGTAACCTGAAGCGTTTGTAACCCGAGGTACCACTGTGTGTGTGTGTGTGTGTGTGTGTGTGTGTGTGTAATATCTCAGCATATTTCAAGAATATCAACATATCAGGGTGGGGAATCAAAATGACAGCCACAAAAATCCACACAACCACAACTAGCTTTGCCGCACTTTTTGAGAATCAGAGTCGTGCCATCAGCAAGATGCGAAGTCAGCTGATTGGTGTTGATGACACTCCTTTAAAGGGGCTATTAGCTGACAAGCACTGAAAACAAGTCCTTTGGGAGTTGTCACCTGATGTCATAACGGCATGAAGCGATCAACAGGTAGGCAGCTCCACCCACCCATCAAAGTTGCCCCATGGAGGGGTAAGGATCTGGCATGTTGGCTGCATCCAGTTCCCTGCTCCTGAGGTAGAATGTAGTCATCATGGCTAGTAGTCATTGATAACCATATCCTCCATAAATATCCTCTTAAATACCCTCCCTTATCTAGCCCTCTTAAAAACTATAAGAATTTAAGTCTATATCCATTTTAAAAGTGAAACAAAAGATGTATTTGTTTTACTTCTTGAAAGAAAAATCAAGCATCTACTCAAGACTGCAAGGGAGACCTGCAATCTCAAACTCAAGTAGTTTTCAGGTACCCATGTTTGGATATATAGTAGGTAATGATTGCCCCCACTGCTCTGCCGGCATACGTCTCCATCCGTTGCTTATTGTATCATTAATTTGAGCTGAAGCGTTTCTTTTCCCTTTTCCCTTTTGTGTTTTTTTTTTCTTTTGAGGATTACCCCCCTTTCCTGAATAAATTTTAAATAAAAATCAATTAAAACTTTACCAAAACCCCAAAAAGCAAATATTGCACTTATAATACATTAATGCGTATTCATTCCCCTCAGTATTTACATAATGCCATTGCAGCAGAATTTGCTTTTCCTTATCACAGAATCGAGTGTTTTTGGCACGGACATCCAGCTCTGCCTATAGCTGTCTATCAAGATTTAATTCCCAGCAACTAATACTAATTTGGAGCACAATGAATGTGCCTATAGGTGCAAAGATGGGATATAAATAGACTTATAATAATAATAAAAAACCTAATTAGCTTCTCAAAACAAAAACCAACTTTATCCTACACAGCTGAAAGTGGTGCTTTCATAATTTGGAATTTTGCTTCAACCTGATTCCTGTAGGAACCTGCCTAAACATAAAAATGGATCCCTTTTAATAACCACTTTGTCTAGGCTTCCTGTCTCCTCTGTCATGAAATGACTAATTGCTAATTTCCAAACCTTTGAATGATTCCCAGTGCATCCCACTCACTAACTATGAGGCTGGTACACTACACATATACACTGTGGGCTTCCAACAAACTCTTTACTCACTGTAAAAGACACCTGTGTTAGTTGTGGTTTCTCGTAATCCTGCAGTTTCTTCTTTACATGTCATAGAACATTTCTTCTGTACAGTGGCACCCTTGTCAAAAAAAGGTTTTGTTTTTTTTAATCTCAAAGTATCTTCCGCTTCTTTATTGTCTACACCTGTACAGTTTGGAGCCCTCAGGAAAGAAATATGGAACCAGTGTAGTGCAGTGGTTAGAGTGTTGGACTAGACCTGGTTTCAGGGTTCAATTCTCCCCTCAGCCAAGAGCCAATGCTATCATTAGGCCAACTAGGCAGCCGCCTAGGATGCAGGCCTTAGAGGCATCTAAGTTGCCTTTAATGATTAGCCTTGGAATACATGAAGTAATAATAAAGTGCCTCATATGATGCATAACGCCTTTACAACACCACATTCAAGGCACCAAAATAGGTCTTTTGGTGGGTGGGTGGGTGGGTGTTTTTTTAAAAAATTAAAACACTTAAAAATATAAGTGCCCTAATCTTCTAGGCAATAAAATAATATCAGCTGGCATGCTTATGTCTGGTAATCAACCATGGGGATTTAACCCGATATTTGCTCAAGAGGCAGTACAGATGTGGCATGGCTGTCTATAAAAAACAGCAGTGCAAATCTATAATATTTGTATAGACATTTGAGCCTTAAACTAAACTATCAGAGTCAATCATGCTAATGGCACATGAAGACAAATAGATAAGTAACAGGGCACAGAATGTTCCTTTAACTGTTTTGTTGTTGGTGTTTCAAGTGGCACCAAGTCAGGATTAATGAAAAGAAAGTTTAACCTTGTACTGCGCCAAAGGCAAAATGCTGAGGGGTGAAATTGTTCTCCTGTAGGAACTTGTGAGGATGTGGCGGGGGGCGGGGAGAGAGAGAGAGAATTTCTTAATTTAATATGCAGAGTTTGCAGATGCTCCTGGCTATGCTGGAGAGCGTCAGTCAACCTTCCAAGACAGCTTGCTGTAAATTGTATAAATACCTCAGAACAAGAGGAAAGGTGTCTCCAGTCAGGCAGCGCCGGATGTGTTTATGAAACCCTGATTTCAAGAGACACATGTTTATTTGACCTGTTCAGCAAAATGGAAGAGGCATTGCTGGGACAAAAAGGAGGGAACTTTCCATTACTATGATTGCTGAAATGTAGTGCAGTTTAGAGAACACATGTGCTTAACAGTGGGGCCTTCACAAATCTGTATAAAAACTGGATGGAGAAAAAAGGAGGCAAGGGAACTAGGAATGGATGAGCAGGACACCAGGATAAACTCTTAGCATATGTACATGACTGTGGTACTCTGAAATGGGAAGGGGAAAGACATGTGGTTCTCCAGATGTTGTTCAACTCCCACCAGCCCCAGTTGTTGGCACCCATCTGTCTCAAGAGGCAATGGAGTGCTTCTCGGCTTCTCTTCCTGTTTGTGGCCTTTCCGGCCACATCACCATAGATCTGTAAAAGAGCAAAAGCTAATGGTCCAATCTGTATTCCTGAGGCAAATCGATCTACATACCAGCTCTGCTGAGTGAGATGCAATCCAGAACCTAGAGAACTGCATGAGGGGTCACAGATACCGTGTTGGGACTAGATACAAGGAGATCTAGAGTAAGGAGCTTGGCCTCAGTTAATGACAAGTGAAGTGAGTCCAGCAACCAACCATAGCCAAGGACCAGGAAAATACACTGGTTCAAAGGTTTGGAGATGTTGTGTCAGGCTCTGCCTTTCTTGCCTGATGTGCTTGCTGGAGGAAGGTATATAAATATAATTTTCATCTAAAAGACCACATAGATTTTCCATACGGGTCAGAGCTGATACAGCAGCAAGAGTATGGCTTACCTAATCCAATATAAAGCACAGTAAGCTACAGCCTATAAGTATCATGTTCATAATGTTAATAAGTTCACATGTCTCTCACCCCATAACATCCAGCAATAGCATATTTCAAGCAGACAATGGATAATGGAGATTTCCCTTTGAAAGGACTATCTAGCAGATGGATCCAACGGAAATAAGCCAGCTATGAAATCTTTGGCAAATTCCTCCGGACCACCATTTTCGTTTTCTAAAAATCTGAAACAGCTGGCAGTGGCAGCAGATAATATGCATTTGACATTTCATTAAAACTAAATTGGCAATTACAATAAGATAGTGCAGAAACTTGTTTTTCCCCCTCCTCCATGTGATATTTGAGCACTTCAAGTCCTCTGTGTTCCTTCAGTGGTTCTGAGAAACGATCGAGTTAAAGACTGTCTCGAAAAGAAGAGTTGACTTTGCACGAGCAAAGCAAATATCCGAAGCCCGAAAGGTTAATATGTTCTTCTTGCGTGCAATGAATATTTATTCATTATCTCCAGAAGGTGTTTATATTCTGTGAGACTTGGTAAGGTGCCTTTATTTGCCATATGTCTCTTAAATAGAATGCTTAACCTGTATGATATTTAACACATTTGTCGAATGAAGGAAAATACACAGCGAGTTGTGTTTTTGAGCAAACAACGTTGAAGTTTTAAATATTTTTTTTTATGTATAGCACAGCAGCTGGAAAATAGCAACTGTGAGTTAGGGCATATCAACAGCCACTGCTTGCTAACACTGTATGCCCTTTTGAGGGGCTCAGTCTCTAACCCTGTCAGAATGATCTATTGGGCTCGTCTAATAGACTGGCCATTTTTCCAGGGGGAGGAGACTTCAGAGACATAAACCACATTATAATTAAAGAATAGTGACATCTAATAATGAATTAATAAACCAACCAGTTTAATAACCTCAAGAGGAAGGAAGGAACTTGAACTAAATAGGAACCATTCATGAGGAATAAATACTTTTACCGGATATATTTTACTAGAGAAAACAGGAGTGTGTGCTTGAGGGAATATTTTAAAGTACATGATGTAAAACTATATTTAATAAAGTTCAGCCTAATCTTACCCAACAAAAAACAAAATCTGAGGTTGATTTCTTCCCACTGCTGGCATGCATCCTTCAGTATGTGCCAGATTTCTAAAACTGCAAGGTATCTCAGGGAGGTGTCTTCCTATCCTCGTTTAATTTGCATGCTGCCTTTTCATAGTTTAAAACCATGCTCAAGGGAGCTTACAACATGAAAAGACTACATAATTACAAACATAACAAAAGCAGTAATAAACAATAAAACACATCAAAAAGTACACAACCATAATTGAAGAGTTTCCACACAAGTCAATATAAGATCTAGAAATAAAGATACAAATAAATGACATCAACAACAACGCCCCCCCCCCAAAAAAAAACCTCCTTAAAAACACCCCAGCCCAAGTATCTGTTCAGCAGTGTCAGCTTTTGTAGTTGGAGTCAGTCAGGGCCCTGCCATCTCAGGCCAGGTGGGAAAAGGCCTCCAAAGCAGGGAGCAGGTCTTCCAGAACTCACAGCCAATCTAGTTTTCTAGGGCAAGAGAAGGGGTACCAGGTTTGGTGAGTGAGAGGAAGTGCACTATCCACCCAAGAGCAAGAGCTGACCTTGGCATTATAAGTAGCTAAAGAACTAGGAGCAGGGAACACTAGTGTGGCACTCCAGGCCTCTCTACCAGACCCTTGAGATTCTGACCAGGCCATGGCCCTCACTGGCCTTGTTCCACACGCTCCTAGATTCCCTTTGTGCAGAAAACTCAGACCTTTACGTGGCTGCAATGAAGCCCACTGTAAAAGGACAAGGCTCACATCCGTTACTGTCCCCATGTTGCTCTGTGCTCCAACCTCACATACTACTGGCAAGCTAACCGTGGAGGAAGAAGAAGAAGAGTTTGGATTTAATATCCCACTTTATCACTACCCAAAGGAGTCTCAAAGTGGCTAAAAATCACCTTTACCTTTACCTTCCTCCCCCACAACAAACACTCTGTGAGGTGAGTGAGGCTGAGAGACTTCAGAGAAGTGTGACTAGCCCAAGGTCACCCAGCAGCTGCATGTGGAGGAGCGGAGACGCGAATCCGGTTCCCCAGATTACAAGTCTACCACTCTTAACCACTACACAACACTGGCTCTCACTGGCTCAGTGGAAGATTGTCTATGAGGAAATACAGACTTTGGTTGCATAAATGCATCCCAGTGCTCAGGTATTCCATTTGTCCAGCTTTAGCAAAAGGGATTTTAAAAAGAAAATATATATGTGTATACAGTGCTTTTTTCTGGGGGGGACGCAGGGGTACACATACCCCTAAACATTTTGTAAATCTAGGTTTGACCTCATTGAGGGGCAGTATTTCAAAATGAGTAGGAAAATGAGAGTACCCCTAAACATTTTTTAAGAAAAACAACAACACTGTTTATATATCATAACACCGAACTGAACAACAGACAGTAATATATGTTGAGAGTTTCATGACTACAGGAAGATTAAAGAAGCAGCCAGCACAAATAGACTAGGTTTTCTTTTTTAATAACTGCTCTAGACAGAAGGGCTGTCTTGCCAGCCCCAGCCCAGGAAGAAAACAAACTGCTCGGTCAGCAGTGTGGTACAGCAACAACAACAACAAAAACCAGTGCCATTTTAGGGTGTATCAACAGCAGCATCATTTCCTGGCCTTGGAAAATTATATTATTTGCTCTGTCCATCTGTCAGGAAAGGAGTTTGTCAAGCTGGAAAATTTCAGGGGAGAAAATAAAAAGATTTTCATAGGCCAGAAGAAAAATCCCATGAGAACAGGTTGAAGGAACAGGTTACACTAAGTGTAAAGAAGATTAATTGGGAGTATATGTTGACAGTTTAAAATATATAAAGTACAGTTACTCCTTTCCAATAAGTTCCTCCTTAACTACTGTTTTGGTTCTGCTTGCACAACATTTTGTTTTGGGAAGAAATTATAGGAGAAAAAACATTTGGATATATATTTGAAAAACTTAACACGGATTCTTTCCTCTCAATCACTTGCTACCACTTGGAGTACGGTAGTTTTAAGACTGCAAGCTAAGCTTTCAGAACATGAAGATTTGGAGTCTTCAAATATTAATCTGTTATAGCCCCAATGGCAAGGATTACTTCAGTATAAATTATAGGGTTACCACCTACCCATGAGCTGAAGTAAGTTGAAGCTGCGGTTTTTCAATAACCCAAACTAAACAGCTGAAAAATGAACAGCTTTGCCCCAAACCTGCTGCTCCAAACTAGAAGCTCTTAATTGTTTGAGAAAGAAGAATAAAATGGCCATGTTCCTTGTTTTAAACCAAAGAAATTCCGTGCAATCTTTACAAACAAGTTTACAAGAGTTACTGCAGAGAGTCAAATTCGCAGCATAGGCCACAGACTCCTAAAACGTTGTTTCCTCAAGTTGAGTTGATCACTGGAAGAAATCCATCAAAACTGGAACAAGACGCCCAGCTTCGTCATTCTTCTGAGATCTTGTGTGTGCGTGCCATTAACCTGCCTCACCCACTGTACTAGTTTATTATATTTTCTCTTCAGGAAAAGTCAAGATGAATCTGCAAGTCTATAATTCTTCGTACATATGAAGTCCTGGTAGCTCTGGATATGAGTAATGGGATACAGCAGCTTTCGCCTCTTGAGTCAGTGCCTCAAATGTAGTCTACATTGGTTATGCATGAAAATCATTATTTTTTAAAATGCCCATTCTGAAGTAGTGTGGAGACCTCTGTTCCACTGCTAGCATGGGGGGGGGGGTGGAAACCTGTGTCTAACTGGCATTGATAGATTTTCCAGAGGTCTGAAGACATTAGG
The DNA here is from genome assembly GCF_964234715.1 of Podarcis melisellensis. NCBI lineage: Eukaryota > Metazoa > Chordata > Lepidosauria > Squamata > Lacertidae > Podarcis > Podarcis melisellensis. The sequence continues at coordinate 53,671,452 of NC_138537.1, read as the reverse complement.
GAAATAGAATTTTCTCTCTCCCCCCCCTCCAGAGGGCCAAGGGGTCTTGGAATGGCATATGAGGAGAAACCTCTTACTTCCTACTGACTATTCCTCAGTAACAAATCTTAATCCCTAGGGCTAGGTTATCGTGATACATTTCCAAAAGTAATGTGTTTGGTTCAGAACTTAAGCCCTCACATTTCTGGACTCTCTCCTAGAGAAAAAAAGAAAAGAAAAGAAACATATTAAAGGCAGCTATGGGCCATTTAGTTCCTCCAAATAACAACCGCTGCTTTATTGGCAAGATTATAAAGCTACGGTGGGCTTCGGATCTCACAAAATTGAACTGTCAGCATCCGTTCAGTGCAAAGTCCACTCTGGCTAGAGCCGCTCTGCACTGACAAACCTTTGATTCTAAGCTCTTGGGGCAGCGAGCTGTTGTTTCTGCTCAGGCTGTGTGTATTCACTGTGCTGCATAAATATAATAACTTTAAAATAACAACTGATCTTTCCCAGGCATTCCTGCAACAATCTCAGCTCAGCACCCAGCACTAATTGCTATGCTTTTTGCTGTGTATTATACTTGTGTTTACTTAATAGGGTTTGTATTTAGGATGTGTTTCACACGCTGCAGTTTAGCATGCATTCCAGCACTGTATGTCCTATTTTTTTAAAAAAGCACTGTCCTATTTTTTTTTAAAAGCACTCAACCCTGCTTCAGACCCATCATCTCCCTTTCCCCGATGTTTTAAAGGGCTTTTCCCCCCACTTAGCTGTGATTCCTGCATAGCAGGGGGTTAGAGTAGATGACTCTTGGGGTCCCTTCCAGCCCTACAATTCTAAGATTCTACAAACTAGTTTTCATGTGGAAAAAGAGAGCTAAATTTTTAAACTTAACTTAAAAGTTTTAACTTAAATGATTAAACTCACATTTAAGTCCACCTGTGTACAGATGAAGGTAGATGTGAATACAGTAGCACCTCTTTTTTCCCAGGGGTGGTTCCCCATGACAGTGATGTATCAGTGGGTTTGTGCAGCAGCAGAACATCCCATTTTCTTCTAGAGTTGGTCAGTCATCTTCATCTTAAGAGAGCCAGTATGGCATAGCAATCAGATTGTGTGTCAAGGTCCCCAGGGCCACCCCAATAACTCACACATCACACAGAAATTTTTGTTTAAGGTTTTTGGCATAATTTTGGCCACAACTTTATTAAAATACAAACATGTGAGTGGTTGCTTAGGCATTGGTTGTGACTATCTGCCCCCCCCATGGGGGACAGATAGACATTCCGCACGCCTGTGAAAGTCAGAAAAGGGGAATACGCTTGGGGGTAGCGACGGAGCAGGGAACCTGCCCTCAGCCTTTCCCAAATGCAACCAGGAGCTCTTGCAATGGCCCGAGCCCCCTTGACAGGGTGGACAAGCAATAGTTAGCCCCTGTATTCCTTTAACGGAATCCCTTGCAGCAGCAGCATTAGAGGGGCAGGCACAGCCAATCCATGCTCCTCAACCAACCAAACCATAAACCAATGCCTAACCACAACCTTACAAGTTGTGACGATTTGCTATGCAGTAGGCAAAAACCAAATGGCCCCAGCTAATCAGCCAGATGGACAAAATTCCTTCCGGGCCCCTGCCCCAAGAGCAGACGACCCCATGACAGGCATAGCAAGGTCAAAGCGAACAACCCTATATATAGGGAGGGGGGATGTGCAATCTGATGCACAGGCGAAAAGAGGAAGCCCTAGCCTCGTGCAAAGAGTTTTAGCATTTCTGGCCGTCAATCAACAAATGGCAACATTAACCTCTTCCCAACAACAAAGGAAGCCCAATCACATCAGTGGCCAACAATCAATTAGCCCGCCCCCAACTTTGGAGTGTCCTGGCGGCCCCCACCGCAACACGTGCTCCCCATGAAGGAGAACACGCTTTGTCAGACTAGGAACTGGAAGACCAAGGTTCAAATACCCATTTGGCCATGAAGCTCACTGGGTGGCCAATCAGTGCCTCTGAGCCCAACCTGCCTCACAGGGCTGTTGTGGGGAGAGGGAGAACTATGTACATCACTCTGGGCTCCTTGGGCTATCATGGCAATTAATTAACATTTCCTTCTGCTTTACTAGTGTTGAAATGGCAGTCCTTCAGATTAGCAATAGGTTGTGGTGTTTCATGGAAGTATAGTGGTACCTTGGATTACAGACGCTTCAGGTTACAGACTCCGCTAACCCAGAAATAGTACCTCGGGTTAAGAACTTTGCTTCAGGATGAGAACAGAAATTGCGTGGCTGCAGTGGGAGGCCCTATTAACTAAATTGGTAGCTCACGTTAAGAACGGACCTCCAGAACGAATTAGGTTCTTAACCCGAGGTACCACGGTATCAGGAAGATTCAGGATCAACTGCATAAAAAGCCATTGTAACACGGAAACCTTTAATTCTGTTAATTTCAGTGAGGGGACTGGAGGGTTTTTTGGTTGTTAAAAAATCCCAAACTGTTATCACCTTGCAGGGCTCAGTTTAATCCAGGGTTCTGCCCTCAGACCTGGGACGTATGAAACAATAATAAAGAGAAGAGAGAGGGTTTGAACATGTACAGAGTGCCTGTATACACCCCAAGTGGGAGCAAAGGGATTCACAGAAGAGAAGACTTCAAAGCAGGTTTGCATTCTGCTGTGTCTCATGAGATGTTCAGCTCTGGTGGCATGGAATGGGGAGCGGTGTGGTGTTGATATGAATTCAAAAGAGTGCATGGGGGGAGCAGTTTTGCTGTAACTTAAATCCACAGAGAGGGCTGTCCAAGTTTAGTGAGTGATGGTTCCGTGGAAAGAAATGGCTTGTTAGAAAGAATTAATTGGTATGTGTTAACAATTGGCATAGCAGGGAGGGGATGTTAATCGCCAGCCAATACTCATCCGTTTACTTTGGCACCGGGAGCATGTCGCATTTTGCTTCTGCCATTTCTGGAAACAATAACTCCGGGCTCTGTTGCCAAACAGATGAACAAGGCAGAGATTTAAGGTATTACGTTTCGCCACTGTGTGTAGCTGTGTATTAGGTTTTTAGGCATGAGACACCAAAGATAACACGAGACGGTAAGCGAAGCACAAGGCAAACCTCCAGTTGCTTCCGTACCGTCGACTTTAATCCTGTTAGCATATTGTGACATAAACGTTTGCAAGACCCAGCCTGACACCTGGCAACGGGATGCTTTAATTGCTATTCAACTCGATGCTTCCACTGGGATAGCTGTGGTTACTCAGAGCAAACTCACTTTGTAAATCTGATGACTGAATAATAAAGAGAACGTATTCCTCTTCAGCCATAAATTGCAGTCGTTAGGTGGTAAATATATCTGCATTATTTTTAACATTCTCCCACATAAGAGAAGAAGTCTAGTGTCATTACAAAGGGATGAAAGGATTTCCACTGTTCCTTTCCTTTATCATTTCTCTAGGTTGCCTTACCCTGCTTTCTATGCCTCCTGAATTCCTATGTAAATCAGGAGAATTTCTGAAAGAATTCCAGAACTGGAGCATGTGCTGTTTCAACAAGCAGCAGGTGGTCTCCTAGAAGGAGTGACTCATTACAATGTTTTAAATATTACTTCCCTTCCCATAAGATTTAAGGAGACTCTTTGCTGTGCTCCATGTATAGGAGCCTTAAAGGTAAACGTAAAGGTAAAGGACCCCTGACAGTTAAGTCCAGTCACAGACGACTCTGGGGTTGTGGCGCTCATCTCGCTTTGCAGGCTGAGGGAGCAGACATTTGTCCGCAGACAGCTTTCTGGGTCATGTGGCCAGCATGACTAAGCCGCTTCTGGTGCAACGGAACACCAAAACCAGAGCAGTGCACAGAAACACTGTTTACCTTCCCGCCGGAGTGGTACCTATTTATCTACTAGCACTTTTTGGCATGCTTTCAAACTGCTAGGTTGGCAGGAGCTGGGACCGAGCAATGGGAGCTTACCCCGTCATGGGGATTTGAACCGCCAACCTTCTGATCGGCAAGCCCAAGAGGCTCAGTGGTTTAGACCACAGCACTACCCACATCCTAATAGGAGCCATATGTATGCACAAAAGACATGGTCTCTTTTGGTGATGGCACCCTAATCAAGGAATGCCATCCCTCCCCCTCCCCCCCCCAGAAAGCAATATTTGGGGCAGACACTATTTTTTCAGCACCCAGTCAAAACCTGGGTGTTTTAGATTATAATCTATAACACCCAGATTAGTATAACCAGGTGTTTTAGATTATAATAATTATTTCATTATTTACACCCTGCCCATCTGGCTGGCCTGCCCCAGATTTTCAACTGGTTAAGGGGTTTTGTTCCTCTTCATTTTATTGCATTGTTGTTTTGTATTTAGAATGCATTTGTAATTTTAAACTCATTCGTATACAGCCCTGAGATCTATTTGTAAAGGTTGGTTTATACAGTTAAATAAAGAGGGTTCATTTAAAAATCTCAAGAGAATAAAGATGTCTTAACCTGGTGCTTAAAACAACAATGCAGGCATCAGATGAATTTCCCTGGGGAGGCAATTCTCTAAATATTGAAAAAGCTCATTTGATGTCCTCCTGTACACTGGCAAAGTACCACACAAAAAGAATCCTGTTGCGAGTGAAGATTTGATCCCATTTATTGCTTTCCTTTCGTGTGCCTGCCAATGCACATATGCTCATCGATAGCATAGACATATAGACTTTTCCCAGAATGCACATAGAACATCACATGCTTCATATAAATAATATGTAGAAGCAGTTGCTGAGAGATAAGAATTGGTAAGTAGCTTCTGCTGATCTAAATCTCATGAACCTCAGTAGTCTAGCACTGTAGCATAGAAACTAGAATTATTGTTGCCATTATTAGTTTACACAATGCTTTGACAGCCTAGTCCCAAGCAGCCTTCCTTGCCTCCATGTTGTTGTGCAGCCTGGATGTACAGTGGGCTTGCTTGTATGTTAGTTAGCTTTTCCCTTCCCAGTAATGCATCCACTGCTGAAATCATGGCCAACATTCACCCCTTCTCGTCTCATTAGAAACTATCATGTGCTAGCTTAGAGTGAAACACCTATTTGGTAATGTTAAGCATAATGTTCTTCAGTCCAGAAAAGAGTGGCTATGCCAGCAGTAAGCATCTTGTTTTGGCCTTTGCCAAACCCAAGCTTACTCCAGAACCTGCAATTTACAGGAAAAGTCCCACTAAGGACTCTTTATATCATAAAAGGCATGATAGTGGTCCAAAACTCTACACTTCACATTGGTATTTATTCCAATCATGGCTTTCATGTGTTGTAGCTGTTCTGCTTTTATAAGGATTAATTAACTAGTCTGGTATTTTTATAAGGGGCTGATATCACAGACGTACATGTGTTTGGTAAAGGGAAGCTTCAGTGTCTTCAAACTATGGAAGTACTATGGGATCCTAAACCATTGTTGCGAAGCAGCTTGCTCCAACTTCTTTGGGATTTTTCCACGTGAGACTGAACGTTAAGACGCCCATGGAGAACTGGCTGTTCCTTCTCCTTTTTATTTCCCCCCCTGGAACTGTGGTTTCGACATTTTCTACAACAGCCATTCGGTGTTTACTGCTGTTCCACTGGCCATGGCTGGAGGAGTTATGAGACAGGGTGATGTCATCAAGTAGAATGTGGCAAAGGAGGAGGCCAAAATATCGCCTAATCAACATGTATTGTTGTAATGTTTAACTGGTCTGAACAGCTCCTACCTTATGCCAATGTTTCACACCCACTTTCCTTTACAAGGAGCCTGTGAAAAGTGACGTGAAGGGAAGAGAAAGATTATGAGAGGCCCTTAGGTGCAGCAGGGGTTTTTTTGGAGTTAAGAGGAAAAGCCTCCACCAGAAATGGTGCAAATTAAGAAAACTTTCTTTTTGTGGCAACTTGTAGGAGGCTTGTCTTATTAATTAGCTCTGATCAATGGAGAGTTAACTCATCCAGTCTTAAGACAGATGTAGGAAAAGAGAGTAGAGGTCCAAGCACAATGTCTCAATGCATATTGGGATTTAATGGCAAGAAACACAAATTGCCCAGAATGAAGAGAGCAGAGATAAACGCTTCTATAAAGGTTGCATTTAAATATAACTTGAGGATCTGTGTCAATATCACAACTACCAAGTGTGTGCAGGTGTAACCTATGCACACAGTGAGAAAATTTGTCCTGTCCGCTGCCAAGGACCAAACAACCTCAGGTGTGTATTTTGTGGTTTGAAAATAAAATCATACAAATGCCCCTTTTTTGAAGGTGAAATATGCATGTCTGGACCCTAATGAGTGTTTCCATTTCCAGATGCATGATGTGGCCAACATTGCTCTCTGCAAGACTTGTGAGGACGTTATCATGTTGCAAAACACACATCGGCCACTGTTCTATTACCTGGAATTACTCATTGAATTCAATAGCACTTTATGTCTCAGTAGACACAAAGGATTTGCACTGACTGTCATATATGAACTCGGATACATATGGAATTGTAGTAATTTGAGAACTACTCCTAAGAAGATAAAAAAAAAACTCTGCTGGATTAAACCAGAGGTTTATCTAATCCAGAATTCTGTTCTCACAGTGGCACTCTGGCTCCCCATGGAAAGCCTACAGGTAGGACATGAGTTCAATAGTAACCTCCTGTTTGTGAACCCCAGCAACTAGTATTCCAAGTCATACCACCTCTGAGAGCCAGTGTGGTGTAGTGGTTGGAATGCTGGACTAGGACCTGGGAGACCAGAGTTCAAATCCCACTAAACTCGCTGAGTGACTTGAGCCAGACATAGTCTCTCACTGCGCAGCTAAAAGTCTTTGCAATAGAAGATCTGTTTAGTTGGGTACCAACCCATCACTACTATTTACGCTAGCAAATTCCATAGTTTAGCTATGTGTGTAGAAGTACTTCCTTTTGTATTGCCTAGCTTTATTGGATGACCTTAGATTCCAGTATTATGAGCTAGGGCTCTTAAGAGCTATTTTAAATTTTCCTTCATGGAACTCACATTGATGTAGGAAATGGCATGAAAGCTGTGTGTGGATTGCCATGTTCCTTCATGAAATTCATTGTATGTACCCAAGGTATGTACACCATTGCATGTACACTGTCAGACAACCTCTCCCACTCAACTTATACAATCAAAATGGCACACGTTAAGTTTTCAAACCATTTTTTACCACTATACTTCCAAAGTGAATTTTCAAAGATTCAGGATTCCGAAACCTCCTGAGTCATCCAGTTTTCTACTTCAGAAGGAATGCCTTTCTACATCTGGTCTAACAACATGGCTCCCCAATTTGAGCTGCTTCCATTTTGTTTAATTTCTCCCCTGTCTTGCTTAGTGATCCCAGTTTTTCTGCATCTCACTCCCCTTTATGCCATAACAGTACACCAGGTACTTTCTTTCATAATGCATTAAAATAACCATTACCTCTGGTCAGGTTGATACAAGCATAAAGACTATGTCTATGACACAGTCATTTACACTACCCCAATTACTGGTGCTTATGTGAGCCAACAATATGCATTTATAGGGTGCTAACATGTTGGTTAGATTTGATTGTGCAAGAGTGTTTTGTTCTCCACTAGCATGCGTTTTGGTTTTTGAAAAACAAATGAGAACATAGACATGATATACTAAAACTATAAAACTCTTTTTTTAAAAGACAGATGAGAAATAATGGTTGTTTGTTATAACGTATATAATGCTTGAGAAGTATTGCTGTACAGTGGTACCTCGGGTTAAGTACTTAATTCATTCTGGAGGTCCGTACTTAACCTGAAACAGTTCTTAACCTGAAGCACCACTTTAGCTAATGGGGCCTCCTGCTGCTGCCACGCCACTGGAGCACAATTTCTGTTCTCATCCTGAAGCAAAGTTCTTAACCTGAAGCAATATTTCTGGGTTAGCGGAGTCTGTAACTTAAAGCGTATGTGACCTGAAGCATATGTAACCCGAGGTACCACTGTATTGGCGTAGATTAGCCAGAGGTCTGAGTCTAACATAGTGAAATTTTCTCGTTTTTATGCATAGCTCAATCATACAAGCTTTGGATTTTAAAGAACCACAGTTGTGAGCTCATACAGTTTGGGAGATCTGTCTGAACCAAGTGCATTTTGATTTCCTCCATGTTCCTGTGGCTGCTTTTATACCAATCCACCTGGTCTAGTGCTAGAAACAAGAGTTTGAATTATTTGCCTTTTTCTCAACTGCCTAACCATACTGATATTAAGTATGCTTCAAATTATAGTTATAGAGGCAGGTGCATTGCAGGTGCATTCTGTTCTCACAGTGGCACTCTGGCTCCCCATGGGAAGCCTACAGGTAGGACATGAGTTCAATAGCAACCTCCTGTTTGTGAACCCCAGCAACTAGTATTCCAAGGCATACCACCTCTGAGAGCCAGTGTGGTATAGTGGTTGGAGTGCTGGATTATTATAGGCAGCTGCATTGCTAGCAATTGAACAGTGAGGTTTCTCTTCAATGGAGCAGACTGTAAAGAAGAGGGGTAAGAAATATCAATTTTATTCTGTTCTGTTTTAAGAGAAATGCATTGCCTTTGAGAAGTCAATCCTGTAGCATTTGGCTTTGCCTCCTATACCACCTGCCTTTCTGTTTGTTTCTCTATCTCGCTCACTCTCTCTCTCTGTGTGTGCAACCAGAACATTAAACAAGAACCAGCTTGCTTGACCTAATTAGGCTTATAAAATGGAAGGACGCCATTCTGCATCTCATTATAGCCTTCATAGTACAGAAGATAAAAGACAGATGAAGGAAACTTTCTTAAACCAATTGTTTATGTTCTCAAAAAAGTGTAGATAACTTCTATCTGGAGGGATGTCAAGGCCCCAGGAGGCTATGAAAATGCAGTTGTTTTCAACATAAGCAACTCACATCTTTGCGGGTCCATGCTCAGCAGGCCGGGGGCAGCAGGCCGGGGGTGTAGAAGCAGCAAAATGGCTTGGAATCAAAATGGCCACAGCTTTATTGATTACAGATATAATCAATCTGTAATCAATTTGGCATAGGCATTGGGTATGTATCCTGAATGAGCCAACCTGGTTGCTGGCTGATAACTCCTATAGGATCGATCCTAGTTTAGGATCACCCCGAGATGCAAATCAAATAGGGCGATCCCTCCAGGTTACCATTTTGGGGTGTTCTCTGGCCCGTTAGACCTAGTCTTACCAAATGCATCAGTTCCATTTTGGAGACTTGGCTAGGTAATCTGGAATGCCAATTCTGTGAGGGCATTCAGGTAATATTTTCAGAAGCATCCCTGGGGTTATAACATCCCAGCTCACAGGACTGAATATCAAAGTTCCACTATGAGGGCACATTCATAATGGTTCTAAGCCACAGTAATGGACTGGGCCTTTTCATACAATGAAAGAGAGATTATCCATGTCATGACATGATAATAAGACAGGAAGCTTCTTTACACTGAGCCAGAGCACTAGTCCTTCCAGCTCAGTATTATTTACACTGATTGCAAGTGGCTCTCCAGGGTTTCAGGTAGGAGACATTTGCACCCAACATTCAAGGCAGATGCTCTACCACTGAGCTACAGACCTCCCTGTGTTTTTGCACAGCAGAAGAACATCTAGCCAGAAAGCAGCAATAACAGTAATAACAGTGACAACCATTTCTCATCTGTAGTTCCTTTTAGGAAACAATTTTCAGGATCACCGAAGAAGCATTTGTTTGTTTCATTCCTTATAATCTCATAATTGTGAGCGGGTTTATTTTAATATATTTTAAACAATTATATAAAAGGCATTCAGACCCATCTCGGGTGCAATTAGAAATGCAAACAGAACCCAGAAAATCTTCATTAGGAGATCATGGGGTGTTGGCAAAATCTTATGCCTTTTAAGGCCTAAAGAAAAATTGTCTGCAGTATTTAACAATAAAAAGCAATGCATATGTTATATCCACACACAATATTATAATGTTTGCTGCAACTGTATCATCATCATCATCTGTGATCTGTGCTGTATTATACCACTTTGAATTACAGAACTGATCTTAACAGGTTGGAAAGCTTTATATAGTATGGTGTAATTGATTTCGAATACTTAAATGAATTTTCAATGCACATGGTATCCAAACTATATAGATGTCCTAATATTTCTTTGATAAATGCAGTCACCACTACCTGAGAAACTAGTGAACTATGAATAAATGTCACAGTTTCCAGAGCTGCCCTTCGCCCCCTTTTTTAAATTGGACCACATATTGGAGGTCAACACATTTCACATAATTAGCTCTCAAATAAATGATTTGGAGGTTTTCCTCTGAAGAAATTTGCTGTATGTCCTCTTTAATTTAGCTTTTGACAGGCAGGTGAAGAAACAGTGTTTTGTGCATGATTTCAGGGGTACAGGACCACACTCCTTACATTTCCATCCATAAACATCTTACCTCATTTCTGGTGTGTGATGACACAAGTCTATACCAAATGTTATGCGGTGCTGTGTGGCTACCCATTCAGGCAAATGAAAGGTGCCCTTCATAACCAAAAGCTCTGGACTTTATAGTGGTCCATTCGCTCACCTTTTAAGAGATTTCAGAGAGAACACTCAAGTCATTGTTCAGACGTATTTGCAGAAGGAGAAGGGGGAAAAAGAGACCAGGTTAAAGTTGGATTGGTTTCCCCCCTAAAGTTTGAAGGACTGCTGCAGATTTGCAAGACAGCTTAACGGTGGCAATTAAACACTTTCTGGGGGCACCTGTTTTTCCACATGGGTGTGTGGTCAGCGCCCACCACCTTCGTTTGCATGCCAAAAATGGGTCAAAGAAGTTTGCAAGGTAATGCAATTAATTAATTTATGTCTCATTTTCATGTCCAGCCATATGGCAAAATTATCCCTCAGAGTGACTTACCATATACAGTATATAGCATGTTGCTCTGAGGGATCATTTTGGTTCATATATATGAACCATATATATAATCATTACTTTAAAAAAGAACTATAGGAAAATCAGAATAAAACATAAACTAGTGAAGTTTGTGGTCAGAAGAGAAAATAATATGAATTTATAATGGATATACTGACTCATTATACTACCGACTGACTTATTTTGTATGATATTTTGCCTAATATAAGCATTTTTGCAAGCAATGTTCCTGAACAGAATGCATTTTTATACTTTATTTTCAGGCACATAGACATTTTTGTATTCTTTCGTGGGAGAACAGTATTGCAAAATTCAGAGAAGTACAGATTTCAGGGGAGAAGTATGTTTCAGTTTGTGTATTGCTTCAGAACATGCGGATCTGGTAGGTTTGGATTAAAATACAAGCCAAACCAATTTCTCATCCTTTCCTGGTAGCAGGCACCTATTAATAAGAACTTTAAAATATAGGGTAAATGGAAACTCCGTGAGACAGTGCGTTGTGATTTGCACTCATGGCCTTGTGTTGTTGTTGTTACTGAAACAATAATCAATAATAGGTTAAATCAGTTGTTGCTTTAAGATCACAACAAAATACTTTTTATGAAGGCAGATAATAACTTCAGCATACATTGGTTCTATTTGTTCTTGTTGCTGGACAAGTCATTCAGAACTTGGTTTGCTGGGGGATGACAAGTCTTACACAAAAGTTCTTTTCAGTCAGTGCAATGAAAATAGACTAAAGCTGTCCACAAAAGGCATGCTGATTGACACAGCAATGAAGGCCTACTGTAAGGAATAAGCCTTGAAAGATGCAGCTTCAGATTCTACAAATGGCCACCCAACTCCAACTACACCTTGAAGACACACACATTGTTTATTTTTGTCTGGGATTTGCGCTGTGATTGATGCATGCTCAGAACAGAAGGTCTGTATTATTGACTGAGCAAAGAAAACAGTGCAAGGCATTAAGAACATCTGAAGCTGAAAGTAAGGATTAGTTAGCTAACTAACAAGGAAGGCCTATCTTCTGAATACATTTTCAGACCAGGCCAGGCTCGAAAAAAAATCAGGCGTCCTATGGATGGCCCAAACCTGAGACCTCAGTCAAATGACTGCATTTGTTTTTCCAGCTTGGGTATGGGCAATCCTCGACTCCTTTGTATCGTTTTTGTGTGTGACAGCACGCAATGTATGATATTATTTATATGGAGGGGTACTTCCTAATCCACCTCTCATCATTCTCATCAGCTTGGGGGTTGGAGAGGGAAGCATCCTTTGTGTTTCCAGACACTGGACAGCGGTGGAGGCATGCAGCTAACAACAGCTCCCTCGGCACACCTCCAGGTGCCCAGATGAAACAAAGCACGTATCAGTTACTCTTCCAATCAGTCGATTAAAGCCAGGGTGAGTTCACCCTCAAGGGAAACTGGGATATATACTCCCTTTTGTCTGAACTTCTTATGATACCTGCCCAGATTGATTTTACCAATCCTGTTTGTTGCAGTTCCTTGAGTTTGGTAATTTAATAAAGCTCTGGCTTTTCATGTCTTCCTTCCTGGGTGTGGGGCAATCTGATACTCCCTGCTCTAAACAATAGAGCTGTTTAGAATCCTGAAACCTACGACAAAAAGGGTGGGGAAATTGTGACGTACTCTGTAGAGAAACACTTGGCAAAGTGCAGGAAATTTATGAAGAATTTAAAAGGGGAAATGGAATCTGGGAGGCCACTGTAATTAATGCACAGACTAATTTTGGAATTGTCTTGGTAGATGCTGACTTGTCTTAATCAGCCCAACCCTTACAATGAATATTATGCCATACATGATGCATGCATGTTTACGAAAGAATGAGAACTTTTCCAAAGCTATTTACTTAGTTTCTGGAATGGTTGAGCTGTTCAGTGAAAGCACATGCATACACACAAACAATGGCATATGGGACTAGTGTTGACAGCAAACCCCCTTAGCTTTTACTGATGACCAATATTTGATATTTCCTAATGATACTATGGAATTAGAGAGTGAAAAGGAATAGCCAGAGCAAAATCATGTGGAATTGGACAGGAAATTAGTATCTCAAAAATGAAATGGATGTATAATTAAGAATCCCCAGGATGCTCTGTAAAAAAATCAGTGAAGAAATGGAAGAATCTAAGGGTTACACATACATTAATCAACAAATGACTAAACCAACATTTTATGATGTGAATGCAGTGTAAGTAGGCCAACTTTAGCAGGATAAAATTATCATTAGTTGAGGGATTGCTATTAAAGAGTAGAAGATGACTCACCACTTATCCAGTATGGCTACATCAAATAATATGATGGAGAACCTGTGGCCTATTCGATGTTGTTGGAAGGGAGCCTGTGAGCCTGCATGGAATGATATTTGTAGCCCAACAACATCTGAAAGGCCACACATTCCCCATCACCGGTGTAAAGTGCTGGCCAAACAACATTACGTATGCATGCACTTAGCCGCTACACTACAGGTCGAAACTGCTCAGGCCACTGGAAACAGGAATTCTCTTTATATGGGAATGGGGCTAGTCAGAAAGTCTTGAGATCCAGACCATGACTCTGAATGAAGATGAAATTCCAATACCCATGATCCAAAGGTCAAGGGCTCCATTAAATGTAATCTAGCCCATATTTTAACCAAGGCCAATCTCTAGATATAGATTCAAAACAAAACACTCTCTCCCTGCATTGTGCTGCTCTACACCTTTTGCCTCAAGGCAACGAGTTATCTAGTCTGACTTTCGTAATATTTTGGCATTGTCCTCCCACAAGCTGATTTAGTACTTGGAGACGTTAATAATTAAACAGTTGGTTCTATATTAACTGAGGCCCTTGGCTTGGTCTTTCGGCTTTATTAAATGCCTCCTTCTTTGAACAGCCACATAAAAGTGATATATGGCCTTTCTTTACAAGCCAGCCACCTAGTAGCATTATGCTTTATATTACTTTGGCAATGCAAAACCCTCCCTGGTTAAATATAGAAGCATAACACAGATAAGACTAAGTAAGATGGCTTCTATGAAATCACCCAGCCTGGACTCTGTTAAGATAAGCAGGCTGAGGGAATAAGGGGGAAAGAATGTCGTGCCAAACAGTTCTGTCTTCCCCACCTTATGAAGAACAGAATAGGAAACATGAAAACAAATGGAGCTGAGGCCAAAGATATAAGTGGTCAGGTCTAGTCATGATAACACAACGAGAAGCTGTTGGCATTCGCTGGAGAAGTTTAATGGGGCTGTGAACTGTTACCTTGGCATGGGCTGTACTTTTAAAGACTCTTCTGTCAAGAAATGAAGCAATTGCGCTCTCTCTGTCTCTCTCGCTTTTATAATGTATCCCTGGAAGATTCTTTTCAAAGAAAACTAGCTGTAAATTTGCATGATGGCTTTGCAAAGCTATCATATATTTCTGGTATATGTGTGTGTTGCATGAAATAAATGTTTAAAGTTAGTAGGAGATTGGGGCGGGAAATAATATCTCAGTGCCATTATTACTATATCTTATGGTGAAATCTTATGGTGAAGAGCAGATAAAAAATGAATATACAGCATATACAGAAACACAATAAACATCAAACATAAAAAAAAATCCCTCTACATCTTCATCATCTTGGGGAAACATATGGGTTTTTTTGCAAACTCATTTTGGTACAGCCATATATCATGGGACTCAGTAAACTAGAGATGTGCCAGTGTTTGTATGAGCAAAGTTAAATAAAAAGCAGCCTTTTAAAATATTTTTTATCAACAGCTTTCAGTTCTTTTTTTCTTTCTTCGTTTTTCAAGTGATTATCAATCGGGAGGATGTCCTATAGATTTCATGGATCCTCTTCCTGCCAATAACATTTTACAGGACATTTTAGCCACCACATAATATTGTTGCTGGCCTGCTTTAATTCAGCCGGTATAAAAGGATCACAAATTTCCCCATTGAAAAATTATGCTATTTAGCCAATTATGTCAGCATGAATTGTACAGAAAGGACAGAAGATTATGCCTGACTTTCTCTAAGAAGTCTCTTCTATTGGACATTGTAGCCACTAAGTGAAAAAAGCCAGCTCGAAGACTGAGTGATATGAATTCAGTGTTTACAAAGAGAGAGATATCGCCCCCATCCCTTTCCTGTGCCATTTTGACATTACCTAAGATTAAAACATTAAGTACTTCTTTAACTAATATAACTCTGAGATGTTGTGAAACAATACTCAAGGTCTGGGGTGATATAAGAACTGTGAGGATCCATATAAAATGAAGAGAATGCACCAGCATTTGTGAATTGGGTGAGTGTTTTTACAATTGTGTGATACTTGAGCACAATTTGATAATCAGCATGTGGTCTGTGTAGGTTTGCCAGCATCTTAAAAAGCAGAGACATCACCTTGCCAACAAAGGTCCATATAGTTAAAGCTATGGTTTTCCCAGTAGTGATGTATGGAAGTGAGAGCTGGACCATAAAGAAGGCTGATCGCCGAAGAATTGATGCTTTTGAATTATGGTGCTGGAGGAGACTCTTGAGAGTCCCATGGACTGCAAGAAGATCAAACCAATCCATTCTTAAGGAAATCAGCCCTGAGTGCTCACTGGAAGGACAGATCCTGAAGCTGAGGCTCCAATACTTTGGCCACCTCATGAGAAGAGAAGACTCCCTGGAAAAGACCCTGATGTTGGGAAAGATGGAGGGCACAAGGAGAAGGGGGTGACAGAGGACAAGATGGTTGGATAGTGTTCTCGAGCTACCAGTTTGACCAAAATGCAGGAGGCAGTGGAAGACAGAAGTGCCTGGCGTGCTCTGGTCCATGGGGTCACGAAGAGTCGGACACAACTAAACGACTAAACAACAACGTGGTCTGTGTATAAGGGAAATGATGCTGCTGTTGAAAAGTTATTGCACAGTTCTTTAAACATCTAACACACATTCTACTAATCCAATCCTCTACTTTGCACCTTGATGCCCACCTACAATTCCATCCCACCCTCAACGGACACATGACACAACCATTTTCCATTTTGTAAGTTTTTGAACTATTTGAAAACGCAGTACCTGCTTTCCCTGTTTGAACTGCTTTTCGTACAGCCCTACCTGACTTCTAATGCCTTAATAATCATTTTTCTTTATTTCTCAACATTACTGCACTCTAAGCAAGTTCTTATTAGTGCTTCATTGAGCCAGAACCATTGCTTCCCAGATTTTACATACGTTTCTGCGAGGACAACCTAAAGATTGCCTTAATTCCTTTTGTCCTGCATTACCACATCACCGGTTTTCTCTATAACTCCTGAATATTACCGGTGTTCAGTGGTAAGTACTGTTCATTATATTGTCAAAACAACAACATATCTGAAAAGCTATGAACATTATGTGTTGATCAGTGGTTCGAGACCAGTTCCCCATTTGATCTTCTATGAGGATCTAGAACACATTAGCAGTTACCAGTTATTTGGTCCCCTGCTGCAGGGGAATTTCAGGGATTTTTTAAATGGAAAATGTGTTTATTTGACTAGAGAAGTTAAGGTTCAACAAATAATAATTACACCTCCTTTTTTTTTACTTACTAAGAAAAAAAGTTCACACAGCTTTCCCAAAGGTAAAAAAGAGGCTATTTCATAGCTAATTAAGAAGCAAACCACACCGTGAGTCTTCTTAGTTTCATAATTATAAACTGTGACCTCCATGATTGCTTCTGTGTTCCTGTATGTATTGGGGGGGGGAGAATGGGGGAAAGGAGATCAGAGTTTTATCATAAACGGTTGTAATGGGATTCAAACTGAATGCATTCTTGGGAAAGAAAATCTATTTATAAAATCTATAAACCAGGTCACATTCCTGAAATGGATCATAATGATTCAAAATAAGTAGTTCACCCTTGGCATATTTTTTTTCACTTCTTTGAAGTGCTTCAACAATTCTTCAAAGCGAAAAATTATTAACTGCAACCCAAAATAAATGTTCATCTATTAAGATCATCCCTGAATCCGTGATGTATTTGACATAAAATATGTTCATACGAGTCCAATATACACATACAAAAAGCAGCAAGATAATATTAGAAACAACTCACTGTTAGGATAATGATTTACCAAATAGAATCCTTGCTGTCCATCAATATTAAAATAAATAGCTCTGAATTGTTCTTGGCTTTAGAACAATACAGGATCGAATAGTGGCAAACATATTTCTGTCACCACTGGAGACAGGAAATGGAGTGCTTTTAGAAACCTCCAGAAGAGTTTTACAAACAAATTCAGAGCAGGCAACCACCATTGTTCTGAATGAGTAAGGACCAGTCGGCACATGGAATAAATCTTCCATACATCGATCCCTTCGTAATTAGGTTCCATATGTTCAAAAGGATGAAACGCATGCACAGTTCATTTGCCACGATGGGACTACATGCGTGGCACTGATTGAACTGATAGACAGAGTTATCAGGTCTGACAGCATCAACCATCGCTATCAGCATATGTCTGGCAGGTGAGAACTCACAGATTCTCGCCCTCTGCTGTGCTCAAAGATCTTTGGATCAGAGCCTAGGAATTTAAGAACTCACTGTACAAAGGCAAGACACACAACATCATTCAAAGCCTTTAGGAATAAAGCGTGTTCTCCTTCATGGAGAGCACGTGTCGCAGTGGGGGCCGACAGGACACTCCGAAGTTGTGGGGCAGGCTAATTGATCGTTGGCCACTGATGCGCTTGGGCTTCCCTTGTCGTTGGGAAGAAGTTAATGTTGCCATTTGTTGATTGACAGCTAGAAATGCTAAAACTCCTTGCACGAGGCTAGGGCTTCCTCTTTTTGCCCATGCATCGGATTGCCTGTCCCCCCCCCCCTATATTTAGGGTTGTTCGCTTTGACCTTGCTATGCCTGTCATGGGATCGTCTGCTCTTGGGGCAGGGGCCCGGTAGGAATTTTGTCCATCTGGCTGATTGGCTGGGGCCATTTGGTTTTTGCCCACTGCGTAGCAAATCGTCACAACTTGTAAGGTTGCGGTTAGGCATTGGTTTATGGTTTGGTTGGTTGAGGGGCATGGATTAATTTCAGACCACAGTGTAATCAAAGAACTTGTAAGGAACAACTGCTTTCTCCATACAAACTGAACCTAACAAGCTTTATGTAGAAGCATAATCTGTAGAATTTTCCTAGAAAGCACATTTCGCTACAGTTTGGGTAAAATGTGAGTTTTGGTTCTGCTTTATAAATAAAAGAGCAGTCTTCCTGTGAGGTCAGGAAGTTTGAGCAGGAAGTCTCACTATTTCCAAAACGTATCTGCATGTGGTTCATATCAATCTGATTTCAACCTCAAGTATAAGAATTGACCCAAACCTGTTCAGGTGTAAAGAAATGGAAGAATGCAAAGACCCAACAGAAATTATTGTTTAGGTCCCTCAAAGGAATAAAACCCAAGAGACATGCATGGGACTGAATCACTCATTTGAAAACACCCAAATCTCTTAGACTTTTAGGGATAAGATTTTGTCACGTGAAATTTGCTTACACAGGATGTGTATGCTGTGGGATTCAAAGAAGTGATTCTAGGCATGCATTTCTGCAACCCAGCCAATGCCATGTACCCTGCTGGAACTTTTGATAATAGCATATTGGAAGAAGGCAATATAGGAAGTTGCATTACAGTGATCTAACCTTGACTTGCACTGTTTCTTCCAGCAGGCATTCCTAGAAGCTCCAGTACTCTGGCTGGCTTCCATAGAACTAACAAACTCAGCAGGGTCTTATATTTCCAAATTACAGCAAGCACCGAGGTCAACATCAAGCAAACAAAACTTGATATTTTAAAACTCCTAGAACTGCAGTTCCCACTTAGTTGCTTGCTATTTCATTTATATGTATGATAACAAGTGCGGCCCTTACTGGGATTTGATACTTTTGAACAGACCACCAACCCGTTTGAAGAATCTTGCACTTAGGGAGATAGAAACTTAGGTGAACATCACTTTGAAACATAATAGATCCAGTTCCCAGGGTACCAGCATACAAATCGCATTGCAAATGCAATAACATGAAAAGTTCCAACTATACAATGAGCTAGAAAGTTGGCCTTTCTGGGTAGCTCCCCTGTCAGATTCCTGTTCCTACATAAATGTACTTTGGCTTGATAACGGGAACTGATTTCGCAGTATATGAATGATTTATTTATTTATTTATTTATTTATAAAATGTGAATGACCCGTGTCAGATTAGAGTTGCTTTTCAAATAATTAACTGTCTTGCAGAATGTAACCAACATCTGATTATGTGTTTCTCAGCTACTTATAGCCCAATATGAAGCATACAAGGCTCATCTATTCATTCAGGCATTTGCTGGATATTAAAACCAAGCTTTTGTGGTAACTTGAGATGTATGCTGATGCATTTTACTGTATTCCATTTTAAAGTGTAGAGTTTACTGATTATTTCAGTAATTTTACGTACTTATTTCATTGTGAACCAACTTGGCCCCTTTAATAAATGGCACCAAGCTGTTTCAAAACAATAAATATATGCCATCATCTTCCCCTCACCTGCTGAACCAAATCAATACTTTGGGGGAGAACTGTTCTGTTACCAGTGCTTTCAAATTTCAGTGGCACCCTGTGTAATGCCAAAATTCAGTGCCACTGCCACCCCGCTTCTCAGTCAATAGTCTGCAGCAAGGTCACTGCACCTTCCATTCAGCAAAAGGCAAACGATGGTTTGGCTAGAGATTGTGGTAGAAAACAAATGACAAGATAAAAAGTTCAGTTTTGATTGTCAGATCCCAGCAAGAAAAATATGTCAAAATGTTCTTCCAAGTACAAGTTTCCCTGTGCTCTTTTGGTTTAACTCAAATGACCACCTTCGCTCAAATGTATCTTCATTCCTACTTCATTGCAGCCTAAAGCCTTCACCTTCTTTTACATCATTTTGCCATATGAAATCCCTGAGAAGTAACATGGAGATTAAAATGGCCCAGTGCTATGGTGTAAGTTTTGCAAAGGATGCTTCTCTTTTCCTCACATTAGCCCAGGCTTCTGAGTGATTTAAACATTTGTTAGAATTTTTTCCTGGAATCCTAAAGTTTAATTTGGAAGACTGTCATGGAGAAAGGATAGCAGTGAGCGCATAACACAAAAATTACAGTAGCTAAGGAGAGAAAGAACGAGGGAGAGGGAGACAGATTTACTAGCGGGCAATGATGGCAAATTCCACGTCTGCATAAAAATAAAAATGCATTTGTTTCACAACATTTTCACTTGCTTTGGATTCAGATTCTAGATTTCAATTGAGTAGCATCAGGGCAAAACAAAATGTCTCTTGATGTACTTTGCCAAGTATCAGAAAAGAGGTTCTCCTCTCAAGTGAACCAAACACAATGTCATAACTTGGATACACATGCTCTAAGTTTGTTTTTATTATGTAAGCAAATTGCATTTGTCTATTATGAAAGTCATTTTCTGCCAGTCATTTCTGTCTTCACTTTTTGTGCTACTTGTCTTAAAAGAACACAAATCAACAGCAAAGAACACCATAAATCTTGCTTCCCTGGCAGATTTGCACCTACAAAAAAAGGCACAAAATAGAGCAGAGTTGGACATCAGACACCTCCAACCAAGTTACTATGATAGCACTATGAGGAGCAACATGGAGACGCATTTATCCATGCCTGGATGGTTCTTTTGTTAGCATATATATTTGGTATCAAATGGTGTCTGGTAGCTGTGCAAGCCACAATAATGTTGATTTCTGAGAGTTGTGCCATTCAGAAGTGTCAGCTGAACTATGTTATAGACCTAACAGAAATCAAAATGGACATCATAAGGAATTAAGCAGCAGTCCGAAAAGGTCTGATCATAATAAGCTAGGAGAGTCAAATAGCATGGAAAGAAGAGAACAAGTATCAAATGTGTGGGTTCAGTACTTGTTTTTGTTATTTTGGTGGTTTCACCCCCTTGAGATTAAAAAGTGTATGTTGTTTCATTCTCTTAGCAAATGCCCCAGGAATGTTGAGTTCTAGTCCATTTCTCTCTATTAGAAACAAAAACCTGTAGCAGCCTTTAAAGAGAGAAAGCTTTTCTTCTAAAGAAATTACAATGCGCCTTGTGGCACTTCAAAGTAAAAAAAAATCCTCTTTTTATTTCTTTTAAACTTGTGTCCTGTCTTTTGAGAATACTGTACTCAGGGTGGTTTACACTACATACTAATGGCAAAATGTATGCCAAAAATCACATAGCTGTAATAACAATTCAAAATATCACAAATAAATTAATAATAATATTGATAGTAATAATAGTAGTAATAATAATAATGCAACTCAGGGATCTATTTCACATATCGTCATGAACTGGCAGGGCTACAGGGAGGAGGAAGAAGATCCTGGTGAGGGCTGTAGCTGGAACTGGGACACACCAGGGCATGCTGGGGGTGGAGAAGGAGAGGTTGGTGTAGGAAGTACTCACGGAGTGACGGAAGATGACATGGAGATGAGGGTCAGTACACAGAAAGCAGCAGGACCCACCACCAGAGCCAGAGGGGCCCCTGTCCATGAACACAGCAGGCTCTGAGGCATAGTGAGCAGCAGTCGGGGTGCTCCAGGAGGCTGAGGCAGGCAAGGGCCCACAGCCCAGTTCCCTAGCTGGCCAGGTGGATCTCGCTAGCTCTGGGGTGTGATTCCTCAGCTGGAGTGGGCTTGGAACAGGTGAGGGTCATATGCCTCATCAAGCCCATATGCTGCAGTCAACATGCAGAGTACAAAAGGGCAGCAGAGCTGAGGTGCTGGGTCTACTCAACTGCCCATATTTATGGACCTCAGCTTGGATGCCCCAGGATCTCTGCTAGACTGTGCTTCAGTTTGGACTTTGGATGAATGAATCCTGGACTGGGGACTTCACATACTAACTTGCCGCTAGGTAGGCCAAGGGATCGGGACCATAGCTGTCAACCTTTCCCTTTTCTTGTGAGGAATCCTATTTGGAATAAGGGAATTTCCCTTAAAAAAAGTGAAACATTGACAGCTATGATTGGGACACATATAGTATCATGCCATAATAACAAAATTATTAGCAAGCCATAAAATGAATCTACTCCTATCAATTACGCATTTTTGTGTGCACACATAATTGGGGTAGGGTGAAAAGAATGTATGAAGAGCCCTGCTGGCTCATCTAGTTCAGCAACTTGTTCTTAAAGCGGCCAACTAGATGCCTAAGGGAAGCCTATAAGCATCTGATTCTAAATAGTCACTATTGAAGTGTTACAAGAATCGTTTAATTCAAAGATAGAAAAACCTATGTTCCTCCAGATGTTGTTGGACTGCAGCTCCCATCAGCCCTGTCAACTGGTCATGGCTGATGAAAGTTGGAGTCCAGAAACCTTTGGAGGGTCACAGGTTCCTTATTTCAGACTTGGTTGCTGGTCCATCTTGCTCTGTTGCATCCACCCTGAGTGGCACCAAGTATCCAGGCTTTCAGACTGGGGATTATCCAATCCCTCCATGGAGATGCCAACAGAGGGCCATAGCTCAGTGGTACAGCATCAGTTCTGGGTACAGAAAGTCCCAGGTAGAGCATTTCCAGGTAGGGCTTGGAGGGTCCCCTGCCTGAAACCCTGGAGAGCTGCTGCCTGTACGTGATGATGATGATGATTTTTATTTATTATTTATACCCTGCCCATCTGGCTGGGTTTCCCCAGCCACTCTAGATCTAGATGGATCAATAGTTTGACCCTGTATAAGGCAGCTTCCTATGTTCCTATTGTTGAAAGTTGAACCTTTTCTATGCAATGCTCCACTACTAAACTGCAGCCATTCATGTGTGGTTATGTCACTTATACATAGACCCAAGACACGTGGGGGTGCATTAGAGAAAAGGCAGCTTGTATGTAACTAGGGGCACTTGAGTTGTCAGCTGACTGCATGTATTAAAAGAATTTACACATACATAACCGCATTCCCTTCCCGTGCCTCAGCAAGAGATATTAGAATTATTTTCTTATTATCATCATAAACAGCTTTGCGATCTCTACAGGGAAAGAAATCTGTTGCACACAAGTTTTGGCCTCAATGAAAATACTACAAATTCCCAGGGGAGAAAGGCAGGAAGCATTGTAGCAGAGAAGCAGTTTGCACTATAATTAAGGATTTGTTGGGTCCTAGCTGTAGTAGTTCATAAAATGAGCAGCAACAAATATTACACCACGCCAGGTGGGTTGGGAGTTCTGGAAGGACAAAGTCGGATTGTATACTGGAATGATGTCATGTAGAGGCTACAGAGTCTGAGGACACCAGGCCGAGAAAGGAAGTCTGTATGCTCCTGGGACTCTACAATTTCTAATAGCATAAGTCAACTCTTTCTTTAGCTCTCCCTCCACCCCCAAGGTATATAAGATCTTTAAACTGTCACTGGCCGCAATGCTTAGTTTGGCATTTGACCAGGACTGGTGATAACAAGTCTTAATAGAGAATAATTTTTTGGTTCATGCTGCAGCCATCATTCATAAATACCTCTTCTATTTTGTATTACGTGGGGGAATGGCTAAAAATGTTTTAAAATAGAAAACAGCTACAGTTTGAAAGCATTCCTAGATTTTGTTCAATAACAATAAAAGACAAAAAGGGAAAAGTACCTTTGGGGAGTTGGGGAATGCCCAATTAAGACAAAATGATTTGAAGCACTTTCTCCTGAAAGATACAAAGCCACGTTGACAAACTGTGAATGGACAGGATATGTTTGAACAGCTGATTCAATGGTAAGGCAAATGTCAAAGCCAGATCCTAGAATGGAAGGATGGTGACAGGGCATGATCAAGGGTTAAGGGGATTCACAGCAAAGTGCTGTTCTGTAGACTTCCTTCCATAGGCACCTCTTCCAACGTCTGATACCTTTAAAACAAATTTCCAGTGTTCTGCAGCTAAGTGGCTTCCAGCCACCATCTTGGATTTCTTTGAAATGCCTTGGAAGTTAAAGCACTGGGACAGTGAAGGTGAGGTAAGAATATGGCCGCCACCTGTGGCCAATATGTTTTTGTGGGGGTAGTAACTATAGCTTTCCCCATGCTATGCACTAAAAAACATTATTCGTTAATAAACATACTATTAAACATGATTTGATAATGAACACAACTTCAGCTGGTGTACCCCCTATGAACTTCCTAGAGTTGGCCACCTCCAAATTGCACTCCTTTAACATACTTTTCAGGGCTACTCTTGAAAGGCCTCCAGAAAGTTCATCTTATGCAGAATTCAGTAGCTAGACTGCAGATTAGAGCTCATCAGTGATATTGCTACACATCAATGATACAGTTGTGTGTTTGGGGGTGGGAAGGAAGCTGTATATGAGACCCTTCTAACCCCTGGATCCAGCAAGTGTTAAAATAGAAGCCAGGCTAGCTTCCTGTGTTGAGGTGATAGCCTGAGTGATGGGCTATTAAGGGAAACAATGGAAAAGGGCTGTGTGTGAGAAAGTCTGGCCCCTTCCCCCAGCTCATCGTTAGAAGGATGAAGCCAAGTGGCAGTGATGTTACCTGGAAGTAAAACAGCAAGCTGGAGAGAGAGAGAGAGAGAGAGAGAGAGAGAGAGAGAGAGAGAGAGAGAACAACATTTGAGAGCAGTGTTTGAATCCAAGGCTGCGCCTATGGGATAAGCACGACCTTCTTGGAGTGTTAATGCCGTGAAGCCCTCCATTGTAGGATCAAGTTGTAGATATGTGTAAACCATATATCCTAAAGACACCACAGTCTCTTCTGTTCCTCATTTCCCACAGGAAATGTGAACCCTGAGTAAGTGCCTGGAAGCACTCAGAGCTTGGGGTGGCATGGAACAATATTTTACAAACTCCACTGTCTGTTCTTGAGCCCAATTCAAGGTTCTGGATCTCCCCTTAAAAGCCCTAAATGACCTGAGCCAGAAGACTACAATGGCTGCTAAGGTCTGTGTGGGCATTTTCATGGCACATTATGATGTGGAACTGCTTCTCGGCAAGCCCCAAAACTCACATAGCCATTATTTGTACTGTTTCTCGTTCCACTACAAACAGTGTGATTTTCCCATCCTCATTCAATGACTACTTTGAAATTAGGTGAAATGTATACCAAAATGGCAAATTAAGCAGATGAGCAATGGAAATGTTTTTGAAAGATGTGAAATACAGTACCCATAAAATAATAGCGGGAGTCTTGTACTGTAAGATGCACATTCTGGCAAGCGGAGAGGGAATTAGTAGACAACCTTAAGATTTTTTTGACTAACCTTTTAAAAATATATATATATATATATATATGTGAGAGAAAATATTAAACATAGACAAAAACTGTACTGGTATTGAGTGCGAGAGAGGGGAGGGGAATTGTGTTTCTGATCTAGTGCAATATTACAAATGCTAATAAATAGATGCTCATGATATTTACAGAGCCACGTTTTGAAATGGGATTGCAAACTGACTGGGTGTATGTGTTGGGGTGAGATTTTAAATTTCCCAGCAAATTTATTTGCATGGACACTACACTATCAGGGAAGCCTCAGAGTTAAAAGAAAGAAAAAAGGGGGGGAGAGAACATAGCTTCCCTTCCCCACACATGAAAATATCTGTATATAGAAGAAAGGTTTATAGCGAGGTTTCTTAATAGCTGTTCCACAAGTGAAGAATAGCCTTTCCCCAAAGACTGAAAAAAGTACAAACTTGTGGCCCAAGCAGAAATTGCATACAATAATTTTCTTTTAGATGGCATTTAGTGGCCAAGAATAAATCATTGGGCAAGTTTAGATAGTATATTTCATGTTTTATGATCTACATTAACTGTTATAACTTGCTCTGATGCCTTTGGGTAACATATGCTGCAAAGTGCTGTAAAGAAAGTAGCAAATAAAATGAACTGATGGCAATACATATGAGAGGGGAATAAAAGGTTTTCGGTTTTCTAAAAAAAAAAAAATTCAATGCTGTTCAGTTACAAGTTAATGATGGATGGAAAACCACGCACTTAATGACTTTCAGTCATATTATATGCAATGGACTTCACAAGGGTGGCCTATAGCAGGCAGGGACAGTGAGGCAATTAAGCACATCTTTCTCGGATCAACTGTTCCAGAGTCCCTTGGTGGAACTACTAATTTCCTGAAGAGATTTTCCTTCCTTGGGATTCAGTTTACAAATGCAGGAACATAAATATTAGCATGTTTGCATATTTATGTCTCTAGGTCAGTCTACCCCAACCTAGTGCACTCCATATTGTTGTTGGACTACAACTGATATCATCAGTCCAACATTTGGAGGAGCACAGATCCGGAGGAGGCTGCTGTAGGGCACCTAAACAACCTGGGGCCATTTGACCAGAATGGGCTACAGCCTGTCACAATCGCACCTTGCCGGTGCCCATAAGTCTCAATTATGTGGCATACACTGGTGAAATGTTCTGTTTATGCAAACCTCCATGATCAAGCTAAGCTGTATCCCAGGTCACTTGAACAGAGAGGATTTTTTGAGATGGACATCTAAAAAGCCCCTATAGCTATGTAGCATCCTACTCAAGCAATGCTCTGAAACACTGCCATCTTGTGTCATTTTAAGATTTTTAGGGGAGATTATTTTATGCCAAAACAGATATTTAAAAGATAAGGACATGACCCAAAAAGTTACTTGACCTGGAACATAAGGGCAGGGGGTTGTTTATATTACAGCTGTATAAATACTAGCACAGCCTTGTATTTTGATACCACTTCCACGTGTACTGTCTTTCTCAGCTAACAAAACCATTTATCTATGTGCTCATATTAACTCTCAAAGTGATCCCTTCAGTGTGTGGTCCCACCACTAACTTAGGGGTAACCTCCTCCTCTCTCTTCTTTTGCACTAGAAAGTAGAATGAGTTGCCATTTTATGTTGTCTATGATCCTTATGCATTTTTAGTTTTTATCTTGTTGCTCTGTACAGCTACACTCTGACGTAATGAATCTGATGCCTTTAGAGTATAAAGAACCCAGGAATCTGTTTTATAACAGCTCAAGCCATTTATCAATCAAACCCAATGTAGTCTACTGTCTATACTCAAAGGACTGATTCCAGCCAGGCAAAAATACGAGGGTGCAAAGCAGGACCAGTGTGGGGTAAAGCCTGGGGAGGACTCCAAGGACCACACAGAGAAGTATGAAGGGACTGAGGTTTCCCATCCCTGATCTAAGTCTTCAGTGCCAAACCTTAGGGTCTCAAATTTCAGCAGCACCCCATGTGACGCCAAAAATCGGCACCCCCTCCTCTCGTACTCCATTCTACATAATAGTTGTGGACCGCTGCAGCACCCCTGAGGCTCTGCACCAAGTGTGATCGAACTGGTCACATGCTCCTAATTTTGCCTCTGTCGTTTGGTTAATGCCAGTACAGTGGTACCTCGGGTTACAGACACTTCAGGTTACAGACTCCGCTAACCCAGAAACAGTGCCTCAGGTTAAGAGCTTTGCTTCAGGATGAGAAGAGAAATCGTGTGGCAGCAGTGGGAGGCCCCATTAGCTAAAATGGTACGTCAGGTTAAGAATGGACCTCCAGAAAGAATTAAGCTCTTAACCCGACGTACCACTGTACTCTGTAGCTGACATCAGGTGAGTGCAGATCTGACTTCTCCCCTGTTTAAAGCCAGCTTTGTTCAGCTAATAGGGTCGCCATATTTTGAAGAGCGAAAAAGAGGACACGTTTGCCGACTTCTACTTTTAACTATGGGTCGCTATGGCTACTCTCACTTTACTTACCCATGAAAAAGAGGATGCATCCTGGGAAAAGAAGACATATGTCAACCATTGGAAGGAAGATTTCCCAGTCCTCCTCCTGCTGTAGCAGACAGTGAGAGCATTAGCTCAGCTCTCACTCAAGACGTGGCTCCTCGTGTACAAGCATGCACTGGCAAAAAGCTGGTGGCACAGTCTTTAGTTAGTGACTAGATTTATGTATTGGCAAAATAATCTTTAAAAAAAAGTTATTAGCAGTGCTAGGACAGTTTTCTGAAGTGCGTGTATGTGTGTGTGTGTGTGTGTGTGTGTGTGTGAGAGAGAGAGAGAGAGAGAGAGAGAGAGAGAGAGAGAGACAGACAGACAGACAGACAGACAGACAGACAGACTGCAGCTGCCTTCCCCAACCTGGTGCCCTCAGCTGACTACACAGGCTGAGTGAGGATTTGAACTCAGGTTGTTCATGGCCATGCTGGCTGGGGTTGGTGGGAGTTGTAATCCACATCATCTGAAGGGCCTTCTATTGGAGGAGGCCGCTCTAGACTGAAGACAAATAATGAAATAGTCAATGTTCAACTTTCTCTTTTCGGCTGTCATGTTCCCTATGTCATATGTTTCCTATTTTAGTTCACACTGTCAGTGGCTGGGCTTCGAAAATGTGCTTTTGATTGTGAAATTTCCAAAGCAATATTGGAGATTTTTTCTTTTTCTTCATCCCGATGATGTGGCTTTCTCCCAGTTGGTTCTCGTTTAAGAGAAACACAGAGAGCTCAAATGACACACAGAGAAGAGAAGCATAATGCAAACTGTAAGCGAAATGTGGTCCCCTAATGACTTTACGGTGGAATGCTTTAAGGTGCTGCTGCCTAGTAGCACTCCTAAATGAGCTTCTCTGCATCCTGTTATGGCTTCAGAACAATCTTACTCCAGGCCTTAAATAATACACTGTATGCTGAAATGGACAGGAAGAAAAGGACAGCCCCAGCATTTTGAATTTCTCCTGAAAATGACTTTCCGCAGCCAAGGCAGCATTCTTAACAGGTGATGTAAGGGCTGGCAAAGTTAAAGCAACCTGGCTGTTGAAATGATGATTTATTGAACAAATATATCTCCCAGCAGTAACCGGTCTCTTTCACCTGAGGTCACTTAGGCTCTTACCTTGTCATAGCTTATTGAAAAGGTTTAAATCTGTAAAATCAGTCTCTGGAGCAACAATTCACCAGAAGTTGAGAGGGGGAAAGAACACACAAACATGTACGAGCAAGTTTGTTGATCTGTGTCTTTCAAAACTCTGACACACCAAGTCTTTCCTGTCATAAATTTTTCATGCCCTCCTTTCTTCTGTCAGTAAGATATGTAAACTGATCTAAGTAACACACCTTTCAAGTTCTAGATAGGTTCTTCAAGCCTAGGTCAGATGATTTTTTAAGTAGTTTGCTTTTCACTTTGGAATCAGGAAACCACTGTTTGTTGACTACTTTTGAGCCAAATGCCTTCATCATCTATGTTTTTAACGTCTATCCTCAGAATTTTGACAGGATGTTACTGAGGTCTCATGGAAAACCAAATGTTCTCCAATAATCCATCAGTTCACATTAAACTACTTTAATCAGATCATTTCATTCTGAATTATTTCCACAGTTTTAAGAAAAAGTAGTCTCCGCTTTCTCTGGGCAGAGCAATAGGATTTTTACCTTTCAAGACAGTTAAACACAAAAGCAGAATTTTCAAGAAAATATTTTATCAAGTGATAGGGGGCAGAACATTTTCTACTGCTATATTTTTCAAAATATTTCCCTCCCGATTTCATAAGTTCTTTAATATCAATGAATGGTTTCCAACTGCAAACACAATATTAGGCAAAACTGGCAGTTTCAAACATTTTAGCTTTGTTTACTAAATACAAAGAAAAACAAACAAGTTAAGTTAATTATTCTAGGGCACCAGCAATTTTTCTGATGCAAACTAAATTTTTCCAAATGCAAATTGCCCTATGCATATTATTAAAATTTTAAATAGTAACTTTTCCACAAAAAGCCACAACACTGCTGCTATTCTGCTAAATTGTAATATTGGGGCTGCCATATCATTAAGCACACTTTTAGATGAAAATAACTACTGAGCTTGTTTCTGTTCCCCACAACAATCACTATTCCCTGATATAATTAAGTATTCCGTATTACGATTCCCTGATCTCTGCTGCACTCTGCTGGATTAAATATGTAAGAATGTCTGTGACTGTCTTTACTAAAGGAGCTATGGTTATCATTTACAGGTTAGGGCATTTCATTGAAAGCAACTATTTTGAACAGTAAAAATCATATGCACATTTATTCCAAAGAAGAGTCAGTCAAAGATTAGACTGCATTGTGGTAGGTGTCAGACGGTAACAGAACAGTACCATCTTTCCTAATGATATTATAATTATGTAATCTAAAATATAACGTAACACACTTCTTTCATTTACGGATAACATTCCTTCTGCTACAAAGTAGGGCACAAGACAGGTCACAAATGTAAGAAAATATCGGGACAAGATTGCTATGTTGTTTTCTTCATTTTTGTCTTAAAACAGTCAATTCATACCTGCAAAATAAAAGCACAACCGAACAGGGAAGCAATCATCAAAGGTAATAGAATAATAATATAATAATAATTTATTATTTATACCCCGCCCATCTGGCTGGGTTTCCCCAGCCACTCTGGGCAGCTCCCAACAGAATATTAATAAAAAAAGCGACATCAAACATTAAAAACTTCCCTGAACAGTGTGCCTTCAGGTGTCTTGTAAAAGTCAGATAGTTGTTTATTTCCTTGACATCTGACTGGAGGGCATTCCACAGAACGGGCGCCACCACCGAGAAGGCCTTCTGCCTGGTTCCCTGTAACTTCACTTCTCATAGTGAGGGAACCGCCAGAAGGCCCTTGGAGCAGGACCTCAATGTCTGGGCTGAACGATGGGGGTGGAGACCCTCCTTCAGGTATACTGGGCCAAGGCCATTTAGAGAGGAAAGAGAATCAGAGAAAAGTTTTAATTTCTATCCCAGGAAGTGAAAGAGCTGGATCATTGTTTTGCTTCGGTAATGGACTGGATGACATTTAATATAATGAAGCTCAAACTAGATAAGACTTAGGCACTATTAGTGGGTGGTTCCCTAGAGCAGATGAATTGGAGGTTGCCTGCTCTTTGTGGGATATACACTCCCTCTGAAGGAGCAGGTACACAGCTTGGGGCTGACTAAGTTACCCCTAAACATGGGGAAGCCAGCACAAGTCACCACCCTTTCTACTTGCGCAGCCCTTTCATGGCTGTGATGTACAAAGAAGAATTAAGACTATTAGCTATGCAAGAAAAAAATGCAGTTTCATGGTATTTCTAAATCTAGCACATGGAGAGTTATTGTTTAGCAAAAGTCTTCTATGGAACTGAAGCAAGCATACCAAGCCTACAATTCCAGCCTCAGAACAATGCATTCCAGTGAAGTGAATGACATGTGTATCAAGCTATCCGGACACAGGAATAATTAATGGATTGATTCCTTAACTGGAAAAGGCAGCATCTCAATTGCTGTCTTACTGAGGGTGGAGAGGAGGTGTGCATTTGAACGGTTCTGCCAAGCGCAGGAGAAAAGCAATCGAAAATGGGCATTTTGTGGTGCTCAACTTAGTCTTAGAAGGAAACGAATGAAAATAAAAAGGATAGCTCTAAACCAGAAATCACACAGGCACCATAGTCAAAGGATTCCTGATGGGCACAGGGTCCCTGATGATACACATACTTGTTACCTCATGAAAAGCTTTCCCATTTGTTTGAATGGGGACACAGCTCTGTTAGTTTACACGTTATTGGTTCGAGCCGCAGCTCTGGGTGTGGATCGCAGCATACATTGGCCTGGGGCTTTGGGCACTGACTGCTGTACAGCATGTGTGAGAGAAGAATGGGAGGCAGGCCAAATTAGTAAGATATACCCACTATATTTTTGGAAGCCTTTGTAGCTCACTTCCTGGGTTTTATGCCTCGCGGGTTCATATCTTTACATTATGTAGTCTGTCTTGGCCAAGTTCCAGGTCAGGGAACCCAGTCTAAGTGAGTCAAACAAGAGCAAGTTTGTTTAGTGCCCGTGTCTCATGTTTGGGATAAGAAGTGCCTGAGAGGAAAGGTGGGCGGGGGGCCATAGCCATGAAAACAAGAGCAAAAGAACACTGATCTGGCAAATTACTTCCTGAGTCTGGAAGGCTCTGTAAGAAAGAAGAGAAAAAAGAAAAGGATAAAACAAAGGATAAAATGAGCCCTGCTGATGAAATGCCTGTTGGATGTTGTCATGAATGGCTTAGATTGTTCCTTAAGAAGGATGCTTGTGGTTTTGCAAAGTAGGAACAACAACATTTAAGAACACCCATTGCAATTAATTTGACTATAACGAGATAATGAGAGGTCTGAATGGAAGACAAGCTGGTAGCAGGAAATAATTCAGAGGAAACATGAGGGGCGGCTCTTCCAGAACAGCTCTTTCCGCATCACTACTGCTTGGATTTCATCAACCAAAGTTGAGTCGCTCTTGCTTTTTTGTTCCAGACAACAACTTAGAACTGGTTATTATTTTAACAAGTTTAGTTCTCCACCTCCTGAGGAAGTCCGTTCCACTCTCTAACAGCTCTGTCAGAAAAAGAGTCTCTTGAGACTCACCTCTGCCACAGTGAAAGAGTGTAATGCCCCCCCATCTTTTAGAAACTTTTTCTCTCAGCTACATATTAATCCAATTTTGGGGGGACGACTTACACTTCTCCACCATGCACTCTGAGACCTCTAAAATGAAAGCTGACATTTATCATTCCTACTAAGGGTACCGAATGCAAGTATTCTTACAGCTCTCATTATCTCAATACAATGGGAACCAGAGTTTCATTTGTAAGGTTTAAGTGAGTGCTGTCACCAGGTTCCATTAAGTTCAGTAACATGCTATGCATTTTGCTGTTCCCAACATTTCTACATTAATAGAAATATTAATATGTCGCTATAGCATAAAAATCAAAGTTTATAATCTCTAAGTATTTTTTAAGTAAAAAATTAAAATTAGAAACCATTAACTATGTGCCTGCATACGCCTGGCACATAGACATTTTCAGCATGTGTTTACAGTTGAAACAGAAGGCGACTGCTGAATCTCTTGGCAGAACATTCCATAGGACTCTGTTGCTGATGCTAAAGGCCTAGTTTTTTTATTGCTGTCAGTTGAGCCTTACAAGTATTTAATTTTTCAATTTAGTATCTGGCCATTCCATTTCATCCAGTCTAACTGTAGCACAACACATCATGGGTTACTTAAGACAGCTCTGCAGTATGTAAGAACTGAGAAAGGTCAGTACTCTCCACTGTAAGCAGCATTCATATTTCTGATCACATTTCAGCCTCATCTGGATACATATTTCCTACCATACCTTGCTCCCACCAAGATCTGCAGTGAGGAAGAGTAATCTTATGGCAGCTTGTCAGAACCAATAGATCATTGTCAAAGGTGAAGCCTAACTGAAATAGAAAAGAATGACTTAACCTGTCACCAGCCTGCCTTCAGAGAATCTCTATTTACACTTCATAGCAACAGAACCCTCTCTCTTGCAGTTATGAATTTTATCCACTTATTTTGAAGAAAAGGGAGCTATTACATGCTGGCAGCATATGTTTGGGCATAAAGGAAAGTGTAAAGTATTTAGTATATGAAAGCTCATTTTCGTATCCTCCATGTGGGTGAATAGATTACCAGTGGCCAGGCAACTGAATTGTTAATAATGATTTCCCCCTCCAGCTATACCTTTTACATACCACAGCTATACCTTTTACATACCTACGTCGGCTCCTAATGCTCCCCCTGTGCGTAAGCAACGCAGCCATGCGACTAGAACTGAAGATCGCATCCTTAGAAACTTGCCTGTGGAAGCAAGTCTGCAATTATTGGTTATCATTGTGGCATAGATTACCAAACCACTACCTTGTCCAATGCTTATGGCGTGATGAATTCTCCAGCCTTTGGACTAGTAGAATTCATGCCAAACTCCTGAGTTATGGAATCTCTCCTTCAGATTCCCTAAAACTAGACCAAATTACTGCTCAAAGACTGATCCGCCAAAGACTGGATGACATTGATCTACAGCGAAATTATATGCTGGGGGGAGGTGTTTGTTCGCCCCAGAACATTGGTATCACTTTAACTTACTGCGTTCCATCATACCTCTCCTCCCTTTCGACTGTTGCCCATAGACTGGCCTTTACCAAAGCGAGGTTCAACGTTTTTCCCTCCAACGTCCTGAGACATAGATTCTCAAAGGGCCAAGCCCCCGCCATGTGCGAATGTGATGAGACGCCGGAGTCGCTCCAGCACATTATGTTCCCTTGCCCCCTGTTCAATGTGCCACGGGCAAATTTGTTGGGATCAATCATACAGAAACTAGAG
Organism: Podarcis melisellensis; assembly: GCF_964234715.1. Lineage (NCBI taxonomy): Eukaryota > Metazoa > Chordata > Lepidosauria > Squamata > Lacertidae > Podarcis > Podarcis melisellensis. Next base: position 53,637,414 of record NC_138537.1, on the reverse strand, counting down.
GGTACCCCACCAAAATTCCACCTTGCCCAAATCTTGCAGGATAAGGATACTCATACGACCCTGAAAGTGGCTAGGTTCCTGGTCGCTGTCCTTACCCAAAAGCGACGCCAAGGAGCACTACAAGCTAACTAAGGCGTAGTATGCCATTCTATCTTATAGTATTTTATTGTTATAGTGGTGTTTTAGCGGCTGTTTTTCCCCCCCACGTGCACAAGCTGTTACTTATGTGTTGTTTTTATCTGTATGGGCCTACGGCCGTAATAAATATTGTTGTTACATACCACCAGGGGCAGCAGAAGAGTTCAATGTAGCCATTGTAGAAGGGAGAAAATTTCCAATTGATTCTTATGGTTTGCCGTATTTTTCGCTCTATAAGACGCACCAGACCATAAGACGCACCTAGTTTTTAGAGGAGGAAAACAAGAAAAAAATATTCTGAATCCCAGAAGCCAGAACAGCGAGAGGGATCACTGCGCAGCGAAAGCAGTGATTCCTCTCACTGTTCTGGCTTCTGGGATAGCTGTGCAGCCTGCATTCGCTCCATAAGATGCACACACATTTCCCCTTACTTTTTAGGAGGGAAAAAGTGAGTCTTATAAAGGGGGAAAAACGGTAAGTAGTTTGTGCACTTTCCAGTTCTAAAGCTTCCCTACTTGCTCCTGTCCCTAGTCTCTGTATGCTTTTTCCCAAACGGATCTCTTTCTTTGAGAAAGAACATTGCTTGTCAACACAGTGTTGACAGTTTCTTGCATCTGTGATACCACAGCAACTCAGCCAATGGCTTACAAATGGACGAAAACAGATATGACACACAAAAGCTTATGCCACAGTTACGTGAATGACACATTCACTAAGTACATCTGTACAATATCAGGGTACATCTACAATTTCTAGGATTACATCACAACACACTTAACTGTTTTTGAAACTAAATTTTAGTAACTTTTCCATGACTTAACAACAAAAAACATTTTACAATGATTTGTTCCAGCTTTATACAAGGAATTGATGCCGCACTTCATATTGTGCAAAATATAAAACTTTAAGGCTGTAATGCTGTGCATATTTAGTTGGGATTATACCCAGCTGAACACAGTGGGGCTTACATCTGAGTAAACATGCACCAGATCATGCTGTGAAGCACATAAACCCAGTGTAAGACTTCTCTCAATGTCAACGATTTCCAAACATGATGGTACTGATTTAAAAAATGTTAACTATCACTATGTGAAATTCTAGAGTGGCAAATGCACAGCCTTGTTTTTACAAAATGACTGCTGCCGCTATACATGTCTTAATGATGGAGCCTACCAAGAGCATGGCTGACAGTATGTTATGTGGCTTAGCCTAAAAGTTAAAGCCTCAAGCCAGTTCTGTTGTGAATTTCCCCAAGGCCAAGTTATTACATATTTTCTCTTTACCAATGGACCAGGACATTGCTGTGTTGACTTTCAATGCAATATCATGTTTAGCACCTCCTTCCTGTCTCCTACTTCAAGTCATTGTCTACAGCTTGCAAGCGGACACTGAATGCACTGATGTGACAGTAGCACACTTAAAAAAAACCCCCACAAAGCCCCGCAAGGTGTTTCCAAAGTGAGTTGGCAGAAGTTGCACACTTCCTGTATTGTCTAAAAAGAAAGCATATTGTGACAAGCGAAATGTGTTGAAGAAGATGTCTTGAGAACACTTCAAGACATTATAATTTACAGTTTTCTATGTATATAAGCAATGGCACCAGTTTTGCTTATCATAAATGCCATATAACAAATTGCACTGTGAATAGGTTTGCCACCGGCAATGTTCTCTTGGTTTAGATTAAAATAATATGTCCACAAATTTGGAGACTACTGAGCAACTTTAAGTAATTGTGTGTCAATTGAATTAAAAAGGGTTTCTTACAGGCTTCCTAAAAACAGAGACATGTCTTTCATAAGGAGGAGAAAAGAAAGGGAAAAGAAATTTAAGAGACTAGAAGATACATGGAAAAACTAGACTACAAAAATTGTGAATATTGACAAACCGCTAACAAATGAGCAAATTATCAAAATCAAGATAATCAGTTTTCTGAACATTATTCACTTAACAAGCACTATTTTGAATTGACCAGCTTTCATGAGCGCAAATCACATATAATCATGCTTTCCCCCAGCCAGTATTTCTAAGAGATAACTTGGCCTGCTATACAAAAAAATAGATGTGGGGGGAAATGCCACTGTGAACCAAAGAAATAAAGATACGATCATGCAGTCATCACATCCTAGATCTGTGTTTTTCTGATAGAGGTATTTCTCCTGTGAGCTGCCCTGTTAATTTCAATGGACGCAGCTTTTTCATGCACGTAGAAAGATATGTCCACAGATCTGATGCTTCAATTGAAATTAGTGATATCCCTCTACCCAGACTTTTACAATTCCTGCCAGATAAATGAACAGGATAGGTCTTGCAGGCTGATAACATTTGTAAGCAAGCATCTTCATACATTTCTCCAGATTATGACCATTCTGCAGATAGAAATGCTTCCAGACATCATAAATGGGTTTAGAACAGATCTCTACTTAGCCATGGTATATAGTACCTAGGATTGTTTTAGGATGCCTTCAAGTGGCTAGCACTACTGTTTAGCACTAGCACAGAAGGCAGGCCACTCAAACAGTCTTGTTAACCACAATAGCCTTTCAACCACTGCAAAGACTCCCTGTGTTTCAAGAAGTGTGAGGATCAGAGTAAGACTATTCTCAGTCTAAAATTCTAACGATTTTGAAATCACAACCTGATGAAAGAGGCAGCATCAAAAGATCCTCTACTGCACTGATCCTATGAAGCAATCTGTATGAAAAGGAGCCAAAGGAGACATTCAAAATACAGTTAAATGAATCCACAGTTCAGTGCACATTACATATTGCCAGAAACCAATTATCCAGTTCCCAGAGAAGTCGTAAATCCAACCAACATGAGCATTTCTCTCACAAGAACTTGAAAAGGGGTCATTTTGTTGTTCTTCCTTTGATAAGATTTTTCATTTCGCCCTTTGCTGTGCCAAAGTGACATTAGCTGTTAAAGGCAATGCAGCCGTCTGTGTGGTTGCTGTGCTTCAAAGCAGAAACATTGGTTTCACATCAATCCATCAGTATTGCACAATTAACTGATTTATTTAAACTGGCAAACAAAGTTGTGTTTGAGGACCTAGAACCCATTTCTAAGTGCAAATCGTAAGTGAAATTATAAAATCATGGAATGCAAATAGGTCCTGATAATACACCCTTATAATAGACACAATGAACAAAACAATATGGGCAAGTTTAAATGACCAAATACCAAATGTGTGTGCTTCCCCTGTTTTCTTGTACTCTGCATTAATATTTTATTATTATGAAGCCCATGTAGGTAGGAAATCTTCCTCCCAAGTTTTATGAAGTCTTCATGTGTTTGCTCATTTCTGACTCTCCATCCCCACCCTTAGGGTGCTTGCTTGTGAAATATACATTTGCTCTCACTGAATGATTTACTACTATCTCCTACGATCAAGAATGATGTAGGGAGAAGCTGTCCCAAAGTGATAAAAATCTTTTTCTGCTCTAAGAATGAGTGAGTGCATCATGGAATTTGGAATGTTCTGCAGCTATACATTTTATGCACAGTATACCCATTAGATTAGATTAGATCATCAGCCAAAAAGAAGGAAACTTTTGTGTGTTCCCTTCCATTGAAGAAGCATACTTAAAAAAACAGAACCCATAGATACCTCCGTGGAACCAAAGCAATTCAGGAAGCCATACATATTATGCCACAGTGATGATGAAAACCCATGCGGATTTTCTGGAGGAGAAACGCTGCATAAAATATTTAAAATATACATTATTTTTCATTAATAAAGCTTTAATGTATACAGAATGGGATGGCAGCTTCGACACAAAGAGACCAGGCCCTGATTAGAATGTATTTGAGCGTGCAATTAAACACACACATAATGCCCAAAATACAAAAAGGAGAAATAAAGAATTAGAATAATAGAACTGTGCTTTTCTTCCTAAACCAGGGAGAGAGAACCTAGAGGGTCAAATGTGTCCCTCTAAGCCTCTCTGGCCCTTAGAGCTTTCCTTAGGCCAAGGCCCCCACTGGCCTGCTACCTTGAGTGGTTTGTCTGGTGGGAATTTATTTCATAAAATTTATACAGTTTGACTGTAAAAAACACACACAAAACTATGAAAAATGAGCCCTTGAAGCTTGATAATGTTTTTGCTTGCCTAAATGTATGATCAAGGACAGAAGAGTTGGAGTGGGGCTTTCACACGGCTGCAATGTAGACTGCACTACAGAAGGTGAGAGTTTCATCTGTTGCTCCACCTACTATGGCCTGGGGCCCCACCAACCACTGCCACGCAGGCCCCACAAGGCTGCCCCCACAGGGAAATGTGGCTCTGAAAAAGGGCCGCCGTCCCAGTTCCAAACAGAAAACAATATTACGCAACTGGCAGAAGTTTAACCTTGGTTTCATTTAAAATAGGTTAGGGTTATAGGTGCATTTAAAATAGCCAAGAGAGCTCAGCAAAATGTACATGAGAGCATACTCTCATTTTTAGTTTTGTTTGCAAAATGAACAACTTTAAAGGGGGATTGGACAAAAGGAGGTTAAAGCTATCATGACCAGTAGTCACGATAACCATATACAACCTCCAGAATCGGAGACAGCATGAGGGGACTTCTGCATAAACGTCCAGCATTAAATGGATTTTTGAACTCATGCCGTTTGTGGACTTCCCATAGGCATCTGGTTGACCACTGTGGAAAACGGGATGCTGGGCTAGATGGTAGGTCTTTGGTCTGATCCAGCAGAGCTCATATGTTTTTTATTCAAGTCCACTTGAAATTCCATCTATGTCTCTTGCCTGGCTCCTTGACACAAGCAGGAAGCGTATCAAATGCTGGCTCTGAAGGCCTCCAAACTCCTTCACAGCAAGAACTTGGGAAATTCCAGAGCTTGTCTGACAATGCTTGGGAAGCATCCCAACAAGGTGCTAAAGCTCAGGCAGGATCCCATGACACATTTTCTCATCCAAGTGGCTGCAAGCAAGTCCACAGCAGGGCTTACTAGTCATGTGGGCTTGGGGAGGGGGTGAAGGAAGACATACACAGAGATCATGCTTTAAAAGGGAATCCTGTCCAAGCTTTTCCTCAACTGGTAAGGAAGACTGGTCAGACAAGCTCTGGGAACTGCATAGCTCCCATGCTTTTGGGTGAAAGAGTCTCCCCCTTTTTGAAGAAGCTCACTTTGAGATGAAATACCAGGTCATCTCCAGTATCAAGTGAGCAAGCTGCTTAGATGTTGCTTGGAGCAGTGATATATTTAGCAGAACGAGTGAAGCAGTGTACAAACGGAAATGTATGTTCACTTTCACAAAGCCACATAGGATGCTAGAGTGCAGGACTGAGTCCCCATATCATCTGCATCATTGCAAGAGATTCTGCTGGAAATGTCAGATCATGTGACATGGGTGCTTGGCGGTTACAAAATGCTGGACTGCTCCTGGCTCTGTACTTTTCATTCAAAGACACCAGAAGATGAATCATTTCTGTACCTTAAGTAGCTAAAAGCTCTTATGAGCACTTAAATTTTGGTTTAAGAGAAATGCAGACATTTTCCTTAACTCATTATCTCTACAAATTAGGAGAAAATTCTGCCCACACATGACATTCAGCATTTCCAATTTCTACTGTGACTAAACTGTATTTTTCACCATAAAGAAGCCCCCTTCATTGTCTATTAAAAGAGTTACTTCACTGATGATTACATCTGATGGGAAATCTCAGTTTTTAGCGGTTTGCTTAAGAGCTGTCATTCTTCTTCTTTCAGCTGTTCAAGTTCATTCAATAGATCTTTACCAGCTGGTCCCGCTTTTGAGGCAAATAAAGTAGCAGCCTGTTTAAACCCCAGAGTCTTCAGGCTTCTGGCATAGTCTGCAAATATTGCATGGATGAGTTTTTGTAAAGTGTGGGTCAAGGAATGCACAGAGTGAAGCGAGTAAACAGACAACCAGCTAACAGACCTCTTCTCTCCCATCCCCCACAAAACAGAGTCATAATGACTATAGAAAGTGATGCAAATTAATTTAAATTAAATTAAATTAAATAAGCTAGCACTATCTGAGAGGAATACTTGGCTCTTGAACATGAAAATGCCCAATACTACTTGTGCTATTTTTCACTGAACTCTCTGCTTAAAATCACCTGGATCCTCCATTTCATTTTGGGGAAAATGCTATCCCTTCCCTCAACAATGAATATTTTTTTCTTCTCTCAAAATGAGTAATTCAGTTGAAACACACATTACACAGTACAGAACCCCCAAAGCAATCCTATTTAAGAGACTTCTTAAAGGATATTTGCATCTTCATTGACTTCAATTGTGCCATAGTTGAGACAAGCTTCAACAAACAAGGCTGCCCTGTCAAAATACCTCATGCTGTTAAAAGAGAATAGACGATTTTTATTCTTAAGGGCAGGGCAGCTTACAGCATTCTCTGTCACTATGTTGAGAGGCTTGCGACTGTACTCAGGAATGCCTCTAATGCAAAACCTGGAAAGGGTCACAGGCTCAGCTCCCCAATTCTGAGCAAGAATTTATATAGCACATGCATTTGCGCCGCTAAAAGTAAAAGTACTACTTTCTAGCCTCTACTGACTGAAGAAATGTAACAGTTTAAACACATTAACAGGAGATACAAATAGTAGTTTACTCGTTTTGTGGCTTTTGAGGCCCACTGCGTGAAATTATGTCTCTTGCGTGCATGTATCTATCTGCCAGCTGAAGATTCCCCATAGCATTTGATGGAGTGGGTTAAGAACTTTGCTTCAGGATGAGAACAGAAATCATGCTCCAGCGGTGTGGCGGCAGCAGGAAACCCCATTAGCTAAAGTGGTGCTTCAGGTTAAGAATGGACCTCTGGAACGAATTAAGTACTTAACCCGAGGTACCACTGTATTACCTACCAACTGAAAATGACACTTCAAGTGAGCTAATCCATGAATGCTTATACCACAATGTATCTGGCTACCAAAGGACACTTAATGTGTTTGCTGTAACAGACTAAAACACAAACAGCAGCACAATACAATAAATGTCTACTGAAGTTTAATGAAGCTCACACCCAGGTAACTGGGTACAGGATTGAAGCCCAATCAGATTACTTACTGAAAAATTAAGATGCTCTCTCTCAGAGAAAACACATGCATTTGAACTTATTCTGCTTATTCAGATATGCCTTTTAGATATAATTACTTTTTTAATTCTCAATTCAATGTGTGTCTTTTCTACTTTTGGTTTTCCTCTGTTTGTATATATGGTCCTGTTGTTGACTTAAAAAATTGTAACAACAGTATTTTTACGTATGCCACTGAGCATATACATCTATTGAGAAATGCCTAGTAAATTTTCAAATGAACAAAGCAAAATGCCTCATTTGACCTGTGCAACATCTCTGCAACTCTCACGAAGCAACCCAGGGAAAGGAGGACAAGGATGGCCTTGGATTTCTGATTGATTTGTGGAGAACAAAGGTGATCAACCCAACGCTTGAACACATCAGCACACTCCTCTGGATTCAGACGAACCTGCGACAGATTAGAAATATTTGAAGCAATCTTAGAAGCCAAGAAACAGTGCAATAAGGTACAAAAATATACATCATATTGTATACCAGTTATATTGCCTCTCCTTTGGATGGAAGCTTTTAAAAAGGTTTTTGGTAAACAACATTTTGGGGTGGGGTGCATTCTTATAGATTTGTATTCACACAATTGTTTTGGTGAACATACTGCAGAAAGCACCAGTGTTCCCACCAGCTGGGGAGGCAAAAGTAAGAACCTGGTGGTAAAAGCTGGGCCTGAACTGCATTATTATTATTATTATTTTAAATAATAATTCGGGAGATCTGTGAGTTTCCAATCAGGAGACATGGGCAGGACTCACCTGGCAGTATTATGAGGAAAAACAACTTGTAAGCTGTCATAGACAGACATATCTTATATGTCACCACCAGAAGCAGCTCAATTCCAAAGGCAATGATTCTGGTTAAACAACTCTTCTCCCTTGGAATTGGCTAACAGCCTCCCCCTGCCATCTCAATGTTGGTTGCTTCTATTCAGAAGTCTGCAATACTCTCTTTGATGTGTATCGTTAAACCTGAACAATCTTAAGTGTGATGTTTCCTGAACAGGCTGTCATCAAAATGTGCATGCGTGAAATTTACCTCCTCCAAGAGTTAAAAACACTGAAGCTGAGAATCCCTCACCCTCCTGTGAGTGAACTAAGAGTGTGCCAGCTTTAAACATTTATTAGCAAGGAGCAACTCATACAGGATAGACTGAGAAAAACGGCCTACTTTTGCAAGCCATGCTGCTCGATTCCATTCACCGTAGGTCTGCAGGTAACGACAGGCATCAGCAGCTTTATCTATTAAACACAGTAACTGGACCCCCTCTGAAAAAGAAGTTGTCTGAGCTTAACAAAACACAATTTAAAAACATGGAGAATATCAAAGAGATTGTGAGTATTTCTACCTGGAGAGTGCAAGCAGCCCAATTATCCTCTGACCCAAATTCCATTACTTACAAACATTTACTTCTATCCTGTAGAAAGACACTTAAAAGAGCCAAAATAAACTTTCTAAGAGCTCAAAGAAACTATTTAGTTGCAGTGCCGTGTTTGCACCTAACTCTATTGTTGTTGTTTAGTCGTGCCCGACTCTTTGTGACCCCATGGACCAGAACACGCCAGGCACTCCTGTCTTCCACTGCCTCCCGCAGTTTGGTCAAACTCATGCTGGTAGCTTCAAGAACACTGTCCAACCATCTCATCCCCTGTCGTCCCCTTATCCTTGTGCCCTCAATCTTTCCGAACATCAGGATCTTTTCCAGGGAGTCTTCTCTTCTCATGAGGTGGCCAAAGTATTGGACCCTCAGCTTCAGGATCTGTCCTTCCAGTAAGCACTCAGGGCTGATTTCCTAACTCTATTATCCCCCTTCTTTTAATGCTTCATTAGCACAAAAAAGTATAGATACGTCTGTTTTTATCTATGAAGGCAGTCCCTGCACAGCATAAAATCAGCTGAACTTTATCCTAGCTAAATATGGTGCAGGCAATTTTGCAAGTGTCTAGCGGCACTCAAACCTGGGAGCGGTATCCACCTAAGTGCTGCTTTTGGCTGCACAAAGGAACATGCCCTCCCTCTCCTCTACCCCCATGACCCCTAAGTCAGTTCAGTAACTATTTTGTTTCAAGAAACAGAACGAACAGTTCACCTGCCAGCTTTCCATTTGCAATCATGTTGGTCGCTACTAATTTAATAGTACTTTGGGAAGGACCTGAGGAAGTGACTGTTGTGACCAGACATGCCTTTAAGGAATCACAGTAGTAATAGGGATTCTCGGAACTTGTCTCCAGAAGCAACTGCACAGCTCTGTCAGTCTAGGAAGGAGGAAAAACAAAACATTATGCAGCTTTCAATGGTTCCTTTACACTCAGAAATATCTAACCCACCACACAAGTTTGAGAACTTTTTTTAAAAAAAGAAAACAAAAATTACATTGTAACGATGCCTAATGTCAATGTTTCATTCATTTATTCATAGCCTGCTAATAAACTGAACAACTGTAGAAAGGCTAAACTAGGTGCCACAAACCTGGCCCAAAAGCAGCAGCTGGTCAGTGCACTTTTTGGTGTGGTCGTAATTTGATCTCTTAACTTCTTGGAGATTGACCCTTTCAAGCTGGAATTTCTGCAAATAATCAAGTGATTAAAAAACTGAGAATGATTTTTCAGAAAACAAGACATATGAGACAACACCACTAATGAATCCAGGTATTTAGGTTGCATCACTTTGGGTCTATGATTGACAATAGGCTGTGGGTTTGCCTGACACTGAGGTTAAGTTATTGGAAATTTAGCCCATTTGTACAATAGGAGACAGGAATATTTGAGTTAACGCCTCTGTTTCTGAAAGCCTCAAATTCACAACCAAGACCAGTGAACCTCATGATAGTAATTCACCTAGTCTTTAAAGCAAAATTGGAATAAATAAGGCTACAGGCTATGGGCAATGTAGCTATAAATGCAAAATAAAAAATAAATACTATTTCTACTGTGATCAGTGACCAATGTTCTCTAAATTCAACAAACATTGAACCGTGCTGTACATCTATTTACATTCCTTGTAAACCACTTAGAGATTTTATTATAACCAAGCAGTATAATTGCTTTTTTAAAAAACACATAATTAAATATTTTGGTGCATGAATAACAAAAACAATTAGACATGCTCTTAAATATAAAAGCTCTGAATATGAGAAAAGCCTTTATGTCAAAGAGATTTGACTTAGTTTTAAAATATTGCCATACCTGGAAATAGGAATTTTCGCACAGTATATCATAACATATATCTAGTGGACTGATCCCTTTTCCTTGAGGAATCAGTGTGTCTTCTGCTTTTACAGTTAATGGTTTCCCCCGGGAAAAAGTATGCAAATAATGGGCAGCAGCAGTCCAGAAATGCAGTTCAGATTCATCTCCATACAGCCTGGCAAAACAAAATGACTGCCATTATATTCACCATCAGCAACACAAAGAAGTAATGCAGAAAGTAGGCAATTTATTTATCACATATATAACTCATTTTCCTCCAAGGAACTCAAGGCGGTGTACATACTTCTCCCCATTTTATCCTCACAACCTTGGGAGGTAGGTTAGGCTGATAGTGATGACTGCTCCAAGGTGAGCTTCATGGCTTGAATGGGGATTTGAAACCTGGTCTCCCAGGTACTAGTCCAATACTTTAACCGCTACACCACATGGTTCTGCACTGTACAATCTTCCCCATGAGGAAAGGTCACAACGGTGGGGATTTTTAGTTGAGAACAATAACATGTAAAGGATGTACAAAATAAATCATGGTATGGAGAAGCAGACAGAGGTTTTCCTTCCTATCCAAGGTTCATACAATGAAACTGAATGTTGGAAGATTCAGGACAAACAAAAGGTTGCACTTCATCACACAGTGCATATCCAAGCTGTAAAATTCACTGCATATCATAGAAGCAATGACCACTAACTTGGACAGCTTTAAAAGGAGATTAGGCAAATTCAGGGAGAATATGACTATCAGCGTCTTCTAATCAGGATGGCTGTAGCCAGTATCGAAGGGATTATGCCTCTAAATACCAACTGCTAGGGATCTCAAATGGGGAGGGCACTTTTGCACTCATGTCCTGCTTGTGGACTTCCCATAGGCATCTAATTGGCCACTGTGAGAACAGGATGATGGACTGGATATAACTTTGGTCTGATCTAGCAGTGCTCTTCTTATGCTAATTGCTATGTAATGACAAAGAGCAGCAATATAGCCCACTTGGGATTATGATGCTACCAGTGGTGGCTGGTGCTTGCTGGAGCTAGTAGGGCAGAAGACAGTGAGTCCATCAGTAAGTAAAGCCAGAACCAATGACAGGTGGAGCCAACTAATTCTACTTGCCTCCAACTTCCTCCCTGCTGAGTTCCAGAAGGACAACACCATGCAGTGATTCTCCCTGGGCTGGTTGTAAATAGGAAGGTGGGCAGGTGGAGCAGTGCCCTATTAGCTTGAATGGGCAAGCCTCCTTTGGCTACTACAGATGGTCCTTTCTACTATTTCCCCACATGTACAGAAAATTAAATTAACATCCTGGTTTTCTACAAGCAAGAATGTTCAGCCACACAATCTCATACCAGCATTCTGACATGGCAAGTCCCAAACCTTGATGTATGCTTTCCAGACGATGTATCTCGCACAAATAAATATGTGCAGTCGCACAAAAAGGTTTAAAGGTGATTTGACAGGTAGTTAAAGAATGAAAGGCTTTTACTGTACATAACTTTATAAATAACACCATCAAATACAGAACTTCAAATCATTTTTTTATTAGAAACATACCCCTTTGCGCCTATCATTTATAAAGGGATGCTGATTCTGTTAAAGAAAGCTTGCTCTAATAGCCCTATTGGTTTTAAACAAAAATACCGATTACCAGGCTAAGGACTACAGACAAATGACTTGCAAAACAGGGATTGTGCTTTTGACTTAAGTTCTCTGTTACCTTGAAACCAATAGACATCGTTGCAAGAGGGTGAACTCTGGATCAAGCAAAAGTTTCCTGATGTCACTAAGAAAAGATAATTTATAGTTTATAGTTTCATATCTTGCTATGAAACACATTCAGACACATTATGTGCATCAACCTAGATACTGCAGGTGGTGGTTGTTTTTACTTAAAAGGAAACCATTTCCCACACATTTTTATAAAAAGGAAAAAGGTGAACATACAAATTATAACCACTGAAACTTGACAGGGAGCTTTGTATGCAAAAAGTCCCAGGTTCAATCCCTGGCATCTCTAGGTAGGATTGGAAAAAACTCCTGTTTGAAATCCTGGAGAGCTGCTGCCAGTCAGTGTAGACAATATGGAACTAGAGGGACCGATGGTCTGACTCTGTATAGTCTGACTCTGTATAAGGCAGTTTCCTGTGTTCCTGTGTAGTCAGTATATCACTATTACAGGTTTTAAGTTATTTATACAGAATGACATCCATCTTTTACAAAACCATTCAACCAATGACTCATTTACAAATCAGATAATTTGTACTCTTTAATTGGTGATTCATAGCCATTCAATTAGAAGCATGGAGCTGTTTTGTATGCTTGTCAATATCAGTGTTTTACTGCACTAGAATCCCAATGAGATTCTCCTGCTGGTATGCTATTTCTAGTACTGCTGCTAGCAAGACAAAAGGATGGATGTCTAAAAAGACATTACACTGCTGATTTAGCTACAAGTACAAAATTCTAGGGCAAAATTTCATCAATGGTTTGCCTCCAGAACCCATTAATGGTACTATATTCTTGGCATATATGAAAATATGTTCCCATAGCCCCTCCAGTATTTTGTGGAAATATTTATTATTAAGGGGATGCTGTGGATTTTTAAAGGAAAAGTAAGCTTGAAACATATGGCAAATTTTGGACGTGATAAAGCTGAGTCATGGATTAAAACTGTATTTAAGTACATGTAGTATGTGCCAGCATGGATACTGCATCACACTAAACTATTTTGTCAATCCGTAACACTAATTTGGCTTCCAGATCAATATGACTGTCAGTAGCGGTACTAACACAAAAAGTAAAAATATAAAACTGTTCTAAAAGTTTCCTTGTCTGCAATGCAGTCTTATACACTGCTCAGAAGACACTCCATTAAATTGAATGGTAGTTATTCTGAGGCTAGCATGTATAGGATTTCAGTCTATATAGGTTTGAAGTTAACAGTGTGACTAGATCTGATAAGAAATATGAACTTAAAGATTACTGCCACATTAATATCTGTCAAGATGCATATAGGAGAGAAACAGAGGAGAACTCAAAAGAAAACAATGTTAATGCATTTTAGTAGCATAACACAAACTGAAATATGCTTACTTTGACAGTGAGTGCAACTGTTCCTGTAGCAGATTTTTAACATTTTCATTCTCTGGATAATTTCTGCAAAGCAAACATTTGATTTAATAGAAAAATATCCACAGTCTCAGATGAAACATCCCAATCTGATGAAGAGCATGGCTGTGCTCAGAATTCAGAAGAGCCAAAGGAAGGAAAAAGCAAGTCTAGAGTGAGAAATTAGAGTGCTGTCTGCTGTTTCTAGGAACTCCTCTCGTGAAACTTTTCTGTATGAGCCAAGTTTGTTTGGATGCTGGGTGAGAACGCAGAGGGAGGGTATGTCAGAAGGAAAATGAATTGATATTGATTTATATATACCACTTTATATTAATGTAACATGTTTATATGGAACCATGGATTTTTGTAATATTTTGTTTAAGTTGTCTGTTGTTTCTTCAGTGTTTTGCATACTACTTAGATATATTTTAATATATTAAGCGGTATAGAAATTAAATAATGAAATCAAAAATAATCAAGAGCAATCGCAGTTGAAATAAGTGGGTTTCTCTCAGGTCTGGATCAGTGTTTAGATGCTGACAAGATGTCTCAGAGTCACTCTGGGCACTTTTCTCCATTTCAAGTCAGGACTGTGAGTCACCTTCTCTGAAAACATCCATATCTGTCAATCAAGGACTCTTACAGAGTCCAGTGAATGGAATGGTTTTCCCTTTTAATGCAATGTTAGGAGCGCTCTACTCATGTAAAGGGAGAAATGGATGCTCAGAAATCCCAACTCTGCAGTAATTAGCACTTCTTAGGGCTAGTCCAAATTGAACCAAATTGCATTTATTTGTACTTCAATACATTGAAGCTCTCTATGTGCATGTATTCAAGGAACCAGTGGATTATTCATGCCTGAACAGGAGAGAATATACTTTGCCCATGGATGGATACACTAAAATGATGTTTAACTATCACTTCTAGATGGGTAAAATTCAAGTATTTAAATGGAAAGTAGTTGGGTTTTATTACCCACCCACATACCCCTAAACAGTTAGTGGGCATGTTGCCATTTTATAAAAAGCAGGCGTTTCAATATAGTAATATATATTAGACTTACGTATGTGAAATATCAAGAGTGTATTTATTGTTCCACGGTTGGTGTAGCAAAAATGCTTTCAATGCTAAGGAAGCTCTTGGAACAAGTAGATATGGGCACCACACAGGTTCTAGAAACAAAAAAGGGAGAAAAAAGAAAGAAAATCTGTTGTTCGTCAATCTGATATTAAAGAACTTTGGATCTGTGCTTGCTTACAGTGCATCTGCAATGGAGTATGAGAAGGCTTGTTTTCATTACAGTGTTCCAGAAAGAACTGCAGTCCCCAGAATTGTTGCCATTGCACAGACCGTAATATGGATGGGTGTGATTTTGAGTGCATACCCTGGGAATCATGACCAAGGGTTAGGAGACTGGTTTTCTCTTTTGTTCGTGGTTGTCAGTGCTTAGCTTCACTGGAAATATTTGGCTTGCAGGCATACTGCAGTCTGGGTTTCAAAAACTGATCTGAAAAGGCAACTGGTTTGGAACTCCTCCATCAAATTTTTGTTAAAGAAGTAAATGCATAGTTTAGGGGCATGGCTTAACAAAGTCCAGCACAGATTTTAGGTAGATTATTTCTCAGTAGTACATAAGAGCTCCAAAGTGTTATGTTTCCTTGGAATCATATAGTTCTGCTGCTCTGGTTCTAGGGCATTAACCACAATTTAAATAAAGATCTGAGCAGTGATGATAAAAAAAAAACCCAAGTGGATACTTATAGTTAGATAGCACTAGAGGAATTATAAAGTGGCTCATGAAAAGGCAGGAGCACAGAGGGGAAAAGATGCATTCTGCAGAAACAGCACAAGCTATGTCACAGAATTGTCTGTGATTCCAGGGGATATCTGATAGTAAATATACAACAGAAAATCTGAATCTGACTCAAAATGCAAGACTGTGAATAGTAATAGATATTATTATTATTAAAAATCACACTGGCAGTCTAATAAAATAGCAGGAAGCAGGAAGCATCATTATTTTACACTGCAAAGAGAATTAATGATGTACTTCAACACATACTCAAGAAGTATAATTTTTCAAAAAATATGGACTGAAATACCTCTTGAATCTGCTGAACAGAAGATGGCAATTTATTTTAAACATGGAACTTGCATACACATTTGTGTATAAGTATCTTTAGGAAAGTGCCCTGTCACCATACTAAAAACAAAAATATTGAGTACCGTATTTTTCGCCCCATAGTACGCACGTTTTCCCCTCCAAAAATGAAGGGGAAATGTGTTTGTGTCCAATGGGGTGAATGCAGGCTTTCGCTGAAGCCTGGAGAGCGAGAGGCATCGGTGCGCACCAGCCCCTCTCGCTCTCCAGGCTTCAGGAAGCTATCCGCAAGCCTTGCAAGCCCGGCGGGAGGTCCCATCGGGCGCGCGAGGCTTGGGGCGGCAGCCTGCAGCCCGAAGCACGGGGAGCCCTCCGGAGGGCTCCCCATGCTTCGGGCTGGTGTCTGTAAGGCTTGGGGCGGCAGCCGCGGCTGGGGGGGGGAAATAAATTTTTTAATTCATTTCCCCCGCCAAAAAACGTGGTGCGTCCTATGGGCCAGCGTGCCCTATCCTATAGGACGAAAAATACGGTAATTGCCAAATTACAATGATTAAACTCTTGTACAGTGCAATGTCTAAACAAGTAAATCAGATAGATTTCAAAGCCCACACTGGCGGGATTCTGGCCTTTTCGATAGTAAACCAGAGAAAGGACCTCAGAATAGGCCAATTATTTTTTAATAATAATTTTAAAAGGTAGAATACATAGTCAACAAAGAAACATTCTTCATTTCATTCTGAAGTGCTGTTATGAAATACAGTAATCATTTAAGGCAGATATATTGTAACATTAATATTATTGTGAACACTCAGTTTTGGAGCCTTTGCCGCTACCACTGGCAGGAAAACTGCTAGTGGTAGCTTCCTGCCTGAAGTCAATAACATTTCAGTTCTTCTGACTCCATAATCCTGGTAAAAATATATATGCATCTATCTCATCCTCTGGCTATTTGAACAGGGAACACTCCTCTGTCGATCACTTCATGTGCCAAATGAATGCAATCTAATAAAGCACTGAGCTGCATTTGCTTGGCCTTTGTCCATACCTGTTAATTCTTGCTCATCCATTCTAAAACATGCTGATTTCATTGTCATCTCTAGCACTCTGATGCAGCCATCATCTGATGCCAAGATCACTTTGTCTGAGGTACACCAGTCAACATCAAGTACTCTAAAATTGACATTTCTTCCAGTTCTTAAGCTGTTCACCATCTGTACCTGAAAAAAATGCAACATATTTTAGCTTTAGAAGACGAAGTGGTCTCCCTTTCCATGTACAGACACAGTGAAATTATGTTTTGTTTCCATGATTCTCAGTAATATAATCAGGCAAGGGAGAAAGGCTGTCCTTTAGAGTCAATTATATAAAACAAAAATTAAAATGTAAAAGCCTACCAGCTAATATGTGGCAGCATTACTGTGACAGTCTACAAAATGTGAATATTTCATAAATGCTTTATAAATATTTTCCACTTTACTACTGTCAGTCCTTATTGCAAGTATTACTGGGTTCCTTTTGTTTTATAAACATCTAAAAAAATTAAATTTAACACCACACATACATTCAACTGTAATTAGTAATACTTGGTTCTCCCACCCTTGTGGTTGAATTTGAAGCTTCTCAATTTAATTAAATCTAGTCAAGATGGTAGTGATGTGTCTGATCAGGGCACAATGCCTGTTAAGCAAAACTCTAGCATTGAAAAAACAAGGACAAGCCATCATTCAATAACGGTCGTTGTCATGCTTGGTTGTATTTCTACAGGGAATGTATTTAGCTTCCAAGAACCTTTGGTCTGAAAATCAGACAAATTAAATACACTGAAATTGATGGACTGATTTATTCAAGTAAATATATATCCCACACTTTTTCACAAAGGAGCCCAGGGCAGCAAATGCATCTGTGATAAACAATAAACACAATAAAACAATTACCCAAGTCCATTGATTTCAGTGGCTCTGCTTAGAGTATGACTGATGTTGGATTTCACCCAATTAGTTTAGCAACACTTTAATGGCTGGAAAATCTAGGCAAAACCAACTAAGCAGCTGGTAGCAGTTTGAAAGAGCCAAGAAAAGTTAAATCTCCTTTGTGACACCAGTAAGCATCATTTTAAGCTTGCAGTTTAGAACCAATTCAGACAAGTAAAGCAAAATTGGTACTGACCTCCTTTGTGTCCCAAACTTCAGCTCCATCATTGTACATTGCTATTAGCTTTTGGTTTCCTTTTCCAGGGGCGAAGCGTATCTTCCTCACCCAGCCGCGGTGTGTGGGGATGCCTCTGGAAAGGAAAAGGTAGGACACAAATAGTACATTTCCCCCTTGAGTTAAGGACAGACTGAAGAACTAAACTTCAGAGACCATCTAAATGGAAGTATTCCATCTAAATGGAATCATAAGGAGAACTTGTCATCTAAACCACCACTTCGCCCCTCTACAGTTACTCTTATTTTGATTAAATACATAGCAAACGAGTGAAGCATCAGTGGTGGGCTATGGGCTCTTAAATTTCAGCAGCACCGTGTGTGATGCTAAAATTTGACGCATCCCCCCCCCCAACCTCTCTCGTTCCGTTCTGCAGTATTGTTGCAGGGGTCCCTGCAGCACAGCACCCTGTGCTGCCACACTGGTTGTGCCACCCCAAAACCGCCTCTGGAAGTATCACTATAGCAACAGCATCATGTCAGCTTATTACGTACACAATCCCAGTATTTGTGTGGCAATCCTTCTGGACCCGTATTTTGTAAAAAGAAAGCTGCATGGCTAGTGTGCTCATAATAATAATTAATAAATAATAATAATAATAATAATAATAATAATAATAATAATAATTTATTATTTATACCCCGCCCATCTGGCTGGGCCTCCCCAGCCACTCTGGGCGGCTTCCATAGAAACCAAAAATACAGTAAAATATCACACGTTAAAAACTTCCCTGAACAACTTCCCTGAACAAAAATGTCATAGACAACTTGGGTCTGACCTGGTTTTGTGGCAAAATTTAGAATTATTTCAAACACATGCTATGAATTAGATCCACTTTCTCTATTACTTGGTAGAGTAGTTGCCAGCAAAAGTAAATACAGCACTGAACTCCTACGTGTGTGCATGGTTAGCCATTTTTGTGAAACATAACCCATGTGGTTTGGGCATTTTCTAGAAATGTCACGAAGATTCTGGAGGTATATGTGTAGAGGAGCTTTCCTGGGCAGTTTCTCACGACGGGATTATTGATTCACAGAAAATGACTTTCCACACCCCAATCTCTGACTTTTTGGGGGGCAATCACTTGAGTCATGTGCGAATTAGGCTTCATTGGAGGGGTTTGTTTTGTAGTTGTTGTTTAACAGATCACTACCTGGATACTCTGGCTTTTAAGTCCCAAAAGTTCAAATTTCCATCAACATCTCCCAGGACCAAGATATCTCCTTTCCACGCGATGCATGTTATGCTGCCCATGCTTCCCTGCAAAGTTTTAAAAAGCAGAGATTAAAGCTTTGAAACAGAAACTAGAGAAAATAGGCATAAGTGGCAGTATAAACCAATCAATCATTTGTAAAACAGTTAAACCGGGCTTGCATTCCAAATTAAGTTAGCTTAAGAAAGTTCATGGAAGGAAAGTCTCTTCAGCAGACTCTTCCTGATTCCTGTTGCAAAGCCTCTTTGGAGGGTGAGAAGGCTCTTCTGATCATTGTGAAATCCAGCATGGATGCTGGGGGATGTGGGAATAATTCCAAACTGCCCCGAACTCCACTCACATTGATTGTAAGGGTTGCACAACTGTCTGAAGAGGCTTGTGGGAGTAGCATGCAGGTGGCTGCAAGGGATGGAAAACTTTTCTTCTGTGAACTTTCTTAAACAAATTTGCTTTAGGATCTAAGCCATAATATGCAAACTTGTACTTGCTTTTTTATTATCAACTATGTGGTTAATTTCTAGCCTTTGTGATGTTGTGCCAACTCATGCAGAGTATTTTGACCTCATACCAAAAAAGAGTAAGTCAAATTCTTCCATTGTTGATACAAGAGAGGCCACTAAAAACAACATTAATATAGTTTTGAGGCCAGAATCTTATTTTTTTAATATTGTATTTTGAAAGCTCGGGAATATGTGTGCTACACTGTAGAGTTGTGGTTCTTTTCCTCCTTGGTTTGAAAATGAAAGCTTTCAAATGCTAAAGCACAAATGTCAATAAAAGGATCAATGGGTAGCAACTGTAGGTTTGCTTTAGGGAAGAGAGAAGCCAAGGTCGAATATGCAGTCAACCTCAGTTACCTTTTCTTTTAATCCTATAACTGAATAAAAGGTCCTCCCTGACAAAGCTACTTGCTTAGATGAACTATTTTATAATGTAGCTAGGAGATGAAAAACAGAGAGCCAGGTTCTGACCCTTAAACTACTCGTGAACCACAATTTATTTATTTGTTTAGCACTATACTGCACATAATACAAAAATGAAGACGTATCTACACACAATCAAGTAAATGCACTTAAGAATCCACTGATTTTAAGTGATTTGAAAATAGCAGAACTTGTATGCTCTCTAATTATATGTATGCCTCTGCACAGACACAAACCATTATCCATACAGAATGTAAAATAGATTATTTATCACTTGAATAACCCCCTCCCTTTACCAATGACATTCACATAAAAGGTTGTTGAAGTAGCTTCGACATTTATATATTACATCTATATTTGTAACAGATAATTTTCTACTAAACCCCAAAGAAAAAACCCCACAAAATACAGGAGTTTTGCCATTATTATTCTTCATCTCCCCAGTCCATAATCTGACATATTTCTAAAGCCATCGGAGGCTAGATTTATAACAGCAGGTCACTCTTTCTGATAGCTGTCACATTATCTGAAAACAGAGACCCTGACAGTTTGAACAGAAGGATTTTAAAAATATCTTGATTGCTGACCTATATAAATGAGGGCAACACCACATGAGAAAAGCATCTCTAAAAGATTTGTAAAGCTTTAAAGCAATGAAAAAGAACAAATGAAGACTTTCAGAGTGAAATGTTGAGCTGGGCCAAGAATGTCCTCTTTTGTGGCACGATTCATCTCCCCTGAAAGAGGGGGATCAGTTTTACTGTGACATGATGGCATTTGGAAGCCAAACAATCATTTAGCCTACAAATGCCTGTAGGCAAAATTACACATGGTGTGCTACTGCAAGGATGACTTCATGTCTTGCTTAGAAAAATGCAGGCACTTTAGAAGACAAATGGGGTTCTTGATGTCAGATTTACAATTGTTTAGTGGTCAAATGATAAATGGGCAGTAAGGCAGGAAACTAGCCTCTGGGGTTAATTTAGAAGCTCATTTTGTTACTTGGATTTGAAAGCAAAGAACCAGAAAAATAAATATTCTGTTTGAAAATATTTAAGAACTGACAGTGAAGCTGCAAATCATGTAGAGATGGAAAAGGTTGATGGGATTTGTCAAATGTGAGTAGCTTCAGGGACGTAGCCAAGGGCTATAATTTAGAACATTTCAGCAATGAAAAGTTGTTTATGTGGCCACAGGAGGTCAGCATTTCATATGCGTAACTATGACTTAAGGAGTGTGTGTGTTTAGGCATGATACTAATCTGAAGGCAAAGGAAGAAAGCAGATTCTGAAGTGTTTTTAACAAGTAATCCTACTGGAGACATTGGGACAGCATAGCAGAAGATTTTGTATTCTTAGTTCTGCTGCCAGAGGTAATAGATTCCAAATTGTGCTGGCATGGAGTTCCTTGTGCATACCAGAGTCCTTACACGGCTACTGGAGTCGTTGGGTCAAACTAACAATGTTTGCCTCAAGAATAGTCTGTTATATTCTTCAATGTTCTTTCCGGTGATGCTAAGCATGACCCTTAGTTCTAAAATTGGGAAATTTTGGAGCATGATCCATGAAGAAATAAAGAAAATACTAAGAATAACATACAGTAAAAGGCCAGAGGCATTCCTTTTAGGAATATTAAACGACGATGTCCCAAAAGATAAAACTAAATTTTTCTTATACGCAACGTCTGCAGCAAGAATTCTGGTGGCTAAGTATTGGAAAGGGAATCAGTTACCCAATAGGGGAGCATGGTTATGTAAGCTTTCAGAATACTGACAGATATAATGAGACAAAAACAGTTTTCTGCCAAACTGACAGATATAATAAGACAAAACCCAAAAAGTGTTGTGAAAAAGGAATGGGAGTGCCTAAATGAATACCTTAAAAGACAAGGTTTGAGGACAGAAGTCTGGCTGAGTCTGGAATAACCTTGTGAAGTGAAAGGATAAGAAAGAGGGATATATATTTAGATGCTAGGATCAAGATGATAAGGAAAACAGGAAGAGAGGTAAAGGAGGTGCTGTGGGATTGGTGGAAGTCAATGTTTGTTTTCTTTTTTAGTGTTTATACTATCGATTTGTAAGATTTGAATTTGTTTTTCATATGTATGTTTTTGTGTATTGTTATTTTTCATTTTTCTTTTTTTGTTGTGTGGAAAATACTAATAAAATTTACTATTTAAAAAAAGAAAGGGGAAAGAATTGGTACTTTTTGTTGTACGTTGTTGGAAGCTGTTTTGTAAAAATCTATAAAAGGAATAAAAAGTTAGAAATATAGCACTGAACTTACATCAGGAGGAATTCTTGCACTGTCTTTGACAGAATTCCCTTCTACTGTCAAATGATAAACTTGTCCATCAGTATCTGTAAACACGAAGTGTTCCCGAGCAGAAATGTTCTGGCTCAGCTCCGATTTACTCTCAGCTTCCTGCAATAAGCTTTGAAAGAGAAGCCAACTGGTGATTTTTATTTTCAAAACGATCAGATTCACTCAAATTGCACTTACACTATTAAATGAACACATACTGTACGTATGTGTATTATGTAATTAGAAAAAAGCCGTATCTTAATTCAAACATTGCAATTATAAGCAGCACAAACAGAAGCCAGCACAAGAAGTCCTAGTAGTGCAACAGGACCTTGCCCCCCTCCCCTTGCTTGCATGCCATCCCCAGATATTGCTCTGGAAGGTCAAGTGAACCCCCAAAACAGTGAATGTGGGGGAGAGGAAATAGTTCAATCTGTGCACGAACTTCTGTTTGCCAGACAGAATTATCAACTTAGGGCAATGTTGAATTCCACCCTAAGTAGTCTATTAATGAAAGCAACATGAAGAATCAAACACAATTAGCTTAAAGGAGGCAAGAAACAACCGCCTTCGGTTTCTGGTCCCTAGTTCCAGGGCATGGTCTAGAGGCCCATGATTAAACCAACAAATTAAAGTGAAGCTGATCTATTCATATAATGTCTCTCACATATGCAGGGCTTCAATTTACATGCTACAGTAATGCAGGGCATCAGATTCTGACACATGCTTTGCCACCTACTATTACTTTCACTGGACAAAGATTCTTAAAGGTCAGCCCATTTAAATTACAACATCGATAAAGGTCTGTAAATCCAAAATGCAGTGCTAATGCAATGCATTCTTGGCAAGAAAACAAATACTCAAAGGAGAAGCTGGTGTGATTTTTCACTGAGAATAGTGTTGACACCTGATCACCGATGACTCCAAACTGCTCTGTTCTGTATCTGATACCACTGTTTGCCGGGCCATAGCTTCGCGGGCTGCAAGCTGCTTTTTTCTTAAGCTCTTCAAGTTGTGAGAAGGCGACCATTCCTGGAAGAACAGAAGTCATGACTGTTCACATCTTAAGGTATTATTTACCAACCCTAAATTAGATTTAGTGTTACATGCATTTCCACTGGCTGTTTACATTGGGAGAATCACAGAATTGTAGAGTTGAGAGAAACCTATAGAGTCATCTAGTCCAACCACCTAGGGTGAAAGGTTTCTAAGACTAGTGGACAGACACCATTCTGAAAGCAAGAAGGTATGTAAGAATTAGTCATCTGATGAGAAGCTGACTGAATTCATTCCTTACCAAAGCAGTAATTGTAGGGAAGTTCTTTGACATTTCTCTGAGAAGAGTACAAGTCCTGATATCCCATAATTCCAGAGGTTTGTCTTTAAATACTACTGCCAAATACTGTCTGAAATTTTAAAAAGAAGCTATTTACAGCATTATACATAAATAAGAGAATTTCCCAGTAGCTAGAAGTACTATTGAACTGAATGGGAGCTACACAAGGCATGGTTGCTGCAACAAGCGTTGATCCCACTCTCCTTGGTTAACAAACAAAACAAAACATTTTTCAGGATGTCAACGTTTTCAAAAATTGCATATGTTTAATGGAAAGAGGAGGAAGAGTCAGGGAGTGATTGCATTGGCTGTAATTCCAACCTTGAAAGGACACACACACACACACACACACACACACACACATATATGTATGTATGTATTATTGAGTTTTTGATAATTTTATACATATAAAACAAAACCATTTCAAACATTAAAATACAAGGTTCTTTCGAACCTTCAGATCTCCTCCCTCCCTCCATGGGTTCAATATTTATATTTAAATTTGCTGCATCTTCTACCATTACCCATCTATTATATAACCATAATTACCATAAATAATTCCACATTAAAAGTCATTACATCCCTGCCAAAGACTTTAACTGTTTACAAATTTACTCCAGTCTTTAGAAAATACTTGATCTTCCTGATTTCAGATCTTCCCCCTTGAAAGGAGATACTAGCTTGCTACCAGTGCAGGAAGCAACTCGAAATAATGTCTGAACTGCTTCTGGGAGAAATGGAAAAGTGGGAAGATTGGTATAATATTACAGCAGTAACTCCCGAGTCCTAGTTCATAAGCACAGCACTGAAGAAAAGCCTAATGTATTTGAGTGGCACACAACCAAGTTCTTCATCGGTACATTTGGATTTGTTTGCTCAGTATTTCAATAACGTTTCTTCAACTGCCTTCCTCCTACAGAAAGAAATGCACTGTAGGTACTGGATTATTCTAGCACAATTCAACACACCAACTTTTCCTGGCCAATCTGCTTACTTCAAGTGAGACACTTTTATCATTTCAATGGCTGGTTCATCACTGCCTCGTTCGCCACGAAATGCAATGCTTCTACCTAAGATGCGAGAGATACAGGAAAAAAGATGTAAAGTAGCAACCACAAGCAAAGCCACTGTAATTGACATATCAAATGCTATTTATTTAATCACACTGATCATCTTGCTTTTTCTTCTCAGCACTCAACTGCACGTAGAGTCTCTGCCGCCCACGCAAACACATTATGCTAGCATTTTGTAATATGAATATTGAGCATGAAGCATTACTATAATGCTGGCTCCAAGCCATTCAATTATACAAACCCAATTTTCCTCTGCTTTACACAAGGATGAAAACTCTGATTTCAATCTGCAATTTAGCACCGTTCTCCAAGTCTTTTTGATTTAAGACTTTCCAACGATCTCTCGCTGATGTTGTGCTAACTCAATCAGTTTCAAGTTACAGAAACAGAACAATCAGCACAACACCTGAAGTCTCTAATGTGCCTTATTTGTGCAAACTATTGTAATAGGTACTGCAAGTTGCAGCAATTTCCTAAGGAAGCTACAAAAGACTTCAAATGCCCCAGGGAGGCAGGACTGGATTTCTGAAGGTATAACTGGTTACTTATTGTTTGTAAGCTGTTTTGTGATTCATGTGAATGATTAATTGATAATTATATTTCTATGCTGCTTTTCAATCAATCTCACCTAAATCTTCTAATATTTATCGTGGGAATGTCCATAGGTCTCTAAATTTAGGTCTGATGGCTATAAGGAAAGGACTAAAATCTGTAAAACCAATATCATCATGTCTTCTGAACTTGTTTTGTAGAATTTATGGAATGGGCATGTGGTTACTCAATACCTGAAGGATTTAGCAACCTGGCTACTGACAGCAGCTCATATTTCAACTTAACAAAAATGGAAAGACCTAAAGGACTTGCACATCACACTCTGGTAAAAGAACAGATTGACAATAGCTATTTCAGAAAACTCTCTCATAATTTAAAAATTTCCACTGCCACAAAAGTCCCGGAATATTATAATGCCATATAGTGGGACTTCATTACATATCCTTCTGGTTCTGATTCAGAACTCATCTTTCTGCATAAGTGAGAGAAATTTGGGTATCTTAAATGACCTCTGTATCAATTGTGGTTATCTGTAAAGGTAAAGGGACCCCTGACCATTAGGTCCAGTCGTGGTTGACTCGGGGGATGTGGTGCTCATCTCGCTTTACTAGCCGAGGGAGCCGGCGTACAGCTTCCGGGTCATGTGGCCAGCATGACTAAGCAGCTTCTGGCAAACCAGAGCAGCGCACAGAAATGCCGTTTACCTTCCCGCCAGAGCGGTACCTATTTATCTACTTGCACTTTGACATGCTTTCAAACTGCTTGGCAGGAGTGGTTATCTGTACTGATCCTATAATTGTCCCTTTAAAGTATTTGCATATTTTTAGTTTTGTTTGTTTGTGCTTTTTTTTAAAAAAAAAACAGCCCTATGGTAAGGATTAGATGAGTATCTATTGAAGATAATTTAAGGTGAAGATAATTTGTGGTACTACCGGAGGTTGGATACATGATCTGTTAGATCATTTCCAACTACATGGTTCCTACACAAGACAATAAGTATTGGATATATTCACAGCCTATGTTTAATAGAAGGGTACTAGCACAAAGTCAAAAAATATGCTTACTTGAATAGGAACAGATTTTCCAAATCATTACAATCTTATTTTTGCTGCCCTTACCTCTTCACAAACCCCATATTAAATAGTATAGAATTGTATATTTAAAAAACTGTGGGAAAGCTATTTCAGAAAATGGAAAGGACATTTCCATTTCGTTAGCCATTTCTAAAATTGTTTTTCCTATCAGTGGCAGATTTCTTTACTTAGTGAGAACATCACAGGAAGCAGCAATAGCAGACTGCCTGTGGAGGAAAATGAACTGATCCAGTATTTTCACATTTACTCACCAACATTCTTTCATTATAGCTCATAGTTATAAAACAGTATGAACGTTTTAAAAACATAATCCATCTGGCTAACGTTTTTGAAATTGAGAAATATGCTGAATGTGCTGCAGTAATCACAATATAGTGTGAAGTTTGTTACTAGCAAGCATATTCTACCAAGTTGCTAAGAAAACGAAGAAGATGGAAGGCACTGTCCTAGCCATCACAATTCATTTCAATGGGGTTTGCACAGGGCTGCTAAGTTTATATCATCAGTATGAAAACCGGTGTGGTGTTGTGGCTAAATCATTATTTTTTGAACATAGAATCTAGCTCAACCGTGATGTTCATTGGTTGGGCTAATTACTCAACTTACAGCAAAAACTACATTTTCTAAATATCTAAGAATATATTGAGCGTACATAACTGATTTTATTTTTTGAATACTTCCAGCAATAGTTCAAAGTATTTTTAAAACTGCATAAACATGGCACATTTTCCCTTCATCTGAAGAGATATTGCCATAAATATCAAAACACTTTAATTCTTGTGATGGAAACGGAACAAATCCCATTAATCCCATTTCCTTCAACCAACTGATTCAAATTTAAAAACATGTACAGATTAATATATACTACTTGCATATAGTAAACCAAGTTGAAGACATTGGAAACCCCTGTCCAAACTGTGAACTAAAATCATTTCAAGACTGGTAGAAGGAAAGAGTTGCACTACACATTCCTCGCTGCTACAGGCCATTGCCTTCAAGTTATGGAGAGAAATGGGCTATCTCCAATGGGAGATGTTGAAAATACAGTAAATATAGTAAATTTAGAATGAGGACAAGACTGCATAAAGTATGAAAACTACTGAGATAGCTGAAATTATAACCTAGTGCTGTATGGATTGGTGTTGAAGCTAAAATATATGCAGTTATAATAGTATTCAACCCTTTGCTGACATAGACGCTTCTTCTCCTTTATGCCCTGAAGATGATTCATGAAATGAGTGTGGGGCTTGCTGAGCTATCATGGTCTAAAATGTTTTGAATTCAGAGTTCAAAATAGTTACATTAGCCACCTTGCTCGGTTATTCCACTCATGTCTTTATAATGGAGATGAAGCCAACCGATAGGAGTCTGCAAAAAAACCTACATTACACAGGTATCACTTCTCACCTATCTTGTCACCAATGGTTATGCTTCACAATATATTTACCTGTGGGAAGATCAACCAACTGCAGCTCGTTTCTCACCTGCCCCAGATTATTAGGAGTCGATGTGGCAAACGAAAGGAAGCCGCTCAAGCTTGTCCACTCAATGCCCCTGCCGGAGTAGAAGATATAGAACACATTATGCAAACTATCTGAATTTGTAGGAAATGCTGCAGATTAATGGAGTGGGGAAAATATGGCTCCAACTGCATGCTGCAGGTGTGTGTGGAGGAATACAACAGATTATTATAGAGGACTGCATAGCACTCAAATTGGAAACATTAAATGTATGTCAGACAAACTTAATTACTTAAAAAATAATAATTACAGTATATTCCGCTTGCCCTTCCCCTGAAATGGAAAAGAAGGAAGCAGTCTTTCAGATATTTGAGGCCCAAGGGGGGAATTCAACATTTTGCTGTTACAAATGGTCTAGCAGTGCAAGTGTTTATGCTTGCCCAAGTGAACCATCTTCCCACTCCTCCTCCCATGTGCTCTTCTGATGGTTCTCCTGATGCCAAATGGAGCCAAATGGGGGGTAGGCAATGGGAAAGAGAGTGGGACAAAGCCCCATTGTGCTAGATGAAGTACTTGAGTGGACTTCCACTAGCGGGACCAGGTGTTGAATTCAAGCCAAAGTCTTTTGGGGCTTTAAGCACCTTGAATTAGGCCCAGAAACAAACTAGCAATCTGTGCAACTGCTTTTGAAAAAACAGGAGGATGGGAGTTCTAAATGGAAACCCAGCCAAGATATGGACCAGCTCCTTCCAGGACAGTGCAACCGCAGAACAGGACATTTCCCCACCTCTTGAGCTGAGAACTCTGAACATACTAACACTTGTCGTAGGAGAATTCTACTTCTGGTCCACTTCCAAGCACCATCTAGCACTCAAACCACCTCTCCTGATTACGATGGGAGAGACAGATGAGCTGGGCATCTCCTGCATATTGGTGTCACCTTGCTCCAAATCCAATGACAGCTCCCAGTGGCTTCAAACAAATGTTCTGCAGATGCCAACACTGCATTCTCAATGCCTGCACAGGCACTAATGGGTGATCCAGCGGACACACTTTTGGGGCTGGCCCTGTATGCCCTTTTCTTTCAGCTTCAGAGTCCTTGCCCTCGTCCCCTGAAAATGAGGACTCTGACTCCAGGGTGATGAGAAGCGTCACCACATGATAGGCGTGATAATGTTATCTCCTCTATATTAAGTCAGGTTCAGACAAATGTTAACTCCACCAGACCTGTAGGCATCAGCCCCCCTGATTCACGGCATGCAGCTCACTAGAGAACCAAGGCAGCCTGCACACTCCACAGTGATGACAAGGCCACCTAAGTGCAATTGTGTCAATGGCTCTACACATCTCGGGATAAGGAATCTTCCTATGATGCTGAAACCAGACCTTTACAAATTGCAGTAGGACACACCATGGTCCTACAATCCAGTGTTCCACAATCCAGTTTAGGTGTTCCCAGATGCAGGCTGACACACTCATTCCCCACAGTAATCAGTGTATGGCACTGTCTTGAGTCCTAAGTAAACATACTTGAGATTGTGATCTTAATGATTTACTCTTAACCCACTGAGAATATAGATGCATTGATGTGTTAAGACGAGTGTACTCTATTGTACACACTTTATTGTACTTGATTGTACAATATAACGTACAGGATTAAGATTTATGGCACAAATATTCTTAATTGAGGACAAAATCCACTAAAGAAATTTCCAACACACAAAACCCATTACCCATTTTTGTCCTCTCCTTATTATCTGAGTCCTGGGGAGAAGAATCTTTTTGTTCTGGAATTCTGGGCTATTCTGCTACATCTAAACACAACACACACACAGAGAGAAATATAGTTTCATGCTGATGGGGAGAAAGCCACTTAGAACCATTGGGAGTCAAGTGTACTTCTGCTTATAAATGCTTGATAAAGCCTTTCCCCGCTAATGTCCTTTGAATAAAGGTGCAAGAAATTTGTTCACTGCATTAAATCAGAGCAAATGTTCCAGCATTAATGCAAGAGCAATCTATTACTGGAATATTGCCATTTTTCAGATAAGTTGGCATAAAAAACTACCTACCTCTCATTGAATGCAATTAGTAGTCACAGAACACCAGTTTTATGAACTGCACCTATTTCTTTAGTGCAAGGCTCATGTATTTTTATATACAGTGCAATTTGTAACAGCCACTTTAACTATGGAATAGATATTGAATTTTGCAACTTCTTAACTTCTGACTAACCCAAGGCAACCTACTCAAGTCACTCTTTAATATTAAATTCATACAGCCTCTGTGAGGAAATGTGGCCTGTAGAAGAGAAATAACTGCTAGGCTCTCCTTTGCCTCCACCTTGCTATTTTAAAATTATTGCTTATCAGTTCAACAGTTCTGATACACACCTGCTTGTTCTAATGAGCACCTGCATGCACAAACACATCCCTCAATGCATTCAGTAAAGTCCCACGGAGCTTTAGAGCAGGACTAGCTGAGGTGCTGCCATCCAGATGTTTTGAACTACAACAACTCCAGTCATCCCACATCATGCTGGCTGGGGCTGAGGGGAATTGTAATCCCCAATTTCTGGATATCACCAAGCTGGTACCCATTTAGAATACCTTCTGGAAGAGCAAGATGCTCACTGAGTAACCCTAAGCCATTCACTTTTTCTTAGTCTACTCCAGGCATGGCCAAACTTGGCCCTCCAGATGTTTTGGGACTACAATTCCCATCATCCCCGACCACTGGTCCTGTTAGCTAGGGATGGTGGGAGTTGTACAGTGGTACCTCTGGATGTGAACGGGATCCGTTTCAGAGCCCCGTTCACATCCAGAAGCGAACCCAACTCGCGTCTGCCGCGATTCACCACTTCCACACATGACATCATCTTGACCGTCTGCGCATGCGGCGAAACCCAGAAGTAATGCGCTCCCTTACTTCCGGGTCGCCGCAGCACGCAACCCTAAAATATTTATCCCGAAGCTACTTCAATCCGAGGTATGACTGTAGTCCCAAAACATCTGGAGGGCCAAGTTGGGCCATGCCTGGTCTACTCTAATCTACATTGCAGGATTGTTGCTAGGATAAAACTGGTGTGAGCACAAACAGTGCCTGAGCAATTTGAAAATACGGCAGATTTGTTTTTTAAAAAAGAAAGGAAACGGTTGCTGACTATGTCCACATACTCACACTGTTCACACTTGGGAGTTTACTCTATTTGATTCTGCAGGACTTGGTAAGAAAATATATGGCAGGCACTCATTTGTAAATCAGTCCCACAATGCTTACTGACAAATATATTTCAAAATATCCGAGGGAGCTGGCGTTTGTCCACAGACAGCTTTCTGGGTCATGTGGCCAGCATGACTAAACTGCTTCTGGCACAATGGAACACCATGACAAGTGCCAGAGTGTACAGAAACGCCATTTACTTTCCCGCTGCAGCGGTACCTATTTATCTACTTGCACTCGTATGCTTTCAAACTCTTACCCTTTACCTTTCAAAATATCCATAATTTCAGAACCTATATACAAGAATAATAATAACTTATTTCCCAACACAGAATATATTTTGTTTACTTCATATATAAAACAGAACAATTAATAATGAATAGGTTCCATGGTTTTGTAGCTAGAAAATGTAAAATTCAGTTGCATTTTGTCACTCTTCTGTCCATCATTACAAAAATATTTTTTATTTCACGCACTTCTGAGGTAGTCCCAATAGTTATGGGCCAAGTGCAAATTTCGGTTAAATTTAATTTAAAATCTAAAATGTTCAAAACGTTTTTTAATACTTGATTGCATTTAAGATTGGGCTTTTCCAATGCCCAAACTAACATTATCAATTATTAAGCTGAGAAAAAGATGAAAGTATAATTATGCTTAAAGTGAAGCATATAAAATTATGTAAGACACTTTTCAAACTGCAATGAGATAAGGCATTTTAAATAGTTTTAAAATTAACTTTGGGGAAATATTAGCACTAATGTTTAAAGCATTAAATGTTCTAATATTAATATAAAACATGGCAGGATTCAAAAGACTCAAAAAGCTAAGCAACAGAATATCAAAGTTACAGTAGCACATGATAGAAGAGAAAAGAAATTAGACAAAGATTAAAAGCAAATACTCTTTTCCCTAGACACTGCTGTGTGCAATAGAAATCCTCTATATGAACTTGGCAATAAAGCTCACAGCAGATTTTCATGATCACCCACTTCTAGTTAACTGCTTCTTGTGTTTTGATGTCTTTAGCAGCGATATAAGCCAAAGCAATTTGGTCTGCCACGTGCCACAGATAAATGTCATGTTGTACTGTATTGCATAAACCACTTTCTGATTTGTTTGTAGCCTGGAAAAAAACATTATCAGAACCAGTTGTGCTATCTCTGTGCACAGATAACAGAAATAATGTTTGTCACAGAGATTTTTTCCCCCAGCATACCACATCCTGAAAGGTTGTGGCAAGTTTTGTTGTTGTTTTTTAAAAAAGATCAGCATGTAGGTACAAGAGACCAGTAGTTCAATCAGCTCCGCATATCTGTGACCAAACACCTGGTGCTTCAAGTACAAATGGGTAATTGTATATTCAAATTGCATGCTTGTTTATTTCTGTCTTGACTCTGACCATGCAGGTGAGTGAAGCAGGAGCACAGCTCTGCTTTGCCAGCCAGATCAATAACTAGACTGGCTACAAAGGAAGTGGATTCACCTCCGCCTCAGGCGGTAGGTATATAGAAGCTGAATAGGCTGGCAAAGCAAGGGGAAACTGAATTGCTTTGCCAGGTGGACCAGCTTCTGGGCCCAAGCTGTGGGCCCAGAGATACTCTGGGTGAAGGACTGGCTCAAGCAGCTTGAACTGTCTCCAACAGCACTTCCCTTTGGTGGGTGTGCCATTATTAAAAATGGGGGGGGGAGAGAGAGAGAGAAACAGAAAGGCACCACTTCCTGATAATAATGAGAGCGGCACCCATGGGGGGAAAATGAAGGGGAATCTTTTGAGTAAAAAGGAGGAGGGTACAAATGTTTCCAGGCTAGTAACTTCTGGAGGCTTTGCAACAAGTCTGGTTTACTCTAGTTTCAGATTTCACTGAGATGCTCACAAAACATGCTGAGCATGAGACTGTATCCTCTTGAATTGTTACCTAGGGGCAGCATCTCGTAACTGTATATCTCCTTGTAAACGCAGTTGTAGCACAAAAGTAAGTCTCCGTGGACAGATTGATCTGCAGTGAAATATGTCACAAGAGTCGTAGCAACCAAGTTACTTGTAACAGCCATTTTATTATTCCATATCCTGAAGTTTTAATTTTAAATAAATAAGCAGCCACGTAAGCCTAAGATCAATGGTGAAGGACTTTCAGCAGGTTTGAAGGACTGTGCAACCCTTTCCCTACTTGTCATGTCCACCTCCCCCTCCCCCCCACACACACAAGGGACAAAGACACAGGACAAACAATGGGATGAGAGTTAAGAGTTCAGCAGTCCATGGTCTTCCCATAGCTGCTGGTTCTCCATTCCTCTTTTCAGACTTCCATGGCCATTTGGGGCTTTTGTTTAATACAAAACGCAGTCAGGAGGAAGAATTGTGGAACCGCCTCGCACATAGTATGGTCCTTATAAATATAGCTGTAATCAGACTCACATTAGGCAGAAATTCTCTATGCTGCAATGTCTAGGGACACAAAGGCTTGTGTTCAGCCTTGATCAACACACACACATTAGTTACCAATTCAAATATTTATAAAGCAGAACAGTTTTCACAGAACTATGGCTCTATTTGCAAAAGAAAACCACCCTATTGAACAATCTTCCTGCATACTATTTTATGATTAAGCCAAATGCCAGCATTGCTTATAGAACATTAAACACTTTAATCTTCCTTTCTCCAGAAAATCAACAACTATTTAAAGAAACTCACTTGACTTCGCAGGAATGAATGCTTAACTCTTTGTGTAGGAGCCCACTGGTAAGGTTATACACCAGGACCGAGCCATTGCTTGTTCCTGCAAGGAGTCAATTGAATATTTGCAAAATTTACAGAAATCACATTGACATTTTAAAATCAACTTTGTTGCCTTCCCCACCACAAAAGTGAATCTCTTATACTTATTTTTCCACATAGTTTCCTTTAGTCACTCATCCTCAAGTGATGGCTTAGATTGCTAGGCAGGTTTTACATCACCCACCCACAACCTTAGGCCCAATCCACTGCTAAGTACACTAGCCTTGAGTGTAAGAGCTCACTGGGTAGCCATAGGCTACATAGACTACTTCCATGGAGGAAAGTGGGTAGCGCAGTAGAAGTGAAATGGGCCACTCTCACTCCTATGCTAGCAAAGGTAGCGTCCAAGGAGGCCAGGGGGAAGGAGCTTCTCCTTGTCTGCAGCAAGAATGGAAATTCAATGAGCTGATGGAGGAGAGACAGAATGTTCCACAACCCCTCCACCAGCCAACTACATTTCTATGGTGGCCACGAAGGAAGGCAAGTACCTTCATCTGCAACCAAACGAAGAAATGAAGCAGGCTGGCAGTGGAGGGACAGATTTTTCTGTCTGCTCATTTGGTAGAAGCTCCCCTGCTTTCTTTAACCAGGCTGCTAACACCACTACCAGCCTGGGCTTCCATGTTGCCCATGGAGAAAGGAGCCTGTCCTTTTCCACAGCCAATACTAAAACACAAGGTACTGGCCTCTTAGTAGGCAAGTGACTTTTGCAGCCTTTTTTCTCTCGCAAGGCTGAAGGTATACTTCATAAATAGTAGCACTTGGGTAGGTAGTTGGGTAGAAGATAATCCAAGTGGACAGACTTTATACAGTGGTACCTCGGTTTTCGAACATAATCTGTTCCGGAAGAGAAGACCACTCGACTTCCAAAACGTTCGAAAACCTAGGTTCAAAGGGTGGTCTGCAAATTCAATAGAGAAAATTGGGGGGGAAACTCAGCGGAAGCCATTCGAAATCCGAGGTGCGTTCGAAAACGAAGCATTTACCTCCGGGTTTTTGACGTTCGAAAACTGAAACGTTCGACTTTCAAGACATTCAAAAACTGAGGTACCACTGTATATTCAAGTAAGGAGGGTTCCAGACCATAAGTAACCTATAAGGCAGAATCCTGAAAGACTGATTTTGATTTATTACCCTTGTCATTACACAAGCAGAATGAATGCATTGAACTTAGGACTCATTTCATACATAAATGCTTCCTTTAAAAAGTCAGTGAGAAACTTGCCACAGTAAGCATCAAACTTCAACTTGCGTCAGTACTGAACCTTCAAAAATCTATTGTGCTGTGTAAAAACTAAGACAAGCCATGACAAGATCTGAGTGGGCACAATTTGGATTTCTTCACATAGCATGGGATCAGGTCAGCCATTATACACTGAATCCATTAATTGCTTTCAGAAGATGCATTTTAATACCTCACTAAACCAGTTTTAAGAATGCATTGTATTAAAACATAAGCCAGGACTTAATGTGCTGATTGGCATTTTGGAGCCAGAGGTAAGCAGGTATTTAGCTGGGGTCATTTAAATTCACTGCTCTTTTAGCATTTTGTATTTTAATGAGTGGAAAAATGCATTTTTAGCCACACTAAACATTTGTCTTAGAATGGGATACAAATCACAAAATTAATAATATATATGGCAGGAATATCTATGAACTGGAAAAACTTTTCATCTCTCTTTTAAGACAGCATTTATTCTGGGAAGTAATTCAAGCAACTCAAGGGCATGCTATTTCAGACAGCAATAGTCCCCAGACTGACACACAGTTTATCATACAAACGTATCACTGCAAAAAGTCAAACTGAGCAATATATTCAACTGTACTGTTTAAGACACTTACCGACAGCAAGGAGAGGCTGATACTGTTTTAAGTTTTTTGTGGTGAGAGGTGGGCACATGCGGATAGCAAAGGGAGGCAAAGGGAGTCCTGAAAGAAGCCCCGTTAGCAGGAATTTTAAATGCACTTCTTGCAAACAGTAACTTTTTTGTTGCTCTTCAGTAGAAAGTGTGCCTTGCCCTGATGTACAATATAACAGAAAAAGCAAAATAGATTTCATGATGCATGATTTGGCCATAAGCAATTACCAATCTCAAAACTGTGAAACACAGCTTTTTGCTTTAGAATACTATAGTAAACTAAATTAGTTACCAAAGCTGAAGTAAAATATAGACGACTGTTACGGCTCACATACTCTTACCTATCATATTATCCAGTGACAGGTCTGGAAGTTTATTCTGAGATGCCCCAACAGGTATTCCACAGAATGAGACTGGCGAGTACAAAGGTGATGCAGTTGAATTGCTGCAAAAAGACAATTACAATAAAACTGAAGAATGCAACGTTCTATCATGCTTTAGCCTGACCACCAAACAGAATCCAGGATGACCTATGCAGAAAGGTTCCTTTTCTACAAAAAGGAGCATCCTTGATTCTCAGTGGCTGGAATTAACAACTGATTAGTCCCCCACCCTGATGGTATTCCTTCATGAAATAAATGGCATTCATGTCCAGGGGCAAGAGTAAAACACAGCACATTACTGCACTGTTGCAATTAATGGCTGGTTTCCCCATTCTGTGTCAACTGAGATCCCTTAGAGTGCCTCATGAACAGATGACATCAACACGCTGCACCTCTCTGCTATATACAAGTTTGTCCTCTGCACAGACATAGCTTGTTGTGATCATGCCTATTTAAATTGATGGAATGATATTGAGGAGCTAACTGAGATCTTTTAAGAATGAGGGAGCTCATTTTATGTCAACACTGATTTTGAAGGTGAGAGAAGACAGCACCACTACTACCAAGAATAATACACAAAACAAGATGACAACCCATGCTGTATCACACAGGTGCAATAAGCCTAATAATTGTGGCCTAATACACACAACATTAGTATAAATCATATACAAGTCTTGTCAGACGTTATGTATGCCACGTCCCTATTAGCCATAGTCATCTGGCTGCTCATTTTAAATGACAGCTTTGCTGAACAACAACCCTTGTTGTAGAAAGTTGTACTAAACAACATGGTTATAAACATTAGAAATGAAGCAGCATTGTCAAGTCCATGGATTCCTTGTGTTTAAACTACTAATTAAAAAAAACCCCTGAACATTCAGTAAGGTTACCTAGTCCGTTGATTTCGGCCTGAAATGGTGGACTTCAGCTCCCATATCATTACTCTACCATCACTGACTATGAGAGCTGCAGAATTTTCATTCACAGGACAGCACACCATAGTGAAGGGGCGAACGGTCTTGGTAACTCTGATGGCATCACACTGACTTCGTAAGTCATAGACCAGCTCCTGAATGGGGTCAGGTTCTGCAAATGTCAAAACATGAGATATCAGATACGCACAGCTTTCAGTCAAATGCAGCAACCACTGGGCTCTTGTGCTAATTCTGCTGGTTACCACTGTTACATCTATAGTATGATATAAACGGACATTATTTTTAATAATATAGAGGTACACAAAATATTGGGGGATTTGAAACAGAGGCAGGTCAGTGCACTGGAGGATTTACATAATAAAGACATAGTAACTAATTACTAAAAAGACATTTAGAATGTGAGGGTTTAGGGTACATTTGTCACATCTACAGCTTTATGTCTTTCATACCCTGTTCAAGTCTATTTTAATGAATCTGTGCCAGGGGTCACTAACCTATTTCAGTGTGAGTGCTGCATATATTGCTGGCCAACGCAGCAATATTTGCCAGCGAAAGGCAAGGCCAAAGTTGGAATTACACTCATCTCCATCTCAGCATTGGGCCAGGTGGAGGGATTTTTATTTGACTTGTGTATTCAAACACCTTCAAGTTATTTACTATACTGGAAATGATACAGCTAGGAAAATTGATGGCCAAAGTTTTAATAAGAATAAATGCAAATTTTGGTTGTAACATTGAATTTGTAACTTCAAATGCTAGATACCTAGTTCAGTAGACTGGAGTAGCTTGCTCACCTGGATCTTCATTTAATGTACTGTTTATACAACCAACAGATCTGCGAACTCTCAAAGTAATACAGCCATTTTCATGCAGACAGAACAACCCATCACGCTGAAAACATGGGATTACCTAAACAAACAAGAACCCCCAAGTTTAATATTTCTTCTTCACGTTGAAATCATACCCTCCATATTAATAAACCTGCACAAATCACGTAAACAAGAGGACGACTTGTTACAGATATCTCAAACGTCCTAAAAGTACAGTGGTGCCCCGCAAGACGAATGCCTCGCAAGACGAAAAACCCGCAAGACGAAAGGGTTTTTCGGTTTTTGCGACGCTTCGCTAGACGATTTTCCCTATGGGCTTGCATCGCAAGACGAAAGCCCATAGGGAAATCTCGGGGACCTTTTTTTAAATGCTGGCGGTGGGGAGCAAAGCCTTTTCCCCCCCTCCGGACTTCAGAAGAGGTCCAGGAAGGCCGGCGGGGGCGAAAGGCTTTGCTCCCCACCGCCAGCATTTTAAAAGCGGTCCGGGATAGCAGGGAAGCGCTTCCCGCTATCCCGGACGGCTTTTGAAGCCTGCCTAACCGGGGGCTTTTAAATCGCCCCGGGACTGTCCGGGGCGATTTAAAAGCCCCCGGAAGGCTTTTGAAGCCTCCCCCCGCCGCCCGGCTTCGGGGCATCGTCCCGATGCCGGGCGGCGGGGCAGGAACGCCTCCCCCCGCCGCCCGGCATCGGAACGATGTCCCGAAGCCCGGCGGCGGGGCAGGAAAGCCTCCCCCCGCCGCCCGGCTTCGGGGCAGGAACGCCTCCCCCAGCCGCCCGGCTTCGGGGCATCGTCCCGATGCCGGGCGGTGGGGCAGGAAAGCCTCCCCCAGCCGCCCGGCTTCGGGGCATCTTCCCGATGCCGGGCGGTGGGGCAGGAACGCCTCCCCCAGCCGCCCGGCTTCGGGGCATCGTCCCGATGCCGGGCGGTGGGGCAGGAACGCCTCCCCCAGCCGCCCGGCTTTGGGGCATCGTTCCGATGCCGGGCGGTGGGGCAGGAACGCCTCCCCCAGCCGCCCGGCTTCGGGGCATCATTCCGATGCCGGGCGGTGGGGCAGGAACGCCTCCCCCCGCCGCCCGGCATCGGAACGATGTCCCGAAGCCGGGCGGCCGGGCGGGAAAGCCTCCCCCCGCCGCCCGGCTTCAGAACGATGTCCCGAAGCCCGGCGGCGGGGCGGGAAAGCCTCCCCCC